>NC_062292.1:2500000-3125000 GCF_902655055.1 Lutra lutra
AGAGATCACAAGTAGGCAGAGAAGCAGGCAGAGAGAGAGGGGGAAGCAGGCTCCTCGCTGAGCGGAGAGCCCGATGCGGGGCTGGATCCCAGGACCCTGAGATCATGACCTGAGCCAAAAGCAGAGGCTTAACCCACTGAGCCACCCAGGAGCCCCTTAACTACATGTTCTAAGACTCTTGAAAGTATGCATACTCTTTAATGTCAAAACTTCTAGGACTTTATTCTAATTAAATAATCAGCAATGATTCATGAATAATAGTTTTTATCAGATTATTATTTATAATTGAGTAAACATCAGAAATAATATAAATATTTAAAAATTAAAGATTCATTAAAAGAATAATAGAGTCACAAAATGGTAGACTATGCAATTGTTAAAAATAAGAATATTCAATGACCTGAAAATATTAATGATGTATTCACAAGTACAGAAGACAGAGTATAAAATATTGTGACCCCAATTTTTTAGAAAGAGAGAAAAGAAAAGAAAGACAAAAGTGAACAACGAAAAGTCCATACAACAACTTGTTGATCATTGTAGAGTCTCTGGTGACATTTATGTGCCATTTTACACTTTCCTTCTGTTCCAAACATTATACATTGACCATAGTATTTCTTTTATAATCAGACAAAAAGAAGCTATTTTATAATTTCTTCTCATTTAAATACTATTGATCTCACGTGAAATTTAGTTTAAATAACAACATTCAAAATAACGTGTCATTGGCATTTTTTTGGATCAAACTCCAAAGCTTGGAGAAAAGGTAAGGAAACCAGCATTTGTTGAGAATTTCCTATCTGCCAGACATTCTCCCAGGCTTATTTTATCTAATCCTCAAACGAACCATCAGAGACTGATGACATGACAGACAGTCTCTCTTTAATCCCTCTTTGTACTGCAATCCTTTTGTACTGGAATATAATTCACCCAGAACGTTTTCTCTCAAGGTTCTTGTACAAAGTGATTAAAACCACTGTATAGTCTTCAAAACGATGATCAACCGATCACTGAAGTTGGGACTGGAAACTGTTCTGTGACGGTTGGGATGCGGAGACATGTCAAGTAGCAGCCCCGTGAGGAAGCACAGACTTCTGGGAAGGAACTAGTTCAAGGCACCAAGAATCCATATCCGTAACTGTCACCCAACCAAGTCCCAGCAAGCTGTAAACAAACGTTTCTACAAAGAGACAGAAGCTCTTCTAGCAGAATTACGTCCCTTCTCCTTCCTTTTAGGTCTAATCATTGCTCCAAATGACTTGAGAAAATTCACCAAATTACAAAACAAACATAAATGTTTCTCTAATGGGTTAAGTGACCAGAAAGTTTATGAAATGGGAAAAATGGGCATTAATTATTTAAAATTAATTCCATTTTCTCTGGGATCAGGAAATTTACTTATTTATTTTTTCCAGTTCTTTTTATTTAAATTTCTGTATAGTTAACATACAATGTAATATTAGTTTCAGGTGTACAAATAGTGATTCAACACTTACCTACATCACCCAGTGCTCATCAAGACAAGTGTACTCCTTAATCCTCATCACCTGTCTCACCTAGCCCCCCACACCCACCTCCCCTCTGGGAGTCATCAGTTTATTCTCTATGGTTAAGAGCCCATTTCTTGGCTTGCTTCTCTCTCTCTCTCTCTTTGTTTTTCTCTTTGTTCTTTTGTTTCTTAAATTCCACATATGAGTGAAATCATATGGTATTTGTCTTTCTCTTACTGACTTATCTCACCTAGCATTATACTCTCTAGCTCTGTCCATGTTGTTGCAAATGGCAAGATTTCATTCTTTCTTAAGCCTGAGTAATATTCCTATATATATGTATATGTATATATGTGTATTTATGTGTGTGTGTGTGTGTGTGTGTGTGTATCATATCTTCCTTATCCATTCTTCAGTCGATGGGCACTTCTGCTGTTTCCATAATTTGGCTATTGTAGCTAATGCTTTTATAGACATTGGGTGCATGCATCCCTTCAAATTAGTATTTTTGTATTCTTTGGGTAAATACCTACTAGTTTAATTGCAAGGTCATAGGGTAGCTCTATTTTTAACTTTTTGAGGAACCTCCATATTGTTTCCCACAGTGGCTGCACCAATTTGCATTCTCACCAAAAGTGCAAGAGGGTTCCTCTTTCTACACACCCTCACCAACACGTGTTGTTCCTTGTGTTGTTGGTTTTAGCCACTCTGACATATGTGAGGTTATCTCTCTTTGTAGTTTTGACTTGCATTTCCCTGATGATGAGTGATGTTGAGCATCTTTTCATGTCTGTTGGCCATCTGGATGTTTTCTTTGGAAAGATGTTTATTCGTGTCTTCTGCCGATTTTTTAATTGGACTATTCATTTTTTGCACGTTGAATTTTATAAGTTCTTTATATATTTTGGATACTAATCCTTTATTGGACTTAATCTTTTTGAATAGACTTGATAGTTTAGTTTTGGCTTTTAAAATCCTTTGCGCCTTTTAAAGCTGTTTTTTTTTTTAATAAGAAAATAAGACTTATTTTTTATAAATTCCTTCCTCCATCAATTAAAATCCCTGGGTTCTTCCCAGCAATTGAGGTAAAAAGTAAGTTTTCATAAGATGTCCTTCTTCTAGTGACCATAGAAGAGGAGTCTAACATTTAGGGAATGTGTACCTCATCTTCTCTGGAGCTTTATTTATTACGAATTCATCATTAGTCAGTTTATGGAGAATGCTTTCAAGATAGTGTGACTGAATATTATCTTAACTCCAGCTGGATGAGAGTAACAAAATCTTTACAATTATGTGGAGGAAAAAGTAATATAAGCTTCATTTAGGCAAAATTCTTTGGTCTTGACAACTTCCAGAATTCAGTGACTCAGGGAAGGTCTGGAACTTCATGTAAGTGAACGTGGAGGCCATCATGATAATTGACACCTAAATTTGGTATCTAAATGCTCCAAGAAAAGGACACAATTACAGACCACAAGAGGACAAGATAGATACTCTCTGTATATTGCTATTCACCCAACACTGTTGTCATTGCCAAGAAGAGAATTATAAATCACTCCCTGATCATTCTTCATATGTTCCCCAGATTGTAGTTCATTTTCCTGAGCCTCAACTTACTGCACATTGTGGGGCTGTAAGACCAGAGCTTGATATTAAAACCAGGCCAGTCTCTTTCAGAGCTTGACCATTCATATTCAGATTCTGCAGTTGAGCTGGGGGCCAGGTCTATGCACAGGTCTTTCCACCATCGCCCACATGCACAGGTCTTTTCACCATCACCCATACTCCCTGGATTCTAAAGCAAGATGGTAGCCTATGTTACCTCCGAGTGGTTCATGATCAGTTTAGGGGAACCCTCAATACATCCTCTCCCCTTGCCTCGTTCTGCCTATTTCAGAATGCAGATATGCAGTGGCTGTGTCACAGGAGTATCTTAAAGCTGAGTGGGACCTGCAATATATGTTGTCCTGACAACTGAAGGATGATTTACCTCTTAGTACAAGTGCATCACTAATAGTGATTGTTCCTCCAAAGTCAACTTGAATCATAGGCAAAAGGAACAGTTCTAAGAACAACAGCATTTTTAGTCTTGGATAAGTGAATAGTGGGAAAAAGGGGTAATATTTTAAAAGTCTTTTGAGTTTTAAATGGTGGCCCCAGGGAGACAGGATCAAAGAGATCTTTCTATAACACTGGTAATAATTGTTATTGGTGATAATTCAAATATTTGATTGCCCCACTATATTCAAAGAAGGCTGCGGTTTGGTTGTGTCTCCAGAAATTACAGATAGAAAACAAAGTTGGAAGGTTGCAAATGGATCTGACTTTGTGAAAGGAAGCAATAGCATTTGAAATTTAAATAGCAGTCATGGAAACTATTTTGTAAAAATAATTTATTAGGGGAAGCAGAAAGAAATCTAACTGAAAAAGAATAAGGTACCACATGTTTTTACAAAATGTTTAATAATATAGTAATAAGTATCAGGAATGTAATTCAGGGGTTGGGCATGATAGACGGAAAAAGGAAAATAATTACACAACTATTCAATGGGCCAGATTCTATTGTAGGGGTGAATAGGGAGGCGTCAGCGGATAGCGAGTGCAGAGAGACCATCGTGTTCTTGAAACTCCTTGCCCCCTCCAAAAAGCCATATCCACCTGGGGATAGATTTCAACCAGGACTTGGTCCTTCTATGACCTTTACATTAGGCGAGAAGTTCTGAAAAGAACCTCCTGTCAAACCTTCCTGAACTCACATCCTGAGCTATCTGAGAACCTCAAACTCTCCTGCTTACTTTCATTGTCTGGTTTTCCATTCCCCAGAAGCAGACCCAGAGACAAAGATTCAAATGTGAGCAGTATATAAAGGCAAACAGAAAATGTTGTTGGAAAAGTGGGGGAATAAGGGCAAGGAAGAAAATGTCGCAAAGAAAGTGCAGCCTGAGAAGCCAGATACTACCAGGGTTGACTGGAACTTACCCCAGGGGATCTCTGGAAAACTGTACAGTGCAAACCTCAGAAGTATCTACCCAAGGAGTCAGGAGGACTTAGACGCCTGCTTGAGCCAGTCGCTGGATAAGAGCTACCAGAGAAGGGCAGTAGAGAAGGGGTACTTAATTCCCTGGTACTTCTTGCCTATCAAGTATGGAAGCAGAGTCCCAGCTGAGACTTGGGGGGAAGCCCCAAGGGAAGGTCATGCAGACTCATGAAGCTGGCCATCTTGAGGGACAAGGGCAAGGTGCAAGGGACATGGACAGGACACTGACAGCACCTGCTATAAATATCAGGACCTTGAGTGTAGGGTTGGTGGCGATCTCTATTTCTCCACTCCTTTTGGCATATGTGCTGTGTAGACCACTGTCTCTCAAACTTCAGAGTGTGTGAAAAGCACTCAGGAAGCTTGTTAACCAAGCAAACTCTGGGACCTCATCCACTGAATTCTGACCCATGGCTCAGGGATGGAGTCCAGGAATTGACATCATTAATAAATATCGCACGTGATTCTGACACACATGGTCTGATCGCACAGTGAGAAACAATGCCTGGAATCCTGGGTCCTACATGGGAAACAGATGAGCAGAAGGGGAGGCCATGGGGTACAGTGAAAAGAGGATGGTATTTGGATCAAGAGAACCTTGGATATAAATATTGGTTCCATTACTTAGTGACCTTAGAAAAATTACATAATCTATTTGTTTCTTTTTACCTATCAGAAGGAGAGAAAAATACCCCCTTGGGCTATTTCCTACGATAGTTACCTAAGCTAACATATAGAAGAGTCCAGAGCAGTATCTGACTTACGTTAAATGCTCAGGGTTAATGCTCTCTCTTTTGTCCGTTACTCAGAGAATAGAAGTCTGTTGACAAAGTGAAGCCAGTGGCATTTAGTAACATTCAATAAATTATACAGACTAGAAGAAAACGTGATGATGAAGTAATGCAGAACTTGACTCTAAATTTGCGCCGTATTTTCTCAGTGCACCTGCAGTTGGGCTACCTGTCTCCTTCCATGTGTTGCCAAAGATTACCCGGGGGCTAGGAATGGAAGTGTCTGGAAGCCAAGGAACAGATCTGGTTGATCTTTCCCCAGACCTGAACCAAGGACCTGGACTCCAGACTCTTATCCATGGACCCTGAGTTTCCACACTGAGAAACTATTTGGTAGATCGGCTGTTTGTGCTTCTAGAAAATATATTTTCAAGTACAAGAAAAAAAGGGAAGGTGCTGAGAGAAATGTTGAATAGACTATGATTTTGAATAGATTATACTTATTTTTTGTTCTTAGGTGATCAGGCCCAGACTGAGTGGCAGTCAGGATGTATTTGGGGCTGTTATGGTATTACCACAGTATAACCCTCGAGAGAAAATACTGGAACACAAAGCAACACACTTTGTACTTAGTAGGTCCCCAAGTGTTCACTGAATTCAATGACATTATTCAGGGCAGGGTCACCTTTATGCTTTTCCGTGTTCTCTAGGGAGCTCACTCCCTGGGCCTCATCTTTTCTCTTAGCCGCCTAGTTTGACTTAAACATTAACCAAATCTCTCTTGTCTTAAAGTAAATAACTTGTGCTCAGTCTTCAGAGTATAAAGGAAAGTGTACCAAAGAACGAAGATTTGTTAGCTGCGCCTAAGATCAACTGACTTGATCCCATAAAACATGCCTGGGATAATAGCAAAGATTTTATCTTATTTTATTTTTCAAGATTTTATTTATATATTTGAGGGAGAGAGAGAGAGAGAGAGCATGAGAAGGGGGAGGGCAAGAGGGAGAAGCAGACGCCCTGCCGAGCAGGGAGCCCAATGCGGGACCCGATCCTAGGACTACAGAATCATGACCTGAGACAAAGGCATTTGCTCAACCAACTGAGCCACCCAGGCGCCCAATAGCGAAGATTTTAAAAAGAAAAATTTTCTTGTAGTGTTGACTTCATTTAATCCTGATACAGATCACAGAGGTCTCTTACCACAGAGCATAACACCACCCACAAATGTGGCGCGAGAATTCCTGTTTCTTCAAGTTCAGAAACATGAGAAATGCTGTCCACCATCTAACATGATCAAAGGAATCAGCCCCGCTGGGCATGGAGCTTATGGCACAAGCCTTGTGGGGAGCCCGTCTTTTACTTCACCCTCCTACACTGCACCTCTCACAGCAGTCACTCACCCCTGCTTTCCCAGGAACACTGGAGTGGTCTCTAGACCACTAGAGTGGTTGGTAGAAGGAAGGGCCCCAGGGCTGAGGCACCTGCTTTAGTCCAGATCTGCCTGGACCCGCCCTCTTACTCAGGGTCCAAAATCAAGCCGCATCTCTACGCTGTCATATTCTTGAAGGTAAAAGGAAAGAGTTGGCTTAAATGATCGATAAACTCTCCTCTTCTCTGGATGTGATTTTTCTAAGGAAAAAAAAATCAAGATATCCAGTAATAAGTATATCTGATTCCCATTATTTGCGGTAGGTGCGCCCTCTAAGTGGCTGGGAACCCTGAATTAGCGAACGGTGACCCGTTGCCCCTAGAGAAACATAGGGTTCCTGTGAGCCTTGGCCACATTTTCACCAAATGATCGATATGGAACCTGGTTTTAGGTGTGTTTCTACTTAAAGACACCTATATATTGTGATTTATTGACGATGAACTCACAGCCGACAGCCCTGTAGCGGTGCCTGAATGGAAGTTGTCGAACTTGCGTGTTTCCTCCATAAGGTGCCTCACAGCCTTCTCGTCCTTAGGAACAGACAAAGCACCTCCACGCTGCACTTGGGGGCCATTTTAAACAGAAGAAATCGACAACAAAAAGTACAAAGTGTTAAAAACATGGCATTGAATAGGCCGTGGGAAGGACACTTATTAATAGTATGAGAGTCACAACAGGAAGCAGAGCACCGCCTCGGCTAACCTCAGCTGGGACTGTGCATAGGGCTACTCAAATTTTTTGCTGCTCCGCACATGTCTGGGGATGACTGTGAAATCACCACAAATATATATTTGGAAGTTACAAATGAATTTTAGTGAGTATCCAAATTTGTAAACACGGAATCCATGCATAATGAGAATCAACTGTATGTTAAAAATTAAAAAAAAAACACAAATTATTTTGTTATTTTATAGTCTCTTGCTTGTAAAAACAGCACACTTTCTGTAAAACCTTAACTAAAAGCAGTGTAGTAATCCCCTCTGTGTTGCGTGAAATTACAACTTCATCTCACAGATGGTGAAATGTGGACACGCAGCCACTTCCCCAGTGTCCCGAGGAATGTGACAAGCGAGCCGGGATGCTGCAGGAGTGTGAACTCATCCTCAGTTTGGTGCACTGGGGCCGTCCTGTCCCTGCTCTGTGATGGACAGAAAGGATGCTCCCCCTTCGCTACCTGCTAGCTAAGTCCTGGACTGATGTCTGCAGTAGAAGGTCGGCAAAGCGTCCCGGGACACACCTCCTGGAATTCTACCAAGTGACTCGAATTACCATCCTGTAATGGAGTCCTGGAAGAGTGCTGTTGCCTGGGGACGGACTGGCTGTTCTTTACTGGAATTTTCTGTTTCGGAGATGGCATCGCTGACGTTTTACAAACCCTGCCCACTGTAGTCAGTCTCTGCTCCACAGCCTCAGACTGAGGATGTTGTGGCCTCACCTAAGAACCAACTGTTCCTTTTCTGAAGGGCAACAATCACCTTCTGGTGCTTCCAGCCCACTGGAAACATGTCGATGGAGCTGAGTTCTACTCCACAGTGAATAATTCCCCCAACATTTTCAGAACTTGTAACTGAAAGGAAATACCCCTGTGGAGTGTGCTCAGACCTGCTAAGCACTTTATGTTACATCATCTCCCTTAATCCTCAATGACCCTGCAAAATTGTTAGTATTCCCATGTTATAACTGGAGAAACAGGTCCCCATGAATTTACATCACTTGTCTAAAGTCACAAAGCTAGTGAGTGCACGTTTACTATGATTGAAATTTGAGCCTGTTTTTTCCCCTATGAGCTATGATTAGTTTATTTGTATCAGTAATGTCTTATATCTCAGTAGCTGCAGTTTCAACTACATAGGTAATTTCAGATGAGGAAAAAAAAAAAAAAAGAAGAATTCTACTGTTTATTGCCCAGGCCTTCCACAAGAGCTGTGGAAGACAGTAGGGACTGGGCAGTATTCAGGTTAAGAAGATCTGCCATTTACCAGTTGCTTCTCTGCCAAGAAGCAAGAATGTAGACATTCACTGGGAGAACCATTTTATGATGTTAATCTTTTAAGAAAATGGAAGTTAATGAAAGTAATATATCACAGGTTGAATACAAACAACCATATCAGAAAATTCGAAACATAATCCATAAAGTGGCATCTATTTTACATTCACTCATGTTTCAACTAATTACAGAGCTTCTCTATTATCTCACAAGAAGGCAAATAACCGGCATCGTCTTCTCTCCACTAGTAGCTGCCGTACGTTGTGGGTCTGTGTGGAATTGAGCAGGCAATACAACCCCATTATATAGATGACGTTCAGAAAGCTTGGCTGTTCCCAAAACTTCTTGTGCATCAATTAAGGGCCACGCATTGCAACCATCAGTCAACCCTGGGTTTGGTGACCTCTTAAGGTCCCTCGCAATCAATAGTCTGTGCCTTTTTGCGGCTACTTTAAAGATGATCAGATTCTCCCAATATTTATGAACCCATCTAAGGTCTTCAGAAGAATATATAAACCCATGGAAGAGACTTTCTTTCTCTTGACATCTGCTACAATGATTCCAGCACCCCGGGACTGATTCTTCTCTTTATGATCTGCTTCTAACAGTGTACGGAGCAACCATGACAAACCCTCGGAAGGGGCCCTGGTGCTCCTCTTGTCCATCTGCGGTCCTCTTCGCGACACCCGCACTTCGATATAATGCTTTCCATGACAAGGACTTCTCCACCGCCTGTGCCGTTGAAAGAAACTCTTCCTGGTATTTATTTAAAATCCGTCTTCCCACGGCCTTTCCCTCTAAGTCGTATCTCTTTCTTATTGAACCAGGAAGAATAGCTGCAGATGGCCTTGACAGGACGACGTGGTATAATCACAAGCCCAGGACGATACTAGTTTATGAGTTTCCAATCCGGTTTACCATGTATCCCAGACTTTCCATTGTATAATGAAACTTTACCATAATAGTTGCTTTAGAATAAGTTGTGAAGAGTTTGGCGAGCCTCCCCTTTGATTTTCCAGCTCTACCATGGTCTCACGTAGTGGGTGTAAGACGTACTCCCAATGCGCAGGGTTCTTATTCTCACATGTGGTGAAATCCGGAAGACGACCCATGATAACTCGATCTCCTCTCCTGGAGAAACAGCTTGTTGGTAAAAAGAAGCGTGCTCAGACATGCGTTTTTAGGTACGACTGTCTCCCCGTGTCAGTTCGTTCCGGAACTAGTTCGCTGACTGCTCAGTGTCGAACTCAGTTGTGTGGTGCCTGGTGGTTGCAAAATTCGTGAAGCCCCTGGATCGCAGTCGGCAGGGGGACTGAGCATGAGAAATGTGGTCATTTATCGTTTAGGTGCGTGTGGAATGAGTGAAGGAAATAAAAGCAGGACAGTCCTGTCCACGAAGCATGAAGAGAGTGGCTTGAACAGTTTAGGTATTGTTGTTTCATTGTTCAGTGTACGGTGTAAAATCTACAAGTATTTATTTATTATTTGACGATGCTTTTTTTTATTTTGCTATAAACACTTTTAGCATCAGTAAGTGTTTGAGAAGGGTGTGTGCTGTTGAAAAATAAGTGAATTTTGATTGCTCGAGAAACTTAACGATGAACATGTAACGTGCACAAAATGTGTCTCTTCGCGTTGACCGCCCACCGTGGGGTCACAGAGGTATGACTCTTGGAAACCAGAAGGCTCAGACCTGCTGGAGAGCCATCAGCAGTTACTTCAAAAGGTAGCAACTAGTTTATAAACTGTGCTCTATTTACAACCACAGAAACACTCTTCAGATCATCCCGTGAAGCATGACTTTTCGTTTAGATCAAGTAGCTATTGTTACTTTCATTCACTTTTTAAAAATTATTTTTATTAACATATAATGTATGATTTGCCCCAGGGGTACAGGTCTGTGAATCGTTAGGCCTACACACTTCACAGCGCTCACCATAGCACAGACCCTCCCCAATGCCCCTAATGTCCACCCAAGCCCCCACCCCCCAGTAACCTCAGTCACGTTTTATTCCAAGATTTCTTGTGTGTGAATTCAAAATAAAGCCACAGCCGTTAGTGTGTGACTTCATAAACAGCAGAAGAAATTCACATTTAAATACGAAGTTTTGTGTCAGCGTCATCAGAATCTACAAATAAAAAATTAGCTCATCCCAATTATGCTTTTTCCCTCAGTTCAGTCATCAAAGCTAACCTTTTAGAAATTCGTGCTTCTGACAGTGTAACATTTGACATTATTGTGAATGTCATCGAGTTAGTGAAAATGTTTGACATTGAAGATAAAATCATATTTTGGCAATGATTATTCAATGGCAAATTTTGGCAAACTACAATGTTCCTAATGAAAGAAGTATCCCAGGAAGCAGAGAATTGGATATGATGCACTCATACTTCATAATTACGTGCAAATAAGTTGGGAAATTCTACTGTACACAGTAATTGAATTCCAAAATTTTCCTACAAAGCTGATTTAAAATTTTAAGGATATACTCTGGCATGGCAATATGCATTTTTTTGTTGTTGTTGTTATTTGAAATCAGCCTTAAAAAACCGAGCTTTTGAAGAACTCCTTTATAAAGTAACCCAAATGTCCTACAATTAAAAAAAATTATCAAAAGATTTCTATAAAACTGGGATTGAATTTTTGTCTAAATCCGTTGGAAATCTTTGTCAAGTATTTGATGAATGGAACAGAGAAGTACTTCAGCATTTGAAGCTTTGTATATATTATCTTCACTGGGGTATTTTGAATATTTATGTTGAATATATTGAAAACAAATTTGGAAAGAGAAAGGCATTGACATGTATCCCTACAAAAGCAAATAAGAAACAGATCGAATTAAATGGTGAGCATTCAAATAATTTACCTCATAACTTTGAGACCTGCAGGCACTAATAATATTAATGATAATCAGTAAGGATTAGCTTCCTGAGGAAAGTGTCATATGCTTTGTCTTCCATATTCCCAAGTGTGAAGGAACCATAACAATAAAAAAGAATAGTAATAATACTATTATTATCCTGGGGTTTGGTTTGATTTTGGTTTTGGATTTTTGTTTGTTTTTGTCTTTGTTCTTAAATGAAGAATTTGAGCCGAAAGGAACAGAGGCGAATTTATCCAAGATCAGACAGCAGGAGGCAGAGCCAAGGAGGTGACGCACCTCCCTCGGGCTCCAGATCTCTGCCTGCGGCCTTTACCCTCCAGCGTAGCTTGGCCCACTAGCAATCGCTCGACCTTTAAGACCTGGGCTTCACCCCTGAAACTGCTACTGAGCCTCAGTTTGCCTTGTTTATACGATCAAAAAGTACCTGGGTGTTCCCCAGTGTTGTTTTCCCAATCCAAAAATACATTGTCACTTTCAACTTTATATTTATTTATTTTTCATTCAGTGTATTATCCCCCTCCTGGTTAACGTCCTAATTCACTCTTGGGAAGACAAGAAAATTTTTTAGCTTTTTCGGTTTACGAATGAGGACTCGGAAGCCCAGCATGCGTAAGGACGTCCTCCAACTCGCAAAGCGGCTGAAGGCAGATTTGGGTCTGGAAGTCCCGAGCTTAGTTCTCTCGCTTAGGGCCTGTCCCTGCCTCAGAGGGACCGCTCGGTCCCACAGCAAGGTTGCACGAGTCCGCGTCCTCACTCGCAGCCGCAGGTAACCCAGCAGTGATTCTGTGGACCTAGAAAGTGCTATGGCCTCCGGGTGGGCTGCCCAGAGAACCGCAGGGCTGCCCTAGTAAGAAAGAAACACTCTCGGAGAGCATGGGCTCAGACACGCTGGGCGCCTTGAAGTTGCTTATATTTTCATTGAAGAACATTGTCATTTGCAGGAAGCAGGGAGTGTAGGTCTGAAAATCCTGTCTTCCCTGACTCCCTTCCAGAGAAACGAAGAACAGGACCCACGCGGCTTCCAGCCACCCTTCCTGACAAGGCTCCCCTCAAAGGCCCTTTCCCTGGATTTTCAGATGACATCATCAGCCTAAAGCGTCTCCAAGTGGAACTGGCTGCGCCCAGAAATCTGTCAGCTGAGTGTTTGGAAGAAACTGAGAAATCCTTGAATCACGTGAAGGGATCAAAAGTACTTATTAAAGTATTTTCAAAAGAGCCCTGGGTTCAATAAGAAGAAAATGAGATCAGATAGAGAGGAATCCGGAGCCCAGTGCTGGTGTGAAAAACTCCTCGTAGTGAAGACCAGAAGAAGGGAACATACCGAGGGGAACGGAGCTCATTAAGAAACAGTGTTCATGTGCCGCGGAATTGCTCTGCCCTTGAACCTGGAGGAGTGTGCAGAAGTAAGCAATTACTTACAGAGACACATCTTTCCTGAGAGATCTGATCCAAGAAAAATAATGAATTGCAACAACACAAACCCTAAGGAAAAGAGAGGAAACAGCCTCTCTCTGACCGAGAGCCTTTTTTGCGACCTAGAGTCCTGATGACTTAGGCATCCGTTGGTGGTTGGTGCTCTAACCGTTTCGTTACAGAAGACTCCAGGGAACTTAGGGACTTTCTTCTCTCCCGGACCAACCAACAGCTAACCAACAGCCAACCAACCAGACGATAGGAACCTCTACGTGCTTTACTTTAGACTACAATGTAACTTAAATGCATGTTACTAAGTAGAACAGTTGTCCCTGGCAAAGAGGATCCATTCGCTTAATAAACTCCTCATCTTTGAAGAGACCAGAAATAGCCAATGCGCAGGCGGACACAAATACTGAGGCATCAAAAGTAGCGTAGATTTCTTCCCCAGAACGTTGGAACCCTGTGTATTGTCCATGAAATTTGAAAAAAGGCCAATGTGTAGGGAGTTAGCTATCTCAAAGGGATCAGAGATCTGATGGCAGCAATCGTCCCTGTTAAATTTCAGGTGTATAATTAATGAAATATGGTAAATTGTAAAAATGAAAAATACGGAGAACGCATAATGCCCGGTGTTCTTTGGATATGATAAAACAGGTACTTCATATACAACATGTAAGATCTTAAATTGGCATAATTATTTCTGTAAAACTGGCAGTATTTGCAATAGCTTTAAGAAGTTCATTCTTGGGGTGCCTGGGTGGCTCAGTGGGTTAAGCCTCTGCCTTCGGCTCAGGTAATGATCCCAGAGTCCTGGGATTGAGCCCTGTGTCGGGCTTTCTGCTCCATGAGGAGTCTGCTTCCCTCTCTCTCTCTCTGCCTGACTCTCTGCCTACTTGTGATATCTGTCAAATAAATAAATAAAATCTTTAAAAATAAATAAATAAATAATAATTCCAGTTTAGGGATATATTCTAATGAAGCCATACACACATACAAAGTCAATCCTTACCCACAGAGTTGTTCGCTGGAGCTTTGTTTAAAAAAGAAGAGGGGCGCCTGGGTGGCTCAGTGGGTTAAAGCCTCTGCCTTTCGGCTCGGGTCATGATCCCAGAGTCCTGGGATCAAGCCCCACATCGGGCTCTCTGCTCAGCGGGGAGCCTGCTTCCCTCTCTCTCTCTGCCTGCTTCTCTGCCTACTTGTGATCTCTCTCTCTGCCAAATAAATAAATCTTTAAAAAAAAAAGAAGAAAGAAATAATAGATATCATGGAGTTCAACAAAAAGGGATTGAATAAGTAAATTGCGGTGTACACACTTGACTGCCCCTTTATGCAGCCATTAAATAACAGAATTTATGTATGTCACCGAATATTTATAAATAAATAAAAACATATTTATATGAATAAAGGGTTAGCTAGATGATAAAATCACCTTATTCAAAACTGGTAAAAAATAGTGAACATACTCATGTCTATATTGTAACTTGAATGCAATCTATTTAAGTTTTTATGGCAGTGGCTTCTGGGTGGTAGAACTGCAAGTGTTTTAACTTGTTTACATTTATGCTTCTATTTTCTAAATATTTGTGTTTGTAGTTGATATGTCTGATACAGTATCCGATCTTTCCTTAGGAGCAAACATCTGCTCTCTGGGGGTAGGTGACCCTCTGACTGGTCCAGGGGTAGTTCCCTGACCCGACCTTATCTCATCCTTAGGTTGGCTGGTGAACCTTAATATGGCTCCACATTTCAAGAGTGATTAGAGAAGTAGAGAGAGAGGGAGAAAGAGAGAGAGAGAGAGAGAGAGATGATCCTTAAAGCTGCCTACATTCTCATTTTCAATGTTTCCTGGTGCCAGCTGAAGAAAATACATGCCTCACAATCCACCTCTCTTTTCAAGATGGCTGACGTGTGTCTTGTAAACAACTACAACAACACAATACCAGAAAAGCTAATCTATTATAATTAAGAAAAAATGTTAAATTGTATTTTGAAATAAAGCTGAATCAGGATAATAAATTTTTATGCTTTGCCGATAGAAAGATAACTAACTAGACACACTTTATATTCTTGACATTCTGTTGAACAAAGTGTACTTTTCTCAGAGAGGTTAAATTTGTTTGCTGTGTATGCTTCCCTATTTTTTTCTTTTTTTGTTGTTAATTTAAGTTTTTATAAACATATAATGTATTATTAGCCCCAGGGGTACAGGTCTGTGAATCGTCAGGTTTACATACTTCACAGCACTCACCATATACGCTTCCCTATTTTTATCATTCAGAGCAAATGATGTTGTTTTACATGAAGCTAAGATAAGATTTTCCTCTGTATGTAAGTCTTCATCTTAGAGAAGTTCACTCAGAATTTCACCTTCAGTACAGTTTTCCTTATTTATTCGTCCTTATTTGTCAACATACCTTTCTGAGAGTGGGTTTTTAGTAATGTTATTGATCTTCCGTCCACTGTGCTTTGGAAACTTTGAGAATCCACCTGTCCTGCAAGTGGGGAATAATGTATTAGAAGAAACCATTACTGAGCAGATGGAGAGAAGGATGGACAGACAGAAGAGACCTCAATGTGAATCAAGTAGGGTTTTTTGTCTAGTGTATATTTAGCCCTGGGCCAGTCTCTGAGAAGCTGTGAGAGCAAGAATCATGATTTCCATTCTTAGGAAGCTTGAAATAATGTTATGCTGAACTGCAGGTAAGATCCTCCCTAAGGGAAATCTATCTTTCTCAGTGGCTCCCTCCCTGAAGGCAGGCTGGATCACTCTAAGATATACAAAGTACTGGTAAAAATTGTTTTGGGGGCTCTACCTATGTAAACAACTTGAATGACCCTAAACTAGTGTGTCAGCCCCATTCTGGAGGTCCAACCTCATGTGCTTCTGCCAAAGAAATTCCACACCAGCCATTGGGGTTGATGAGCTTGCCAGGTCAGCCTCTTGAGGCTCTGGGGTGACCTCCTAGGTGGCAGTCTCAGAGCATCTCACAGCATCTGGTGGACCCTACACATGGGAGAGCAGGTTGCCTGAGATGCGTGTGGGTTTCTGCCTTGCCCGGGGGCATTGTGGGCTCCACCTGTTCATAGGCACTAGAAAAGGGACCGGAAAATGCTGAGGAAGACACTTCAAAGCACAGGGCTCATAATACATTGGGCTTGAGGCAGGAGTCCTTGCCCACCAGGACTAATGGTGCTTCTAAAAGCAGGCATTTCTTTTTTTAGCTGTCCTTCCCCTGGACTCACTGTCACTTGCTTTGTCATAAATGCCCATGGTGTCCAAGGCTCTAAGTAATGACTTTGGTAATAGAAAATTCCACCTCCCTACCTATAGTCTGACATGCCATCACTGAATTTCCAAACAACCACTTTAACGACAACTCTAGGCAGAGACGTACTTGTATTTACCTTCCAAGGCTCTGAACAGATTAAGGGAAGGAAATACGATCTCTTGCTCCTGACTTCAAACCAGGTGACTCTAATGTTTTTCTCCAGTGCTTTGTCATTTGCCCTGTGTGGGTCAGGAAGCTGGTGGGCTAGATGGCTTTCTTCTTCTAAATGAAGAGCCTTCAACCAAAGTAAGACCACAGAGCTATAAAAGCCAAGTAGTAAAGACCTTTGGCTGGAGGCAAAACTGTCTGGGAAGCTGGAGTTCAGAGGACAAAAGTGGAGCACAGGAAAGATCGTGGAGTGCAGTGCTCCCCTGTCCCAGACCCAAAGAGGAGCCACCAACAAATGCTGAAAATGTCCTTTTCCTTTAATGCAAAGTGCCATGGGCAAGCAGTGTGGCCATAGAGCACAGGAGATGAAATGCAGGACGCATTCATTGAAGGACTCTTCTCCTTTGGTCGGGAGTCAAGTGGGGCTTTTCCTGGAGAGGATCCATGAGCTGCGGTTCCATCTCGTGACTTAGCTGGAGGCACGAGGACGTAGTACCCTCAGCACAGGTGTCAGTGTCATCCTGGTGAACACCGGCAGGGACAACAGTTTCAAGGAATCTTCAAGAAGTTTTGAGGACATCAGCAACTCACAAGTGGGTTCCAGAGCAGAAGAACCCAGCAGGTGCGTTGTTCTTACCGCAGTGGGTAGACATCAGCCTTTGGTTGTGCACAAGTGAATATAGTGTTTAATACACATCAAAAGTTGGGGCACCTGGGTGGCTCAGTGGTTAAACCTCTGCCTTCAGCTCAGGTCATGATCTCAGGGTCCTGGGATCGAGTCCCGCATCGGGCTCTCTGCTCTGTGGGGAGCCTGCTTCCTCCTCTCTCTCTGCCTGCCTCTCTGCCTACTTGTGATCTCTTTATGTCAAATAAATAAATAAAATCTTAAAAAAAAAAAAAAGAACGCCCCGTAAGTCTGCTATGTCCTTAGTGTGAATGGTCAGACCGCTGTTCTTTTCTGAGGCTCAGCAGCTATCCCTGTGTTCTCTGGGCACATGTGAGGGCACAGTATCCTAGTTTTTCAAAAATGTGGGCTTCTTTGCTGGACCCTTCCCCTGGTTGCCTGTTATAGTGGTGAGTAATTATGTGCAAATGCATGTTCTCTACTGAAAGTTGTGAGAAGCAGAAAACTCATTTCTTCAGCGTCCTTGAAAAGACACTAAGGCGTGTCTGTGTGCCAGCAGTTTAGAAATGAAAATTTCCACATTCCTTGTGCCTGGTCTCATTAATTCTCTCCCACCCCACTGGTGTTAAGGTTTTATAAATAAGCAAGACAGGATTGATTTGTTCCATTTCAGCAAACTGTAAAAGAAAACAGTCGAGAAATCACTCCCATCATCATTCCTCCCACCCCTGCCCCCCGGCTCATTGCTCTCTAAAACTGGGCAAAAGTCTGTGTGTAGCCCCTCCAAATTAGGTGAAAGATGATTTCATTTCAGTAATCTGTAGGGAAGTTATTTCTGGTTTGCACAAACATGCCAAAATAAGGCAGCAGTCTTCATGAAGAGTCCAGTGTGATTTCTCTCTGGCTACAGGGAAACTCAAGATGTAGGAAGACCTGACTCCTAGTATCATGAGGGGTTATGGCATTTAGCCGGACCTACAGGGATGTAGCCTAGAGGAGGGGAAGCAACAGTGAGGGAAGAATCAGAACACCTGGGGGCGGGGTGGTCCTTAAAGGTGTCTGGTAGTGGGGTTCACAAATCTTTTTAGCAAAACCCTGACGATTTCAGTCAAGGGCGGCCTTTTGGATACAGACAGGGAGAGGGGAAGAATCTTCTGCCAGAGAAGATCTACTTTTGTAGGTTCCATATTTTAGGCTTCCGCATCTAATCAGTTTCCCACACTAATATAATCTAAAAACCCTCCCATGGTTCAGATTCTCTCTACTACTTCTCAGCTGATTCGTCCTCTTGCCTAAATAGCTCCAGAGACAGGGCTCCCAAAGCAGCCATCTTTGGACAGATGGTCCCCAAATTCCCTGCTAGCTCTATGAATCCGCACCAATGTATGAATGTAAACAGGAAATGCAATCGTGTGAAGACCGAGTTGAAGCTGTCGGCCTCACATGATTCCTCAATGGAGTCGCTCTTCTCTCTATAGCTAATGAGGGCAAAAGCAAGTGCAAATTTATTTTATTTTAATATATTCTTAAAACATGTGAAACTACACCCCCGTCTCTGACACAGGGTGTTACTTTTTCTTTTCAAGAGGGAAAACATTCACATCAGGATTGATTTAATTTTTTTCCCCTTTTAAATCATAAACAGTCCTGGTACAAGAAACAGTAGCTGTTATTGATTAAAAGTTCATTTTCCTTGCCTGGGCTGATGATTGATACTTGGAGGGGAGGAGGGGTGTTGGATTTTTGGCTGGGAGATTGGAAGTGGGGCAATTTTGTCACATTACCTGTTCTTTATAAGAGTGTTGGTGTTGGAGGAAATTTAGGTCTGGGGACAGAGCTTTTTTTCCTCTGTAAATTTTAGTAGTTATTGGTCCAACTTTTCGTTTTATTTTGTTTCTTGCTATGCTGGGTTCATCAGCTTTAAGTACCTGCAGTGCACATGAGCCTGTGAGAGCCTCTCTAAATGGGCTTTTAATGGTCTGTTGAATAAAGCAGCTACCAGTTACGGAAATGCAAGCATTTTATAGGTGTGTATTTTCAAAGCTTCTATTTGGGAGTGCTAGCTCAAACACGGCTTTGTATATGTTTTTCACAGACTCAGTACGGCAATAAAGACTACCTCTGGAAGCATTAAAAAGCAAGGAATAAACTTCCTTGTCCCATGTATATTTCTAATGTCAAAAATAATAATTCTTGTGGTTAAAGAAAAAAAAAGTATCTTTCCTTTAGGAAAGTCATTTGAGCCCATCAGAAAATTATAATTTCACAGGAGGGTGGCAATCAAGTTCATCGAATGCGTGTGTCTGTGATATTTATAACCAAGGCATAGGGTTTTTGAGAAAGTAAGAAGTGATCAGCAGTTATAGCAAAATTCTTTGCCTTCAATTTTCTAATTTGTATGTGTTATGAACATTATCTCTCCTGTGGTTTTCAACCGAAGCAAACATGCAGCATACACTAGAGATCCTTGAACTTGTCAGTTAGTGGAACATCTGGAAGTAATAGTGATCTTTGCACAACACCATTTAATATTGACGCATTAAATCTAAAATAACAGAATATAAAATATGACACCAGGTTTTATTAGATAGCAATAAAGACAACAAGTAGCTATAACCAAACATTTTTTTAAAATGCGTTGGGAAAACCTAGAATTAAAAGAGACTCCATTCAATTAATTTTTCCAAAAAACTAGGGAGACTTATTATTCATATTTATTTTTTTTGTTTTGTTTTGTTTTTTAATTTTTTTTATTTTTTTCAGCATAACAGTATTCATTATTTTTGCACCACACCCAGTGCTCCATGCAATCCGTGCCCTCTACAATACCCACCACCTGGTGCCCCCAACCTCCCACCCCCCACCCCTTCAAAATTCTCAGATCATTTTTCAGAGTCCATAGTAATGGCAAAGCACCTTGGCTGAAACTGAACAAGCGGGGTTCCATGGAAGCATGGTTTGAAAACCCATATCCTAGAGATGCACAGAAATTCTGAATGCGTTTCTAGAGAGCTTAGGTATCGTCAGTTGGACTTCTTCAAAGGTGATTAAAAATCCTCAGGATGGTTTAAATCTGAAGCCAAAGGGGAAAAGGAAATAAAGAAATGCTGATAAATTCGACTACCATGAAATGTAATAAGTTTAGTTTGTTACATAAAGCACCGTAAAAAAAATAAAAAGGCAAAAAGGAGAGAGTGGAAAAAATATTCACAACACATATTATAATCTATTACTAAATCAAAATAATACAAGTTTGTACGGTTCAGTAAGTGACCAACTAGTCCTTGGTAGGGTAGAAAACAGTGGTCAAAAGAAAATGATAAGCGATTTACAAAATAAGAAGTACATACAGTAACATGCATATCAAAAATTACTCAACATTATTGCTAATTAGAGCAATCCATATTAAAACAATGAAATAACACTTATTTCCTTCAATCTTTGGGTTTAGAGAAAGGAACACAGTCATACACTTCTATGTAGAGTAGTATAATTTTTAGAAAAATAATGCCGTGACATCTATCAAAAGCTTCAAAATGTTTTGTACTTTTAATCTAATCAACAATTTAACTTCCAAACATGTGTTGCCATCTCTCATTTTCCCCTTATGTAAAGGCTTTTGTATGATATTTTTTGTATCTTTTTTTTTTTAAGATTTTATTTATTTATTTGACAGACAGAGATCACAGGCAGAGAGAGAGGAGGAAGCAGGCTCTCCATGGAGCAGAGAGCCCTATGCGGGGCTCGATCTTAGGACCCTGGGATCATGACCTGAGCCGAAGGCAGAGGCTTCACCCACTGAGCCACCCAGGCGCCCCTGTACATCATAGTGTCTATCTGTCATTATATCTGGGAGGGTGGAATGGAATTGTGTTTGTTTATTCTATTTGTTTTTTAGTCTACACATATTTTCTTCTGTAATGATTATGTGTATCAGATTGAGGGGAAAAACTAAGGTATTTTCCGTCCTGGAGAAGCTATGTAAAGAGACCAAATGATATATCTAGCCTAAGGCATGTTATTATCTCCAACAATCATCTTTTCTCTCTAAAAATAATCTAAAAATAATCTTTCTTACAGATTCTTCCTCTGTAGAATGCATTTTACCCATCTTATTCATGGGTCATCTCAGCTGGTGACGACTGTTACATTTCTCCAAGGGCATGTATGACCGTTTCTATGCAGTAAACTCTTCCAATCACCAGTAATGAAATCAAATCACTCTAAATTAGGGTCTTTGGGAAGGAAAGGCCAAGTCAATAAATAGCTTTGTATGATTTGAATGAATCCCTGAAGAAATAAGTCAGACTCTTGGCTTTCATCTTATTCCCAGCCTCTGGAATAAGAATGTTAGCTTAGTCGACTTAATGCTTAGGAAAACAAAACAAAACAAAACAAAACAAAACAAAGGAGGAAAAAAAGGCAAATAAAATGTTAAGGAAAACCAAAAAAGAAAATAAAACAAAACTTTAAAGTCTCAGTGTCCATAACAAGGATGAAGATACTCATTTTGTCCCATTTTCTGAGCATCTCTTTAGAAGATTAGTATGGCCTAAACATGTTTTAAAATGAACATAGGAACAAACTTAGAAAGGAAAAAAGAAGGAGAAACAACATACAGATTTTGGGGTCGGTGAGAACTCCGGGATTCACAGCTCAGCCCTGCATCTTGCCAACTTTGAGAATAAAGAATCCACTTAGTCCTAAAGGGAGATAATACCAAAGTAAAATTAAATACATCATGTACGAGCCAATTAGTAAATATCAGTTTCCTTCTCGGGAGAAGAGGAAGAGGGCAGAGGAGGAAAGAGCAGGAGATCTTTGCTTCTAACCCTCATGTTTGGGCACAGCCCTAGCAGTCTGCTGGGGAAACTATTTATGTGTTTGGAGGGAAGGATGTGGGTACATGATTGGGAGGAGGGAATATTTTAAGATAATTTAAGCATCCATCCGAGAATCAGAACAGCAACAGCAATAAAAAAAAAAATGCTGGTCATAAAGAGTAGTAACAACTGAGATGCTACGGAGTCCAAGGGACACAGACCTTTGATCTGATCTTCAAGAATCATCAGGTTCTCTCCCTGCCCTGCCTCCTCCCGGGCCACGCTGAGGGGTACTCTACTGGATGCCTACCCTGGTTTTGCTGTTTGGCAAATGAGAAAACATTTTTTTCTCTCTCTTTACCCAGAATAATGCTTTGAAAACACAATATTTGGTTGTTAAAAATGCTTTGAGCTTTAGGGAAAGTAACAATTAGACTCGAAGCATTGTTGTCCTTGTCGTGTGCAGCCTGGCGAAAGGTGAGAGTTTCATTTTTGGAACTCTGATGCTGGAGAAAATTCTGTCTCGCTTCCAGTCTAAGTGGGAGATAGTTTGGAGGAGATTTGAAATTTTAGGAGCTCTTGAAGCCTGGCAAATGTGGAGCAGGTTTGATTAAAAACAACAAAAGTGTTTGTGAAGTGCGTGGTGGAGGCTGGGGCTGGTGAAGGGGAAAATGTGAGTGGACGTGTGGTATGTACGTCCTACTGAGTGTGGTTTGGGAGAGTTGGTGTGAATTAGGAATATCATGAATGTGAAATACATCTACCACAAGGTCTGCTATTGTGGGTTTGAGCTTGGAATCCTGAAGTGTTTCTTTAGGATCAAAGCTTTGGCAGAGTGAGGTGGGCACGGGGACAGGTTCCAGTCTGGCCAGAAGCAAAATCTCCACATTTTCCTCAGGAGACATGTAGTCTGAGAAAATGCTTTTGGTTGCTCTGAGTGTACGTGTTCACGTTTATTTTGGAGTACTTTTGAAATTTCTTAAGTAAAAACGCTTGTTCTCCAAAACAGGGCAATCACAACAGCTATTTATTCTCTGTCTCTTGGTCTCTGTCTCTGTTTCTCTCTCTCTCTCTCTCACACACAAACACACACACACAAACACATCAATATTTATTCTTTGATGCTTTACTACTGTCATGACTTTTGGGTGCACACAATGAATTGGAAAGAGTCCTTCTGAGGTCCATCGGAAGCTCTGTGCCTGAGCTGTCTGGAGGAACAGACGTGCCCCAGTGATTCTCGGCACATTTCTTCTACCACAGTCAGGTTAGCTTTATTTGAGGTCAGAATGGCGGGTGAAGTATGAAACACACTCTAGGTATTTGGGGAAAGAAAAGGTGACCTGGACGGATGTGGGCACTTGCTGTGTCTCAGGGTGAAGACAGTGTGGCCTCTCAACCGCATCCCTCGAGGAAGGCCCAGTGGGGGGGGACGGCCCTGAGCGCTTACGCCACATGTTCACAGCATCTTGCACCTTCCCAGGAAATTAATTTTGGGATAAAGGCAAAGCAGATGACGGGAAAATGCTCCTGTGATGGAAATTGAAAATGTCAGGGAACAAAAGACATAGGAAATAAGAGTTCCCTTTGGATGCAGCTCTCGCAGCTGCATCTGAGAAGAGTAAGGCAGCGTCCCGTTCCCAGCCACAAGCCCACCATTCAGCCCAGTGGAATGAAATCCAAAAGGGAATTTGGCCTCACTTCCTCTGACCTCTAGAGGTGGCAGTGGAGGAGGATTGCTCCCCATTCCCAGTTTCCCAGCCTTCCCTTTCTTCTTCCAAACAGAAGACTTTAGTGGAGCAAAGTCTCCGCCCCTACCAAGTGGCACAGAAGCAAATTCTTAAAGGATTAGATGTTATTTCTATCTGTAGCTCTGACTCGTGTGGATAGGTACTCAGTAAATGTTTGTTTATGGCACGTGAGGAGGTGGTTAAGGATTTTGGAGCAGCTCCCCTGGGTCCGAGTGCCAGCCACAAGGCCGTGCATTTTCTACGAGCTATCTCACTCACCTCTTCCACCAGTCCTACAAGGTAGGTTATCAGAACTCAGAAAATGGAGGCACATGGAGATTAATGTCATATTTGAGCTGTTGGAGGTTGGTAGTTGAATCGAGAACCGCCTACCCCAAAGAATGAGTTCCTTCCATACCAAGATGATGGGGACTATCACTGATTACATCCTCTCAGACAATGATTAGGCAGTGCCATGTTTACAAGGTGTGAAGTGGAGCAACATCTGTTATTGTATCATTGTAGAGAAGGGTCCCCCAAACTCAAATTATTCCCACCTGTTGGCTGATAGACCAAATTCATTCCAAGTTCCTTTCTGAAGGAAGCCCTTGGACTTACAATCAGAGTGGAGTAATGTAAAAGATTACTGAAATTGAATCTTTGGTGGTATTTCCGGCATTTCCCCTGACTGCATACGATACTCTGTGAATCAGGTTGCCTTTCTGAGTTCTACTCTGTTCGACGGTCAAGCAGGAATGTGCAACATCACCTGCGCTTTCGCCACAGAGAATGGTCTTAACTCAAGGATTAAATTTGATGAATTTCATGAAAGAATTTGAAAACTGTTAGATCGTTAAACTCAGAGACACTGCTTTTCATCCTTGTGAACCCCAAACACCTGGGAAAGTGCTCAGTAAATTGGTGAAGTGGGTGAAGTAGTATGACTTCATATTCAACCACAAGATTTCCATTTTTCTGGTTCGGTTTAGGCAATTGTTGCCACATAGTGGTCTCTTCTTTCCAGTGGCCTGGGGAGGTGAAAGTGACTTGTGTAGTGTACCTGAGGAGAGCGTGTGAGATAGGCGAGATCTGAGACATATGAAAGTGCCCAGCTTCAGCAAAACCCTCAAACCCGAGACTGTCATGGAAATAGCAGGACTGCCAAGATTCAAGGGCACGAATGTGCTTGAACAACATAGCAGTGATGGCCAGTGTTGACCAATGACAACCAGATACTGTGGAAGTTACAGAAAGAATAGTTCTTGTATGATACCAGAGAGGTTGGGAGGTTTCCTCTCTCATGACCCCCTATCAGTGTTGCAGACGGCTGGATTTTAATTTTCCACCATCCTGCCTGGAACATATTAAATTAGATTTAAAGAAATAAGTGTATATACCACTTATGACCCTGACACTATGAATCAAAGTTCACACTTGTCAGAAAAGCAATATATAACTTTTGACTGAGGAACAGTCTGCATAGTCCATATAAAACGTGTGCAAGTGCTTTACTCCCACATGAAGAAGCTTCCTAACTAGTAAATGTGACTATAGGAAGCCTTTTGGTGAGCTCTGGTAGAAAACAGAATCTCTCAGGGGCGCCTGGGTGGCTCATGGGTTAAAGCCTCTGCCTTCGGCTCAGGTCATGATCTCAGGGTCCTGGGATTGAGCCCCGCATCGGGCTCTCTGCTCAGCAGGGAGCCTGCTTCCCCCTCTCTCTCTGCCTGCCTCTCTGCCTGCTTGTGATCTCTGTCTGTCAAATAAATAAATAAAATATTAAAAAAAAAAAAAGAAAACAGAATCACTCAGAAACATCTTTAAATCCCACTTATATTCATTTTATCGTTTACTATTTCCCAAGTGCTTTATACATATGAATTAACCTGAGCCATACAATAAGCCCACAAGGTGGATGGTAATATTATCATTTTGTAGATCATGGAAGACGAGTGACAAAGACAATAATCCAATAATCAACCTTCTATATTTAAGAATGGTCCAGAAAGGCTTTGTGTGTTCCCACAGACTCAGTTATTGATTCTGAATGCAAAGCTCATATGACTGGTGTCATGGCAAACAGGAAATAGATGACAAAACCTCCTAATAACTGTGTAATTTTAAGAAGCAGATCAAGAAGACATGAGAACTGGATGGGGAACAGATGGCTTTCATCTTTCCTTACTACAGTACATAGTGAGAAGAATGCAGAGTCCACTCCGGTGTTAGAAAACCAAAGTTTTCTTCCATGTCTAGTACTTACCTACTGTCCCCTCTTGCTTAGGGGAAACACATAAACACAGCATGATAATTGAACAAGCACACTTGAAGCTGGGTCACCACATTCTCTTAAAGAGGCTACAGAGAGAGAGAAAGGAGAAAGAAAGAGGAAAGCTTTGGAACAAAGACCAATGACATTATTTTGCTCTTGGTCCCACTGTCTCATCAGGGCTGAATCATCAAGTTCTATGCATGTACGTATTAACTCTGAAGATGTGTGGAGGTAAGAGGGTAACCTTCATGATTCTGGCAGTCAGTGAGGCACAGCATCTGGGGTCATGGATTCCACAGCCTTTATGTGTGTATTATCAAGCTGTACCAATTGAGGAGAATAAAAAATTAATAGCTCTCCCTTCAAGCCTTACCTACCCTAAAATATTTTCCCATAAAATTGGGTAATATATGCTTCAAGTCATGGGATTTGCAGTCAGTTCTTCCTATCCATTCAGCACACTCTTCTTCTCCTCTTGGTTGTTCCACAGGGTCAGAAACGGGCCCCCCTTCCCCCTACCCTCAAGCTCCTAAGCTACTCTGCATTTTCAGCCCCTGTCACAGCTTCATTTCTATCAGCCTCTACTGGGCCTAGTATTTTGATTCCAACCAAGGATTGTGACCTCCCATCCTCCTATTTTCCTTCCAGGGATGCCTGTGGTTTAAGCCAAATACTATGCAGCTCTAACCACTTAAAACAGAGCCACTGATTAAGACAGAGATATAATAATTGGATGCAAAGCTCCTGTTCTGACAGTGACCAGCATCCTGTGCCCTGACAAACAGCCAGTCCAAACACACTGGAAACTAAATGGAGCTTTGGGGGAAGAGTGGTTAATTGTGTGTTGGTTCCCATGGACAGAATCCATGTTTCCATGTGTCATTTGCAGACTATCCAAGAGGAATTATAGGAGAGGCCAGATGAAAGGCTTGGTATGAGTGATAAATAGGGGTGAGAAAAGTGGAGACTGGTTGGGTTAGATGAACTTCTGAGAAGGTTACTTGTGGACATTAAAGCTGGGCATTATGCCCTACATGGCTTGAAAATAGTCTGTCCTTGCTTGGATTCCTGAAGTCCTGTCTTCATAGGCTCAACATTAGGATCCAGTTACTCACAACAGAGCTTTATTTGATCTATTTTGGTTTCTATTTGACTACACATATTTCTTGAGCACCTTCTATATGCCAGGTACTACATGCCAGAATCAAGCAATGAACAAGACAGATAAGGTCTCTGCCTTTAGTATGGTTAGCGTCCCATTGGTGGAAACAGAAAACAGACCAATAAACAAGGTTATTTTGGGTCATAGTAAGTGTTTTGTGAGGAAAAGTAAAGGAATTAAACAGGGAGAGATGCTAAGGAGTGACTGGGATACTAGAAAACCCCTTTAAATTAGGTGTTCAAAGAGGCCTTCCATCATAGAGGGTGGAGGAAAATGTGAGAGGAGACAGAACCAGTAACAGGAAGAGCTGAGGATGGCGGCTCACAGAAAGCATTTGGAAGGGAGACGAAGAACCACACAAGAGAGGACCTTAGGACCTGCTGTTCCTAAAGGAAGCCATGTGGTTGAAGCATCCTGAAGAGGGAAGAGAGCAGACCACAGGACGCTGGGGGAAGCCAACAGAAGCTACAACATGAAGGTTGTAGGCGATGGTAAAGAGTTAAGATTTTATTCCAAATGTAGCAAGAATCTTTTGCACAAATGGGCCACAAAACCCACATTTTGCTTCCTTCACTTCAACTCAATAGTCCATTCTCCTAAGTTTGCTTTGACACTTTGATAGCTACATTATGGATATCAAATCCTAATCTTTGGCCTGTACTGAGTTAAATTATAAGTATATAGGATTGAACTGTAAGTGTGTAGTATTGCAAATCATTCACTAAAGGCTCTTTCCATTAAGCTTTTCATGGCAAAGATCTGTTCTTCTCTCATTTGGAATACTCCCTCTAATAGCTTCTCATAATTTACCATTCTTCTTTGGCAGAAAATACACATTAATTCAAGAGAATGGCTTCTGGAGATAGATTTTACTTTTGTCAATTATTGATGATGGGAAAACTATAAAGGATTTTTTTTTAGAAGGGGCAGGTGATACCTCTCTTGGTCTGCTGTTAGATTCAAGTAAACAGTTTTATGTGAGAGGAAAAAAAATTGAGATTATGACTCAAACTTTCCAGTGTTAATAAATTGTGTGTTAAGTAAGGCAAGGCACCTGCAGTGAAATACTAAATAAAATCAAAGACTCAAGCCTGGGATTAGTTTTCTCCAAAATGTACATTGAATAGTTTCTGCCATATGATTTCATAGGAGTATCTAGAATCTGCCATTTCCCAGGCATCTGGGTTCATGAATATTCAGACAGGTAGAGTGTTGAACTCTTTATTGAATGGTGACATCTGGCACTCCTGGATTAAGTGATTCTTCTAGTCCTAAGAGAAATAAAATAGGTTAATACTAAGAACACTGGTTTTTATTTATTTTTTTATTTTTATATTTTTTAAAGATTTTATTTATCCATTGGACAGACAGTAGTAGTAGACACAAGTAGGCAGAGAGACAGGCAGAGAGAGAGGAAGGGAAGCAGGTTCCCCGCTGAGCAGAGAGCCCGATGTGGGGCTCAATCCCAGGACCTTGGGATCACGACCTGAGCTGAAGGCAGAGGCTTTAATCCACTGAGCCACCCAGGCGCCCCAGAATACTGGTTTTTATATAGCATTCACTAATTAATGAAAAAATACATTCTCTATCAGTCCATTGAGTTTTTTTTCTGGGTAATAACCTTGTACAAGTTGTTGTTACTAAGTTCCCTATTCACAATCTTATACTTGACATTCACCAGTTTTGTTTAGGAAGTTTTGTTTTTAAGCCCTAGGTACTATTCAAAATACCGAGTCTACTTGTATCTCTGAGAAATTTTATGACCTTATTTGATAAGCTGCAATAAACCTACTTTAATAAAAATCTGAAACTCTAGGATCTAACTGTTAAATTGGCCCTAAGGAAATTTCTGGAAATGTATGGGACCGTAGTGAACTATAGATCCCAGCTCAAGACTGTTTGGCCAAGGACCCTTGGGGATTATTAATGTGTGTGAAAATCTTTTATGCATTTTGTCTTTCCATTTCTAAGGCACAACAAGTATAGGCGTAGATTGTAGGTAAAGTATATTCACATTTCTTAGGCCCATGTTTCTTATTCCAAACTATGGGCATTCAGAGTCTGTCGCTGGTGCTATAAGGAATCCCTAGACTCGGGACGTTGCCTGCTTTAAAGTGCAGGTGATTTTGTATTCCCCCACTATTTGTGCCTTACTGCCCCTTTGAGAACATAACTTCTCTGCACTGATGCTTCATTTCTTCACCAGCAACCCCCACATCCATTCAGATCTTAATGTTCATGGTGCCTGCTCTACATAAGCCTTTTCTCTAAAAATACCAAATTGTCCAGAACCGATAGCTTTCATGGAAAGTCCATTACTTTGTTACTTCTGGCGGTACATGTGCTTTCCTTTGGCTGCCCAGGCCAGCGGTGTTTCCAGAAGCATGTCTAACTGGTGACCCCGTGTAGTTCCTTCTCTTCAGCCTGTTAAAGTCTTGTCTGACACAGGTAAACTGGACACAACTATAGAAACATGCCAGGGCTTCAGTGCCACCTCTAAGCTGTCGCAGCCGCCAGAAAGTCCCCCTAGCGTTTCGGTGAGTGGTTAAAGCTTTCTGGGTTCAGCACAGCACTTCACCCCAAGGTAAGATTTCTGCACGCAGAACTTCATCTTCAAGGTCTGCATTTTGCTTAAAACTAAAGCTCCAAAGGCTTCAGGTCAAATTCCGTTGCCATACATTTCCCCCTTGCCATTTAGGGCTGGAGAGTCCCCAGGTGTTCCTTTTGGAACCTCGGGCCCATCATTTTGTTGCATTTCTGCTCTGCTCTTTCCACTTCGCCGCCGCCTTCAGTGTGTCTATACTGACTCACGTACTAGCTTTCTCTTCCAGAACATGTTTAAATAAAATTGTAAGTAGGGATCCAAGTTGCTTTTTCATTTTACATTCCATGGAACTAGTGAAAGGGAGAGTGACTTGGGCTCTTGCACAGAACAGCCCTCAGAGGACCAGCCATTGGCGTTCTTCACTCTGCCAAAGGTGATAGACAAAGCATGGGAAATTCAGAAATCTGCTCTGTAAAACATGCTTGTTGCACTCTCTTCTAATTTCTATCATGCTAAGTATCCGATTTTAAACCCACCTCTGTTTTCCCCTAGAGGGAAAACTCTCTTAAAGCAATAGTGACCACAGTTTTCACTCAGCACCTTGCCTTTTGCACTTAAATGGAGTCTCAATTAGTGTCTGTTGAATTGAATTTAAAACCAGCTACATAAACTCATTACATTGCACTTGGTCTTCTAGCACAGCCTGATTAATTGATAGCTCTTCTCTTTAAAGTTCTATTTCAGGGTACTCGTTGTATTGTTCAAGTCTGACCCTTTCAGAAATAGAAGGTTGAAGAATTCCATCCATAGCCAAAGTGGTTGAAGTGTTTTGATTCTAAGGTCAAAGTGTACGTTGCCTCATCCGGAGCCTGAGTGTAGATGAATGTTTGGCTCTTCAAGATAAATTTGCCTTCTATAAGATCACCTAGGATAATGGAGGAAAAGCTTCCGTCTGTCCTTACTAAAAATAAAATCTCTGGGCTTAATGGAACACAAGATGTCTCCCTTGCACGAGATATAATGCAGCTGGGGTAGAATTCTCTGATGGTTTTTATCGAAAAATGCCCTAGTCTCCATCTCATTCCCTGAAGCTCTGGGTAGCTGCCAATTCATCCAGAATCTGTAGGCATCTGGTAAAGCTCTGGTTTGATTGCCTTGGTCAGGTTGGATAGAAGTAGACCCAGACACCGCTCTTCTGGGCATGGCTTCTCTGTTATTGCCTTGAAGTTGATCCACTCTGTAAGTTCAATCGCCTTGAAAATTACCTTTAGTTTTCCATCACTCACATTACCTTAGTCAGTTTCTTAGCTACTTGGATTTTGTGTGGAATATTTATCAAATTAAATCACACCAGTGGGCCCCAGGATCCATAAGCTATAAATACATTTATAGTTAATCATTTGACTAAATGCTTTTCTGAAAGAAAAAAAATAGGTAAAAAAGGATATCTTCTAGGAGTTTCCAGATTGTGAAAATGCAGATCTTGTCAGCATTCTGCGATATCCATTTAACAGGGCTCTGTCTAGCCTGGAATGGGAGAAAGAACCTTAGAGAAAAGTGTTAGTTCTTGGTTACCAAAAAATTAAGTGCATTTTGTGGGGAGTGGTTTAGGGTTTTTTGTCAGAACTAAGCATAAACAGAGCTAATTTTGGAGTTAATCAGATTTCAAAACTATAGGATATTTTTAAAAGATTTTACTTATTTATTTATTTATTTATTGGGGGGAGAGAGAGAGAGCAGGGGGGAGGAGCATAGGGAGAGGGAGAAGCAGACTCCCCACTGAGCAGGGAGCCTGACACAGGGCTCTATCCCAGGACCCCGGGACCATAACTTCGGCCGAACGCAGATGCTGAATGGACTGAGCCACCCAGACGCCCTGAGCCTCAGAACTTTCTTTAAACAGAAACTCTCAGAACAACAAACATCTCTACAGCTTCCCAATCTCCCCAGGGCTTACAGTGGAGTTTCTGTCACAGCTGCCTGACACGGGTAGTCACACTGAGCAGGAGCCCCAGCTTTAGAAGTAAGAAAGTGGAAGTAGAACAGTGTCACTTAGCAGTATGTTCTATCTTGTCTTATTGTTATTTTTTTATATGGCACATTGTTTTTCCAGTGTTGTTGTGGTCTCATCAACTAGCATGTGTGGGCAGGGATGACATATAATACCCCTTTAAGGCAAAAAGTGAGATATATTATCTCATGTAACCAAATGCTGAAGACAGGCGTTTGAATTCTATCAATCTGTCTCCCCTCCACCTTCTTTTTTTTTTTTTTTAAGATTTTTATTTATTTATTTGACAGAGAGAAATCACAAGTAGGCAGAGAGGCAGGCAGAGAGAGAGGAGGAAGCAGGCTCCCCGCTGAGCAGAAAGCCCGATGTGGGGCCCGAACCCAGGACCTGGGATCATGACCTGAGCCGAAGGCAGTGGATTAACCCACTGAGCCACCCAGGCGCCCCTCCCCTCCACCTTCTGGTCTTTTCTTTTCTCTCCTGGCTTCTTTCTCTGCATACCAGCCCTGTGCTCTTGGGTCAGCTTTAAACATGGTTTCTGCAGCTTCCAGGCTCACATCTCAGTTTTGACATCAGAACAGAATTGAATCAAATAGCAATTTCTGTATTTGTAGTAAAAACACAACACCGTGCTCAATTTCTCCCTAAGAGTGATTGCATCTTGAAAAATCTTAGTCTACAGATGAAATGTCAACACAGAAATCCTGAGTATTCTAAAATATATGAGATTTTTTTCAGTTAACTTGTCCAAATAAAATATGAATGTCAGGAATAATATAGTAATAAGGCAAATGAAAACCTCGTGAGACTCAGGTGGGAATGTAAAGTGGCACAACCACTTTGGATAACAGATTTGTACTTTCTTAAAATGTTAAACATATATCTGTCATAAAATTCTAACTTTCTCACTGCTAGGTATTTATCCAAGGAAAATGAAAGCATGTATTCATGGAATTATATGTACACCAATACTCGTAGAACTCTCATATGTAATAATGTAAAACTGGCAACAACGCAGAGGTCCATTAACAGATGGATGGATAAACAAACTGTGGTATATCCATACAGTGGAATACTACTAAACAATAAAAAGGAAGGAACTGTTTATACAGACTACAACATAAATAAATCTCAAAATAGTTATACCCAATGAAGGAAGTCAGAAAGAAAAAAGGACATATTGTACGATTCTATTTATTTAAAAGTATAGAAAGCAAACTAATCTGTTGTGACAGAAAACAGATGGCTTCCTGGAGAGTGGGAGTGCAGTGAAGAAGAGCAGAGGGGAGAGAGCATGATGGGGCAGAAGAAAATATTTGATGGTGATTGACATGTTCATTGTCTTGACGGCAGGGATGGTTTCATGGTGCTTCATGGTTAAAATCATTTCAAATCATACACTTTAAATATATACATTTTAATGTGGGCCAATTAAGCCAAAATAATTTTGTGGAAGTCAACTAAAGTAATGCTTAGGGAAAAAATTATAGTATAAAGGCTCACATTAGAAATGAAGAAAGGTCTCTGGGGAGCCTGGGTGCCTCAGTTGATAAAGCGTCGGACTCTTGATTTTGGCTCAGGTCCTGATCTCAGGGTCATGAGATCGAGCCCTGCATCAGACTCCTTGCTCAGCAGGGAATCTGCTTTAGATTCTCTCCTTCTCCCTCTGCCCCTCCCCGCCATGCTCTTGCTCACTCTATCTCTCTAAAATAATAAATAATTAAATCTTAAAAAAAAGAAATGAAGAAAGTTCTCAGCTCAATAATCAATACTTCTATCATAGCAGAGTTGTAGAATATAAATTCAATACACAAAAATCAATTTTATATCTGTATACAATAAATATCTAAATGATATTTTAAAATGATATTTAAAATTACCATTACAATAACATTAAATGTCTGAAATTTTTAAGGATAAATTTAACAAAACATCTGCATGACTTATCAGAAACTTTAGTATCAGAAGTTAAAAAGTTAAGAACTAAAGTTAAAAAGACCCAAATAAATGGAAGATAAACCATTTTCATGGGTCAGAAGACTGATATTAAGATGTCAGTTTTTCCCAAATTGTTCTAAAAAATCAATTGCAAACCCAGTCAAAATAGCTTTTCCTTGGTAGAAATTGAAAAGCTAATTCTAAAATGTATATGGAAATCCAGAGGATCTAAAATAGAAAAATCAAGTTGGAGGACTTACACTCCCTGTTTTTAAGCCTATAAAGCTACATTAATCAAGATAAAATGCTGTTGGCAAAAGGACAGACATAAGGATCAATGGGAGAGAATTGAGAATCCAGAAGTAGATGGTAATGGCGCCAAGGTATTTCCGTGGGTAATGTATATTTTTTATCAACAAATAGTGCTAGAACAATTAGATGTTTACCATTAAAAAGACAAAACTTGACCCTTACTTTCACCACACAGGAAAATTAATTCAAAATTGACCTAAAGTTACTAAAACTAAAATCCTTTTGGAAAAACTTATAGGAGCAAAATTTTGTGACCTTCAGCTAAACAAAGATATCCTAGATTGGAACCCCCAAAATCTGCAAATGGTAAAAAATAATTGATACATTGGAGTCCAACAAAATTAATTTTGCTTACTAAAAGCAGTATTTAAAAAATGAAATGGCAAGCCACAGACTAGGAGAAAATATTGCCAAAAAATGTATCTGACAAAGAATCTGTATAAAATGCAAAATACAAAAGCACATTTACATTTCAGTGTTGAAAAGAACAACAATATAAAAATATAAGCAAAATATTTTAACAGTCATTTCACCAAGGTAGAAATGTAGATAATAAATGAGCACATAAAAAGGTGCTCAAGATCATTTGTCTTTAGGGTAATGCAAATAAAACGACAGTAAGATACCAGTACACACACATGAGTGTGGCGAAAATTTAAACAACTGACCATAACAGATGTTGGCAGGGATATGTATGCGGAACGACGGGCTCATGCACATTGCCAGAAAGCCCACCAATTCTACTCTGTTTTTATGCAAAAGAAATAAAAACATAAGTTTACTCCAAAACTTGTACTCAAATGTTTATAGCAGATTTATTTATAATAGCCCCAAACTGGAAATGACTCAAATTTCCATCAACTAGAAGTATTTTTAATCAGACCTCATTTTGAAAAACAAACGTGTTCAGTCTCGATTGGAAAGCTTAGAATCACATGGTTTTCTCAACTTTTATAGTCCTAGCCAAATGTCTTAATTGTCAATGAAAAAGTTTTGATTTTTACTAAAATTTAGAAGACACTCCTCTGGGGCCCATAGTACCAATCTTATAAAGGGAAGGAGGGGGAGGCTTTGTGGGTTTCACTCTTAGTAACGGTCAGACACATAACATTATGCTAAAAGCAACTTTATTTATTTATTTTTTTAATATGTATTTGACAGAGAGATCACAAGTAGGCAGAGAGGCAGGCAGAGAGAGAGAGGGGGAAGCGGGCTTCTTGCTGAGCAGAGAGCCCGATGTGGGGCTCGATCCCAGGACCCTGAGATCATGACCTGAGCTGAAGGCAGAGGCTTAACCTGCTGAGCCACCCAGGCACCCCTAAAAGCAACTTTAGAAAGAGCCTTCAAACAAATGCAATCTCCGTTTAGTTTATTTTTATTTATTTTTACTTTAATAAGATAATATGTGGTTGACATAATTAGTTTAGTTAGTTAAATTAATTTAACTAATTTATTAGTTAAATTAACTAATTAGTTAAAATTAATCAATTAACTATAATTAGTTAAATTAGTTTCAGGTGAACGACATAATGATTCAACAGTTACTATCATGTATCTATCATGGAAAGTTTACCGCGATAGCGTATTATAGTATTACTGACTATATTCCTTCTGCTGTACTATTCACCCTATGGCCTATTTCTTCTATAACTGGAAGTTTGTTCCTCTTATTCCCTTCACCATTTGCCCACCCCATTCCCCTTTGGTAACCAGTTTTTTCTATATTTATGAATCTGTTTCTCTTTTTTATAATCAGTCTTTCCTGTGTTTCTACACAGGACGTGTTTCTACATGTCTTGACAGGAGGGAATCTTTCCAAGTAGACACTCATTCTCTGGGCTCTGCAGAGAAACCCCAGCTTGTATGACCCGATCTGAGTCACCAGCATCCCGTGTCCTTGTTCGTGCACCGCCGTAGCCATGCTTTCTGAATCATTTTGATGAGAAGTCAGAAGAAAACATGAGAACCAGTTGGGAAGCAAACTTTTCCTTTGATGTGTGTTAGTATGAAAACCAAGTATCTGGTGTGAACAATTTTCAATCCTTGAACACACACACACACTTTTAATACGAAATTGTCACTTGAGCAAAAAACTTACATTTTAGCTGATCCAATGAAGAGAAGCTATTTGGTACAGACTTAATAGAACTTCCATATAAAACCAGCGAGTAGGGGCACCTGGGTGGCTCAGTGGGTTAAGCCTCTGCCTTCGGCTCAGGTCATCATGTCAGGATCCTGGGATCGAGCCCCGCATAGGGCTCTCTGTACGTAAGGGAGCCTGCTTCCCCCTCTCTCTCTGCCTGCCTCTCTGCCTACTTGTGATATCTGTCTGTCAAATGAATACATAAAATCTTAAAAAAACAAACAAACAAACAAAAAAACCAGCGAGTAGCTGCCAGAGCTTCCATGCAGAGTGTAACTTGATTTATCCTGATCCTCTGAGAGCCGTCCAGCTTTCCAGAAGGAGGCCGGTAAACAGTAGGGAGGGCTACGGCTGAACTGGGAATGCTGCAGGCGAAGTCGGTGCTTGTAAATATGCCTTCGAATTTCATTTCAGATTTCAGTCTTTACCCGTTTCCAAGACTGGGTTCAAGGCTGGGCCGCTCCCAGCACAGTGAATTCTTGAGATACCCGGAAATTCCTTTTTCAGAAGTAGGTGTATTTGGGCTACAAGAAGACAAAAAGTAGAAACACATGAAAAAGCGATAGAGAACATTAACTTAGTAAGTCGTATTAATTAGGCTCCATAGCTCAGGGGTTAGAGCACTGGTCTTGTAAGTCGTATTAATTAAATCCAATAAAAGCATTGGTAATTCAAATCCTTCAATAATCCCAAGTTTTCATTTGATTGGTAAATTCCTACCATTTTCCATGTCGTCCCTTAGAAAATGTTGTAAATGTTCCCTCTTGAAGTTAAAACGTGTCCAACAGAAGGGAGAAAGAAAAAAAATGAATTTCTGGGAAAACTGACACACACTTAGTAATTTACTTTTGAACAACTAAGAACTGGGTCCATTCCTATGAAAGTGAAGCAAAAGCATCAAAAGATCCACTGTTTGCTAGAAGGTCTGAAATTTTCTCTAAACAACAACGTACATTCTGCGTTTCTCTTTGTGCCCTACATTCGGTCTGGAGAGAGACCGATATACTCCACTCTGGAAAGGTCTTTTGCTTTCCATGCAACCCTTGTTCAAATCTCCCTCTGAAGAAGAAAAAGCAGCACTGAAGAGAGATCCTTGTCCTAACGTCTCCCCGAAGGCTAGGTGGCCTCCTAGCCACTGCAGATGACCAGAACGGAGCCAGCAGATCTGTTCGTCGTTGGTGTCCTTCGGAGATGAGCAGATAGTCAGGAAATCAGACCCCATGGATTGTCCAAGAGACAGCTTGGGCTGAGCGCACCACAGAGCGCAGGAAATGAGGCCAAGGGTACAGTAGGCTGAAGGGCAATTTGGTGCGCAATTACCTGGGGAGAATCGACCAACTAAAATGAACCGAAGGGGAAAGGGCTGTCAAGTTACGCAGCCGCGGGCCCTTGAGCAACTTGGGTTTGAGCTGTGCAGGCCTCACACACGGATCTGTTTTCGGTAAATGCGACCCAGCGCTGTGCACGCATTTCCCCTTCCTAAACGCTCGGCAAGGCCTCCAGCGTGCCTGGTGGCTGGAATCCAGTGTGTGGTACGGACAGCCCCCAGGGCGTGTGTTAACCGACCGTTTCCTAGGCTCCCGGTATGGTCAAGCTTGGGGGGAGTCAAAAGTTACATGTGGATTTCTGACCTACCCTCCTCATTTTCCGCGGGCCGACTGTGCGTTGCCCTCACGGGCCGGGCACATGGAATCGCTACCGAGGTCGGACAGGTAAAGCTTGCGGCAGGGCGTGCCCTGAGTCAGAGGCGGGAATAACCAGAAATGCGGTCTTGCGAGGCAAAGGCAGAAACTAACCTATTCCTCCTGTTTCGACAGATAAGGCCCCGAATCTCATGTCAGGGGGCAGGAGGCTGTGAATATTTTGATTTCTAACAAAAGCCTCATTTGTGAATTTTCCCTGACCTTCTTGTAGCCACAAAACTCTGGCTAGTTAGACTTTGGAGCACACACAAAAATACACCTCCTAAAATGTGCGTTTTGTCCCACTTAAATACACTCAGGGAAATAACACTAATTGATCTTGGTAGGAAAGCTTTGAATTAATGAAATATCTGAATTAAATTTATCTTAGAAGTGAGGTCTTATAACTTTACTATACTTAAACTATTTGGATTAGGCTCGCAATATGTTGCTTGCTAGCGTGGCACTCAGGGGACCTATTTAGTGAATGCAGAAGATGATTTTAATTATACATACCAAATATTTATATTTAGATCACAGCTGTAAATTGTTTGGAAAGGTTATTCTCACTTAAATTGCTTAAAAATTCTATTTGCAATCTTTATAAAAGCCAAGGATTTATTTAATAAGCTCTTGCTCCTTACCCCATGAACCTTAAACGATGTAAGTGCCTATCCAAGGAGTCATTAATTATACATTAAGGTATTCTAAATTTTCCTTAAATAGCAACTATAAGGACTATGCTCTATGAACTTTACTCTATGAACTTGACTGTACAAAGCCAGAACCTACATGAATATACTCTTCCATGGTCACTTACTGTAAAATGTTCAAGCCGACCTCTCTCACCACTCCTTCTCCCCTTTCCCACTGCTACTTTTCTCTTTAAAAAATTGATCATTATCTAACACACCACAGAGTTTATTTTTCTTGTTACTTTATTGTTTGTCTCCCACCCTGGACTATAAGCTCCCTGAGGATAAGATTCCTTGTCTGTTCACTGTTCCTCTCTATCACTGGAATTGTGCCAGGAACATGGTAATTGCTCAGTAAAGAACTGAACAAGTGAATAAATGAGATGTGTCTGAGTTCTGACATCTTTTCATATAGAACACAGACATTTATTTATTAAACACATAACAGGTTTACTCCCAACCACGTATGTTCTAGTGAATGACAAGAGAGAATTCTGCCATAAAGAAGCCAAGTCTTTTCCCTCACTGCGGATAGTAACTGTGGGGATACTTCCTGTGTGAGCAAGCAAAAATAACAACCATTCCAGAAGAGGGAACAGTGGCTGATTCCCCTGAAGGCGGGGGTCGTTGAGGAATATCTCCACGTTCACCTTACTATGAGTTAAGTCTTAAAGGAAGAGGATGACAACGTTTCATGTAGAAACAGATACAAATTAATAGTCAGGAAGTAGTTGAGGTTATGCAGCTTTTCAAATTTTATTCAATCAATGGCCTTACTACAAGCCTAAAATTTAGTCATCCTGCCTTTAATCTAACCCCACAATTTAATCAACTTGATTGTTTCTTCTCTAATCCAACCCCCATAGTGCGATTACTCTCTCCAGCTAACGTGTGAGCATGGGAGGGGCTGCGTGAGCTCACATACAGCACACACATACATGGTCAGGATCCAAGGGTGTTTGCAATAAATTCTTCTATACTTTTAACAAAAATAGCAGAGAGCTTTCTCTCTGTGAATCTGAAGTTTTGATTTAAAAAAAAAAAAAGCTTTTGGGGGGTGCTTACCCTGCAACTATCACACCTTTCTATCTGCTAGAACATTTGGAAAGAACTCAGTCCTATGTGACCATCTCAGAACATCTCCCATACCACAAGCTTCGCACTATGTATTAGGCAAGGGCTAGGGCTTGAGGAAACAGACATCTCTCCCACCAACGTCTCTAATACCCACTTCTGATGGAAGCCATCAATTTCAGCCTTGTCTTAAGGGGAAATGAAAAGAAGACTCTTTTGGGTTTTGTGAGTATGTGAGTTTAAAAAACAAACCAAGAGAAACAGACGGCAACTCACATCATTGAGACATATCAGATCCATGAAGATTATTCTCTCTTAAGTCCAGACCTTAAATCCAGACCTAGGGGCACATGGGGTAACTGGGAACATTACTTCTCCCTTTTATTGAGAAAGCTCAGGGGGTATGGAACGGGCACTGAGTGACCACTCAGCAGGTGCCTGGGAATGCTGCCTGTGACTTTAGGGACTCTCACAGAAGACAGAGATTTGCCTAAGACAGTTCGACCTGGACTTTGTATTATCCTTAGCCAGAATTAATTTTTCCACTATTTTAACTACAGTGAAGAGCTGTTGTCATTTTTTTCTACTCTGATATACACTTGTTAAAGCCCGTATGATTGGTTCAAATCTTTAGCCCTCACAGGGTTTCCTTTTGTTTGGTGCGGACAGGGATGATGGCATCATTTAACTAGTTCTACACTGTAGGCGCTCTCTTGCTTTCTCTCTCTCTGACAAAAGAGTAAGATCTTAAAAAAAAAAAAAAAGGTAAAACTGAAAGATGTAGAGCCGGGAAGGCCTACTGGCATCTGTCGAGTCCCTGGATACAGCTGTAGCTGAAACTGGGTCTGCCCCTACAGTTTTTGGTTAGGAGAACTAAAAAATTCCCACCACACCCTCCCCCGACTTTTTTTTTTTTTTTTTTTTTGGCTTAAGCCAAATTTAGTTAGGTTTTCCATCATTGCACAAGAAGAGGCTGATACAGATGGAGAATGACTGAATTGACAAGATCCATTCCAAAATTAAAGTTCCCGATGTTCCGAGGATAGTTACATTATGAACTGGGTGTGGTGTGTTTCACAAGGAAAACTGAAATCTGAAATAAAAATAATATAAAACCTCAATTAAGTCTGAGGGCACATTTTTAAAAACGTACAGTGTTCCACTATTAGAACTATTTTGTGAGACTGATGGATGGATAGATAGGTAGATGGATGGCGCTTACCCGGAGATGTTGGGTGACGCTGGTGTTGCTGTGATGTCTGTGGTCCTTGGGGAGATGGTTTGTAGGGTGTAAACTGCCTTCCTTGCCGGAACAGGGAGTATTGTCTTAAAGGTGTTGTGAATGCCTTTGTTCTCGTGATGTCTCAATTACATCTTCCTTTCTCGATTGTAGTGGCATTTTGTAACAATACCACCTGTTACTAAGAGGTGCTAAGTATCACTTTGGCCGATAGGCTGCTTTTAGCATGTATGGGTACAGTGAAATTTAAAACTACACTGAGAACATCTGTAGTGGTGACCTTTCAGGGGTAGTGTTGAAATCTGGTTCATGATTAAAGCGGGGTGTGGTTAGAGAGCCAGGGACGGAAAATTCTCTTTTGGCAACGTGGTAGAGATGTGGGGTTAAACTGTCGAAACAGCCACAAAAAGCTGTTGCCAGAAGAGAAAAATAAAAACTCTAACAGCAGCTTTAAGCTGTGCCAGGTACTGAGTTAAGTGCTTTATGCATGATCTCATTAAATTCTAAAAGCAATGTAGATTTCCTACTACTCTGCACATGTTATAGATGAGGAAGTGAAGACAGAGAAGCTACATAATTTGTCCAGAGTTTCACAGGTAACTGCTGGTGAAGGCTAGGTTTGCATTCAGGCCCGTCCAATTCCTAGCCTCCTGCTCTTTCTAACTAAATGAAGGCTCATCCCGTTGGCACTTCTCTCTGATCTTAAGGATTCATAAACATTTCTCTGCTCTCTAGCATGCACAGGATTTTATTTTACTCCACTAATTCTCATATAAAAATCTTCTCTGCTAAAAAAAATCGACGCTGTGAAATACTGACTTACAAACATGGGAAAATGTTCAATTTCCTTCTTCTCTGTTCTTTGGCCTGGATTATCATGAAATATTTTTTGTTCCCCTCACCTGCCTTTGAATTAAAGAAAGACAAATACCATTTAATATTTTTTTAAAGCATAAAATCTCAATGTCACTTCCGATCTCTGTTAAGGAATTTTTTACAGCAGTGAGTATTTTCAAAAGCCTCTAAAATTGAAAGAAGATAGACACAGGACATGTCCTGGCTTAGCATGCACCCTTAGATGTGTTTTAGAAATCACTGTCTGTTGCTCAAAGTCTCCTGATAAGATCACTGTTTAAGAGGGAAAATTTTCTAGGAGAAAATTCACCCTCATAGCCACTATGGGATGGGTTAAGTGATGCTTGACCCTGTCTGAGGAAGAGCAAATGCATATGTTTATAAGAGTCTTGTACAGGAATGTTGCGGGTCTATTTTTACCTCAAACAGGAGCATGTTCTTGGTCGGGGAAAATACTGGTTAATATTGATGTGTCTAGAGAGAAGTGAGCATCCTGGGAAAATGGAATCAATTTAATTAAGATTTCATATTGGTTAAGGTAGACTGAGGTTTTTTTCCTGTTACTGATTAAGTTTTTAAAAGATCTTTAAACACTGGGATTTTTTTTTTTTTTACATCAGAACTTGAGAACATGAAGTTTGCCATTTCTCTGAATTAAAAAGAAAGTTAACAAACATACTAATTTTGAGAGAGGTAGACTTATTATGGCTGGCCGTTCAGTTATCATGCCCAAGTGACTTATCTTTCCATTCACACACGGCTTACTTCTTAGGCCAAGAAATAAGAACTTTCCTAAAAGCAGGATGTGCCTTGAACATAAGACTTTTGGAAACAAACTTCTCTCAAACAATTAAATACTTGTAAGAAAAGTCAGAGGCAGCTTTTAAAAACTTGAAGTAACGGTGGTTAGGAGGAACTTTGAGGATGGGTAGCTCTGATGTTGGGGAAAGTAGAATCTAATTTCCCTCTGTCCAGCAAGAGCCTCAGTGCAGAGAGGAGAGAGGGGTCTGCACACAGACCTCGGGCCAGCCAGGTGCCCTGAAGCAAGAACACAGGGTTGGGAAACATCTTTCTGCAGATTTCTCACCAAGTGAAGAGCATGCAGCCCACCTCTGAGAATGTGACCAGAGAACATTCCCTGTCCTAACCGACCACAGATGCCATGCTGGTAGGCAAGGGTGCTTCCAGTATCGTCCAACTGCAGTCATATTACGGAAAGAAAGAACCACCGAGAGAACCAGCCCTAAGCCCCACATTAAGGCAATGGGAGTCTGGCATCGTTCTCATAATCCTCCTGGACGAACAGTAGAAATCCTATCACTATTGATAAATAGTGCGGGACTTCGGGGCTGCTTTTACTCGCAGGAGTTATTCTCGTGTTTCCTTCTAGAGGCTCCTTTAAAACTTTTAAAAGAGGTGTAATGGGTTAGATTGAAGAAGGGAAATAGCGGATAAGAGATGAATCTCATTAGTAGGAGAGCCATACTTGATGCAACGTTTAGTCTTCGGGAGAAAGATGTAGCAGGGAACATATGGCATCGAGGAGACAAACGTCTCCGGAAAATGTTTCTACATGCAGATAAATCCAAGGGCAAAAGTATTTAGTTTCATCACTCCGTGCCATTTAAAAAATTAAAAGAGAGAGAGAAAGGGATAGGAAAATGTGAAACGTGCAGCTTTACAGTGATGGATCGTCCTATCGTGGGCGGCCTTCTCAGATAGTGAGAACAACAGTATCTAGCCCACGGCCAACGCACAAATGAATGCTCATCTATCTGCTGTAATCATCCAAAATTCACTCAACAAGTAGATGTTCCAATATTGTTTATTAGTAGATCATTAATTACATTTCAAACAGGATTTTCTTTTTTTTTAATTTTTAAAATTTCTTTTCAGCGTAACAGTATTCATTGTTTTTGCACCGCACCCAGTGCTCCATGCAGTCCGTGCCCTCTCCAATACCCACCACCCGGTTCCCCCAACCCCCCCCCCCCCCCCCCCTTCAAAACCCCTCAGATTGTTTTCAGAGTCCATAGTCTCTCATGGTTCACCTCCCCTTCCAATTTCTCCCAACTCCCTTCTCCTCTCAAATGAAAAGTCCGTATGTAAGTCATTAATCAAGGCTCCCTTTATGGGAAGGAATGATGAAAAATAAAAAACCACAGAAATTGGAAGTCCCATTTGATGACCTTAAACATATGGATATAGATTTTAGTCAATGCATTTCAGAAAGAAAAGGAAAAAAAAAACAAAAACAAGAAAATCTGCTCTAGAATTTTGTTCTTTGCATTCTAGACCTTGTCAGGAAACACACGAGAGCTTCCTCTTATCCAGGCTCGGCGCAGATCAGCATCGCATCAATGGACTGGACTGCTCCCCTTTGAATAGTTCTCCAGGACTTGGAGCATAAACAGAAGGGTCTGTGATCGGCCAAGAGCTGAGTAGAATCCTTTGTAAATATATATTTACTCTGCAGAATTTTTGTTATAGTCATAGGACGATTTGGGATAAAGGAGAAGTAGCTGGGGCTCTACCTCAAACTCAAAACAAGATCTCTTTCAAACTACAAAACTATTTGGCTAAACAGGCTCAGAAAGACTCTGGATTTGAGATCGGGTCTGCCAGGCCACGACAACAGTGATAAGTACCAACTGAGTATAGTTTACTAATGAGTTCAGGGTTCTAGGGAGAATTAGAAAGAAAGCGAATATCAGGTCCTTGTCCCTTGAGAACTTATGGCCCAATGAAAAAAGGACTACCACATAATTGCTTACAAGAAATGCTGAACTAGGGCAGGTTTTCAGCCAAATTACTAAAAAACACTGCCAAAGCTATTTGATCAGCATGCTTGTTGGCAGAATCTTTCAAAGATCCCTCCCAGCCTGCTCTGTGGTCTTCCATCAAATCTCACCCAAGGGACACTCAGGAGCCACGTGCTCCAGAATGCCTCCCAGAGGACATACCTGAGCACTGTCAGAGCAGGGCCAAAGAGGACGAGTTCCTTACTGGGTACTTACGGCGTCTCCCTGGCTGGCAGAAGTCATCACTGCATTACCATCTAAGTCAAATGAAGTTGCTGCTAACTTCCAACTGACCCTGGAAACCAGGACAGCATTGCTGGTGATGCACTTTCTAATGATTTGCAGATGACCGTAGCCATGTCAGTGTGCAGTTGCAATGACAGGTTTTTGGCACCGATTTTTCTGTCTCTTGTTTTTCAACACCCAGTTTGTTTACTGGCTACTTTAGTCAAGTTGACTTGGACTAAGGAGAATAGAGATGGCAGTGACTATGCAAAAAGGGAACTTGTGACTCACATCACAAGTGCCAGACTCTTCGATTTGGGTGGGACGTTATAATGACTCAAACCATAGCCTTCCCTTCCACTGGGGTCACCCTCAGACCATTGAGACTTCTCTCCGTATATATTTTGTACACATATCTTTATATGTTTTATATACGTTGTATCTCTGTGTGTGTGTGTGTGTGTGTGTAGTGCATATGTATACGGAGGTGTGTGCACACTGCCTGTGTATACAGTTGTGGGATACTCACGCCGGTGGCTCCCAATGACGCATGCCTCCTCCGCTTGTGTCCCTGCCCTTGGATTGGCCCCACGCATGGATTCTGGGCTGCCTGACATAGCAAGCCTGATGCAGACCGAGGCTTGAAAACTGGGGGCACATCGGGGCCTATTATCTCCACATGCCGGCTGCTGCAGCCCTGAGCCCCAGTGTCAAGCGCTCCAGTCTGCCAGGGAGGCCCCTGGGGAGAGAAAGATGCCTCGCCAGCCCTCGCTGTCCCCCTTGTCATGTTGAGGGGTGCCACATGTGACTGAACCTTAAACAGTTCAGCCCTTACCCCGCCAAGCCTGGTAAACCCACGGGATCAGAAGGACAATAACATTTTGTTGTGCGAAGCTGCTAAATTTGGGTAAGTGGGATGTTCGAGGGTAATGGTTAACTGAAACAATGGTGTGTGTCGCTGTATGACGTCTAGAGAAATGCCCCGTGTGTGCTCTTCTATTTATGTTTTTATTCTTTTAATTATAGAATATTTAATAAGTAAGACAAAGTAAATAAACCCTGCCTGCACATTTTCACATAATTAACAAAGAATCGTAAAGCAAACACCTATGCGACCTCAGTCAGCTGGAGAAACAGAACACTGGTACCCCCGGCCCGCACCGTCCCCACAGGCACCAGGGTCTCGCTATTTGTGACATGACCCGCTCAACCTTTCTTCGTAGTCTTGCCACCGACGCACACATTCTTACACACCATGGTTCATTTGGGTGCGGAACTTTCTACGAATGGGCTCACTGCACTCTTCTATGACTTGCTTCACCGGCTGAATGTGATCTGCGGTTTCCATCCCCGCTGCGGCTCCGGCTACTTCATTGCTGCTGTGGCGCAGTGCCCCGCTGTGTGGACATGACACGGCTGGTTTATCCGTTCCGCTCGAAGGGGACAAACATCTGAGCTGTGTCTGTGAGCCACTGCGGTATGGACACGCAGTTATGAACACCTTTTATCTGCATCCTGGCGCCGGAGCTTCTCGACGGCAGAAACCTCTAAGGCTGGGCGCCTGGGCGGCTCAGTGGGTGAAGCGGGGGCCTTCGGCTCAGGTCATGATCCTGGAGTCCTGGGATCGAGCCCCTCACTGGGCTCCCTGCTCAGCGGGGCGTCTGCTTCTCCCTCTGACCTGCCCCCTCTCGTTTTCTCTCTCTCTCTCTCTCTCTCATTCTCAAATAAATAAATATATAAGAAATCTACATAGCCAAACTATGGAAAGAACCTAGATGTCCATCTACAGACGAATGGATAAAGAAGATGTGGTATATATACACAATGGAATACTATGCAGCCATCAAAAGAAATGAAATCTTGCCATTTGCGACGACGTGGATGGAACTAGAGGGTATCATGCTTAGCGAAATAAGTCAATCGGAGAAAGACAACTATCATATGGTCTCCCTGATATGAGGGAGAGGAGATGCAACATGGGGGTTGAGGGGGTAGGAGAAGAGTAAATGAAACAAGATGGGATTGGGAGGGAGACAAACCATAAGTGACTCTTAATCTCACAAAACAAACTGAGGGTTGATGGGGGGAGGGGGTTGGGAGAGGGGGTGGGGTTATGGATATTGGGGAGGGTATGTGCTATGGTGAGTGCTGTGAAGTGTGTAAACCTGGCGATTCGCAGACCCGTACCCCTGGGGATAAAAATATATGTTTATAAAAAATAAAAAAAAATTATTAAAAAAAAAGAAAAAAAATAAAGTATTCTGACAGCGAGAAAAAAAAAAAAGAAATCTTTAAAAGGAGAGAGAGAGAGATCCTTGAGATGCTTACAGGGGATCCATGAGTACCAAATGAGAATACTGAGATTTATTTGTCCTTTCCACTCTCAGTCTCTTGTGAATGCGCGGTGGAATTTTCCAGAGGCTCTGTCACATGTGATACAGTGCCAAACCAAAAGCAGAAGCAGATATGCGAATCCAGCTGTCTGCTAGGAAGTCAGACACTAAGGAGCTTGGCTAAAATGTAAAACAGGTCACTCTTCTCCCTGATTTCTTGTTGGAAATAGTAATTATTTTGGCTAAAATGGTTTCTTGGCTAGTGTTTAGTTTTAATATTATTTTAACAACACCGTTATTTTAAATGAAGTAACACAAACTTTACATTTTTCTTAGTTTTAATTTCAAATGCAGTATATATCTAAGGATAAAATTCACATAAACAAAGCTCTTAATATTTTTTAAGAGTATTAAGGAGTCCTGAGACCAGAAAGTTGGACCTCTGCTCTGGGGCATAAGGTATAAATATTTAAAATGTAATAGAAAATGCCAGCCTGTTCTAAAGATGCATGTTTTTTTCTTCCCCCACCAGCAGCAAAGGAAAGTTCCCATGGCTTCATGTGCTTATCAACTAGATTTCTGTTTTCAAATCTGGTGGAGTATAAATGTATCCCATTATAGTTTAGTTTTGTATTTCTCTGATACGAGTAAGACAAGGTGTACTGGCCAATCAGACTTCCCTTTTATGAATTGTATAATGTCTTTTTTATTTTATTTTTAGATTTTTATTTTTAAGTAATCTCTATACCCAGCATGGGGCTTGAACTCACACCCTGAGATCAAGAGTCACACGCTCCACGGACTGAGTCAGCCAGGCGCCCCTGCATGCTGAAGTCTTTCATTTCTCGTTCAAGTTGTCTTTTTCTTACTGATATGTAAAAACTTCATATACTCTAAATGCAATTTTCTTTGCCAAGTATACAAGTTGCAAGTATGTATTAAAAGCTCACTGAATATTGTCTTCTTAGTCTTTCTATGGTTTTTTGATGAACAGAAGTATTTAACTTAGCATAGTCAAATTTACCAATCTTTTACTTTATGGTTATCTTAAGAAATTCCTTTCCATCCAGAAGTTATTTTTTATGTTCTTAAAAGCTTAAAGTTTTTACTTACAGATTTTGGCTTTAACCCTACCTGACGGTTATTTTTATGTGTGGCCTCATGTAAGAATCCACTTACATTCATTTCCCAGGTGGATATCTAACTCTCCTACTATCACTTATTGAAAACTGACTTTCCCCACCGATCTCTCATGCCACCTTCATCACTTATCAGGTTCCAGTCTCTGAGTGTGTCTCATTGTTCTGTTTCACTGGTCTTTTTGTTTGGCCCATGTAAGAGCACAGTGTCTTAGTTACTGCCTTTATAATGAATCAGGATGTATGGGAAAGCAAGTTCCTCGCTCTCTGTCATTATTCAGAAATAATGGCTCCCACCTGTATTTTAACCTTATACCACTTCCTTCAACCAGCAATCATGCAAAGTGTGGGGAATGAGGCATTAGGCACAATGGTAGACAAGTGAGCTATTAGGGCCCACAAGATTTTGCCCATTTTTAGTGTAAAAAATGGAGAAATATGTCAATGATCTTTCCTCTCGCTCTCTCTTTCAAAGATTATTTATTTATTTATTTATTTGAAAGAGAGAGAGAGCACAAGCAGGGGGAGTGGCAGGCAGAAAGAAAGGCAAGCAGAGGGAGAGGGAGAAGCAGGCTCCCCACTGAGCAGGGAGCCCAATGTGGGGCTCCAACCCAGCACCCTGGGATCATGACCCGAGCCAAAGGCAGATGCTTCACCCACTGAGCCATGCAGCCACCCCATGTCAATGAGTTTTCTTAAAAATAAATGTTACCTCAATCGGAGAAAGACAACTATCATATGATCTCCCTGATATGAGGGAGAGGAGATGCAACATGGGGGATTAAGGGGGTAGGAGAAGAGTAAATGAAACAAGATGGGATTGGGAGGGAGACAAACCATAAGTGACTCTTAAACTCACAAAACAAACAGGGTTGATGGGGGGGAGGGAGGTTGGGAGGGGGGGTGGGATTATGGACATTGGGGAGGGTATGTGCTATGGTGAGTGCTGTGAAGTGTGTAAACCTGGTGATTCACAGACCTGTACCCCTGGGGATAAAAATATATGTTTATAAAAAATAAAATTAAAAAAAAATGTTACCTCATTAATAATGAAAATGAATTAAGCTCAGAAATCCCTTCTTGTTAGTCTTGCTTGAGTTACTGAGTTGAATCTGATACACTAGTAAAGTCTGAGCAAAGGAAAAGACAAGTATGACTTTCATTTTTCCAAATCTGTGGTTAGATCCTTTATTTATATACAGAACCTGCAGAGCTGGTCCACAGTAGGTACCCGATAATGACTGCATGAATGAATGACCTTTTTCATTTTCTTGAGTCAGACCCTGAGAACTTAGAACCTCTAAGTAGACTCCTAAAATTCACCTATTAAGAGAAGACAATTCATGTCTCTTCCCATTAAAAAGAAGATTTCTCTCATTCTGCTTTTCCACCCATACCCATTTGCCATCTCCTTTACTAATATTCACCTAAGAGTCTACTTCCTCACTAACTCTTTGTTCTTGGTCTTGTGAAATTTAGCTTCTGCCCCTTCTATTTCTCCAGCCATAGCTGTCTCAATGGTTAAAGATCTCCAAGTTGTCAAATTCAAAGCTTTTTCCTTGATGATAGAATCCTTTATCAAGAAAGATAACTATTGGACACCTGGGTGGCTCAGGGGGTTGAGCCTCTTGCCTTCGGCTCAGGTCATGATCTCAGGGTCTGGGGATTGAGCCCCGCATCGGGCTCCCTGCTCAGCAGGGAGCCTGCTTCCTCCTCTCTCTCTCTGCCTGCTGCTCTGCCTACTTGCAATCTCTCTCTGTCAAATAAATAAATACAATCTTAGAAAAAAGAAAGATAACTATTTTTCAGCCCCCTTTTTTCATGAATATTTGGTCTCTGCTGAGGAAGGATCGCTAATAATCACTGGGCATAACTTAAATGCCAGCATCTACATGGGTCCTTCCTTGATCACCCTAACTGGGAATGATCTCACTTCCTTAAAATGCCTATGTATTTGCCTGAGCCACAATTTTCTAGGCCATGATACATATTACACTAATATCCACACAAATGCTATAAATCAGTCTGTGAAAATTGCCAGCACCAAGTAAGATCAGAAGACTCTGTATTATGCCTTCTCGGGCAGAGTGATAATACATGTTAAAGGTTCTGAAAAGTCCCACAGTAAGGAGCTAAGTTTCATCCATGATTTCTGGGATGTTTCTGGCATGAAATCCTTTTTACTTATAATACTTAGTAACATTTCAGAGGACATGATGGTATGTCGAACATTAAAGAAGTGATACTCAACTATTTATTTGACTCACACTGTATCAAATTTTATTTCTTCACGTGCACACCTTTTCTTTCCCTCTAGAACAGCAGTGCCTACAAAGCTGGGACTTCAGTGTCCTCATGGAACCATGCTTCCTTCCCAAGGGCTACTTTAAAAAAAAATCCAGATACAGACAAAGCTATCATCAGCCTGTAGTCCGGAACACTGAAATCTGAGGGATTTCATTTATAATCCAGTGAGAATTACCAGCTTCAGGTCAGAGGGACAAGCTTAAGGATCATAATTGAGTTGAAACTGAAAATAACTATGAGGGCCCAAACGTGGTATTAAGCTACGTCAGGATGGTTTAGGGAAAGAAAGCACGGCATAGCCAGGTTACGCTCCTGGGTGTGTAGTGCGCAGCTATGTGGTACTGTGTCCAGATGAGTTTGCTGCTGATCATGCGCACGAGAATCTCTCAGGACAGCTTGTTAACATCCAGGTCCTTGAGCCCCACTGCTGATGCACTGGGTTATCTGGGAATTGGATTCCAGGGTATCTGCAAATTTGTCTTAGTATGATTCCCCAATTATTCCATGCACACTGCAGGGTGAGAACAACTGCTCTAAATGTAGAAGATGTGGCATATTTCCAGGAAATACTTCTCACTTTACATTTCAAGAAAGCAGTTGCCTTAGGAAACAACATATTTATTCCAATGACGTTGCTGTTTCTCCATCCAAACATTTTTTGTGACTGCGCCTTTTGTGTTGCCATAACGGCCTCTAAAACATTCTTTGGTATCTACTCATGGCTGTAAATCTGTACTTTGAAAGAGTGGATTTGCATGTTAGCAATGGTTACGACCATTTAAAAGCATGTGAATGAGGTAAATGGCCAAGCAAGATAATATGGTTAGGGTCTTAAATAGGGTGTGATCATGAGAAAATTAAACCAGTTTTCTCGGGTAGTTGTAATAAAGTACAAAGACGAATACATTTCAAAAAAAACCTATGCATATTTTCACAATCACTGTATTTATTTGCAATGAAAATTGTTAAAATATTACATTTGGCTTGTAAAAACAAATACTTAAAATATTCTATTTCTAAATGTTCCTGAAAATTCATTCATGCACTGCTCTTGTACCAGAAACATGTACACACGGACGGGAATTCAACATGATGCCTCAAATTTCAGCATGTTGATGACTTTTTAGCACAGATGTTTTCGGATCAAGTTTTAAGAGGATGAAACCAAGAGAGCCAAAAGCCAGACCGGAAGGGAACCTGGGGGTTGCATTCTCAGATTCTGAATAACATTTTTACTTGGCTATGGCTCGATCAGATGGAAGTCCACCATTTTAAACATCTGCTCTTCTGTCCTGATTTCTGTTCTGCCCCCAGACTTCTGTTCTGCCCTGGGTGCTTGTTTTCCGAGTCCTGCTGCCTCTAATAAGGTTAGATATTTGAGCAACTGACCACAGGATCACATTTTCCTGGCACTAAGGAGAAAATAAAAATGGCCAGTGGTGGGCAAACAAGCATATGCTTTGTTCCATTTATAGATTTGTAGATCAAATGTCACTGCAACTTTCAAGACATTTTGCATTCTAACCAAGTTTATAAAACAACACAACACCACAAAGACAATTTTAAAAATTTCAGGATAGTTTTCCTCCCGCTAAATTTACTTAAAAAAAAAAAAATTTCACTAAGGGGCATCTGGGTGGCTCATTTGGTTGAGTGTCTGACTTGATTTTGGCTCAGGTCATGATCTCAGGGTTGTGAGCTGGACCCCCACCTCGGGTTCCAAGCTTACCAGGGAGTCTGCTTGAGATTCTCTCTCTCTCCCTCTCCCTCTGCCTCTAAATAATAAATTCAAAAATATTTTTTAAAAATCTTACTAAGAGCCAATTAAATTTTCTGAGCCTTAGTTTTGTCATCTATAAAATACATGTAATAATGAGATTGAGTTCAAAGTGTCCTTGGAAGAATTAGATAATTCAAGTGTGAACACTAAGTGCTCAAAAGTGTTAGCTATTGTCACTATTATTATACAAAGCAACTGGCACAGTATTTGGCATATGTGGTTGAATAAACAGTAGCTATTAATATTGTTATTTAAAAAAAAACTTGCTAATGAAATAGGAAAATAAATTAATCAAAACTTGGGGCACCTGTGTGGCTCAGTTGGTTGAACATCCTACTCTTGATCTCAGCTCGGGTCTTGATCTCAGGGTCATGAGTTCAAGCCCTGCATTGGGCTCCATGCTGGGTGTGGAGCCTACTTAAAATTTTTTTTGACTCAATGGCTATATATCCTCAGAGTAGAAACAATTCCAAATTCTTACTTTTTGGACATTGGCTAATGTATTTTTTTTTAAAGATTTCATTTATTTATTTGACAGCCAGAGATCACAAGTAGGCAGAGAGGCAGGCAGAGAGAGAGGAGGAAGCAGGCTCCCCACTGAACAGAGAGCCCGATGTGGGGCTCGATCCCAGGACCCTGAGATCATGACCTGAGCCTAAGGCAGAGGCTTAACCCACTGAGCCACCCAGGTGCCCTTAGCTAATGTATTTTTTATTCTAACTAAACATTATTAAAAGCACGGATTCCTGTGTTGAGCCTGATTTTTCTGACTGAGATTTGTCCACATGTAAAAAAGTCTTTAAATGCTGAAATTTGCTAAGATTTTAGTCAAAGTACTTTCCCACAAAGGAAAAGACAGTCAAGGAATTAAACTGAAACCTTATTCATTTACATGTTTGTGCGAGCTAAAGAATGTTCAGTTTACTGACAACTGGTAAAAATAAGCTGAGGTGAAGAAAGATGACCCAGGAATCCTATATTCTAATCCAGACCCACTTTTTAAATTCTACCTTGGAGGCTAAAACTGGTTCAGTAAACTTCCCATTTCTACTACTACTACTACTACTACTACTACTACTACTACTTCTTCTTCTTCTTCTTCTTCTTCTTCTTCTTCTTCTTCTTCTTCTTCTCTTCTTCTTCTTCTCTCCTCCTCCTCCTCCTCCTCCTCCTCCTCCTCCTCCTCCTCCTCCTCCTCCTCCTCCTCCTTCTTCTTTTTTAAATGCTGTGCCCTGCTGCACTTCTTGGCTTTTACCAGGGCAAGGAAGAAAAAAACCCGGCAAATATCATGAAATAGGTGCCTCTCAGGGGCACTTCTTGTCAAGCAGGAAGTGCCAGAAATCTCATAGAATGTCTAATACAAATTTTCTCTTGCAGACGCTAGAGGTTTGCATCTGGATACACATCTGCATTTTCTGGGTGCTGGGCCAAACTGAAACATTCAGTTTATCCATTGCTAATAAACATGTCAGCAGTTTCTTTGCTCTCACATCTGTTGTGAAAAATGTTATCTTTCCTGAAGTGTATTTATTTTGTCTTTAAAACAGCTTTCATGGATTACAAAATAGAGATATGCCTTCCCTTAACAAATTCAACCGCATATGCTGGAACGTGCCCCATCAGAGTGATGAGATAAATTAAAGATGTATATTCTATCTTGGGTCCTGAAAAGGAAATCCATGTAAAGAAAAGCAGCAACTCTCAGAAAAGTCAGGCCGAGGGAGGTGATGTGCCTCTCGATCAGGTTCATCTCAAAATCTATGCGAGACACTGTGTGCATCACAGGAATTCAGTGCAAAGTTTTAAAGATCTATTTTGGTTGTTTCATTATAAAGGCTGTCTTAAGTCAAGCTGATGACTTCCTTGCCCAGGGAGACACCTCCAAACACTCGCTCCTCATTCAACATCGTCCAGAATGCCTGCACTGCTGCGTCACCAGCACTGGAGCTGCTCAAAGATCTAGCTGCTCTAGAACGGAAACGGTCGGCTGTTGTATAAAAGGTAAGTGGTCACCAATATTTCTTCCTCTTGCTATTCTCTCATTTTAACTCATACTCAAAAGGTTCATTTTCTCAAGACTCCATTTCATCCTCAGCAACTCTGTCTTCCTTGCCTTCCCTCACCAAATCCCACCCTCTCAAAGTAACTAATCAGTGAGAAGGGGACCTCTTTCACGCAGATGACGAATAGCATGTTTGGAAATTCACCACAGCAGTTTGGAGGAGCAGGTGGGAAAATCCCGACACTACATGCATGGTAAATGGGACGGGGGCTGTCAGAGATGTACCTGTGTCCTCCTCAGACTCCTTCTCTGAGGTTAAGGATAATGCCACATACCACTCTCTGAAATCCAAGACCTTTTCACTCAACTGGCAAATAGTCAATTCCTGCTAAAGTCAGGGAGGGAGTGGTGAAAGTCCCCAACCTTGCCACTCTGCCCCTGTAGCCCTGTAAAATAAACCAGAAAATGATGTGCCCATATATGAAGTTCTTTGTTAAACGTTTGGGTCAATATCGGAAAGAAATGTACCATTGAATTGGACAGCGATTCATTAAAGAAAATAGCAAAGATGCACACAGAATTTAAAAAGTCAAAAATTTGTTTTCTAAAAGTCAATAAAATCCATCCACTTTTGGCAAGATGAGCCAGGGAAAAAGAAAACAGAAGGCACAAGTAAATAATATTAAGAACAGAAAAGGTGACATAAGTAGAGAAACATCTCAAAAAAGACAAGAAAATATCATTGAAAGCTAAATGATGGTAAATTTGAGGAGTTAGGTAAGATGTATGCATTATTAGAAAAATATAATTTTACAGGGGTGCCTGGGTGGTTCAGTGGGTTAAGCGTCTGCCTTCGGCTCAGGTCATGATCCCAGAGTCCTGGGATCAAGTCCCGCATCGGGTTCTCTGCTCAGCGGGGAGCCTGCTTCCCTCTCTCTCTCTGCCTGCCTCTCTGCCTACTTGTGATCTCTGTCTGTCAAATAAATAAATAAAATCTTTTAAAAAATATAATTTTACTAAAGTAACTAAAAAGAAATAAAAATCCTAACCAATCTTCTACTATTAAAGAAATTGAATCAATGGTTAAAATCTGCCTAAAAATAAAGCAGCAGGTAAAGACATTTTACAATTAAGACTATCAAATATTAAAGAAACAGATAATCTCAGTCCTACACAAAACCTTTTCAAAGAGAGGAAAAAAAGCCCAACTCATTTTTTGAAGCAAGTCATAGCTAAGACATTCTTGAAAAACTATGTTGAAGGGACTCATCCTACCAAATATCTTATTCTTAATATAAAGGCTCTAATAATTGAGTGAATATGATGTTGGTGCAGGGATAAACACACAGCACAGTGGAATGGACTAGAGAGACCAAAATAAACTCATTCAAATAGAGTTGTTACTGCAGAATACTTAGGAAGAAGATTTGACTTTTCAGGAAATGGTACTAGTGTTCCAGTAAATGGTTACCAGTAAATGGAAATTGGTAATTTAGTTATTCATATAAAAAATTAAAATATGATTCATCTTACACCACACATTTACATAAAATCCATATAAATTAAGAGCAAGATTTTTATAATTTTATGAAAAAAATATATTTATGAACTCAGATTATGGAAGCATGTTTTAAAATACAAGAAATGCAAATCATAGAAAAACATCAGGAGCACATGGATAGCTCAGTTGGTTAAGCATCTGCCCTCAGCTTAGGTCATGATCCTAGGGTCCCGGGATGGGGCCTTGCATTGGGCTCCCTGCTCACAGGGTAGTCTGCTTCTCCCTCTTTCTATTCCTCTCCCTTTGTGCCTGCCTGCTCCTATATGCTCTCTCTATCACTCTCTCTCTCAAATAAATAAAATCTAAAAAAAATTAAAGTTGTCAAAGTGCTATTAGAAAAGTAAAAAGTCAAGTCACAAACTGGCAGAGGAGATATATATATATATATATATATATAATTATATACACACACACACACACACACACACACACACACACATACATATATATATAATAAATTATGAAAAAAATCTTGGAATCTAGAATATGTCAAGAACTCCTGTGAATAAAATTTAAAAGGACAGATAATCCCAATTTTTAAAAGTACTCAAAATACATGATGCATAAATCAGAGGAGGACACAGAAATGGTCTGTATACCTATTTTAAAATACTCACAATTTTATAGAAGCAAAAATCCTCAAAAAAATATTAGCAAATGGAATACCTTTAAAAAATCATTCACTGTGATCAAATGGAATTTATTCCAGGGATACAAGGGTGGTTCAGTATTTATAAATCAAGTAACATGATCCATCACATTAATAAAACATTATTAAAATTATATCATTTCAATAAATGCAAAAAGAAGCATTGGACAAAGTACAACATCCATTCATGATAAAAAAAAAAAACCTCTCAACAAAGTATGTTTATAGGGAACATAATTCAACATAATAAATGCCATGTCTGAAAAGCCCACAGCAAACATCATGCTCAATGGTGAAAAACTAAGAGCTTTTCCTCTAAGAACAGGAACAGGACAAGGATGTCCACACTCACCAGTGTTGTTCAACATGGTGCTGGAGACCTAGACACAACGATCAGACCACAACAAGAAATAAAAACATCCAAACAGGTAAGGAAGAAGTAAAACTTTCGTTACTTGCTCATGACATGATAACTATATAGACAGAACCCTAAAGTCTACCAAGAAACTACTAGATGAATTCAGAAAATTTGCGGGATACAAAATTAATATACATAAATCTATTGCATTTCTATATATTGAACTAACAGAAAGAGAAATTAAGACAACTCCATTTACACTTGAATCAAAAAGAATAAGATACCTAGCAGTAAACGTAACCAACAAGGTGAAAGACTTGTATTCAGAAAACTATAAAACACTGATGAAAGAAATTGAATATGACACAAACAAATGGAAAGACACTCCACGCTCAGGGATTAGGAAAATCAATATTTTTTTAAATGTCTGTACTACCCAAAGCAATCTACAGATTTAATGCAACCCCTAAAAAAATACCAACAGCATTTCACAGAGCTAGAACAAAAAATCCTAAAATTTGTATGGAACTACAAAAGACCCTAAGTGGCCAAAACAATCTTGAAAATAACAAAACTGGAGGTATCACAAGCCCATATTTCAAGATCTACTATAAGATATTTCAAGGGGTCTCCAATCTGGAGGGCTTGATGGCCAGTAATCAAAACAACTGTAGTAATAAAAAGAGAATGGCACTGGCACCACAATGGACACGTTGATCAATGGAGCAGAACAGAGAGACTAGAAATAAAGCCACAATTATATGGTCAGTTAAGCGACAACAAAGAAGGCAAAATCATACAATGGGAAGAGAACAGTCTGTTTAATAAATGGTGTTGGGAAAACTGGACAGCTACACATGAAAGAATGAAAGTGGAACACTTTCTTACACCAAAACCTCAAAATGGACGAAAAACCTGAATGTGAGACCTGAAACTACAAAATCCCTAGAAGAAAAGAGGCAGTAATTTCTTTGACATGGGCTGCAGAAACATTTTTCTAGATACATCTTCCTTGGCAAGGGACACTAAAGTAAAATTAAACTATTCGGACTACAGCAAAGTAAAAAGCTTGTGAACAGTGAGGGAAACCGTCAACAAAACAAAAAGACCACCGGCTGAATGGGAGAAGATATTTGCAAGTGATGTCTCTGATAAGGCGTTAGTATCCAAATATATGAAGAACTTACACAACTCAACACACACAAAAAAAACAAATAATCCAATTTAAAAATGGGCAGAGGATATAAACAGGCATTTTTCCAAAGAAGACATATGGATGGCCAACAGACACATGAAAACATGCTCAACACTACTCATTATCAAGAGGAATGCAAATTAAAACCACAATAAGATATTACCTCCCACTGTCAGAATGGCTAAAGTCAAAAACACAAGAATCAACAGGTTTAGCGAGGATGTGGAGAAAAAGGAACATTCGTGTGTTGTTGGTGGGAATTCAAGCTGGGGCAACCACTGTGGAAAGCAGTATGGAAATTTCTGAAAAAGTTAAAAATAGAGCCACCCTAAGATTCAGGAATCACACTGCTGGTTATTTACCCCCAAAATACAAAACACTAATTCAAAGGGATATATGCACCCCTATGTTTATAGCAACATTATTACAGTGGCCAAATTATGGACGCATCCCAAGTGTCCATCAATAGATAAATAGATAAAGAAGTGGTTGATAGATATCCTTACCTATCTATATCTATATCATCTATGTCTATGTATCTCTATCTGTATATCTCTATGCCTATCTATCTGTCCATCCATCCATCTATCTTTGACGGAATATTATTCAGCCAATTTTCCATCTGCAACAATATGGATAGAACTACAGGGCATGACGCTAAGTGAAATAAGTCAGTCAGAGAAAAACAAATACCCTACGATTTCACTCATATGTGGAATGTAAGAAACAAAATAAATGAAAAAAGGAAAAAGAGAGAGAGAGAAAGAGAGTCAAATCAAGAAACAGACTCTTAAAAAAAAAAGAAACAGACTCTTAACCATAGAGAACAAACTTTTGATTATTAGAGGGGAGTTGGGTAGGGGGATGGGTAACATAGATGATGGGGATTAAGGGGTCCCTTTGTCACAATGAGCACTGAGTAATGGATAGAATTGTTGAACCACTATATTGTACTCCTGAAACCAATATAACACTGTATATTAACTATACTGGAATTAACATTTTTTAAAACTAAATAATAAGAAATAATAATAATTTAAGAAAACACAACCACAATGAGATATCATCTGACACCAATCAAAATAAAAAACACAAGAAATAAAAAGTGTTGGTGAGGATGTGGAGAAAAAGGAACCTTGTACACTGTTGGTGGGAATGTAAGTTGGCGCTGCCACTGGAGGAAACAGTGTGGAGGTTCTTCAAAAAATTAAGAATAGAATTACCATATGATCCAGTCATTCCACTACTAGGTATTTATCCCCGGAAAATGGAAACACTAATTCAAAAATGTCTACCCCTATGTTTACTGCAGCATTATTAACAATAGCCAAGTATGGAAGCAGCCCTAGTGTCTGGTGAACAGATAAAGAAAACGTGGTACCCACACACGCACACGCACACACGCACACACACACACACACACACACACACACACACACACTGGAATATTACTCAGCCACAAAAAAGAATGAAATCTTGCCATTTTCAACAAGATGGATGGAGTTAGAGAGTATAATGCTAAGTAAAATAAGCCAGTCAGAGGAAGACACTTACCCTATGATTTCACTTATATGTGGAATTTAAGAAACAAAACAAATAAACAAAAGGAAGAAAGAGACAAAACCCCTGACTCTTTAAATAGAGAAAATAAACTGGAGAACAGGAGAAGGGGTTTAAGAGCCCAGTTACCCTGATGAGCTCTGAGTAATGTGTTGAATTGCCGAATCATATTGTACACAAAACTAACGTAATACTGTTAGTTAATTATACCTGAATAAAAATTTTAGAAAATGTTTGTAATTTCATTAGTAACTAGGGAAATGAATAGTCCTACAATCATAAATGAAATATACACACACAAAGTGACAAAACAAACAAAAAGTTGTACTAATCCAAACATTGGTGAACATGTGGTACAAATAGGACCATAAACTGGTACAAGAATTTTAGGAAATAACAGTATTTAGTTATACTGAAACTACTCCTAGACTATGACCTAGTAATTTTCCTCTTAATTTTACAACCTATGAAAATTTTTAAATACATCAGTGAGGAGATGTGCATAAACGTGTTCATAATAGCAGTTTTTGTAATAGCAATTAAATGAAACAATCCAAGTGTTTATCCATAAAGAATGAATAAAGGATGACATAGATACATAATGGAATTCTTTACAGTGAAACTTAATTAAGCACCATGTACTGATAAGGATTAATTAAAAGAAATAGTAAGCCAGAAAAGCAAGTCACAGATGCTATCTATCATCTATCTATCCATCCATCCATCCATCCATCCATCCATCTGTGTATCTATCTATCTATCTATGATGCCATGTTGGTAAACTTCAATAAAAACAAAACTAAACATTTCTTGGGGCACACCCATAAGTGGTAAAATTTATAAAAAAAAAAACAAACAACAATCGAATAACAAACGTTTTGAAAGGGTTAAAAAGTCAGATGCAATCAGAAGGAGCCTGCAAGGACTTCAATATATTGAAAATATTCTATTTCTTGAGCTTACTGGTATATAGACATTGATACTGTTATTTTTTAAAATGCATACAATGTGTATATTCAAGTGCTATAGGAATGGATTATGTTGATTGCCATATATAATTTTGTATCTATTTATTCCAAATGTAATAAATATGGAATGTAGAAGGGAAAAAAGATGTCAAGAATTTAGAATGGACTAATGGAAAGAAGACATCAGACTCAGGGGGATCCTAGCTGTGTACTATGTACAGGAACTTGATAAATAAAAACATGCCAATTCAGAGACCAAGGGCGGTAAAAAGGGGACAGTGAACATGTCAAGATTATTTAGGTTTCTTGGAGAGAAATTTTGATCTGAAGCCAAAAAAGTGCTGGATGTGGAGCCAAGACAGAAATATCGAGAGAGAGCTAGAGGACAGCTGGCTTTAGCCCAGAGGTGGTCCGGGTAAGGGTGAACAGGTAAGGGTGAAGTAAACAAGCCCTAATTCCAGGAGAAATGGACATCATTCCAGGGAATTTGAGAGCTCTTCCAGTGGTCAAGCTGACAGGAACTCTGCTGCTCTTTAAGAATCCACAACAAACATTTCCATTCATAAAGGATCAAACTTTATGTTTCTGCAGACCTGGTGTGCATAAAACATGCTCTCAAGAGGGCCTTAGAGGGATGAAGTGGATGGACGAAGGCATCTTACGTGAGCTTCTTCCTTCAGAAGTAGGAAGACAGTCCTCTGTGAGGTCTTCAAGGACAGCAGTGGTGCACCCGTTAGATGACCAAAGAGGGAAAAATGACTAAATCACACTCAGGATGCCTACATTTAGTGTTTATTTTCAATGCATGGATCTATGACCTTGGGCTGCCACACCATTCCTTTGTGCTCCAGTCTTCTCATCTGTAGAATAGTTGGGCCTCCACTTCCTTCAACATTTTCCAGTTCTAAGCCTGCACGGTGCTGTGATTCACAAGCTCAATGATCCAATTCTACCTGCAGTTTCTCTGCTCAGACTATTTCCTAGAGGCTAAAAGAGGAAAGTGTCCACAGAGGTTTTTACTTCCCCCAACTTTCCATTTTCCAGTTTGGCTTGGAGGTACATGCTCTCTACAGGAGAGCCATGGGCTGGTGGCTTGCTGGGCACAGCCTTCCTTCGAAGTCCGGTCTACCTCAGTACCATCACTGGACATTAAACGCTTTATTCCTAGAATATATTTGTGGAATTGGAACACTAGTGGCTCAGCTTGGAGTGGCCCTTCATTTAGAAAGTGACTTTCAAAGTTAAAGGCAATAGAGGCCTTTTTGGTTTCAGTATAGAATGCTTTAAAGTGAGAGTATCACTTTTTTTTTCCTCTTCTACCACATGGAATTTTTGTTTTTAATGGCCTTCAAAAATCAATTTTTAGCTTAAAAGTAAATATTTCTCCTGCTCTTAAAATGCTAGCATTTGAAAACCAATATATACTGGCAAATAACATGGGGAACAGACATCCAGAACACTTAATAATGATTGAATACATAAAGCATTTTTCTTCTGTTGTTATGTGACAGTTGGATGAGTTTCAACTTCCTGCTCTCTGCACAAGCTCTAAGCTTCCAATTCTGAGATTTTTCCTTTTCTTCCTCCTCCCTGCCTCCCCATCCCCTTCTTGCCTCCTCCTTCCTCTTCGGGAAAACACAAATGGTTTTGATTACATAATAGCTGCAAACTTTATATCTCCCACTTCAATTGTTACACATCATAAACAGAAGAGTGAACTTCAGAGTCCATTAAGACAAAGGTTGGTCTGAATTGTTGGGAGGCCTTTCATGTTGGGATGGTTAAAAAAATTTTTGTAAGGAAAAAGAAATGCACTGGGCCTAGCTACTGACCATGCCCTGAGTACCAATCGCTCAGCCTAAAGATACCAATTCTAGTCGAGGAAGAAGTGAAGCCTGGATCCCAGGACTAACACAGCCCCTGCAACATTCACTCACCCCCACGGTTTTATATGTGAGTACCATTATACACCAGAATGTTAAGCTAGGATAGGTAGAGCTGAAGGCACTTTTATAAAGCAGTATCTCCAGTTAAAATTAAAAAAGGCAGCATCAGTAAGTGTATTATACAGTCTTTCGAAGGTGAAAAGTATTGTGGAACCCTAGAAGGAGATCCACGGGAAATCTGTTTGGATGGAGAGTTGTGATTTTAAACAGAGTGGTCAGTGAAGCTATGTTACAAAATGGACATGTGATCAGAGGTCATTTGAATTTTGCGAGAAGAGATGCTAGTGATGTTTCCATATTTGAAAAAAAAATTATTCTGGGTAAAGACCCATTTCAACTGTTTCTTTGGTAAATTATTTATGCTGTTTGGAGATGTGACTTTAGATGTTTATCTTTATACCTTGCTTTGAAGTAAATCTAATTCATTATAGTACTATAATTTGCATTGACCCCTGCTATCTAACAGGCACTGTATTAAGCACTAGGGATACATCATTAAGAAGGAAGGCAGGATCTCTGTGCTCTTGGAGTATCCACTCTCGATAGGAAAGTCAAACAAACACCTAAAAGAACAAGATGGTTCAAACCATGGTAAGGGCTATCCAGAAATAAACAGGCCTATAGCATATGGGTGCAGGAGCAGAGTCTCTGACTTTGATCTGAGCTCAAATGGAGAAGACTAGAATGAAGATGGTGGCCTCCTGGTCTCCGGCCCGGAGGAGCTGAGAGCCCGGGGCCCCACTCTTCACTGCGCCCTCAGAGAACAGCACCCAATTACTCCCGTCACCCTGGCCTCCGACCATGCTCCGAGCTGACCGAGCCTGCAACCGGTTCAAGGAAGATGTTGCTGCGGCTGAGGTCGAAGAGGTTGCTGCTTGTGTTCTCCTCAAGGATTTTGATGGATTCCTTTCTCACATTGAGATCCTTCATCCATTTTGAGTCTATTTTCATGTGTGGTGTAAGGAAATGATCCAATTTCATTTTTCTGCATGTGGCTGTCCAATTTTCCTAACACCATTTATTGAAGAGGCTGAGATATCACCTCACACCAGTCAGAATGGCTAAAATTAACAAGTCAGGAAATGACAGATGCTGGCGAGGATGCGGAGAAAGGGGAACCCTCCTACACTGTTGGTGGGAATGCAAGCTGGTGCAACCACTCTGGAAAACAGCATGGAGGTTCCTCAAAATGTTGAAAAAAACTACCCTATGACCCAGCAATTGCACTGCTGGGTATTTACCCTAAAGATACAAACGTAGTGATCCGAAGGGGCACGTGCACCCGAATGTTTATAGCAGCAATGTCTACAATAGCCAAACTATGGAAAGAACCTAGATGTCCATCAACAGACGAATGGATAAAGAAGATGTGGTATATATACACAATGGAATACTATGCAGCCATCAAAAGAAATGAAATCTTGCCATTTGCGACAACGTGGATGGAACTAGAGGGTATCATGCTTAGCGAAATAAGTCAATCGGAGAAAGACAACTATCATATGATCTCCCTGATATGAGGGAGAGGAGATGCAACATGGGGGCTAAGGGGGTAGGAGAAGAATAAATGTAACAAGATGGGATTGGGAGGGAGACAAACCATAAGTGACTCTCAATCTCACAAAACAAACTGAGGGTTGATGGGGGGGGGGGGGGGGGAGGGGGGTGGGTTATGGACATTGGGGAGGGTATGTGCTATGGTGAGTGCTGTGAAGTGTGTAAACCTGGCGATTCGCAGACCTGTACCCCTGGGGATAAAAATATGTTTATAAAAAAAAAATTAAAAAAAAAAGAAAAAAAAAAGGAGAATACTGTGCCTATGTGAAGGGCGTTCTCAGCATCAACAAGAAATACAAAATCTCTGAGGAGAGGGTGCTGTTGACTTGTTCTAGGATGAGTACGAAGGCCAGTACGGCTAGAATAAGATGGAGAGTGGCAGGAAATGATATGACAAAAGCAGACACTGTTATGAGTTAAATTGTGTTTCCCCTAGATGATGTTGAAGTCCTAACCTCCAGCGCCTGGGAATGTGACTTATTTGGAAATAGGGGTTTTGCAGATGATTAGTTAGCATGAGATCATCGTGGTGGGCCCTAATCCAATATGACCATGTCCTTATAAAAAGGGGAAATTTGGACATGGAAACAGACACAAACAGAGAACATCATGTGAAGATGAAGGCAGAGGTTGGGGTATTGCATCTACAAGGCAAGGAATGCCAACGATTGCCAGCAACCACAGAAGTTAGGGGACAGGCATGGAATGTGTTCTCCCTCACAGGCGCCAGAAGGAGCCAGCCCTGCTGACATTTTCATTTTAGATTTCCAGTCTCCAGAACTGTACAGCAATACATTTCTGTTGTTTAACCCACCCACTTTATGGGGCTTTGCTACAGCTGCCTCAGGAAACAAATTCAGGCAGAGACAGATGCCCTAGACATTTAGATTTTAGTCTAAGTGCAATGGGAAGATGCTGAAAGGCTTTGAGGATGATCTAATGAACATCTTGAAAAAGATCATATTGATGCTGCCATCTGGTCATGGCAATGCAACCAAAGAGAACTTGGTTATCTCCCCAAAAGAAGCACAATCAAACTTTACACAGCGATTAGAGAGCAACATATACAGTATAGTTTTATACTATACATATACTATGTATACTATGTATACTACATACTATAGTATGTATAGTATGTATATTACAGTATAAACTATGCATACTATAGTATAGTATAGTATACTATGTTATAGTTATATTATGTTATACTCTAGTTATGTAGTATATTATAGTTATATATACTATATAACTACATAGTTATATAGTATAACTATAGTTACACTATAGTTACACTATGTATACTATAGTATAAAACTATTCTCTATAATGTATATATAGTTTTATATTATACATACATTATTTATATAAATATGCTATTTATACAGGATAGTCATACACAGTATAGTTTTCTCAACTTTTCAGCAATTACATTTCCATTCTTAATCTTTAAAAGCAACTTCTTGGATACAAGTTTTAAACTGTAATCTGCAGATTTTCAAATACTGAAGGAAGTCCATTATGTGGCATATAATTTGACCCCTTTTATGATTAGGAATATCCATTTTAGTTCATAAAATATTTATTGGTTTGAATGTTATGTGATGTGTGAGGCATTAACATAAAAATAAAGGCAGATACGCTCTTGACAAATTTATAGTCCAGAGAAGACAGATACACAAGAGAGTATCAATCTTTGACAGTGAATAGTAATGGAAGGTATAGAGAAGGCTCTAAAGGAGCAACCTGAAGAACTCAATGATGTTTTTTGGAGGAGATGATGCTGGAGCCAAGCACAGAAGGTAAATAACAACTGGCAAATGACAGGAGGAGGAGGATACGCTCCAGGAAAAAGGATGAGTCTGGCAAATCTGTATGGTTTCCAGCTAACCGTGAGCAGATGGGCAGTCCTAGAAATTAGAGTGGTGACAGAAATGTGAGGGCAGAGAGAGGCCTGGTCATGGAGGCCCTTGTAGGACAGCCAAGGCCCTTCGACGTTGTATAGGCAACAGGGGGAGATGCAAATGAGAGAGAAGATGTTCATCACAGTAGATGTATCAGCCAGAGTTCTTTGGTTGCAAGAGAATCTGAAATTGATCACTACAAAGAAGTTTGTGGCAAAAAGTTAGAGGCTTGTGGAATTGAAGGAAACCCTAAAAAACCAGGCACTGAGAAGAATTCCAGCGCAAGCCCAAGATAGAGGTGGCAGGATGGTAGTGAACACCTTACTCAGGGATGAACCATTTCCAGCTGTGTGCCTCAAGAAAAAAGTTACTTTATCAAACAAAAACCCGTACATATGTATAAAATGCCAAGTAGTTTTAAAAAATTTTTTATATTAACATAAAATGTATTACTTGTTTCAAGGGTACAGGTCTGTGAATCATCAGTCTTACACAATTCACAGCACTCCCCATAGCACATTCCCTCCCCAATGTCCATCACCTAGACACCCCATCCCTACCCCCCCAACCCAGCAACCCTCAGTTTGTTTCCTGAGATTAAGAGTCTCTTATGCTTTGTCTCCCTCCCAATCCCATCTTGTTTCAATTTTTCCTTCCTTTCCCTATGAGCCTCTGTCTTGTTTCCCAAATTTCTCCTATCAGGGAGATCCTATGATAATTGTCTTTCTCTGATTGACTTAGTTCACTTAGTGTAATAGTCTCTAGTTCCATCCACGTCATTGCAAATGGCAAGATTTCATTTCTTTAGTGTAAAATGGCAAATAGTTTTGTAGCAATTATATTATAATAAGAAAAAAAATAATCTCCACACTGATTTTTTTACTCCAAAGAACTACTTTCAACCATTATAGCTATTTGTCTTTCTAAAAGTTATCTCTGTATTTGTGAGTTTAAAAAAAATGCCTATACTGCTAACCAGAAACAAACACAAAGATACCATATGGTCCTCCATGTGCGGAATGAGTTGGGGACAGTAGCAGAGATGGAAGGAAGCAGGGGGAGGCTCTGGGATGCTATTATCTTAGTACAAAAATGATTGTGCTTTGTTACTATGGATCTGAATAACTTAAATGTATGCCTTAAATTGTCAAAACCATATGTTATTTATTCTGAATATAAACATAAACATAGTAGGACTACGATGCTCACCTAACATAAATCAGAGAAATGAGGGTTGCATCCAAATGCACCTGTAATGCAGGAAAAGTATGAATATATATTTTGGGGTTGAAAGAAATCCTTTTTTCAGGAAAAAAAAACATTACGGAGGTGTGAGTTTGCTTATGTCTCTGTCTTGCTACAAGCAGAAATTAGAAGCTCAGTCACATCTTCCATTTATTGGCTGAGCAAACTTCTCCTGATATTCATAGGAAAAATTCTCTTGATTTCAGGCCAGATTGAAAAGAATCCACTTTTTCTCTGAGATGGTTTAGGTATTAAGCACACAGTTTCCACTATGTCTTTTGCATTTATCAGATTCTTTTCTATCTCAGTTTTTCCCCTTCTGATCTGCTCTGCAGGAGGGAGAAGAGCAGCTTGGGTGTTTTGTCTCACAAGACGGAGCTACATGCTCTTAAGTCTCTTCTGAGGTGAGAGAGTTGTGCTTGGTCTCCTCTTTCCTTAAGAGTCTTATTCTGTAATTCTGTAAACCATCCTTATCCATCTAAACACCCACTTACCAGCACACATACTTAAAGAATGGAGCCCATCTTTCAACACCTGAGTAAAGGTCTGAACAATGCATGGAAAAACTTCATCATCAACAGAAGTAATCTTATGCCTGATGTTGAACAATTTTACCCCTTTAGCCAGGGTTAACAGGGGTGCTTGGAAACTTTCTCCGCTCTGTGATGCCTGCGGTCAACCACAGTAGTGGATTTCCAAGCTTCGAGTGCACCAGAACCTCCCTCAGGTGCTGGTTTAATACAGGGACCCCTGTGTTTCTGAGGTCCGAGCTCCATCTGATGGGTCATCAAGTTCTATATGGAAGAAAATAACTTTTTTAAAAAGGTGCTTTTGTTTAGCTTTTTTAAAATACTGGGGTCCTAAAATGGTAAGCAGCATCTTGAGGAGAAAGAAAAAAGAAAAATCTCCATGAGGGGAATCAGATGCCTGTGGCCTGAGCCTGTTGGTTCCATGAGATAGGACCAGAGGTGACAGGAACACCTGTTATAAAAATTGGGACCATAGTCAACCCAATAATATCAGGTTGTGGATATTCTGTAATTCTGTAGAAACTCTAAGAACTAAAGGAATGGTGGTCTGACTTTTTTGGTGGGGGGCTGAGGGGGTTCCACAGTTCTTCCCAGTACCTAACAAGTTTCCCTTTTCTAAAGAATATATTGCAAGGGATGAGGGTGGTGAATAAGAATCATGTTTTCTTTCTGAGAGTCATTCCTGTAGTGAACCTCTGTGTGTAAGACATGATGTCAAATCTAGCATATATACTGGAATAGAAAATGGTGTAGAGTCGATATGAATGGTTCAAACCCCCTCAGCATCTGCTATATTGCTTTTAAATATCACCTGTCTCAAAATCTGCACTTCTGACCTAGGTAGAACAATAGGGACAGTATTTACCTTCCCCTATGGAACAACCAAAATAGCCAGATTAAATATATGGAATAATTATTCTCAATACGCGGGCAACAGAGGACAATGATCCCTGAGAAACAGAAAGTGCATAAAGTGAGCCCCACAATTATCTCAGATTTCCACTTTGTGGAAGTTGCCAGACCATACACATGGACAGAAAATACAGGTAGAATCCAGGAGACTCACTGAGTTGAGGAGATAGAAGAGCTGAAAATCCAGAGAGATCAAAGTAGCTCATGGTTACAAGACAGTGAACCAGAGAACACAGGGCTGCACAGAGAGAGACCTCCAACGAATGTCAAAGTATTCCCCCACCCCTTGAGTACTCATTGGAATAATGATCAGTGCATGAATGGAAGAAAACCATTTGAACCAAGGAAAGAACTCCCTGAAAAGTTCAGTGTTGATAGTACCCATCAGTCACATAGGGCCAAGAACAGTATCTGCTCTCATCAACCCTAGGAAACTTCATAATTCACAATGAATTGGGAAGAGTCCTTAGAAGAAACTTGCTTCAGTAGTGAAGAATAACTAGTCCTAGGCCAAACACCCTGTTCTCCACCTAACAAATCTTAAAAGGAGTACCCCAAAACACCAAATTATTTCTAAGTAAATTAACTGCATCCCAAATGAAAGCTCAAGAATATTATGGAAACAAAAATATCCAATACCCCAAAATATAAAATTCAAAATGTCTGGCCCCTGGTTAAAAAAAAAAATTACCAGGCATGTGAAGAAACAGGAAAATAAAATCCACAGTGAGGAGAGGAGGCGATCTATTTAAATTGACACAGAACTGACACAGATATTTGAATTAGCTGAAGAGGATATAAAAATGGTTATTGTAACTGCATTCCATATGTTCCAAAAGTTATATAGAAACATAAAAGAAATTTTAAAAAAGCAAATCAAGCTTCTAGTGATGAAAACAAAAAGATTCTGAGACGAAAAATACACTGGATGCGATTAACAGCAGATAGGATCTTGCGGGAGGAAAGATAAGTAAACTCGAAAATAAAGTAATGGAAACTGTCCAAGATTAAGTGCATAGAGAAAAAAAAGGCATAAATAAAGTAGCATCAGTGAGCTGTGGGACAATATCAGCCTAATAGGGGTATATCAGAGAGGAGTGGGAAGAGGCAGAAAAAGTACTTTAAGAAATAATCGCTATTTAAAAAAAAAAATGAAAACTGTAAACCCAAAGGTCCAAGAAGCTCAATAATTTCCAAGTATAAGAAATATGAAAAAATTATACCCATGTATCCAGTCATAATCTTTTCAGAAAATTTTTAACTATAAATTCAATGTCTTCATTAGATTTAGGGCTAATCAGATGATTAATTTCTCCTTGAACGAGCTTTGGTAGTTTGTGTCTTTCAAGGAATTGGTCCATTTCATTTAAATTGTTGATCTGGTGAATTCTATCAAGCATTAAAGGAAGAAATAATACCAACTCTGCACAAACTCTTACAGAAAGTTGAAGAGGAAAGATACTTCATAATATTATTTGGTTCCAGTATTTCCTGCAGTCAAATGCTCTACCCCTGAGCTATACCCTCAATTCCAGTATTTCTTGAATACCAAATCGGAAAAAGATATTATAAACAAAGGAAATGATGGGCTAATATCATTTATGAACAAAGATGCAAAAATTCTAAATAATACACGATCCACGTAAATGAAACCATATCAAAATAGATAATATATTATTAACAAATAGAGTTTATGTCATGAGTGCAAGGTTGGTTTTACATATAAGATCAAGCAATGTAATTCATATTAAATTACAGAAAAGTCAATCATTTTAGCTGTAGGAAAAGCACTTGACAAAATCAGGTTCACTCCTGATCAAAACTCTCAGGAAACTAATCATAGAAGAAAAATCTCTCAGTTTGAGGAGCGGCATCTATGAAAGCCCAACAGCTAACACCATCCTTAGTGATGAAAGACTTAATGTCTTCCCCTAAGTTCAAGAATAGGACATAAATGCCTGCTCTGCTACTTCTATTCATCATTACACTGGAGCTTCTGCCCAGTAAAATATGGTAAGAAAAATAGGTAAAAGGGAATTCAGATAGGAAAAGAAGAAATAAAACTATATTTACAGATAATATATTCTCTAAGTAGGCGGTCCAATGAAATACATGGAAAGCTACTAGAACTCGTAAGTCAGTTTACCAAGATTATAGGATACAAACCAATATTGAACAGTGGGGCACCTGGTGGCTCAGTTGGTTGACCATCCAACTCTTGATCTGGGCTCAGGTTGTGAGACTGAGCCTCACATCAGACTCTGTGTTGGGCACGGATCCTGCTTAAGATTCTCTCTCTCCCTCTCCCTCTGCCCCCCCCCACCGCCACTCACAGGCACTCTCTCTCTCTCTCTCTCAAAAAAAAAAAAAAAAAAGACAATTTCATTTCTATGTGCTAGAAACAAAAACTCAGAATTTAAAAGACATATAACTCATAATGGCATAAGAAAATATGAAATACTTAGGAACAAAGCTGAGAAAAGATTTATACAGCCTGTCTGCTAAGAACTGCAGGACTTTGCTGAGAGAAGTGAAAGGAGACCCACAAATGGAAGAAATATGTTGTGTTTGTGGGTCCAGAGATTCAATACAGTCAAGATGTCAGTTCTTCTCAAATTGGTCTGTGGATTCATTCAACAGATTTAGAATCCTGTATATTGTTTTAGGTGGCAAGTTGCCTGTGGAATTCAAATGGAATTACAAAGAACATAAAATACTCATATAATACATCTTTGCAAGAGAAGAATAAAGTCTTTAAACCAAAGACTCACTTTACAGCTAGATTAATCATGACAGTATGGTATTGGCGAAATGATAGAAAAGTAGATCAATGGAAAAGAATAAAATCCAGAAGTGCACCCACATATTTATGGACAAGTGATTTCTTATGAAGGACAAGGCAATTCTGTGGACAGAAGATACTATTCAAGACAGTGATATAGAGTGCCAACTGGATGACCCACCTCTCATCTGCATAAATTTAAAAGGAATCCTAGACCTAAATGTAAATTGTAAACCATAGAAGTCTCTGAAGGAAAAGTTTCTTAGGGCACCAAAGCATGATTCATCCACAGACGAAAAGTCGACAAATTGTAGACCATTAGAATGAATACTTCTAATCTTTGAAAGACACTGTTTAAAAACATGCAAAGACAAGCTACCAACCAGGAGAAATATTTGCAAATCATAAATCTCATGAAGAACTTGTATCCAGACCTGTGAAGTACATGTTAAATTCTGTAAAAGAAAACAGCCAACCACCCAATAAAAATGAGCAAAAGATTTAACAAGATACTTAGCCAAAATCATTAGTCATTAGGAGAATTCAAATTAACACCATATCACTGCACACCTATTAGAATGTCTAAAACTAAAAAGAATGACCGTAGCAAGGATTGGTGAGGGTGTGGCACAGCTGGGAACCACTGGTGGATGCGCAAAATGTGGAACCATTTCAGAAGACAGTTTGGAAACTTGTTAAGAAGTTAACCATGTATCTACCATTATCCAGTCATTCTACTCCTAAGTAGAAATGAGAGCATGAATCTTACAGAGACTTGTATACAAATATTCATCGCAGTTTTTTGTAATAGTCGAAATTAGGAAACAACCCAAATGCCTATCAGGTGAATGGACAAACAATGTATGTTATAGTCATACGATGGAATACTACTCAGAAATGAAAAGGAATTGGGATGCCTGGGTTGTTCGGTTGGTTGGTTAAGCGCCTACTTTTGGTTCAGGTCATGACCCCAGGGTCCTGGGATCAAGTCCTGCATCAGGCTCCTTGCTCAGCGGGGAGTCTGCTTCTCCCTCTGCCTGCTGCTCTCTCTGCTTGTGCTCTCTCAAATCTTAAAAAAAGGAAGAAAAAAAGAAAGAGGAATGAACTTGACGAGTGCAGCAATATAATGAATCTCAAATAATTATGCTGAATGAAAGAAGCCAGAAAATAAGAAGAATGTGCACAGTTTAATTCTATTTGTAGAAAACTCTAGAAAATTTAAATTAACATGTAATAGGAAAAAATCCCCACTGGATTGCCAGGGAAAGAGGGGAGGAGAGAGAGAAGGTACCAAAAGGGCAAGAGAACACTGTTGTAAGTGGTTGATATGCTCGATTCAACTTCTTGATTACGTTGATGATTTCAGGCACATATACCTATGCCAAAGCCCATCAAATTAGGCAGTTTATTATACATCAATACTATCTCAATGAAGGTATTATAAATGTCCTCTATTTCTTTCAAATCTGTTTACCTGCCTTTTTCACTGCCCCAAGTAGATCCTTTTTTTTCTCAATTTTATCTTTTTTACCATGTTATGTTAGTCACTATACAGTACGTCATTAGTGTTTGATGTAGTGTTCCAAGAGTCATCGTTTGCATATAACACCCAGTGCTCCATGCAATACGTGCGCTACTTAATACCCACCACCGTGCCAATCCATCCCTCCACTTCCCCTCCCCTCTAAAACCCTCAGTTTGTTTCTAGGCACAGTCTCTCATGGTTCGTCTCCCCCTCTGATAGACGCCCTTCATTTTCCCTTCCATCTTCTAATGTCCTCCATGCTGTTCCTTATGTCCCAAGTAGATCGTTAATTAAACCTTTGCTTTGTGTTCTCTAATTTCTCTCAGAGAATTACTTTTTGTTTGAAATTCTGAAAAAGAATGACTCCAGCCCATAAAGGCTTTAGGAATGTTACCAGTGTCACTTTGATGTTGATTAAGACTATTTCTATGGTCTAGCTTTTATGTTTCATAAAGTTTTCATATTAGGCTAAGCAAAGAGCTATAATCACTACAGAAATTATGAAAGTACATCTTTCTAGGAGCGTAAGAGTCACCAAATTTTACCAACTCTTGCCTGGAAGACAAGAAGATTTCTACGTATCACTTCTTTCAAACAAGGGGTAATTACTACATTCCAGGCATTATAATAACTATTCGAGGGCTTCCTACACCATAGGTACTGAGCTCAGTATTTAGTCCTTTCTCACATTCTTTCATGCAGGTGTTTATTATCCTCCAGTTACAGAGCAGCAATGTGAGGGTCAGAAAAGTTAAATACTGGCCCACTTTCACTTATCTCAAACACAAAAATTCTTGCAAAAGTGCTTTTATTTCCTATATAAATATAAAATCTAAAAATTTCTGCCTCCTAGTCATCTAGAGGTCTTTCTCTGGTTCTCTAGTTTGGAAGAAAAGAGCATTTGTCATTGCATTTTCAAACACACACCCACACATACATACACACACATGCACACAGTTTTTGGAAGGCCTCTGCAATATTCTTTCTAGTTCTGTGACTTCATTCCTAGGCCTATTGTCATTCATTTTAGACTCTGTAGTTTCAAGGTCGTTCTAGCTTTAAACCTTCTCCTGTGAGTTGAGGAGCCCAAGGATATACAGAATATTGGTTAGAAAATGTCAATAATGGACTTCAAAGGGATTGGGATACATAAATTGAAAGTTGTTATTCTTCATGTAATAGAAGAATTGGTTGAAATGTTGAATTTCCTTTAATGAAATTTTTAGTACCTTTCATTGGTAAAATGTTCCTGCCCAAGGAATGTAAACAAGTGGTGTCTTGGTGTATGGTGAGGGTTTCTACAGTAACACCTGAACAGCATGAGATGCAGGTAGTTTTCAAAGTAAAATAGGACTGGAAGCAAAAGGGTCATGCACCTTGTCGTAAGGTGAGACGTCAGTTATGCCCCATGGGCTGTTCAAAGGGGCGCAGCAGATGTAAAGAAGGGGAAGCTGGAACAGAGCCACATAACACATGCCTTCACTTCATTCATGGAGCAGACGGAGCACAGAGCAGATGGCCCCTTACTTTGATGAATGATCAGAAGGGAAGCCCATGGATGCCACAGAGAAAAGGAGCATACAAAACGCTTTTAGGGACCACGTGTCAAGGAGAACTCCAGATGGGATGGTTAGCTCTCACTTCTCACTCCCACATCCCAATCCCTTAAGAAATTACAACTACAAAGGATGATCTGTAAAAAGACAGAACAGGATCAAATGGTTAATGGTATAGGATTAACGTTTTCTTCATCAAGCTTCTACTCCAGGCACACAGACCTACATTCTTTCTTTCTGGGGCTTTGTCACTGTTTCTTCTCCTGGAAACCCCTGCCCTTTCTGCCCAAGCTGAGTCTGTCTCCTCTTCAAGACTCTGCTCAAACTCCACATCCCTTCAGTTTTCCCAGCCCATGATTATTGTTCCTTCCTTGATTTCCAGATTACTCCGTCTGTAACATCCATTCTTTAATTAATAATAAATTGGATATATGATATTCTTTTTTATAAAAGAAACCTCTGAGTAAAAGTAACTTGAGATCTGAAATCATTTTAAAATTCATCAGACTCCTGCCTAACACAACATTAGAATATAGTAGATGTTGTGACTAATTTCTTTGTGGCAATCAAGATCATAATGTTTATATCTTGTCACATTTGATATTTAAAAAGCACTGTACAGCAGGGGAACCGTCAACAAAATGAAAAAGCAAACTACCAAATTGTGGCGGGCGGGGGGAACACTTGCAAATCATATATCTAGTAAGGAGCTAATATCCAAAATATATAAAGAACTCATACAACTTAATAGTGAAAGAAAAAATCCAATTAAAAAAGGAACAGATCTAAATAGGCATTTTCCCAAAGAAGACATACAGACGGTCAACAGGTACGTGAAAAGGTACTCAACAGTTGCCAGGGAAATGCACACCAAAACCACAACGAGATATCACAGCACATCTTTAAGAATGGTTATTATGAAAAAGACAAGTGTTGATGAGAATGTGGAGAAAAAGGAACTCTTGGGGCGCCTGGGTGGCTCAGTGGGTTAAGCCGCTGCCTTCGGCTCAGGTCATGATCCCGGAGTCCTGGGATCGAGCCCCACATCGGGCTCTCTGCTCAGCAGGGAGCCTGCTTCCTCCTCTCTCTCTCTGCCTGCCTCTCTGCCTGCTTGTGATCTCTCTGTCAAATAAATGAATAAAATCTTAAAAAAAAAAAAAAAAGGAACTCTTGTTCACTGTTGACGGGAATGTAAATTGGTACAATCACTATGAAATGGTATGAACGCCCCTCAAAAATTTAAAAAAATAGAACTATCATATGACCTGACAATTCCATCTGGGGTATTTACCCAATGAAAACAAAAACACGAATTGGAAAAGAGATATGCCCCCCTACTCGTTATAACATTGTAATAGCTAAGATATGGAAACACCTAAGTGTCCATTGATGAATGAATGGGTAAAGAAGATGTGGTAGATTTATACAATGGGATATTATTCTGTCATTTAAAAAAAGGAAATCTTGCCACTCGTCACAACATGGAGGAACCTCAAGAGAATTATGCTCAGTGAAATAGAGAAAGACAAATACCATATGATCTCCTTTGTATGTGGAATCTAAACAACGAACAAAAAACAAGCTCACTGATACAGAGAACAGATCGGTGGTTGTCAGAGGTAGGGGGTGGGGAGTGGGAGAAATGAGTGAAGGAGGTCAAAAGGTTAAAAAAATGGGTACAAGTTTATATTATTGGGCAATATCCATAAAATAGATTTCAATGCGATTATTCATGAGAATGATAGTTTCGATTTAAAAGACGATCAAGTGAAAATTGCATTATTACACCACGATCCAAGTTTTTGTAATATGCACATATGTGTGTGTGGATAGAAAAAGTATGAAAGGACAAAAAATGAAATACACACTGAAATATTACCAGTTATTATCTCTGAATGATAGAATTACAAGGGATTCATTCTATGCTTTTCAGTAAACTATGGACATTTTACAAAGAAAATGTATTACTTTTGTATTTATAGAAACACCTATGAAACTGGTAAATAAAAATTTAATCCAGAGAAACCCCTAAATCTACAGAAACCATTAGACAGCAGGAAAGTACTTGGTGGGAAAGGGTTGGGGAGAGCAAATCTTTCACTCCTGAGAGCACATTGAAATTCAAGCAACACTGCCCATGGAGAAGAGCGTCTGCACGATTTGGAAATTATCACTACATGCACAGTAGCTATTTGATGTCCAATCACCAAGGGCCCATACAAATGAAAGAGTACATTTGGATAACATGACGGAAATAAACAGCTCCGAGACAGCAGTTGGCAGTTCCTGGCCCTCCTGTTACTCTTGATATTGTCCTTTTATTCATTAGGACTTTTTTGGTTGCTGGTGACAGAAACCAACTCAAACTGGCCTGTGCAAAAAGAGAATCCCTTCATTCAGGAAACTCTGGAGCATATTTGAGCAATTCGTAGACCTGAAGAAAGACATCCAAGAACCAGAGCCTTGGGATTTTAGCCAGAGATACGAAGACACAAGATTCCTTCTGTCTCTGTATGACCATTGCCTCTACTTGGCTTTTCAGTGGGGACATTCTCTCCACATATCTGCTAGCGGCCCTAGGTTCACATCCTCCTGCCTTGGAAACTTGGAAACAGAAAATATATTAATCCTAGGAAAAGATCGTGGTTGGCCTTTCCTGGATCATGTGCCCACCCTTAATCCAGTCACATGAATGAGTGGATGTAGACCCAAGATACCCACTTTCAACCCTACAGTCAGGGGACAAAGTTGTTTTTTTTTTTTCCCTTAGGAATTTTTTTTTTTTTGCTGCCATCATATTAAAAGATGGCAGAAATTCAAGAGAAAGTACGAATTGCTTCAAAAATATTAAGATAGTTCTACTATCTGTAAAATTTCTTTTTACCAAGATAAATCCCACCAGATTCATTAAAGACCATTGTTGAGATTAAAACATTTATGGTGCATCATTGTAATTTGTATCTGAAAAATAAGCATTTGGCTATGTTAGTTTCTAGGAATATACAAAGTCACTGAAAGAAACAGTTTAAGAGAATCTATCTTGCATTCCACTGGAGACTCACTCTGCTTTGGAAAAGTGCCGAAGCTACAGTGTAGGGCCCCTCCAGTGCTGGCTACCTTGCTTCTTGGCTTTAGATAGAAACATGCAGCACTACATCAGAAACTAAGGATGTACTATATAGTGGCTAACTGAACCTAAAAATAAAAAAAGAAAAGCAGAATTGACTAGCAAATGAGTCATAAAAATAACAAGAAACCTGTAGCACAAACAAAGTCATTTTGTTTTTAATTACGTTATAAGCAGCACTTTGTCAACTGAAACAGTTTCCTCGTTTTTACATACTTGTTCAAAGCAAAAAAAGGGAGGTGGGGGAAATGGTATGCTGAAGACTTACTCTTACCTGAATGGGTCTCCTAGGAATGGATTACTTTGAGTTCAGCTTCCCCCCTCTGGGTTCTCCTTCTAGAGACTTATTCCTCTGGCTCCCTTCATTCTCACAGTAAACCAGAGTTCCCAAGGTTTCTATTCAGAGTTTTCCACTTTGTGAGTTTCTGAGGAAGTTTAATGTCTACCTCCCACCTGCATTTTTTCCTCTGGGTCCATGCATCATGAGGCAGACACAGTGTTAAATAACTACTTCATCTACCGGACAGTGACCCATCCTTGAGGCTCTCCCTTGCTCTAAATCACAGTCTACAATGGGCCATATGGGAATGGCTGAGTTTTTCTTCATTAGTCAAGATGAATATCACACTTAAGGAAAGTATTCATGCCGAACAGCTTCAAGAATCAGAAGTCATGATTGAATACTAATTATAGACTGAAAAATTCTGTGATCCTTAGGCTTTGATTTTTTAAAAATCCCATAATTCCATAGAATATCCTTCATATTATTAAAAAATTCCTTTTAAGGAAGTCAAACTCAAATGAGTTATTCCTGTACTCCTTGCTCATTCCTTTACTGGAAAAAATCTATTTTTCCCATAATGTGAACAAAACTCATTTCCCCCCTCCCTTTATTGAAGTATACGTGAATCATCATTACTTAATGAATATTCTTAAAATAAACACACCTGTGTAATGGTGAGCCAGGTCAAAACCAAGAAACCAATCACAACCCCAAGAAGCCCCCTTGTGTTTCTTTCCAGTTACTGTATCTTCCCATTATCACGTAGTTTTGGGTCTATCTTTGAAATTTGTATCCTTCTTCAGTATATACTCTTCTGCACCTTGCTTCTTTAACTCAGCATAATGTTGAATGAGATTCACCTACGTTGGTGCATGTAACTGCGGTTTGATTACTCGCATTCTAATTCAGTACTTCATTACATATATAGAACACAACTCACTTTCCGTTCTGTTATTCATGTATAGTTGGCTTATTTTAATTTTGGCTTGAATAGTTCTATAAAAACGTTTGTTACGTGTCTTTGGGCACCACATACATGAACTTCTAGTGGTATAAATCTAAGAGTGGAATTGCCAGGTCAGAGTATACATGTGTCCATCTTTAATATATAGTATCAAACTGTTTTCTAACTTTATTATACCAATGTACACACTCACCAGCGTTGTATGAGTTTCATTTTCTTTGCCAATACATTCTGGAGGCTGTGTAGGAGGCTCATACTGAGGTTCTAATTTGGATTTCCCTGAAGGACTATTAATTTTGAGATTTGTTCATTGACCATTTGAATCTCTTTCCAACATGTCTGTTCAAACCTTTTCCCAATAATTTGCCCAATAATTTAATTGGGTTTTCTGTCTTCCTAATTTGCAGGTATTCATTACATATTCTGGGGATGAGTCTTTTGACAGATACATGTATTGCAAATATTGTTTCCTCTTTGTGATTTGTCTTTTCACTTTTTTAAAGATTTTTTTTTAAGAGAGAGAGAGAGAGAGAGCATGGATGGTGGGGGAGGGTGAAGAGCAGAGAAGAGGGGGAAGCAGGCTCTCCTCTGAGCAGGGAGCCCACTACAGGGCTCAATCCCAGGACCCTGAGATCATGACCTGAGCTAAAGGCAGATGCTTAACCCACTGAGCCACCCTTGTGCCCCTATCTTTTCACTTTCTTAGTGGTAACTCCTGATGGACAGAATTTTCACTTTAACCATCATCACTGGTTCTTGATCCTGTTCTAAGCTGTAGTTCTTACTTTCAATGATTAAATTCATAATAAGTGAATTCTCCAGATATATGGTATATATTCAAAACTGCCTCTGAGCCTTTAAATCCAAGGGCTTCCAGGGCTTCCCAAAAGTGACAAAAAACCTTCATGCTATGAGTCTCCTCCCTGACCTGAAAGCTCAGGCTCTCACAAAGGGTCAAAGCCCAGGGTCAAAGATTCTACACCTCAAGTTACTAGTGTCACAAATATGACCTCAGGCCCAGCAAATGTAAGTCCTCACTAAGAATTCACAAACACATAGGAAGACTCCAATTTTTGCCACAATCAAGTTTTTTAGGTAGAAAAGGAAGAGGGAGTGGGATTATATTGAACCATACATACTTAAAGGCAAAAATGTGTGAAGTTCTAAATCGAGAAGAACATCTTTATCTCTCAAGATCGATAATGTTCCCAGAATGGCCCCCATTCCACATTCCTGGATTTTAGTTGTTTTGTTCTCCTTGGATTTTCTAAGTCAGTCTTACATGCTATAATACGTCCCATTTTCTATCTAATTTAAATAGTTGTCTCTTCCTTTATCCAAACATATGTAGCTAATATAAATTTGGACAAATGTTAGAGATAAAAACATAAAAACAGAGGCAGTTTATTAGTGCAAGAATGAGATAAAACCATAGGTAATAAATATTTTCCTCTGTTTTCTGAACATTCTATAATGCTCCCTGGCAAAACCTAGGATATCTTGCCACTCAGTCTGGAAGACTGGTCAATGACAGTGAACCACAGTGCCCTCCCTCAATAAAGCTAAGTCCCTTTTGATATCCGGCAAAACTACAAAGAAAGATGGAAGTTAGTGAACAAACCTGTTATAATTTCCCCAAAAAGCAGAGTCTGAGTTAGACATTAGTGTGTTGGAAGTACATTAGGGAGTGCTCTTGGAATCAGTGCTTGTGACAGAAGGACAGGAAGCACAACGGCAGACGGAGATGTTAGAGCGCAGTGCTGGCCCCACAAATGGCTTACTTGAACTCAGCAGCGCTCTGAAACGGCGACGTTCCTTCAGTGTTGTCCAACGTGAGGCTAGAGCAGGACCTTTATAACTTTCATTCATTGGACAAAGGCCGCCTGGTAAAGGAGGTGACTATGAGTAAGGGAATTCCAAGAGAGAGCGGACAGATCAATGTTTTTCAGCTAGCATCATTCTCAGCGGCTGGGAAAATAAGTCGTCCCCACCTAAAAGAGAACATGGGGAGGCGGAGGCTGGGCCACAGGATCCACTACAAATCCTTTTTACATACATACAGAAAGTTTTCCAAGGATATCCTTAAGTTAATATCCCAGATTATGAGGCCACATTTCTCCATCATACAATGGTGAAAAAAATTTGTCAAGGAGACAACGAAGAACCTTACAATTTCCTTATCTAACACAATGACCATAATTACAAACTAAGTAACCAATATTTAAAACTCAATTTTTTAAGACTTCATCTCTTTCTTCTCTGGAGTATCTTAAGCTTCACAATCTTGCCCAGTTATCTCTGCAAGCCCCCCCCCCAGGGCTTTTAAATGTGTGAGGAACAATTAGGCCCATGCATCTTGACAGCCTTCTTTCAAGGCATTTCAGTACTTTCCAGTCTTGCCAGTGCCCTGCGCTGTCAGGTAAAGTAGTCTAAACTGATGGACATCGTGAGCCTCAGAGCGCTGGGCCTGCACTGTGAGGGGAGGGACGGAGAGAATTCTTCTTTCTTATTCTGGGTTACAGTTTGTTACAAAGCGCCGTAAAAGTTGTGCTTGTGCCCAGAGTCCCTTCAAATCTTCCTGGAAAACAGATCCTATAGCTTTGGTCCATCTCTCTACAAGAAAACTAAAAACCAGTTCATGAAGCCAGATAGGAAGGCAGATACGCTGTTTTCCTGGTCGCCTTTGCCAACCTTAATTTTTGCTCTTACATCTCCTCTGTCTCCTTATGCATATTAATTCATGCAAATGTATTTGCAGAGACCTCAGATCCATCATCACCACAGACTACTTTTGTTATGGCAGCTGTAACAAATACATTTATTTTAAGTAAAAAAAATTTTTTTTTCATTTGTTTTGCAATCTTTTGTTGGAAGGCCAATGCCTTTATTTTGAATTAGTATCTACTAACTAGAATTTAAATATTTCTCTTTTGTATTAACTACACCACAAGCCGCATAAAGCATTGTCTATGATTTTTACTTATGATCTCTTTCAAGTAGACAGATTAATTTCAAAGGCACCTGTAAAATAACTTACATGATGTATATATATTTGGACCTTTTACTTTCAACCTTTTGTGTACCTAAAGCAAGTCTCTTATAAGCAGCGTGGAGTTGTGTGTGTTTTTAATACAAATTTAATTATTTTAGTCTTCTAAATATTTAGCCCATTTATAGTCAGTGTAATTACTGGTACATTTGAGTTTAAACCTACCATTTTATTATTTTCTTTTTATTGTTAGTTATATATGCTTCCATGATGTTTAGTGGTTACTCTGATATAGACTCTGTTAAGTCTGGTACAAATGAATACTTTTGCTATTTCCTACAAATGCAAATACTTAGGACTCAACCTCTATCCATTCTTTGTGCTTTTGAAGTCACATGGTTTGACAGATAGGTGTCTCTTAATCCCATAAGACACTATAATTGTATATATATATTTAAATTTTATTTATTTATTTGAGAGAGAGAGAGAGAGAGAGAGATGAGAGAGAGCATGAAAGGGGAGAAGCAGACTCCTTGCAGAGCTGGGAGCCTGATGTGGGTCTCGATCCCAGGACTCCAGGATCATGACCTAAGCCGAAGGCAGTGGCTTAACCAACTGAGCCACCCAGGCGCCCCTATAATTATACTTTTATGATTTATTTTAATCTTTCCATTTCTCTTTATTCCATTTTAACTTCTTTTATGTCTTCCTGCATTCCCATGCTTCCATATGGGATAATTTTTCTTCTGCCTGAAGAACTCCCGTTAGAATTACTTTCAGTGAAGGACGCCTGGGTGGCTCAGTTGGTTAAGTGGCTGCCTTCGGCTCAGGTCATGATCCCAGCGTCCTGGGATCGAGTCCCACATCGGGCTCCTTGTTCTGTGGGGGAGGCCTGCTTCTCCCTCTGCCTCTGCCTGCCACTCTGCCTGCCTGTGCTCGCGCTCTCTCTCCCTCTCTCTCTGACAAATAAATAAATAAAATCTTTAAAAAAAAAAAAGAATTACTTTCAGTGAACCTCTGCTGGTAATGAAGACTCTTGGTATTTCATGGCTTGGAATGTCCTTTATTTTACCTTAATTTTAAAAGATAAATTTACCAAATACAGAATTTGAGGTAGGAAATTCTTTTTGTCTGGGCTATTTGAGTATGACTTCCACTGTCTACTGCCTCCCATAATCTTTACTGAAAGTTGTCATTGTTTTCTTCTTCGAAATCAAAATCTCTTATCTGGCTGCTTTTAAGATTTCTCTTCTTTTTGGCTTTCAGCAGCTTTTTTATGATTTTCCTTGGTGTGACTTTCTTCATATTTTCCTACCTGGAATTCATCAGACTTCTTTAATCTATGGCTTGATGTTTGTCTGCAGTTTGGGAAAATTAATAACAATTATGTCTTCAAATATTACTTCTACTCCACTCTTTCTGTCTTTCTTCTTACCTGGCACCGCATGTACACAGTTGTCGGACTCTCTCACGGTGCCGTATGATCCTTATATTCTGTATTTTCCTGTCTCCTTTATATTTTATCCCAGAGTGTTTTACTCACTTATCTTCCAATTTACTTATTCTATTTAGGCTATGTATAATCTGCTCTTAACTTCATCTACTTATTTTTAAAACTCAGTTATGAAGGAGGGCACATTTTGGGTGCAGCACTGGGTGTTATATGTAAACAATGAATCCTGGGACAAACAAAACCAATATATATATACATATATATATCATATACAAATATATACAAAATATAACAAAATTATATACAAACCATAACAAAAACTAATGATGTACTGTAAGGTGACTACCATAACATAATAAAAAATAATTTAAAAAAATAAAAAATTAAACTCAGTTAATGCATTTTTTATTTTAAAATTTTGATTCAATTATAGACTCCAGTTCTCGGCTGAAATTTTTCAACTTTTCCTCTATTTTCTCAAAAATAGTAATCATAACAATTTAAAAGTCCATGTCTGGTAAATATTTATAAATATTTCTCCTATAGGTCTTTTTTTCCCCGAATGTCTTTTTTCTCTGCACTTTTGCTCATTTGGTCTTGCCTACTAGAAAGTCTGATAATATGTTATGAAACACTATGACTGTGTATAGAATATTTTAAAGAGAGTTTACAGCTTTTAATGGTGTTATCTCCCTGCACAAAGCATTTACTTTGCCTTTGGTGGCCCATTAGCCTAAGCAGATCACATTATTCTAATCTGGGATTAAACTGACTTTAGAGTTTTAGTTTCTGCAAGGGCTGATTCTGTTCGTTTTTTCCACCAGGTTTGTAGCCCTTTATGGGTCCCAACTGAAAGCCTGGTTATTTATCAGATCCTTAACACCTTCACAGACTGCAGTATCTAATTTTTGTCCCTTCAGTCCCATAAATCTGCAAAAGCTGCAGTTTCTTAATTTCTTGGCTGCTTCTAAATTGGGGAATATCTTAATGGGGAAACAACACCAAATGCTACGGCCATCTCTTTCTTCTATTATTTTTAAGGTCTTCAACCCTCAAGTTCTAGCTGCCTAATTATGGTTTCCCAGTGCCATGGAAATTTTTAAAATTTATCTGCCATTCACATTTTTGTTGGCATGTTGATCAGATACGAACTATTCTGTCCTGGCTGGAAGTGAAAGTTAACTGTTCCTTTAAAGATGATCATCCTAACGTCTATCATATCTACATTGAACGGAACACTTTTTGAGAGTGCTTAACTCACAAACACTTAACAATGACAAACTTCAAATTAATACTTAGGAATAATACCTCGGAAAAGATCTTTTTCAAGCAACGTTAAATTTGTGTGATTTCTTATTCAGACTGCTAATGAACTTGTAAATGTAAACGCTTTACATAGTCCACTCTTTCAGGCAATGCAGTGATAAACATCTTTGGAGGTGTACCTTTGCGTCATGATTTCTTGATTATTTCCTGAGTCAACTTCTGAAGGCATAATTTCTTGGTTAAAGTTGTAGACAGTTTAAAGTGTTGCCACGTTTTTGCCCTCTTGTCTCCAGAAAAATTTAACTATTTGCATGCTAATAATTGGACTTAATTTTATGTGTGTATCTATAACTTTGTGCATTTTTTAATTTAAGAAGAAACAGGAAGTCATTGAACACTACCTCAAAAACTAATGATGTACTGTATGTGGGTTAATTAAGTTTAAATTAAAAAAAAAAAAAAACCAAAGAAGACCTTCCACACGATCACGCTGAGTTAGTACCCGCGCCTGGAATCGGGTCGCAACCTCAGCCACGCCTGCCGCCTGCTACTGCCTCCGGACCATGGACCCCCGCAAAGTGAGCGAGCTTCGGGCTTTCGTGAAAATGTGTAAGCAGGATCCGAGCGTTCTGCACACCGAGGAAATGCATTTCCTGCGGGAGTGGGTGGAGAGCATGGGGGGTAAAATACCACCTGCCACTCATAAAACTAAATCAGAAGACAGTATCAAGGAAGAAAAACCAGATAGTAAGAAGGCGGAGGAAAACATAAAGACAGATGAACCATCAAGTGAGGAGAGTGATCTAGAAATTGACAATGAAGGTGTGATTGAACCAGATACCGATGCCCCTCAAGAAATGGGAGATGAAAATGTAGAGATAACCGAGGAAATGATGGGTCAGGCAAATGATAAAAAAGTGGCTGCCATTGATGCCCTAAATGATGGTGAACTACAGAAAGCCATTGACTTGTTCACAGATGCCATCAAACTAAATCCTCGCTTGGCCATTCTGTATGCCAAGAGAGCCAGTGTCTTCATCAAATTACAGAAGCCAAATGCTGCCATTCGAGACTGTGACAGAGCTATTGAAATAAATCCTGATTCAGCTCAGCCTTATAAGTGGCGTGGGAAAGCACATAGACTTCTGGGCCATTGGGAAGAAGCAGCACATGATCTTGCCCTTGCTTGTAAACTGGATTATGATGAAGATGCTAGTGCAATGCTGAAGGAAGTTCAACCGAGGGCCCAGAAAATTGCTGAACATCGGAGAAAATATGAGCGAAAACTTGAAGAGCGAGAGATCAAAGGAAGAACAGAAAGGGTTAAGAAGGCTCCGGAAGAACATGAGAGAGCCCAGAGGGAGGAAGACGCCAGAGGACAATCAGGAGCTCAGTATGGCTCTTTCGCAGGTGGCTTTCCTGGGGGAATGCCTGGTACTTTTCCTGGAGGAATGCCTGGAATGGCAGGGGGATGCCTGGGATGGCGGGAATGCCTGGAATGGCGGGAATGCCTGGGCTCAGTGAAACTCTTAGTGATCCGGAAGTTTTTGCCGCCGTGCAGGATCCAGAAGTTATGGTGGCCTCCCAGGATGTGGCCCAGAACCCAGCGAATATGTCAAAATATCAGAGCAACCCAAAGGTTATGAATCTCATCAGTAAATTGTCAGCCAAATTTGGAGGTCAAGCATAATGCCCTTATGACAAATAAAGCCCTTGCTGAAGGAAAAGCAACTTCGATCACCTAATGGATGTCACAGTAATACAAACCAGTGCACCTCCGACCTTCTCATGAAGAAAGCTGGGGTGCTGTGAAGAGAATCCCTACCCCTCTGCTCCCCATGCAACTGAAACATTCTACAATTGTTGCCATTAGGGTATTCATTCAGATAATGTTTTCCTACTAGGAACTACAAACTTTAAACACTTTTTAAACCTTAAAAATATTTAAAAACATATTAAAAGGGTATGTTAGTCCCTACATTTTTCTTTACTAATCATTTCAGTTTTTTTCCTTTGGATTAATTGGGCAAGGAAGATATTTCAGTGTGGAAGATTCATTGCTCAATTATAATGAGTGAAATAAAGGTTTATTAGTGGGAGGCAAATAATACATTAAAATAGATGAAGTTTGAGTTGGAGAGACGGTTTCTGAGACATTTTGACTTGTCTTTTTAAATGCTTTATTTTTTAAACACAATTTATTTTGATAGAACCATTGGGACCACCAGTATTGCAGTCAACCTGGGTAGGGACCGGAAGTGCTTGGCAGGGCAGCAGCAACCTTACTCCTTTTATATAGTGTGCACCCTTGTGCAGATGCATTTAAATCTTACACTGTGGTGAAGGGATGATTTTTATAATGCTGCAGTAGACTTGGATTACTTAGCTGTGTTCTTGTCTCATATAGAAAATAAATGTTTTGCATTACTTCCACATAGGGGAAATAAGGGAATACTTTTTTTTTTTTTTAATATTTCTGTATTTAGAGTGACCTTTCCTGGTCAGAAAATACCCATCTCTTTGTGTGCTTTCTGCTTATTTTCACATCCCCCCTTCTCCCCTCCCAGTACTCTTTGGGCTAAAGATAGTCCTTTTTCACTGGCGTCATCACTATTACCATCATTCACAGCATAATTGTGCAAGTATATGTAATGCTGGGTTTAATATGTAATACATATAGTGATTATGTCAGGTAATACCCATAACAGTTGTAGTTTCTTACTTGGCCAAGCGATTGCATATTTAAATGTTAGGTTTCCGCTTCGGTGAGATCTTAACCATCTCAGAAGATGTTGGAAGGAGGGATTCCCTTTGATGTTCAGTCTTCTGAGGAAATACCTGTTGCAGTTGGAGTTTATCTGACAGTATTCATCTTCGTAATTTGGAGAGTATGAGGTTTGAATTCATTGATATACATAGAGGGGAACCAAATTTCTTGATCCAATACGAATTATAAAATTGATGAGATCCATGGTTCTCCATTGTGGGGTTGATGGCATTAGGAGTCATTGTGTTCTTATTCAGCTCTTGAATACTCCACCATATCCCCCACCTCTCCTTTTTTCCTTCCCTCTCCTCCAAGGATAAAGAAATGATGGATTTTCTGTTGTACATTCAAATCTTAACATTAATTAAGACTAAGTCTAGGGGCGCCTGGGTGGCTCAGTGGTTAAAGCCTCTGCCTTCGGCTCAGGTCATGATCCCAGGGTCCTGGGATCGAGCCTCACATCGGGCTCTCTGCTCAGCAGGGAGCCTGCCTCCTCCTCCTCTCTCTCTCTGCCTGCCTCTGTGCCTACTTGTGATCTGTCAAATAAATAAAAATCTTTAAAAAAAAAAAAAGACTAAGTCTAGGCACTGTACTAGGAATTGCTAGGTTCCTACCTTTCCAATTTAAAGTGCTAGTGTTCAAAAACAGTTTTCAGGGGATGAGACCCTCTGTACTTTGCTTATTTGAAGAATCAGTGGTAGGAGCAGTGAAGAAAATTCCATGGAATAATTTCTGAAATAGCACATTTCTGAAGTCATAAGTAAGTTGATTCAGGTTCTAACCCTTTGCTGTACACAAGCAAATAGAAATGCATCTGTTATATAAGTGAGAAAAGGCTGTATGCTAACTGAGCATGCTTTTTAAATCCTTAAAAAATACTCAGCATATAAACTTGCGTTTGAGCTTGTCAGTGGTTTTTTTGTTGGTAATGTGTGTTCTCTCTCGAATTTTCTAATGTGTGCTGTGAATAACCCAAGAAGACCAGTTCCTTTTGGGTTCCTTATTTGATTTACTTTTTACTTAATTATATATTACTTAAGTACATTCTAACATTGCACATATTACCGTAAGTGGGTAAAAGTAAAATTGGTCTTCTGAAAAAAAACAAAAAACAAAGAAGAAAAGGGAAAATATTCGTATCCTGGAAAATACTTTTCCCCACCCATCATCCAGTCGTAAAATTTACAAAAGGAGTTTTTATTTTATTCTTCACACACAGCAAAAAATCTCTTTGAGCTTGATTCAAATTATATTAAATTTCATCCATAAAGATCTTTTATTCCTAGCAGCATGTTTGAGTTTATATCAAAGAGGGAAATTCATGTTGTAATCTTAAATGACTCAGTAATTGCCGAAGCAGTGCTCTGGTGGGAAAAGTCTAACAAATAGAAAAGTAAGTTAAAATTTTGCAGGAGGTGTGGCATGTTCCACATAGCCCGGTGGCAGACGCGCCGACGCAACTTTTGTTACCAGCCGTTGGTAAAACACCACGTGCGTGTGTGTAGTAAAAGTATATACAGTTCGTACGAGGGAGGAAAAACTCAAGTTCTGCACTTTGGAGCGACAGGAGCAGATGCCATGTGGCTGTCGCTTTAAACAGCTGCAGGAGTGTGGGGTGGCCTAGGGCCCCTCAGCCAGCGAGGCTCTTTCAAATTACCAGGCCCGTCTATTATGAAGTGTTGAAAAGAGAAAGAAAAACAAATAATAAAGTTACAAAATAAAGTTTATTTTATCAAAATTAAACCTGCTTCCTTCTCTCCACTTGAGAGCAACCTTGGGAGGGAGAGGCCTGAAGATTACATCGCTCTAATCCCTTAGCAGTTAGTTCCACAGCGGGAGGCGTCCGCTGCAGACAAAATTATAGGGTTAGGAATGTTCACAGCTCTGGGACCTGATTGGCTGACTACTCCGCAGGGCTTTTGAATCAAATGTTTATAGGTCTAAATGAGAGCAAAGAAAGGAAAATGGTTCATAAAGAGGGTCCCAGAGCATGTATTATTGAAATAGCAGATGGAAATATTATATTTTTGAAACATTCTTTCTGTAGAGAAGTCTTAGGAAGTGTGTTTTGGTAGGACACACTGAGCCAAAAGTGGAGGCTGGGCAGGAGGAGAGTTTTATTCTCAAATTTTTGGTGTCAGCAGTACACAAAGCCAGTGCTTCCCCCAAAAAAGGAAATGCAGGGCCGCATCGTGTGTTTGCAGTTTCTGTTCTACGTGACAGAACCAGGGGAAGAATCCTAGAAGATACCTGATTGTCACTGCTCAGTGTGTGAGTCTGGTTGTCTGCATGTTGACCCTGACGGCTTTGCAGACAGTGTGTGGCCTCCTCTTCCTGAACTTCTCATGTTTCCTAAAATGACTGAAACCTGAGCCAGGGTCCAGGGCATCGTCTCAGAGAAGCTGCTATGGGCCACCTCACACCTGACGACACTGGTAACGGGTAGATGAAGAGGTCGACTGTGCACCACGCGGGCAGCGTCGCTGATCATTCAGCACGGGTTTACAGAGTAAACATGTAGGCTCGCAAGGCCAGGCAAAGAGCAAGAAAGCAGGCGAAGGGCAAATGAAAAATTCATCAGACTTGATTTATTTTCCTCTACGTGGGAGCCTGTACCCATGACAGAATCAATAGTTCAGATTTATTCTGTTGTGTTTCCAGGAAAAATACCCCACTGCTAAGCCATCACTTTGAAGTGCTCAGGTCAGTCCAATTTCTCTGCCATTTAGCTCTCGGGACATGGTTCAGGTACTTTGCAGGCCTCAGCTATTAAGTGGATCTGCTACACCGTGATGTGATTTAGTACATGGCCACGGGCAGTTGCTTTGGCCGAGGAAAGAGAAAGAATTCACAGTAACAGAATTATTCTAACCTTGAATCTAGACATGCTCTGTGACAAGGGTCTGAACGCAATTCCTGGGTAAGTGTATTCTTTTTTTTTTTTTTAAAGATTTTATTTATTTATTTGTCAGAGAGAGAGAGGGAGAGCGAGCGAGCACAGGCAGACAGAATGGCAGGCAGAGGCAGAGGGAGAAGCAGGCTCCCCGCCGAGCAAGGAGCCCGATGTGGGACTCGATCCCAGGACGCTGGGATCACGACCTGAGCCGAAGGCAGCTGCTCAACCAACTGAGCCACCCAGGCGTCCCTGGGTAAGTGTATTCTTACAAGGAATGCTCTCTCTGTCTCTCTCTCTCACACACACACACACAGAGCTAGAGTAGGAGAAGGGGGAACGGTTATGATGCGATCAATAAGGGAAGTTCGCGCGGCTATTGGTACTTGCTGATCAGATGATGTCGGGATTGGTAACAGTTTGAGGATTTCGTTTTAGTATTTAGGCTCTCAGCATCCGACAACAGTCCGTCGGCAAAGGCTAACAAGCCGGGAGTCTATGGCTTCTGCAGAATCAGAGCGAGCAATCCGATGGTCCCCTCTGCCAAAACAAAGAAGCGAGAACGAGAGAGACTAAACTCATTCCCACCCACCCGTGGGCCACCTCAGAGCAGAGGAAAAAAGTGCTTCAGTAACGGCTCCTTGGGTGACAGCATCTGCTCAGGGAGTTGGCTCAGAGGCCTCAGGAGCTCAGGGTTCCAGCCGCAGAAAGGACTCTTGGCAAAGCTGCTTCCTGTGCCTCTTTTGATCACAGGGCTCGGGCTTGGAAAGGTTTTCGCAGTCTTGTGGCCTCCCGGCCGTGTGTCAGTTCTTTCTGGCGGCGACACCTCACTGCCTCCGGGCCGCCCCGCGCCCATGGCTCCCGGCTCCGCAGTGCGTCCTCTCCAGCTCTGAACTACACTCCAAGGACACAGCAAGAATCCCGGGCCAGAGCCTGCAGCTGGGAGGCTAGCATTGCCCTTCCGGTGATGAGGAAGTTGGAGGAGGAAGAAATCGGTCTCATGGAGTCACGAAAGCTCACTGAAACAGTGAAGCGCAGAAAACAATGGATGCTCCCACACGGTCTCCTTGCAAGGACTGTCTGCCATGAGGTCACCGGGCCACTGGCTCAAACACAGAGATCTCCAGTCTAACCTCAGACCTGCCAGACCAGGATCTCTGAGTGGGGACCGGTAATCTTTTTTTTTGTTTTTTAAAGAATTTCCTTGTAATTCGAAGTTTCATCACTGCTAGTGTCATAGGCCTAATTCCATAAATTAGGAAACTCGGGCCCAGAAAAACTGGATCACTTGGCCAGAGTAAAACAGATAGCCTGAATGTCACATGGTGCTCTTTCCACTGTACTATACTGTTACCGGCTTTGTTTTTGTGGGGCTGTAATTGGGCTTGGGTGTCATGCTCCTAACCATGGTCTGTTCCCATGGGCTTTGACCCCATATATATATATATATATATATATATATATATCTCCAAAGAGGACCCATTCTGCTTCCATAGGGCCCCTTTCAAATTGCACTACTCTCAACTCAGGTAGTGCTGGAAAAATATGTAGGTTCTACAAGTTTTGGGGACATCTATAGAGCAAGGTTTCTGCTGCCTGATTTGAAGGAGTGGTGCAGAATACTAAGGGTTGAAAAGAAGACCAAAGATTTCCCAAGGAAAAATGGATGATTTCCCTTTTGTAACTAAATGGTTTCAGAAACACTGAATTTTGCAAAGGATCAGAGCCATCATAAGCCGAAAATAGTACCAGGAATAATATAGGCTTCTTTCATTCACATGTTACACACTAGAGTTGGGACTGTGCCAAGAGGCAAGGACTATCTCAGAGAAGCCAGACTTCCATGCGATTAAATACTTAATGGCAAATGCTTGGAAGATATTTTTTAGGGTGGAAGAATAAAACTGTGTTTGGTAATACAACTTCTGGAATCAGGTATGTCTGAATAAAAATCCCAGACCTACCACTGACTAGCTGTGTGGGCTTGAGGACATCATTTAATTTCTCTGAGTCTTAATTTTGTCATCTATAAAATGCAGCCTAAAAGGACTCTTACAAAATTAAAGTGTGGAAAGTGGAAGGAATTAGTGATGGGATGCTGAAGTTATTTTTAAAAAATAAATAAATAGAAGGCAAAGTGAAAGAATGCAGGTGAACCAAAATTATCCAAGGAGAAATACACCTAGACCAGTAAGTCCAAAGGAGTAACAAACTAAAAAACACTTGTATGATAATTAACCTAAAGTCTCAAGCTGACTGATTTTTACCAAATCCCAAATTCTGTGCCCAGAGAAAAACCCCACCCAATCCTAAGAGTGTGTAAAGATCATTGAACATGGCTAGAATATATGTATTGGATAAGCGCCATCAAATTAAGGATTTTTAACTTTTTTTTTTCCATTTCTGTTCCCAATGTTCAGCTGTGGAAAGAATGAATGGATTTGTAGGAGCTAATAGGGGCCAAAAGCCTCAACACCTCAACAAGGGAGGAGGCTGATGAATATTTAAGTACTTACAGAGACAGGTATTTCTGGGTGATGGTCTGTCCTGTGTGCAGCTGTGCCAAATCTGTCAGCCATGACAACCAAGGGATAAAGAAAGTTGCCCTGTTGTATTTCTAAAATGCCTTACTTGGGGGCACCTGGGTGGCTCAGTGGGTTAAAGCCTCTGCCTTCAGCTCAGGTCATGATCCCAGGGTCCTGGGATCAAGCCCCGCGTCGGGCTCTCTGCTCCACAGGGAGCCTGCTTCCTCCTCCCCTCTCTCTCTCTCTCTCTGCCTACCTCTCTGCCTACTTGTGATCTGTCAGTCAAATAAATAAATAAAATCTTAAAAAAAAAAAATAAAATGCCTTAATTGATACCAATAAAGCTAGGGAACAATTGTCTGGAGCAAAGTTCTGATATTAGTAACAAACTGCTCAATTAATAAAAAGTTTTACCATTATTATCTCAAATTAGATGACATCCTAAGAAAGCTAAAAGTTTGCCCTGAACATTCCCCAAATGTCAACATTCTCCAAACAATATAATGGAGACCTGGAGGACAAGGGTTGGAAGTAGAGAGCAATTTAATAAATCCTTCTTGTGGGGCGCTTGGTGGCTCAGCCAGTAAGTGGGGAAGTCCTGGGATCGAGCCCTGCCTCCAGCTCCCTGCTCAGTGGAGAGCCTGATTCTCCCTATCCCTCTGCCCCTCTCCCCACTTTCTCTCTAATAAATAAATAAAATCTTTAATATATAACTAAATAAATCCTTCTTGTATTAGAGTTGAAGCCCAAAGCCATTACATGAAGGGAGGAAGGGAGATAGAAAAAGAGAAGGAAGGAAGGATGGAAGAAGGAAGGATGGAAAAGAGGGAAGGGGGGGAGGGGAGAGGAAAGAGGGGAAAAAAGGAGAGGAAAGGAGTAAAGGAAGGAAGGAACAAAAATATAAATACCGAAGACAGCACAGAACCAAACACTTAAACCGAATTGTAAGCAATTACAAACATACAGTTATTTTCTAACTTACTTTCTCTTGAAATCTCCTTTGCATAGCAAGTCGAGTTAGTGACTATAAAATGAGTCAAACTGCCACAAAGAACAAAAGGAGCTCCCCCTTCACAGCTCTCTGAGTACCCCCCATGCCTTGGTCTATGGAAATGATATGGCATGTTGGTTATGAGTACGGGCTTGGGGTCAAAGAGATGGTTTGTCCCTCACTAATTCTGTGACTTCAAGCAAGTCATTTATCCTGACTGGGTCTTTGTTATTTTTGTTTTTCTGAAAAAGGAAGATAAGCATACAAACCTCATAGGAATTTTGTAGTTCAATCCAGGATCTGGTACATTCTTTTTTTTTTTTTTTTTTTTTTTGAAGAGTTGTGACTGTTTTTATTAATGATTTTTTTTTTTTTTTTTGGTTTATATACTATGTATGAAATTAGAAAACCAAATAACCACCATAAGGAAACCTTTTTTCCCCATCTCAGGGGAACCTTTTTTTTTTTTTTTTCAATTTTTTTAAATTTTATAAACATATATTTTTATCCCTAGGGGTACAGGTCTGCGAATCGCCAGGTTTACTCACTTCACAGTACTCACCATAGCACATACCCTCCCCAATATCCATAACCCTACCCCCCCCCCCCCCCCCCCCCCTCCCCCCATCAACCCTCAGTTTGTTTTGTGAGATTAAGAGTCACTTATGGTTTGTCTCCCTCCCAATCCCATCTTGTTTCATTTAGTCTTCTCCTACCCCCTCAACCTCCCATGTTGCACCTCCTCTCCCTCATATCAGGGAGATCATATGATAGTTGTCTTTCTCCGATTGACTTATTTCGCTAAGCATGATACCCTCTAGTTCCATCCATGTTGTCGCAAATGGCAAGATTTCATTTCTTTTGATGGCTGCATAGTATTCCATTGTGTATATATACCACATCTTCTTTACAGGATCTGGTACATTCTAAGGCTCAACAAATGGTAGCCATCACTTTCATTATCGCCATCATTGATACTATTGAGATATTCAAATATCTCAGATGTATCACTTAACAATGTGTTATATGATTTAGTGTGGAAAAAGGACCTGAGAAGTATACTCATTGCTGGTGTCCCTGGGAGAAAGACCTAAAAGCTTAATTCCCCTGCAGCTGTTGAGATGGCTATATCTAGCTTTTATATATAATCTTATTCTCACAAACTGCATGCAACTTTTACTACACTTTGCAATCTACCTTCTGGTTACACACAATAGATTTTACCTTTTGCTGATAGAGTAACAAAAGCAAAGAAAAATGAAATACTTGGCTTGGGTTCATACAATGAGCCACAATTATCATAATTCCCCAAATCCCAGCCCTGGGTTCAGCCAAACAAACTAGGGTTTCCATGAGGTTTAACAGTAAGTCAACCCTAGAGATAGCTGGGACAATTTTAAAACAACCCAAATATACTCACATTTTCTATGTTGTACAAAAGTGAACTGAAATGGAAAAACAGGGAATACAAAACAGCGTAGTAAAAGAAGTAAGGAGTCTTTTTGGTTCTGCTGTAAAAACAAAGTAGATTTGATTCATGAGCCATAAGAAGATTATTCTGCCAACAGAGAACCGAAAAAAGTGAGGTCAGTTTTAGAGAAAAATGATTAACATTGCCTGTGTGGTTACTAGGTGGTTGCATGGAGACCCCAAAATTTTTTAAATAAAATAAGAAATATTGAGTCAAATTCTGGAGAATAGAATAGAAAGAACACAGAAGTAGGAATGAGACCTGGCTCTGTTCATCAGTAATTCTAACTCCTTTATGGAAGTCACATAGTTGCTCCAAAGGAGATACCTAATTTAACCCTACAGAATGCTTATAAGGACACAATAAAAGTGGGGTTTTTTAAAAAGTATTTTAAAAACCTCCCACATTTTCTTGCCCCACAAAAAACCTGGAAAAAATGTAGCCCCAAAGCCCATTCTCTTTTACTCACAAATAAGTGTTTTTTAACTTCTAGGTATTAGATATTATCAAGTATACAAAGACCTATAAAACATGGATTCTACAGTTGGAAAATTCAGAGGGTAAACATTAAAGGATATAATTATATAAAGATAAATCAAGACATGATTTGATAAATTACTAAAAGATTTCCATAGAAGACTGCTGTAGAAATCCATTCGTGTTGATGAGTAATCAAGGAAGCAAAATAAAAGGAAGTTGGATTTGAGCTCAGACATGAAGGATTTAAATCATTAAAATGGAAGTGTGGGGGGTTTTATATTATACTGAAGGGTTAGAAATTTACCTCGTGGACACTGGGGAGTATCTAAAAAATTTCACATAGTAATGAATCTTTGGGAAGAGTCATCTAGAAGAAGTGGTTTGGAAGGGGGAAAAAGCAAGGAGACGCACTAGAAAACACTTGTGATAGTTCATATATAATAACAAATGGAATACTGTGATGGTTGTGGGAACAAAAATGAAGCAAAATATGTGAGAGATCTTCTGAGAGATTTTTTGAAAAAAAAAATCTACAAAATCTGACAATTGATTAGGTGGAGAAAGTAAAGATCAGGATAAAACTAGGCAAGACTGACACTGTTTTTAAGATTAAATTTAGAAAAACATGGTACCATTTATAGACCTAGGACATCAAAGGAGAATATTTTGGCAACTTTCAAAAAATAGAATTTTAAGTACAGTGTTCAGGGAGTGGTAATAGCTCTAGAAGTTAATACTGGCAGCTATGCTCAGAGATGCCATAAGGAATCAGGGGTAGGCTAGGAACCAAAGAATTTAAGGCCATATTTGACAAATCCAACTGTCTGTAAATAAACCTGCCCTGTAGACAAGGCATCATCTGCTATGGCATAAGCAGCATCTCCACTTCACATGGCCTTAGAAAAATGAAGCACACGATTTGCTAAGATGTTACCAAAAGCAAGTGCCCTAATGTCATTCAGTGTGTTTGTGGAATTGTCAACAGAATAACTTTTGTTACAGTACATTCTAAGAATGATGATTTATTGTCCTAGTAACTAATGACAAGTACGTTAACAATCACGGTAGGCAGGATAATGGTCCCCCAAAGATGTCTATGTCCTAATCCTTGGAACCTATAATATATGACCTTACATTGTAAAAGGGACTATGCAGAGGTGATAAAGTTAAGAATCTTGACCTGGGGAGATTATCCTGGATTATACCAGGTGGTCCCCATATAATCACATAGTCCTTTTTTAGTAAAAGAGGGGTACAGGAGAGTCAGAGTCAGAAGCAGTTTTATTATGATTAAGATATTATGCTTCTGATTTAGAAGATGGAGAAAGCGGCCATAAGTCAAACAATGCAAGAACCTCTAAAAGCTGGAAAGGCAAAAAAACACATTATCTCCTAGTGCCTCTAAAAGGAATGCAGCCATGTCAACATCTTGATATTATGAACTTCTGACCTACAGAACAGCAAAATAATAAATTTGCATTTTCAAAGCCATTAAATTAGTGGCAACTTGTTACAGAAGCAGTAAGAAACTCATACAATAACATAACATGTATTTTCTTAGTAATACGTACTCATTGCAGAAAATTTAGAAACTATAAAAAGATTTTGAAATGATATAAATATCAAACTTTCCTGGACATGATCAAATAACTAGTACCTGACTTGCCTTCCTGTCATAAACAACTAGGAAGCTGGACAAAGTACAAAAAAAGACAAAAAGCAACCCTTTTCAGACACAGGGCTCCACTCTCTACAGAAAGTGAGGGGGAAAAGTGAGCTCTACAATCCCTCAGCTTTCTTTCTGAAAACCTTTTTGAGACCACATTTGAATTTCAGTCATCCAGAAGGAAAAGAAATCTTTTTGAACACCCATAGCATGGAGTAGAGACTTGAGAAGGACTACACCTTAGTTGTAGGACTAGACTAACTAAAGAGGAAAGGCAACTCTAGCCTTCCATTAAAGAAGCTTGGAAATATAACCCATAACCAAAAGAAAAAATGAATCAATAGAAACAGATGCAGAAATAATAGTGATGGTAGAATTAGCAGACAAGGATATTAAAACAGCTATTATAATCATAAATTTAAAGTAAAACATAAACATAAGAACAAGAGAAGTAGAAATTGTGATGAATCAAACTGAACTTTAGAGATGAAGTTCATCTCGAACTTCAACAGATAGGAATAACCTCAGATTATACATTCCATAAGAAAAGATCCATGAACTTAAAACCTAAGAGAAACTGTCTAGACTCTAGAACACAGAGAAAAACGGCTTAAGAAAAGGCAAGACTTAATGACTTGTAGGACATCATGTGGTTAACATACATATATAAATGGATTCCCAGTGGAAAAACTGAAGACATAAAGGCATAAAATTTCCCAAAATTGATAAAAACTATAACCCACATATTGAAGAAACTCATATACTCGAGAAGCAAAAGAAAACCAGAGGAAGGTACATCATTATCAAGCAGCCAGAGAAAAAGCCACATTACATACAGGGGAATATAAGAATGACTAATGACTTCACACTAGAAATAAAAAAGCAAGAAAACAATAGGACAGTATGTGAAAAGTGCTGAATGTAAAATATGTTCACTTAGAATTCGATATTTAGAAAAAAATAACTCTTAAGCATGGGGTAAATGAAAACATTTAAATATAAACAAAAACTGAGAGAAGTTGTCACTAGCAAATATCTACTGAAAGAAATATTAGGGGTGCCTGGGGGGCTCAGTCACTAAGCGTCTGCCTTCAGCTCAGGTCATGATCCCAGGGTCCTGGGATCAAGCCCCATATCAGGCTCCCTGCTCAGCGGGAAGCCTGCTTCTCCCTCTCTCACTCCCCCTGCTTGTGTTCCCTCTCTCGCTGTGTCTGTCTCTGTCAAATAAATAAATAAAATCTTTAAAAAAAATACTAAAGGCCATACTTCAGACTCAAGGAATACCAGAGAAAAACTTGGATCTATAAAAAAAAAATTTTTAAAGCTGGAAATATACCAGGTTCCATTTACTTGCCATTTATTTTGTTTTTAAAAAATCAACCATTTAAAACAATAACATATTTGGGACCTCATACATAGAAATGCACCTATGACAATATTGGCACAGCAAAAGAAAGTATATGTACTGTGGTAAGGATGTTATATTACACACAGAGCAGTATCCTAGTATTTAAAGGCAAACCTTAAGAAGTTAAAGATTATACTGTAAACCTTTGAGTAATCACTTAGGAAAATAAGGAGATACAGCTGGTCATTTTGATTAAAAGGCAGGAATTACACTGGAGAAAAAAGCAAAAGGCAAAATTACATACTATCTAAAAGAAATGCCTTATTTATTTATTTACTTCTTTACTTGTTTATTTTTGAGAGAGAGTATGAGCAGGGGGTGGCAGAGGGAGAAGGAGAGAGAGAATCCTTAAGCAGACTCCACACTCATCATGGAGTGCCATGGGACCCTAAGAACATGATCCAAGCTAAAATTAAGAGTCAGATGCTTAACTGACAGGAACACCCAAAAGTCTGAGAAGTGCATTTTTAAAATATTTTAATTTAAATTAAATTAATTAACATAGAGTGTATTATTAGTTTCAGAGGTAGAACTTAGTGATTCATTAGTTGCATAGAACACCCAGTGCTCATTTCATCAAGTGCCCTCCTTAATGCCCATCACCCAGTTACACCACCCCAACTCCCTTCCAAAAACCCTCAGTTTGTTTCTTATGGTTGAGAGTCTCTTATGATTTTTCTCCCTCTCTGTTTTTGTCTTATTTTATTTTTCCTTCTCTTCCCCTATGTTCATCAGTTTTGTTTCCTAAATTCCACATAGGAGTGAAATCATAAGATATTTGTCTTTTTTGGACTGACTTATTTTGCTTAGTGTAATACCCTCTAGTTCCATCCACTCATTGCAAATGGAAAGATTTTCATTCTTTTCGATGGCTGAGTAATAATCCATTATATGTACATATAATATACATATTTTTATTTATATATATATGTATGTGTGTGTATATATATATATATATATATATATATATATATATATATATATATTTTCTCACAACTTTTTTACCCATTCATCTGTTGATGGACATCTAGGTTCTTTCCATAGTTTGACTATTGTGAACATTGCTACTGTAAACATTGAGGTGCATGTGCCCCTTTGAATCACTAGATGTGTATCCTTTGCATAAATACCCAGTAGTGCAAATGCTGGATTATAGGGTAGCTCTACTTTTAACTTTCTGAGGAACCTCCAAACTAATTTCCAGTGTGGTTGCACCAGTTTGCATTCCCACCACAGCGTAGGAGGGCTCCCCTTTCTCTGCTTCCTACCAGCATCTGTTGTTTCCTGAGTTGTTCATTTTAGCCATTCTGACTCGTGTGATGTGATATCTCATTGTGGTTTTGATTTGTATTTCCCTGATGCCAAATAAGGTCGAATATTTTTTCATGTGCCTATTGGCCATTTGTATGTCTTCTTTGGGGAACTGCTTCTTATGGGTTTGTTCAGGTTTTGCCTTTCTTCCTGCTTCAGTTTTGGTAGTTTATGTTTCTAAGAATGCATCCATTTTTTTCCAAATTGTCTAATTTGTTGGCATATAGTTGCTCATAATATGCTCTTATAACTGTATTTCTTCAGTGTCGGTTGTGATCTCTCCTCTTTCATTTATGATATTATTTATCTGAGTCCTTCCTCTTTTCTTTTTGATAAGTCTAGCTAGGGGTTTATCAATTTTATTAATTCTTTCATAGAACCAGCTCCTAGTTTCATTGATCTGTTCTACTGTTCTTTTGATTTCTATTTCATTGATTTCTGCTTTAATCCTTATTGTTTCTCTTCTCCTGCTGGTTTAGGCACTCGTTGCTGTTCTTTCTCCTGCTCTTTTAGGTGTAAGTTTAGGTTGTGTATTTGAGACTTTTCTTGTTTCTTGAGAAAGGCCTGTATTGCTACATACTTCCCCCTTAGGACTTCCTTTGCTGCATCCCAAAGGTTCTGAACTATTGTGTTTTCATTTTAATTTGTTTCCATGAATTTTTAAACTCTTTGTTAATTTCCTGGTTGACCCATTCATTCTTTAGTGGGATGCTCTTTGACCTCCATCTGATATATCCTCTGATATATCACCCTGGATTCACATCTCCACACCTTCTATCTTCCAAAAAGTGGTCACTTTTCTACTTGTAGAATTGCAGAATTTCTTTTCTCAGATCTCTGATTGATTTCACAGGTGTTCAGAATGATATATAGCTGAATTCCAGGGACGATTGAGCTTAAGGTCCATACTCCTCCACCATCTTAACTCCTCCCCCCACCAGAAATGCATTTTAAATATAAAGACAGAAATAGGCTAAAGGTGAAAGAATGGATAAAGACAAATGAGGGAAACACTAACCATAGGAAAGGTGATGTGGCTATATTAATACCAAAGTGTACATTGGGATAAGAAATATTAGCAGAAATTTAAAGACCATTTCATAATAATAAAGGGATAGGTTCATCAAAAAGACATATTCCTAAATGTGTATATAGTCAATAACAGAGTTTCAAAAACAAAAACTCATGAACATGAAAGTAGAAATTGAAAATCCAAAATTATAATTGGATGCAAAAACACATTTCTCCTAGCAATAAACAATTTGACAGAAAATCAGTCTGGAAGGTTTGAACACTATCAAACAACTTGAAAACTATTTGACAGGATAAACATTTTTTTTCAAGTATAAATGGAACACTTATCAAGATTGACCATACACGAGGCTATAAGACAAGTCTAGAAAAATTAAAACAGATTAAAGTCATACAGAATATATTCTCTGACATCAAGAAAATTTAAAAATTAATAACACAAGATATATGAAGGTCATCATATATTTAAAAATTAAACAACATACTTTACAATAAGAAATGAATTTAAAAAGAACATTACAAAGCAATTAAGACATTTCAACTGTATGAACAGGAACACACTATGTCAAAATTTGTGGGATACAAAGAAAACAGTGCCTGGAGATAAATTACAGTTATAATGCTTATATTGGAAAGAAAGAATGTCTTCCATCAGTGATCTAAGCTTTCATTTTAAGAAGCTAGAAAAAGATTATACTATTAAGCATAAAAGAAATACGAAGAAGGAAACAATAAAGAGTAAAATCAGTAAAATAGAAAAGAGAAAATCAACAGAGAAAAATTAAAACTCTAAAAACAACTTCTTTAAAATACCAAGGAAAATTATGAACATTTAGCTAGTTTGATTAGGAAGAAGAGGCAGAAGAAGAAGGAGCAGCAGCAGCTTAGCCACATTGAGAAACCTGGCCTGTGATTCTTACTTCAAGGTAGTGATTTGTTGTGAGACACATTATGGTTAATTGGCTTCTTAGGAATTAGAGTAAGATATCAAGGAACAGGTAACAAAAGATAGAGGCAAAATGCCCATAGAAGGCCAGTTCTGTTGCTGGTAGACCCTTTGCTTCACTCAGTCCCATAAGAATTCATCTACAAACATTGGTGGTAGGAGCTAGGGTGGACATGAATTGTTCCACTGAGTCCTCATGGTTCCCTCTCCTTGTTCCTTCAGTTATCTCTTAGATGTCTCTTTACCAGAGAGGTCTTCCTTAGCCTCCCTATGCAATTTAACAATCTTCCTGGCTCCTACACATACACACACACACACTTTCTGTCTTATTAAGCCTTAGACTGATACATTTTTTCTTCATGGCACTTACCATCACTGACATCTGCCATACATACCACCTCCACCCCTTGGGAGAAAGTAAGCCCCACAAGGGTAGGGAGAGCAGGGATTTTGTTTTGTTCACCATGATATCCCTATTACCTGGAATGTATCTGTTCACAGTAGGCAAATGACAGCCTCACAGTAGGTCCTCAACTATTTGTTGAAAAATTTGAAGAAAAATAATACAATATTATTATTGAGTTTGAGAAGAAGAAACCAAACCAAAACAAAGCACACAATTACTGGAGAAGAATTAAAATGTCTACAGGAGATATTTGTTAGCTAAGAATTGTATTTAAATTTTTTTGCCATAAATTTGTGATGGAAACTCAACACCTACCTCACATTCTCTACAAAATCTTTAGTTAAATGTACAATGATTCGATCTTGGGTCAAATGTGAAATGGGATGAGGTATACCACAATTCTGACAAGGGAAATAGAATCAAACAGCAAATTTTTAAAGATTTTTAAAAAATTTATTTGACAGACAGATCACAATAGGCAGAGAGGCAGGCAGAGAGAGACAGGAGGAGGAGGCAGGACTGATGCGGGACTCGATCCCAGGACCCTGAGATCATGACCTGAGCCGAAGGCAGAGGCTTTAACCACTAAGCCACCCAGGCGCCCAAACAGCAAAATTTTAAAAAGTACTTCCTGATTGCTTTGTTCTTAACCATAGATAAAGTTGTAAAGAATGATTCATGAGTGGTGAGGACAGTCTCTTCAATAAATGGTGATGGAAAATTGGATGGCTATATACAGAAAAATTAAACTTGACCATCTCGTACACCATACACAAAGATAAACTCAAATGGATGAAAGACCTTAATGTGAGACAAGAATCCATCAAAATCCTAGAGGAGAACATAGGCAGTGACCTCTTTGACATGGGCCACTGCAGCTTCTTTCAAGACAAGTCTCCAAAGACAAGGGAAACAAAAGCAAAAATGAACTTTCGGGACTTCATCAGGGTACAAAGCTTCTGCACATTAAAGGAAATAGTCAACAAAACAAAGAGACAACAGAATGGGAGAAAATATTTGCAAATGACACTACAGACAAAGGGCTGATATCCAAGATCTATAAAGAATTTCTCAGACTCTTTCCACAGTTTGGTGACCGTGGCCATTGCTGCTATAAACATTGGGGTACAGATGGCCCTTCTTTTCACTACATCTGTATCTTTGGGGTAAATACCCAGTAGTGCAATTGCAGGGTCATAGGGAAGCTCTGTTTTTAATTTCTTGAGGAATCTCCACACTGTTTTCCAAAGTGGCTGCACCAACTTGCATTCTCACCAACAGTGTAAGAGGGGTCCCCTTTCTCCACATCCTCTCCAACACATGTTGTGTGGAAAGAAGCAAGATGCCCTTCAACGGACAAATGGATAAGGAAGATGTGGTCCATATACACTATGGAGTATTATGCCTCCATCAGAAAGGATGAACACCCAACTTTTGTAGCAACATGGACGGAACTGTAAGAGATTATGCTGAGTGAAATAAGTCAAGCAGAGAGAGTCAATTATCATACGGTTTCACTTATTTGTGGAGCATAACAAATAGCATGGAGGACAAGGGGAGATGGAGAGGACAAGGGAGTTGAGGGAAATTGGAAGGGGAGGTGAACCATGAGAGATTATGGACTCTGAAAAACAATCTGAGGGGTTTGAAGGGGCGGGGGGTGGGAGGTTGGGGAAACCAGGTGGTGGGTATTGGAGAGGGCACAGACTGCATGGAGCACTGGGTGTGGTGCAAAAACAATGAATACTGTTACGCTGAAAAGAAATTAAAAAAAAAAAAGGAAATGAAGCAAAAGTATAGAAAAAGGTATTGAGAAAAGATGCATCAAAGATATCTGAATGCCCCTATAGTAACTAATCATGTAAACCATTATTTGCCTTTTGAAATATTCTTTCCTTAAGAAAAAAAAAAGAGTCTCTCATGGGGGACGCCTGGGTAGCTCAGTCATTAAGCATCTCCCTCAGGCTCGGGTCATGATTCTGAGGTCCTGGGATTCAGCCCGCATTGGGCTCCCTGCTTGGTGGGAAGCCTGCTTCTCCCTCTCCGACTCCCCTTGCTTGTGTTCCCTCTCTTGCTGTCTCTCAGTTAAATAAATAAATAAAACCTTAAAAAAAAAAACAAAACTAATGTACTGTATGGTGAGTAACATAATAATAAAACAAAAACAAAAACTAAGTTGGGATATGAAAAAAAATGATCCACTACCCGTGATTAAGAGTACATGATTTTTCACTTACATACATTATAGACATAGTTACTATACTTTTCAGTGTCACACAAGAGATAATAAGAAGAAAATGAATTTTATCACAGCATACACTAGAACTATAAAAATAACCAAATGTACTGAAAGTAACTGAATGATAACTTAAGGTCTTAAAATTCATAAACCATTCAAGTAGTAAGTCTACAAACACTTGAAAAGCGTGTTGAAAATACTAAGCTAAACCCATGATTAATGAAGACAATTTGACATGATTGTATTTCCTATTTTTAAATTTTATATTAAAATCAATTCAGTTCCCAGACTAGGTAAGGTTGAGAACACCATAAAATGAGTATCTTTACAGTGAGTAATTTTTTACGATTTTCTCATAATAACACATTTTACAGATTCCTAGATTATGGTGGTAGTAAAAATTCTAGTTGATTGTTTATTAGCTCAAGATTGATGTCTTATAAAATCAACAACTACCATTTTTCTGAATTTTAAGATGCCTTGACTGTCATAGGCACCATTAATTTAATAGCAACTGTGGACAGAAAAACAAGTAAGCAAACTTACTAAATATTCACACCAAATATGAGATGCATTCCAACCATGAAAAATAGTCAAATATGGGCAAAATGCATCTTAACATTGAGGAAATACTGTACTTTGAAAATAGAAGACTTGAATTCAGCAAGTTCATTGTTCATTGGTTTTGAAACCTGTATTTTGAAAATTGAATCTTTTGGCTCAGTTGTCCAACTCTAGAAGACCATTCTGGTCTTCCTCATGAGGCAGAGGAAGGGAAGGGCTGAAGAACAGAAGAGCAGACCAGATGACCTCTGAAGGAGTTTCTAGCCCTTGGGCTCTAAGGTTGTGGTTCCATGTTTCTTTTTTTTTTTTTAAAGATTTATTTATTTATTTGATGGAGAGAGAGAGATCACAAGCAAGCAGAGAGGCAGGCAGAGAGAGAGGAGGAGAAGCAGGCTCCCTGCTGAGCAGAGAGCCCAATGCGGGGCTCGATCCCAGGACCCTGAGATCATGACCTGAGCCGAAGGCAGAGGCTTAACCCACTGAGCCACCCAGGCGCCCCTGGTTCCATGTTTCTTGATGATACACTTACTGAAAAGAAGAAGATCCGAATTTGAATAGTTCATGCAAACACTTGTGTTGATTTTCATTCTCATCCAAATCTCAATCACAGTTCTCAGGAAATTTCTACCCTTGTAACCCTTGATTTTAAGAGGGTCCCTGAAGTTGTTGATTTTAGGAGTTGGTAAGTCATTCTTTCTACATAAAATCTTTGACGACAAGCTCCGATAGCTAAAGTAGACACAGCTTCCAATGAGCAGGACGGCAGCTCCACTTCTAATAAGTTAATCCAATGGTTTTTGTCATGAGCAAAACAAGAAATCATGTTTTTAATCATACTAAAAGGTCTCTGCATCTTGTTAACATCTGGAGTTCAATCACTTCTGTGCTAAAAACTGGGGACTGCTTCAGCAGGGCATAAATCTTGCCCCTCATTGTACATGTGATCCAGATGCTAGAGGAGAATTAACGTTCGTTTGTAACACATCTGGTGTCGGCAGCTTTGAGTAAACTCTAATAGAAAGAGTGCGGAACTAACGTGGCATTACACCTTCCCTCGGGCCAGGGGTTCTAGGCTGAAGGTAAAAGCCTGCAGGTGTCCCTTGGGCCTTAGCAATAAACCGCACTAATCAGCTCTGGCATTGTGTTAAGTGTAGGGTGTTTTGAATTTTCCACAGAAATTTCCCAGCCCAGTAATTCTACATTCCACCTGTCTGCTTTTGACAACTCTTTAGATTTGCCGCCATCTTGGAACTCCAAATAAAGGGAAGGTCCAGAACCACTGTCAGGGTTGGGCTACCCCAAAAGCTGCAGGAGGGCAGATTATGACCAGAGCTGTCATGAGCAAATGACAAGACCAGCCTCAATGTAAGTGTAAGTAGTGGCTGGGATTCTGTTGAGAAAGGCAGTCTGGCGGAGTTGGGAGAGCATTCCCATTTGAATTGGGACATCTGAGCTTAGGTCCCATTTCACGTATGTGTGCAAAAGTCCAAAATTATCTGGGTCACAGTTTCTCACAAGGATAGTTGAGAGGTGATGGCTTTCTGTAACAAAAAACTCAAGTCCTAAATTCTTAGAACAGCCTTTTAATTAACTTTGTAATACAGCTTTCCTTTCCAACTTCCTTTATCCTTAATATATACTTAAGATGTAAATTACCACAAATATCCTGCTTTTTAAAAACTTATTGCATACTTTGTGCTTTGGGGTCTTTGTACTATACCCCAGGGTAGAGGTGGTATCTAATGGGAGCATTTAATAAACTTTGCGGGATACATTTCATGTTGTCACAGATGGGCCTCTGGTTACATCACATGTCCATGAGCAAAGTATTGGTGATAGTCAATGATAAGGCATGCAAATGCTAGTGGGTAGCTGGAGGGTTTAACTTAGGATTTAGAAGAACATCTAGTAAACTATGAATGTGTTTGTATGATGGCATTGTGCTCTGTTGGGGGTCAGGCTCCGAGGTCAGGGAAGTAGGATGTTCACTCCCAAAACATCTAAAGGAAGACCAGATTCACATCTCCCCATGCACGCTCTGCCTGGCTCCTGCACTCATTGAGGGAAATTGTGGGTGAAACCTTCTACCTTATTCTAAGTGTTCTTTATTTAAAGTTGGCACAGCCCATATGGTTGAATTTTATGAGATAAATGTGCATTTGATGTGACTTTGCCAATCATATGTTTTGAATTTGGTATTTGTAACTATAAGTAGAATGCCAGAAGAAGCTACTTTCCAATTTAAACTTGAAAACTGCCACACCACCAAATGAATCATATAGAATAAAAGAGATAAGACATGAACACTGATACACGTTTATAATCTCATTACAAGAAAAAATGTGAATGAAAAAAGTAGGGTTGACAAGAGTATTAATATCTTAAAGAGACAGATCTCTCTCAGTGTTAAGATCCTGATAACTTCCCTTTGCTTTTTTTTTTAATGTATTTTCTGAGTTTTTTTTTTAAAGATGTTATTTATTTATTTGAGAGAGAGAGAGAGAGAGACAGAACATGAGCATGAGCAGAGGGGAGAAGACAGGGAGTAGATTTCCTGCTGAGCAGGGAGCCTGATGTGGGACTCCATCCCAGTATCCCGGGATCAGGACCCGAGCCGAAGGCAGACACTCAAAACTGACTGAGCCACCCAGGTGCCCAACTCCCCTTTGCTTTTGGTTAGCATGCATGTTTTCTGCAGTACTTTCATATGTGTCATTCATTCACTCATTCATTCGTTCATTCGTGTTCTCTGCCTATCTGTGAAATAACACCCAACATCAAGCTTAGGGAAGAAGGAAAACCAAAAAAATGATCATATCCATCTAAAATAAAGCCAGACAGAGAATTCATCAGTTGTTCAAAGGAAAAGCTTCCTAATATTAACCCCTTATCGGATGTGCCATGTGGAGATATCTTCTCCCATTCCATAGGTTGCCTTTTAGTTCTGTTGATCGTTTCCTTTGCTGTGCAGAAGCTTTACATTTTGATGTAGTTCCAATAGTTTTTTTGTTTATTTGTTTTTGGCTTTTATTTCCTTACCTCAGGGGATATATCTAGAAAAACATTGCTATCGCCAATGTCAGAGAAATTAATGCCTGTTCTTTCTTCTAGGATTTTTATGGTTCCAGGGCTCACATTTAGGTCTTTAATCCAGTTTGAGTTTATTTTTGTGTGTGGTGTAAGGAAATGGTTTAACTTCATTCTCTTGCATGTACCTGTCCAATTTTCCCAACACTACTTGTTGAAGAGGATTCTTCTCATTGGATATTCTTTCCTGCTTTGTCAAAGATTAATTGGCTATGTAGCTGTAGGTTTATTTCTAGATCTTCTATTCTGTTCCATTGGTCTCTGTGTTTATTTTGTGCCTGTAGCACACTGTTTTGATTAATAGAACTTTGTAATAGAACTTGGAGTTTGGAATTATGAGACCTCCTTTTTTATTTGTCTTGTTTCAGATTGCTTTGGCTATTCAGGGTCTTCTGTGGTTCTTACAAATTTTAAATTGTTTGGTCTATTGTGAAAAAATGCTGGTGGTATTTTGATAAGGATTGCATTAAATCTGTAGATGCTTCCGGTGGTGGAAACATTTCAGCAATACTTGTTCTTCCAACCCATGAGCCTGGAATGTCTTTCCATTTCTTTGTGTTGTCTTCAATTTCTTTCATCAGTATTTTATACTTTTCAGAGTACATGTCTTTTACCTCCTTGGTTAAATATATTCCTAGGCATTTTATTATTTTTGGTGCAGTTGTAAATGGGCTTGTTTTCTTTCCCTTTCTGCTGCTTCATCATTACTGTATAGAAATGTGACAGATGTATGTACATTGATTTTATATCCTGAAACTTTACTGAATTCATCTATCAATTCTAGTTGTTTTTTTTGGTGGCATTTTTAGGGTTTTCTATATATAGTATCATGCCATTTGCAAATTGTTAAAGTTTTGCTTCTTCCTTACAAATGTGGATGCATTTTATTTCTTTTCTTATCTACTGTGGCTAGGAGTTCTAGTAATGCGTTGAATAAAAGTGGTGAGAGTGCACATCCTTGTCTTGTTCCTGACCTTAGGGGGAAAGCTCTCAGTTTTTCCCCCTTGTGATGTTCACTGTGGGTTTTTCATATAAGGCCTTTATTATGTTGAAGTATGTTCCCTCTAGACCTACTTTGTTGAGGGTTTTTATCATGAATGGATGCTGTATTTTGCCAAATGCTTCCTCTGCATCCATTGAAATGATCCTGTGGTTTTTATCCTTTCTCTTATTGGTGTGATATATCATGTTCATTGATAAGCAAACATTGAACCACCCTCGCATCCTGGGAATAAATTCCATTTGATCCTGGTGAATGACTTTTTTAAATGTATTTTTGAATTTAGTGTTTTTTAAAGTATTTTGTTGAGGATTTCTGCATCTATGTTCATCAGAGATATTGGCCTATAGTTCTCTTTTTTTGTCTGTTTAGCTTTGGTATCGGGGTAATAGTGGCCTCATAAAATGAACATGGAAGTTTTCTTTCCTCTTTTTTTTTTTTTTGGCACAGTTTGAGAAGAATAGTTATTAACTCTTCTTTAAACATCTGGCAGGATTTGCCTGCAAAGCCATCTGGTCTAGAACTTTTTGTTTATTGGGAGTTTTTTGATTGCTGATTTAAGTTCATTACTGGTAATCAGTCTGTTCAGATGTTCTATTTTTTCTAAAAGCATTAAATATACCAAGATGGACCATACTAAGCTGCTGTGCCTTGTAATTTTTAGGGTAACCACCAAAACAAGGACATTAAAAATTATAACAAAAGTCCAACTGAGGAGATAAAAAAAGAATATTTTTTAAATTGATTTTTATAAAGGAAGGCAGGGAAGGAATAATTAAAAAAAAAAAAAAAAACAGAAGAAGGGGAAAATAGAAAACCAATAGCAAAATGGCAGACCAAAACCCAGCTTTATCAGTAATTGCATCATATATAAAAATTGAATATACATATTTAATATATATGAATATATATATGAACGAAATATTTCAACTAAGATTTTCAGACTGGATTTAAAAAAATACAATTACAGCTAAGTAAGAAATAACACCATAAATATAAAAATATACAATGCTTCAAAGACTAGAAAAAAGACATACCAAGTAAACATTAAGTTCAAAAGCAGTTGATGGGGCGCCTGGGTGGCTCAGTGGGTTAAAGCCTGTGCTTTCAGCTCAGGTCATGGTCACAGGGTCCTGGGATAGAGCCCCACATCGGGCTCTCTGCTCTGCGAGGAGCCTGCTTCCTCCTCTCTCTCTGCCTGCCTCTCTGCCTACTTGTGATCTCTGTCTGTCAAATAAATAAAATCTTTAAAAAAAAAAGCAGCTGATATGACTACACCGATATCAAAGTAGACTTTAAGTAGAGAAGAATTAAGAGAGATAAAGAGGTGTATTTCATCATATTAAAGAGGCCAATTCATCATAGGAACACAGAAACCTGAACAATCACTATCAAGTTTGACTTAAAAAGCAAAAAGGGAGAGGAGGGAGGGAGAGAGACAGGTAGGAGGTAGAGCTGGCCAGGGATGGGACAGACTAGGAAGAGAGAGGAAGGCAGAGAGAGAGACAGAAGTGTCCAACATCAAAATAAAATAGGATATGTCATTACAAGCCTTAAGGGATTGAGAAGTATTAGAACAACTTTGCATCAATAACTTAACAACTTAGTTTAAGTGGACAAATGTCTTTCAAAACATGGCATTATTAAAGCCTATGATCAGGTGGAAGAGAACCTTCTTGGCCGTGCTATGCTCAGTACCTCCCAGCAGAGCTGAAGGAGATGAAGGCAGCTTACATTCTTCCTGCCCATACAGACCCTGGGACCTGCAGAGCCCCTGCTGCACCGAGACTGCTTGATGTAGAATGACAACATTCTGCTTTGCCTAGGACTGAGGGTCTTGCCTAGGTCTTTCCCGAGACAAGGGACATTAAGTTCTAAAACCAGGAAAGTCCCAAACAAACCAAAAGAATTCATCAGCCAGAGCCCTCGCTCCAGTGGAAAGGCCTAGTCTGTATCTCTCCTGGCAGCCTCAAGGGCTGAGCTGGCAAATCAGCATCTCCTAGCACAACCACCACCAGCTTGTGGCACGAGCTTATCCTGTGGTGCAGCTTTGGGGAAGCTCTTTTGTGATAACACCTTTAAAAAAATTTCTCACCTAATTTACATAATAAAATGGTTTAATCATTGTTAATTGTCAGTAATGATGATATCTCTATATTAACTCAGAATATCAAGAATATTTTACCCTGCACCCATGCCTACATGTATTTTCTAAATGGAATTTTGTGTTCATATTCTCAGTTATCTACAGCTACTCTAGCCTTACTAACTTGCATCCTCTACCTCTCCTAAAATGTGTACCTCCAAGCAATATATTATTGTTCTTAAATGTGAGCACAAACAGCTGTAACCCTATGCGGTAGCTACTCATTCTTGCATTAAATCAGGTAAGAGAAGATAATGGTGAAATCCAAATTCCCATTTTTATGCAGGTGGCATTTTTTTTTAATTTATATATAACGTAGTATTGGTTTTAGGGATACTGGTCTGGTCGCAGTGCTCACCATAGCATGTACCCTCCCTAGTGTCCATCACCCAGCCATTCCATCCCCCCCCCCAACCTCCTCCCCTCCATCAACCCTCAGTTTGTTTCCTGAGATTAAGAGTCTCTTATGGTTTGTCTCCTTCTCTGGTTTCATCTTGCTTCATTTTTCCTTCCCTTCCCTTATGACCCTGTCTTGTTTCTCAAATCCCTCATATCAGAGAGATTATATGATAACTGTCTTTCTCTGATTGACTTATTTCATTAGCATAATACCCTCTAGTTCCATCCACATCATTGCAAAAGGCAAGATTTCATTTTCTTTTCTTTTTTTTAAGATTTTTATTTATTTATTTGATAGAGATCACAAGTAGGCAGAGAGGCAGGCAGAGAGAGAGGAAGGGAAGCAGGCTCCCCACTGAGCAGAGAGCCCGATGCGGGACTCGATCCCAGGACGCTGAGATCATGACCTGAGCCGAAGGCAGAGGCTTTAACCCACTGAGCCACCCAGGCACCCCAAGATTGATGGATGCACAATATTCCATTATATATATATATATGTATGTATATACATATATATATCTCACATCTTCTTTATCCATTCATCTGTTGATGGACATCTAGGCTCTTTCCATAGTTTGGACATCTAGGCTCTTTCCGTAGTTTAGCTGTTGTGCCCATTGCTGCTAAAACACTGGGGTGCATGTGCCCCTTTGGATCACCACATCTGTATCTTTGGGGTAAATACCCAGTAGTGCGATTGCTGGGTCATAGGGTAGCTCTATTTTCAACTTTTTGAGGAATCTCCATACTGTTTTCCAGAGTGGCTGCACCAGCTTGCATTCCACCAACAGTGTAGGAGGGTTCCCCTTTCTTCACATCCTTGCAGATATCCGCAAGCTTTTTGTGTTTTTTTTTTTTTTTTGAAGGAAAAAGCCCACAGCCCCTACACAGACCTCTCATTTCAGTTTTCCCTAGCAATCTTTTTCTGTCATCGTACATTTAATGTTTTCCTTTAAACAAGAAACTCAATAGCTAACCTCAGTGTGATTGCATGAGAACTAATTTGGAAAACATTAATAAAATTACAGCTTAAGGTGTTTGGGCCCTCAATTCTCAGTGGTACATTTCTTTTCATTAAACAAGGACAGGACAGGAAAGGAGGGCTGGAGACTTGGTTTAATCCTCTGGGCATTAGGTCATTTAAACTTCAAGAGTCCATGTCTTCTACCCATATTTTGACTTGATTATTTGTATTTTGGGTGTTGAGTTTGAGAAGTTCCTTATAAATTTTGTTTATCAGCCCTTTATCTGTAGTGTCATTTGAAAATATCTTCTCCCATTCTGTGGGTTGCCTCTTTGTTTTGACTGTTTCCTTTGTTGTGAACAAGCTTTGTACCTTGATGAAGTCCCAAAAGCTCATTTTCGCTTTTGTTTTGCTTGTCTTGGAGACATGTCTTGAAAGAAGTTGCTGTGGCTGATGTCGAAGAGGTCACTGCCTATGTTCTCCTCTAGGATTTTGATGGATTCCTGCCTCATATTGAGGTCTTTCATCCATTTTGAGTCTATTTTCGTGTGTGGTGTAAGGAAATGATCCAATTTCATTTTTCTGCATGTGGCTGTCCAATTTTCCCAGCACCATTTACTGAAGAGACGGTCTTTTTTCCATTGGATATTTTTTTTCCTGCTTTGTTGAAGATTAGTTGACCATAGAGTTGAGAGTCCATTTCTGAGCTCTTTATTCTGTTCCATTGATCTATGTGTCTGTTTTTGTGCCACTACCATGCTGTCTTGGTGATCACAGCTTTGGAATATAGCTTGAAATCAGGCAATATGATGCCCCAGGTTTGTTTTTCTTTTTCAACATTTCCTTGGTGATTCAGACATGAATAGACACTTCTCCAAAGAAGACATACAAATGGCTGACACATGAAAAAATGTTCATCATCATTAGCCATCAGGGAAATTCAAATCAAAACCACATTGAGATATCACCTTACACCAGTTAGAATGGCAAAGATTAACAAGACAGGACAATAAATGTTGGAGAGGATGTGGAGAAAGGGGAATCCTCTTATACTGTTGGCAGGAATGCAAGCTGGTATAGCCACTCTGGAAAACAGTGTGGAGGTTCCTCAAAAAGTTAAAAACAGAGCTACCCTATGACCCAGGAATTGTACTACTGGGATTTCACCCCAAAGATATAGATGTAATGAAGAGAAGCAGCACATGCACCCCAAAGTTTGTAACAGCAATGTCTACAATAGCCAAACTGTGGAAAGAACAGAGAGATGCCCTTCCACAGATGAATGGATAAAGAAGTTGTGGTCCATATATACAATGGAATATTACTCAGCCATCAGAAAGGATGAATACCCAACTTTTGTATCAACATGGACAGGACCGGAGGAGATTATGCTGAGTGAAATAAGCCAAGCAGAGAGAGTCAATTATCATATGGTTTCGCTTATTTGTGGAACGTAAGGAATAGCATGGAGGCATTAGGAGAAGGAAGGGAAAAATGAAGGGGGGAATAATGGGAGAGACAAACATGAGAGACTACGGATTCTGGGAAACAAACTGAGGGTTTTAGAGGGGAGGGGATGGGGGAATGGCTTAGCCCAGTGATGGGTATTAAGGAGGGCACAGGTTGTGGAGCACTGGGCATTATACACAAACAATGATTCATGGAACCCTACATCAAAAACTAACGATGTGCTGTATGGTGACTAACATAACATTAGAAAAAAAAAAAACCCTCAAGAGTCAAAAAACAAAAGGTAAGAATTGCCACTTACTGGGGGTCATCTCTGTTTCTGGAAATAAGGCCAGGACTCATTTGAACATAGGCAACACTCACTTTCCTTTTTGCTTCCCCTAAAATTAAATCCCTTTAGTGATAGCAAACCTTGATTGACTTAGGAGCTGCAGAGGCAATGGTCACACGCTAATCATCTCTCAGTCTCCCAATGCATAGTTCAATACAGACACTTAAACTTGGAACTGAATACTTACTCAAATAAGTTGGGACTCCCTAACTGCTCCTTTTCTGGGGCTCCAGAGACTTAAGTTGTCACCAGCTAAAAGGAAGAGCCTCGGTGTCACTGAAGGCTATTTCCTTGAGATAAAGGGCCATTTAATTTTGGAAATCACCAAAAAACCACACAGAAATTGTGCAGAAAACATTGTCTTAACCCTGAAAGGAAAAACCTCCATGCTATTGTACCACATATCCTGGGTGAATGTTTTTTTCAGTAAAAACAAAGTGGGAAGAGGCACCGGGGAGAGCTGAGTGGGCGGGGAGACTTCCGTATGAACATGAGCTTTGAAAAAATGACAAAGGTTCTCTTTCATCCAAAAAGGGGAAGACAAAAACAAAAACAAAAAAAAATGGCGTAAGCTTCCAAAAAAAAATGAAAATATACAGGATCCCCTCCTAACTTGAGAAAATTAGCTTATAATCAATATTTAAAGGTTTTTTTTTTAAATAAAAGGTCAAAAGAGAAAAATTCCTTTCTAAATGCACATCCCTGGTTAAACAGTAAAAAGTTTATGTATGCTCCTTAAACGGAGTCCTTACATAAATTTATAGATGATGGATTCATTTATTAAACAAAGTAAATTTATTAAACAAAGTAGAATTTATTAAACAAAAAAACAAAAAAATTAAATTTATTAAACAAAGTAGAGTCTGGAAAATGTGGCATAGGAGCCACTTTACATTTTCTTTGGTGTGATGCAAGTACAGTTGTGCTCTCTGAGCTGGTGAACCTTGGCCTGGTGTACTTCTATCTCTGATTTTCAGACTTAAGTCATTTGGTTCTATTTTGTAAATAGCATATCATTAAAAACCTCTTCTCCTTGAACTCATTTACTTTTTGCATTATATATTATAGATATGGTCAGTCTTATGCTAATTTGTTTTGTTTTATTAATCATGAGCTTTTTCTCTGCTGCCTCCTTTCCTGGCTTCCATGGGCTACATCACATTTCTCTTTATTTTCACTATATACTTTATTATTTTGCCCACGGTCCCTTTTATTTTTCCTTGAATGCATAAATTTTGCTTTAAAAAAGGGAGGAAGAACTAGCATCTGTATTTGTGCCCAAATAAAGTGAGATTAGTATTCCTAAAAACCTGAACTCCTCCCACCAGAGTAGGAAGTCAGTGTTCTCTAGATTTAGAAGTATGTTCTGAAAACCAAGAATGACTGTAATGAAATGTTTACTTGGCGGGATCACCGTGTTTTACCGACGGTGACAGTTGTTTCTTGCATTCCACTCTTTCCAAGAAGACACAGCAGAACAAGGGCCTACAGGGAACACAGGCTCCGCCACCGGCCGGCCTAGATGCAAGCCTGCACGCTTCTATTTGCGTGACCCTGAGCGAAGGATTTCATCTCTAGAAATTTCCAATGCTCATCTGTAAGCGAGGGATCCTAATGGCACCTACTTCACCAAATTTTTGTGAAGATTAAATTCAATGAGATACTGAAAACTAAAAACTAAAAACAGTGTATTAGGCATTAACATTGACTGTTGGTAACAGGCCTTAATATTGACCATTTCTTTCAGCAAAGGTATGGTGGAAATAAAATTTCGGACACTTGATCTGTTTGAAATAACTCTATTTTGTCCTCACTCTTAGAAATGTTTTTTTGAAGGAGTAATGCAAAGGACACAAAATTCAAAAGGCAAAGAAGGAAAAATTGTGAACACTGGCTACGTGTTCTACCTCTGTTTCCCACCCAGACAACCAGTTCTCCTCCGCAGAAGCAATCGCTGTGAACAGTCCCTAGCAGTCCTTACAGAAAGAACCTCTGTAGGTGCGGACACACGTGTGCATTCCCGTGCTCGGCGGAGCCTGTGCTCGTGGGTATGCACATCTCTTTTAACACTAAATCATAATGTGCCACTCTTGCTCTTTAAACTTAAAAATGTACTTCAAAGATAATGATGTGGGGCGCCTGGGTGGCTCAGTGGGTTAAAGCCTCTGCCTTCAGCTCAGGTCATGATCCCAGGATCCTGGGATCCAGCCCAGCATCGGGCTCTCTGCTCACAGCAGAGAGCCCGCTTCCCCCTCTCTCTCTGCCTGCCTCTCTGCCTACTTGTGATCTCTGTCTGTCAAATAAATAAAAATCTTTAAAAAAAAGAAAAAAAGATAATGATGTGTCGACACCTTACTCCTTTTAAGGGATTCCTATTATTACATTGTGTTTACCTGCATAACGTATTTCATTAAGGCCATAGTATCAAACAGGTAGACTGTTAAAAACTCTTCCATTATAAACAATACTGAAACAGATAACCTCAGAAATAAGTGTGCTCATAGGGTAAATTTCTACAAGTAGAGACATGAAGACAAAGTCCTATATGCACTTGTAATCCTGCTAGCGATCACCATGTCGGGCTCCAGGGAGGTTTAATAACACACACGCTCACTACTTTTGTGTAAGAGTGCCTGTTTCACTCACCTTGACCAACATAACATGCTATTAACTCTTACGATTTTTGCCAATCTGGTGAGTAAAAAGGGATAATTTAGTATTTCGTATACTTCTCTTGTATGGGTCAGGTTAAACATCTTTCTTTTAATTATTATTTTTTATTACGTTAGTCACCATACAGAGCATTGTTAGTTTTTGATGTAGGGTTCCAAGATTCATTGTTTACGTGTAACACCTGTATCACTTTAAAGGAGATATGAGGGTTTTTTAAAAATTAGCTATTCATTTGAGCTCTCCCAAGACACCTATTTCCAGCATAACTCATACAAAACATAGAGTAGGGCTTTTTGTTTTGACCAAAAGTGTTTGGTTTTTTTCCTGATAGGTAATTTATCCACTTACATTTGTGGAAACCAGTCTTGACTGGTCTTAATTCTGTCATTTATATCATGTTTTCTGTTCTTACTGCTTCTACTAAAACATATCACACTACATGATCTATTTTCTTCCTGTTCTCTGTTTATATGTTCTTGATTTTAAAAGCTTTTAATAAAATTAAAATGATAGTTATATGTGTATATATTTTTTAAAGATTTTATTTATTCATTTGAGAGAGATCACAAGTAGGCAGAGAGGTAGGCATAGAGAGAGAGAGGAGGAAGCAGGCTCCCTGCTGAGCAGAGAGCCCAATGCGGGGATCGATCCCAGAACCCTGGGATCACGACCCGAGCCAAAGGCAGAGGCTTTAACCCACTGAGCCACCCAGGTGCCCCAGATAGTTATATTTTTTAATGCAAGGAAGCCTATATCTCAGACATTATCTAACTTAATAGGATATGTCTACCAAATCTTAAAAAAATTGAAAAATTCCAAAACAAGATGGGGTCAGGAGGGAGCCAAACTATAAAAGACTCTCAATCTCAGGAAACAAACTGAGGGTTTTTGGGGGTGGAAGGGATGGGGTGGCTGGGTGATGGACATTGGGGAGGGTATGTGCTATGGTGAGTGCTCTGAAATATGTAAGCTTGATGATCCACAGACCTGTAGCCCTGGGGCAAATAATACATTATATGTTAATTTAAAAAAATTGAAAATTCCAATGACATTTAACTGTTCCAGGGAAATTTTTTTTAACTTTATTTTTTATAAACATATATTTTTATCCCCAGAGGTACAGGTCTGTGAATCACCAGGTTTACACACTTCACAGCACTCACCATAGCACATACCCTCCCCAATGTCCATAACCCCAGCCCCCTCTCCCAACCCCCCTCCCCCCATCAACCCTCAGTTTGTTTTGTGAGATTGAGAGTCACTTATGGTTTGTCTCCCTCCCAATCCCATCTTGTTTCATTTACTCTTCTCCTACCCCCTTAACCCCCCATGTTGCATCTCCTCTCCCTCATATCAGGGAGACCATATGATAGTTGTCTTTCTCCGATTGACTTATTTCGCTAAGCATGATACCCTCTAGTTCCATCCACGTTGTCGCAAATGGCAAGATTTCATTTCTTTTGATGGCTGCATAGTATTCCATTGTGTATATATACCACATCTTCTTTATCCATTCGTCTGTTGATGGACATCTAGGTTCTTTCCATAGTTTGGCTATTGTAGACATTGCTGCTATAAACATTCGGGTGCACGTGCCCCTTCGGATCACTACGTTTGTATCTTTAGGGTAAATACCCAGCAGTGCAATTGCAGGGTCATAGGGTAGTTCTATTTTCAACATTTTGAGGAACCTCCATGCTGTTTTCCAGAGTGACTGCACCAGCTTGCATTCCCACCAACAGTGTAGGAAGGTTCCCCTTTCTCTGCATCCTCACCAGCATCTGTCATTTCCTGACTTGTTAATTTTAGCCATTCTGACTGGTGTGAGGTGATATCTCATTGTGGTTTTGATTTGTATTTCCCTGATGCCGAGTGATATGGAGCACTTTTTCATGTGTCTGTTGGCCATCTGGATGTCTTCTTTGCAGAAATGTCTGTTCATGTCTTCTGCCCATTTCTTGATTGGATTATTTGTTCTTTGGGTGTTGAGTTTGCTAAGTTCTTTATAGATTTTGGACACTAGCCCTTTATCTGATATGTCATTTGCAAATATTTTCTCCCATTCTGTCAGTTGTCTTTTGGTTTTGTTAACTGTTTCCTTTGCTGTGCAAAAGCTTTTGATCTTGAAAAAATCCCAATAGTTCATTTTTGCCCTTGCTTCCCTTGCCTTTGGCGATGTTCCTAGGAAGAAGTTGCTGCGGCTGAGGTTGAAGAGGTTGCTGCCTGTGTTCTCCTCAAGGATTTTGATGGATTCCTTTCTCACATTGAGGTCCTTCATCCATTTTGAGTCTATTTTCGTGTGTGGTGTAAGGAAATGATCTAATTTCATTTTTCTGCATGTGGCTGTCCAATTTTGCCAACACCATTTATTGAAGAGGCTGTCTTTTTTCCATTGGACATTCTTTCCTGCTTTGTCGAAGATGAGTTGACCATAGAGTTGAGGGTCTATTTCTGGGCTCTCTATTCTGTTCCATTGATCTATGTGTCTGTTTTTGTGCCAGTACCATGCTGTCTTGATGATGACAGCCTTGTAATAGAACTTGAAGTCTGGAATTGTGATGCCACCAACTTTGGCTTTCTTTTTCAATATTCCTTTGGCTATTCGAGGTCTTTTCTGGTTCCATATAAATTTTAGGATTATTTGTTCCATTTCTTTGAAAAAAATGGATGGTACTTTGATCGGAATTGCATTAAATGTGTAGATTGCTTTAGGTAGCATAGACATTTTCACAATATTTATTCTTCCAATCCAGGAGCATGGAACATTTTTCCATTTCTTTGTGTCTTCCTCAATTTCTTTCATGAGTACTTTATAGTTTTCTGTGTGTAGATTCTTAGTCTCTTTGGTTAGGTTTATTCCTAGGTATCTTATAGTTTTGGGTGCAATTGTAAATGGGATTAACTCATTGATTTCCCTTTCTTCTGTCTTGTTGTTGGTGTAGAGAAATGCAACTGATTTCTGTGCATTGATTTTATATCCTGACACTTTACTGAATTCCTGTACAAGTTCTAGCAGTTTTGGAGTGGAGTTTTTTGGGTTTTCCACATATAGTATCATATCATCTGTGAAGAGTGATAGTTTGACTTCTTTTGCCGACTTGGATGCCTTTAATTTCCTTTTGTTGTCTGATTGCTGAGGCTAGGACTTCTAGTACTATGTTGAATAGCAGTGGTGATAACGGACATCCCTGCTGTGTTCCTGACCTTAGCAGAAAAGCTTTCAGTTTTTCTCCATTGAGAATGATATTTGCGGTGGGTTTTTTATAGATGGCTTTGATAATATTGAGGTATGTGCCGTCCATCACTACACTTTGAAGAGTTTTGATCAGGAAGGGATGCTGTACTTTATCAAATGCTTTTTCAGCATCTATTGAGAGTATCATATGGTTCTTGTTCTTTCTTTTATTAATGTGTTGTATCACATTGATTGATTTGCAGATTTTGAACCAAACTTGCAGCCCTGGAATAAATCCCACTTGGTCGTGGTGAATAATCCTTTTAGTGTACTGTTGAATCTTATTGGCTAGTATTTTGGTGAGAATTTTTGCATCAGTGTTCATCAAGGATATTGGTCTGTAGTTCTCTTTCTTGATGGGATCCTTGTCTGGTTTTGGGATCAAGGTGATGCTGGCCTCATAAAATGAGTTTGGAAGATTTCCTTCCATTTCTATTTTTTGGAACAGTTTCAGGAGAATAGGAATTAGTTCTTCTTTAAATGTTTGGTAGAATTCCCCCGGGAAGCCATCTGGCCCTGGGCTTTTGTTTGTTTGGAGATTTTTGATGACTGTTTCAATCTCCTTACTGGTTATGGGTCTGTTCAGGCTTTCTATTTCTTCCTGGTTCAGTTGTGGTAGTTTATATGTCTCTAGGAATGCATCCATTTCTTCCAGATTGTCAAATTTGTTGGCGTAGAGTTGCTCATAGTATGTTCTTATAATTGTCTGTATTTCTTTGGTGTTCGTTGTGATCTCTCCTCTTTCATTCATGATTTTATTTATTTGGGTTCTTTCTCTTTTCTTTTTGATAAGTCTGGCCAGGGGTTTATCAATCTTATTAATTCTTTCAAAGAACCAGCTCCTAGTTTCATTGATTTGTTCTATTGTTTTTTTTTGGTTTCTATTTCATTGATTTCTGCTCTGATCTTTATGATTTCTCTTCTCCTGCTGGGTTTAGGGTTTCTTTCTTGTTCTTTCTCCAGCTCCTTTAGGTGTAGGGTTAGGTTGTGTACCTGAGACCTTTCTTGTTTCTTGAGAAAGGCTTGTACCGCTATATATTTTTCTCTCAGGACTGCCTTTGTTGTGTCCCACAGATTCTGAACCATTGTGTTTTCCTTATCATTTGTTTCCATGAATTTTTTCAATTCTTCTTTAATTTCCTGGTTGACCCATTCATTCTTTAGAAGGATGCTGTTTAGTCTCCATGTATTTGGGTTCTTTCCAAATTTCCTCTTGTGATTGAGTTCTAGCTTCAGAGCCTTGCGGTCTGAAAATATGCAGGGAATGATCCCAATCTTTTGATACCAGTTGAGACCTGATTTAGGACCGAGGATGTGATCTATTCTGGAGAATGTTCCATGTGCACTAGAGAAGAATGTGTATTCTGTTGCTTTGGGATGAAATGTTCTGAATATATCTGTAATGTCCATCTGGTCCAGTGTGTCATTTAAGGCCTTTATTTCCTTGTTGATCTTTTGCTTGGATGATCTGTCCATTTCAGTGAGGGGAATGTTAAAGTCCCCTACTATTATTGTGTTATTGTTGATGTGTTTCTTTGATTTTGGTATTAATTGGTTTATATAGTTGGCTGCTCCCACGTTAGGGGCATAGATATTTAAAATTGTTAGATCTTCTTGTTGGACAGATCCTTTGAGTATGATATAGTGTCCTTCCTCATCTCTTATTATAGTCTTTGGCTTAAAATCTAATTGATCTGATATAAGGATCGCCACTCCTGCTTTCTTCTGATGTCCATTAGCATGGTAAATTCTTTTCCACTCCCTCACTTTAAATCTGGAGGTGTCTTCGGGTTTAAAATGAGTTTCCTGTAGGCAACATATAGATGGGTTTTGTTTTTTTTTATCCATTCTGATACCCTGTGTCTTTTGATTGGGGCATTTAGCCCATTAACATTCAGGGTAACTATTGAGAGATATGAATTTAGTGCCATTGTATTGCCTGTAAGGTGACTGTTATTGTCTATTGTTTCTGTTCCTTTCTGATCTACTAGTTTTAGGGTTTCTCTTTGCTTAGAGGACCCCTTTCAATATTTCCTGTAGAGCTGGTTTGGTGTTTGCAAATTCTTTGTTTTTGTTTGTCCTGGAAGCTTTTAATCTCTCCTTCTATTTTCAATGATAGTCTAGCTGGATATAGTATTCTTGGCTGCATGTTTTTCTCATTTAGTACTCTGAATATATCATGCCAGCTCTTTCTGGCCTGCCAGGTCTCTGTGGATAAGTCTGCTGCCAATCTAATATTTTTACCATTGTATGTTACAGACTTCTTTTCCTGGGCTGCTTTCAGGATTTTCTCTTTGTCACTAAGACTTGTATATTTTACTATTAGGTGACAGGGTGTGGACCTATTCTTATTGATTTTGAGGGGGGTTCTCTGAACCTCCTGAATTTTGATGTTTGTTCCCTTTGCCATATTGGGGAAATTCTCTCCAATAATTCTCTCCAATATACCTTCTGCTCCCCTCTCTCTTTTTTCTTTTTCTGGAATCCCAATTATTCTAATGTTGTTTCGTCTTATGGTGTCACTTATCTCTTGAAATCTCCCCTTGTGGTCCAGCAGCTGTTTGTCCCTCTTTTGCTCAGCTTCTTTATTCTCTGTCATTTGGTCTTCTATATCACTAATTCTTTCTTCTGCCTCATTTATCCTAGCAGGGAGAGCCTCCATTTTTTATTGCCCCTCATTAATAGCTTTTTTGATTTCAACTTGGTTCGATTTTAGTTCTTTTATTTCTCCAGAAAGGGCTTTTATATGTCCAGAGAGGGTTTCTCTAATATCTTCCATGCCTTTTTCGAGCCCGGCTAGAACCTTGAGAATCGTCATTCTGAACTCTAGATCTGACATATTACCAATGTCTGTATTGATTAGGTCCCTAGCCTTTGGTACTGCCTTTTGTTCTTTTTTTTGTGGTAAATTTTTCCGCCTTGTCATTTTGTCCAGATAAGAGTATATGAAGGAGCAAGTAAAATACTAAAAGGGTGGCAACAACCCCAGGAAAATATGCTTTAGCCAAATCAGAAGAGATCCCAAATCGTGAGGGGGGAGAAAGGGGATAAAAAGAGGTTCAGAAAGAAAAGAAAAGAAAAAAAAAAAGAAAAAAAGAAACAATTAAAAAAAGAAAACCAATAAAGAAAAAATATAAAAAGGAAAAAAAAATATATATATATTAGATAAACTAGTTAAAAAACGTTAAAAAAGAAAGGGTAAAAGTTAAAAAAATTTAGCAGAAGGAGAAAAAAAATTGAAAAAGAAAAGAAAAAAAAATTAAATTAACTGCAAGGCTAAAGAATCATGGGGAGAAAGCCATGAGTTCCGTGCTTTGCTTTCTCCTTCTCTGGAATTCCGATGCTCCCCTTGGTATTGAAACTGTACTTCTTGGTAGGTGAACTTGGTCCTGGCTGGGTTTCTTGTTGATCTTCTGGGGGAGGGGCCTGTTGTAGTGATTCTCAAGCGTCTTTGCCCCAGGTGGAGTTGCACCGCCCTTACCCGGGGCCGCGCTGAGTCATCCGCTCGGGTTTGCTGGGTTCGCTTTCGGGAGCTTTTGTTCCCTGAGCGCTTTCCGTAGAGTTCCGGAGGGCGGGAATGAAGATGGCGGCCTCCCGGTGTCCGGCACGGAGGAGCTGAGAGCCCGGGGCCCCACTCCTCAGTGCGCCCTCAGAGAACAGCACCCAGTGACTCCCGTCACCCTGGCCTCCGGCCGTGCTCCGAGCTGACCGAGCCTGCGACTGGTTCAAGGTAACCCCGAGCTGAGAGCTCACTCCTCAGCTCTGTCTCTGTAGCCGGCTTCCCCGTTCTAGTACCTGTAAGCTCTGTGACACTCAGACGCCCCCGATCCTTCTGTGACCCTGCGGGACCTGAGGCCACGCTGACCCTGCATGGGCTTCACCCTGGTTAAGCCTCTGGAGAGATGTCCCTCAGCGGAACAGACTTTTAAAAGTCCCGATTTTGTGCTCCGTTGCTCCGCCACTTGCCAGGAGCTGGCCCCTCCCCCCGCGGTCTATCTTCCCTTCGCTTTGGATTCACTTCTCCGCCAGTCCTACCTTTCAGAAAGTGGTTGATTTTCTGTTTCTAGAATTGCTGTTCTTCTTCTCTTCGATCTCCCGTTGGATTTGTAGGTGTTTGCAATCTTTAGATAAGCTATTTAGCTGATCTCCTGCTACCTGAGGTAGTCTCAGCTGCTACTTCTCCGCCATCTTGACTCCTCCCCCTGGGGAAACTTTTTTTAAGTCACAGATAAGACATAAATGTTTATTACCTCTGCTTTCCACTTCACATTGTCCTAGAGGTTTAGCCAACAACATTAAATAAGAAAAATAAACTAGGGTATAAAAAGGATAGAAAGTAAAACTATCATCATTTGCGGATGATATGATTGTACAATTGGAAAAACAAGGGAATTAATTTAAAATAATATAACTCTGTAAGGTGTCTGGGTAAAAAAATTAACATACATTGTTGGTCCCTATACATACAAACAAATCCCACTTAGAAAACCTACAGGAGAAAAGACCCACTTAACAAAGTAATAATAGCCCCAAATCCTAGGAATGTGCTTAACTAGAAAAAAAATAGGATCAATGTGAAGAAAGTTTAAAAATTCTCTTGAGAATCACAAAACACACTCGGACACACATTCACATACATATGTACACACACACATCCACATATGCACACTTACACATAAAGAAAGGTAAAGAATGTGCTTGGAAAGGAATATCCAAAAATATTTAAAAAGTCAAAGTCACCTAAGCTAATTCATAAATTTGATGCATTTGTTCTAGAGGATAGGTGTGGGACTAGGCTGACTCTAAAGATCATCTAGAAAAATAAACAAATAAAAATGGCCAGAAATTTTCTGAAAAATTGAAGCGAGAGAAAGAAATTACTTCTACCGGGTTTTATAAACCTAATAAAAATTTAAAATTTGCTATTTGCACATGAATAGGGAGGCAGGCCTATAAAAGAAAAAAGAAAATCCAGAAGTAGATCCAAATACATACAAGATCCAAGAAACATTCAAAATGGCATTGAAAATATGAATTCTATAATAATTTGTGATGGAAATCTGGATAGCCACCTGAAAAATACAAATTTGGATTCATAACTCTCACCAGAATAAATTTAAAATTCGTCAAAAATTTGAGTGTAAGAAATAAAATCATGAAAGTAGTAGGAGAAACCATGAAAAAAATTTTACTCCCTTAAGTGTGAAAAGTTTAAGTACAAATGAAATCCAGAAGCTACACAAAATTGATAAATTTGACTATATGAAATTTCCTTACTATTTTGAATAGCAAGAATCACAGTAATCAAAGTCAGGGTCAAACAAAAAATTGAGAAAAATTGTTTGCGTAAGATATAAAACTCTAATTTCTCTAAATGTATAAAGAATTCCTACTAATTAATAAGGAAACATCCAACAACCTGTTAGCCTAATGAGCGTAGACTGTGAAGAGACAGATCACAGAAAAGGAGAGATCGACAGCTCTCAAATACATGACAAAATGGTTAAGAATTGCCACTTCAAAGCACGTTATAATAGAATTTGTTAGTCTAAAAGATTGGCAACATTTAGAAAGTGTGATACTTGCGTTTTGGCTGGCGCTCAGGGAAACACCCTTGTAAAGAGGCTACGTGCACTGAAATCAAGAAAACCCATTTGTAGGGTATTTTGACCATAATAACCAAAATCACAAAAACACAGACCCTTTAACTGGCAATTCCCCATTTAGGACTCTGTCCTAGAGATTTACTCACGCATGTAGTAAAGGGATATTTATATACGAGATTCCTCACTGCAAGTGTGTCTGGAAAAGCAGAATATGGTAGCCACCTGCACACTTCACACAGAGAACTCCTCGTACAATGGGAGCATTACACATATACTCATATATGATAACTAGTAGATAAAGGAAGAGTTTTATGTACAGATAGGGGATGTTCTTCAAGATTTTTTGAATTAAAAAAATTTTTTATTATTATGTTCAATTTGCCAGCACAAGATGTGTTTTTAAAGGAAAAAAAAGGGGTAAAGGATATTGCATGTGATATATGAACATTTAAGTAAAAATTAACTGATAGATTGGAAGGAACACATAAAATATATGTATCTGAACTCTGGCCACTCTAGTCCACATTTCAGCAGTTCCAGACTCTTACCGTCCTCCACACACACCATTTTGTCCCAACCACCACACTTTCGATCATATTCTTCCCTGTGGAGGCTGTCCTTCCTCCTTATTTTTCCTTGTCAAGGTTCAACCCATCTTCAGATGCTCCTGTAAAATTAATCTTTTGCTTCTTTTCTTTCAACTTTACCATCCGAACCTGGGCTTTTCTCTAATAAATGTTAGTAAATTCTATTAAATCTACATCATGCTGGAAGAAGAGAAGGGAGGGTAAAGGAACAGCTTAAATACCTATCTGCCAGACACTTTAATGCCCCATGTCATTTAATTTTATAACAACCATAAAACTCAGGTTTTATTCCAGTTCCAAATGTTAAAACTAGCTTGAGGAGATTAAAGTATGTTCTCAATGTCACACATTAATAATTGGACATGCAGAGGTTCAAGTTCAGTATCTAGGATCCTAGGATTTCCCTTTTCCCCCATAGAGCCTTATACTTGAGGGATTTTTGCCACTTTTCTGGAGAACCCAAACCTTTGAGATCATCTAGTTCAACACCCTGGATTTACAAATGAGGACAAGAAAGATGGAGGGGTTAAGTGCTTTGCAAACTAGTTAGTGTCATTGGGGTTGGATAGAAGGTCTATAAAAACACGTGTATGTAACTAGGACTAGGGATGTAAGGTCAGCCTGGTACTTTACACTTTTATACTGGAATTTAGAATTAACAGGATAATTAATGGACTTTAAAATTAAAACGTTGTCACGTACCATGGGCCGTCGAGGTTCAGGGGTGAAAGCATAAACATCTGAGAGCGAGTATCCACCTGCAAAAATTAATGTCTGTCTATGACATTTGTAAAAATGCTTTAGTGTAATTAATTCTTTGCCAAGCATCTTTCTGTGCAAAATGGGTTCTTGACATTCTGATACAAAGTCCATGTGCCCGACGATAAAATACCGAGGCCTCCAGTGCGTACTTTGCCTCCTCCCTCTAATATCTGGCTCCCATCCCCCAGCCTCTACCACTCTGGCTCAGGAAGTAGGCAATTTCCTGCCCTAGCTGAGCCGGATATTAAGACCTCTTTGTTCCTTATCTCTGAGAAATAACACCTCTCTGTAATATTTCAAATGGCTGGCTGACTCATGGTCATACCTACCTAAAAGGCTCTCTGCTATTCTTTAACATTCATGTTGACTGGGGGAGAGCTCTTTGCCCACATTCTAAATGTAAGTGTTGCGGGGCGGTATGGAGCACACTGGATTATTACAGTTTGTAGATTGTCTGATTTTAGGATAAACGAGATTTGTAAAAGGATGGTAAAGCTAGAGCATCTTCCTTTCTGCCCCTCCCCTGCCCCCCCGCTCATCCACAAACAAACCTACCATTTTATGGCAATCTGCATTTGTGGAAGCATCCTCTCTCCCAGGAGACATAGTAAGTAAATTCATTCGTATTGGTACAGACAAAACTGAAACTCCTCGGCGTGTAACACGGGCAATTTGACTCTTCTCCTTGGAAGCAGGACACACAGAGATAACAACTGCTGACAACCTCTTGGTACATCCCGACATGTAAAGACATGACGTATCGATCTGTACACGCAGGCTGTGTTCTCTGCTTGACTGATGGTTAGTGATACCATCTGCACATCCACAGCTTGTCCAGTCTCCAGGCTTCTTCCATTTGGTGGGATGTTCTTAATACAATATTCCTATTCAACACTTCAAAGCCCTTTCAAAACATTTCACTTTTCATGTAATGCATGCCCTACATTCCAGCTTCTCCTTTTGGGAGCTCTGATACGAGAAAAGCTAAAAACAGTTCATCATGACAACCGACCACAGAAAATACAATTCAGAAGTAAAAAGGTGGGGAGCACAGTGTCGTCTCTTCCTCATGAGCAGGGTTAGAGAAATCAAAATATCTTAAACCTGAGAAATCTTAGAGGTCATTTAGTCTCACTAGCTTGTTGTGAAATTGTGCAGCCTGGGCAGGATTAAGAGCATTTTAAGTAGTGATATGAAAAAGTTCCAGGTAGAGGGAGTCACATCTACATGGAACAGGGACGCTGAGTGGACCGCCAAGACACTCGGACTAGATGGGCCTGTCAGAAAGGAACAGAACCTAAGATTAATAAGCAGGGTTGAACAAATTTACAAAGGATCTTGAAATTCCCACTTCCACATTCCCAATTTGGTGAATAATTTTCCACTTTTCTGGAAATTTAGACATTGAATCATGTAGCTTAGATTTGGAAAGGAACTCAAGATCTCAGCTTTTATGTCTTTTCTTCACTACACTTAACTTCATTTAGTTGTATTTTTAAAATTTAATTTAAAAATGTTTGCCATCCCCTAGATGGCACAATTGGCAGGCATATAGTGAGGACGCCAGAATTATTTGTTGAGTGAACGAGCTCATTCATTCAACAAGTCTACGCAGAAAGGACATCCTTTTTAGAGCTTCCTGAATGGTTGACTTCCTGACTCTGGTCTGTGAATATCTTAGGTCATATGAAGCCTGGCCATCACCAAGGTATCCCATGCCCTTGTCAAGCTGCCATTATTGAGAAGGAACCAACTTCTTCTGGAAGGAAGGGGTCAGACTTTGGATCATCGGGATATTGTAGGTCGAAGAACACGAGGATACAGAACGCTTTTTGTGTCTCTGGGGGCTCTAGGCTTCGGGCAAGACACAAGGGAATGTAACCCACGGGGCCTGTGGGCGCTTCGCAGAAAGCCTTATGGGGTTGGACATTCCGATGCCCGATTTCCATCAAAATCGCCGAGGCTCACCTTTGAGTACTTAATTAAGGACAACAGAGCAGTGACGTTGATTCGAGACCGGGTCTGGCTCGGAAGTTCAGATTCTTTCTGACTTGCGACGCGGCCTCTACCGTAGAAAACAAAATTGGCGCCTTCGAACGCGTCGCACAGAGCCGAGGGACAGGTCTGCGCGCGGCCCCTGTAGCGCTGCTCACTGGGGGCGACGCGGCGCCCGCAGCGCGGCCATTCGTTGGGCCCGGAGAGCGCGGACGTCGGGGCCGTTTCACCGCACCGTGCGCGTCGGGCGGCGGGGCCAAGGTCACCTTGAGGCGGAGGCCGGCGGACGCAGCAGGAAACGTCTCCCAGAAGAAGGCGTCGAAGAACAGAGCGGCCCGAAGGCTTCCTGGGGCTCGACGCGCCGACAGGCCTAATGCGGGACCTGGGCAGGTTTTGTTTCCAAGGCCGCGGGCCTTCCACCCGCGCGCACCGGCGTGGCTCACGCGCGCACACCCAGCCCCGCGTCCACGGTCGTGCCCGCGCGGGTCGTCCCAGCTCCCCCCACCCCGCCACCGCCTCGGGGTGTGGAGACAGCGCGCCCGGCGTGCGACCGCGGGGGACCGGCCGCCGCCGACACGGAGGACTCGCCCCGTGCAGACGCGCGCGGGCACCACGTCGGGGCCGGGGATGACGCGCACACTAGGCAGCGGCCGAGGAGTTCGCGGAACTTTCCAAGTTCACAGCACGTGCTCTCGAAGCAGATGGAACCGGCCCTCGCGGACACGGACACCTCCCTGGACGTTCAGGGCACATTGAGAAGAAAACACAGACGGAGCCTGGCCTGCAGGCAGCCACACCGGCCGCACCGGCCGCCTCCTTCCCTCGACTCCGCAGGCAGCCCAGGAGTCCGGCTTGGGCATCACCGACACCGCACGAGCCGGCTGGGAGCCCGCGGACCTGCCCGAGGTGCTGGACAGGCGAGCGGCTGAGCTGCGCCCCGCGTCGTCGTTAACAGGCGGTGCGGGAGACACAGCCTTCGAAGAAAGCTCGGCTGCTCCTGAGCAACGCCCCTGGCCACCCCGTAAACTTGCGGCCTTTGGCGCAAACGTTAAATTTTAACTTTCTTCCACCCGCTGCAAGTCCACCCCACAGCCGATGCGGCAGGGAGGGACTGTGAGGCCAGGATGGGCTGGGGGACACCCGTTACGCCGCTCAGCGGTGACAGCTGAGGCTGACGGTGGCCTAGGTCAGGGACTTTGGCACATTTGGCTAAGCAGGTTAAGAAAAATTGAAAAATGATGGTGGGAGATGGTATGAACAGTGTTGGAAAGAAGTCTTAACTCGAGAGCAGACCCGATTTCCTTAGTCTTAAACCTGATATGCCTCAAATTCCCAACGCTCCATGGCTGGTACAATTGGAGAGTCTTAATGAGGTCATAGGAGATGAGGTGGAAGCGATGTTAAAGCCTTATGATGAGTCCTGTGAGAGCCAGTGCTACGGCCGGAGAGAACTCAGGGTTTTCCAATGCAAAGAGAGCTTTCCGTGCGTTCCGAGAAGCCGGATGCGCTTGTGAGAAAGAGGCCCTCGGAATGGGGAGCACAGCAGCGGGTCGCTAAAGAAGATGCCAGAAGCGCGGACCTATAGTGAAGTGCATTGGGAAGGAAGGAGAAATGGCACATCTTCAGAAAAACTCAGTTGTAGCTGGATTCACAGAAAGAAATGAGACTAGGAACCCAGGAAAAGAGAGTTGAGGAGGAAACTACGCCTCTAAACAGCATGTCTTTGTTCTGGGTTGTCACGTTACTTTCCTTAGGGAAAACCGCCTGGGAGGTGCAGAGCTAGAGGGAGGATTAGAGGTCACCTTCCCACCCCAGTTGTCACATGGTACGGGAAAGCGAAGGCCCGGAGGTTAGTGACTGACCCACGGCTGCACAGCTGGTAACCGGACAACCAGGACTAGACTCCGTCCTCCAGACTCCTGCTTTGGATTTCTGTCTTCTGGTTTGGATCAGAAGACTCTGGTCTAGGGTTGATTCCCATAACAACTATTATATAATAAAATGATTCTACAAGTTCTCTGTGCTGAGTTTTCTCATCTGTCCTGTTACACAGAATTATTAGAATAAAATGAGGATGAAGCATGAAGCATTCATTGTAAAAGGCAAATAGGACTATTCACAAATGAAGAATTCCAACCAGATGGCATCTCCTGGGAGCTTAAGGATGGGAATTAACTTTGTATCTTTCCCAGGTCCTAACATACATAAATAACACTGAAATGAACCTAAATACTTCCATTATAATAGAGTCAAAATAACTTAAGATTGTGTATAACAGGGAAGCCACCGTAGGGCTTCTTCCAGGAGACTATATTATATTTTCAAAATAATAAATATACCCTTTGGAAAAAGCAATGTCCCTCTGCAACATAGTCTTAGATCTGGGAAGAATTTAGAAATATAGAGTTGGTTGGAAAAAATAATTTTGGTTACATTTCCAAATGTCAGAAATGAACAAATAACTTCTAATTAGTATTAAACTTATTTTCCTTATTCCTTTGTTCCCAATTTCTTTTTTTTTTTTTTTAAGATTTATTTATTTATTTGACAGACAGAAATCACAAGGAGGCAGAGAGGCAGGCAGAGAGAGAGGAGGAAGCAGGCTCCCCGCTGAGCAGAGAGCCCGACGCGGGGCTCGATCCCAGGACCCCGGGATCACGACCTGAGCCGAAGGCAGAGGCTTTAATCCACTGAGCCACCCAGGCGCCCCCCTTTGTTCCCAATTTCTATAGGGAAAATCCTTCCTGAAACTAACCTTTCCTATGTTAACAAACAAGATAAATGTAATTTAGAAATTTATACAGAATCACTCGGACAGTTACTTAATAATTCCATATAATTGACATCTACTTAAAAATATCATTAGCATTTATGAGCAAAATTACATTAAATATTTCAGTTTAAACTTATAATTCAGTTTAAGCTTAGTATTTGAACTTTCTAAAAATAGAATTACTCCATTGATACAACCCGACATTCCATTTACTACCTAGTTTTAAGTGGAAGAACATGGATGAGATGTTTGAATTCCTAAAATGCTGGCTTTTAAAAATTTATTGTTTTTATTTGTCCCTGTATTTTCTTAAATATCTTTTTAAAAGTTTTTATTTAAATTCCAGTTAGTTAACATTCAGTGTAATATTAGTTTCAGGTGTACGATATAGTGATTCAAAACTCGAACCCAGCACCTGGAGCTCATCACTGCAAAGGAACTCCTTAACCCCCATCACTCACTCCACTCATCCCCTCACCAACCTCCCCTCTGGGAACCATGAGTTTATTCTATAGTTAAGACTCTGTTTCTTGATTCTCTCAATCTTTTTCTTTCTCTTTGCTTGTTTGTCTTGTTTCTTAAATTCCACATATGAGGGAAATCACACAGCATTTGTCTTTCTCTGACTTACTTCACTTAGCATAATATTCTGTAGCTCCATCCATGTTGTTGCAAATGGCAAGATTTCATTTTTTGGTGAGATATACAAAATATAAATATCTCGCATCTTCTTTATCCATCTATCAGTCGACAGACACTTAGGTTGTTTCCATAATTTGGCTTTTATAGATAATGGAGCTGTAAACATCATGGTGCATGTCTCCCTTTGAATTAGTATTTTTACATCCTGGTAAATACCTAGTAGTATAATCGCTGGGTGGTAGGGTGGCTCTATTTTAACTTTTTGAGGAACCTCCATATGGTTTTCCAGAGTGGCCATACCACTTTGCATTCCCACCAACAGTATAAGAGGGTTCCCCTTTCTCCATGTCCCCATCAACACCTGTTGTTGATTTTAGCCATTCTGATGTGTGTGAGGTGGTCTCTCTCTGTAGTTTTTATTTGCATTTTCCCGATGATCAGTGACGTTGAGCATCTTTTCATATGTCTGTTGGCCATCTTTATGTCTTCTTTGGGAAATTTTCTTAAACTTCGCTGCTAACTAGGGTATCAGATTCTTGGTTAACATTTTTTTATTCTGTCTGCATCTTTTCCAGAAGACATTCATCATTCAGTACATGAAAATAACACCCTCTCTCATTTCAGAAATGGTTGAATTTCAGTGGGTATATTTTATGAAACTCAACTAACTTTCTGTCAGTACTGTGAGCAAAAAAAAGGCCAGATTGCCACATGTAATTTTACTTTTCAGCTCTAGAGGATAGCAATGATAGTTATCTTCATCATCAAAAAGTTCCAGGGCCAAATTTTATCAAGTGATCTGGTGTTGTTACCAAGGAATTAAGATATCTAGGAAACATGAAGTTGGTCCTCAAATTTGGTTGCCCTCACTGAAGAAATTCCAAATAGTGTATTTTAATATACAGAACTTTCACTGCCATCAATACTTTCTTGGGTTCCGAAATTCCTGTGAATATTTCTCAATTTGCAGAGATGGAAAAGTGCTCACAGGGCATGGTCACCATTCTCACATCTTGTGACATCAATGCCTCTCACACATGAAATCTGAATTGTCGAAATGTAGTCTTGGGGAAACTTTGTTAACCCAGGACAGACAGCAGTATTTTAATGTCCACTGACAACTTCTTGAATTTTCAAGTTTAGAAAAAACTTTAGCCTATTCCTATTCTCCTAATTCAAAGGAGAAGTTCCACAAGGGGGAAAAAATGACTGTACAGGATAAAAGAAGACATCCATAGCATTTGGTCTGAGCAAACTATACCAACAGGGACTTGCTTAGCAATAGTCTAGCTAAGGGTCCTCAAAGGAAACCAGAAGACTGGGAACGTTGGCAAGTGACCTGCATATTGTCCAAGGTGGTATGAGATATTTATCAAAAGTTCAGACAAGATAGATCAAATAAAGCAACTGGCTCCAGAAGTAATTCAGTGAAGACCCAAAGAATGTTGGGAGAAGGGTCATGTATCACATCTGAAAATTATATGCAGTCACACTGCAGACCACAGGCTTTGGACTCAGACAGATCTGGGTTTGAATTCTGGCTCTATCTCTTACTAACTGGTTGACCTTGTGAAAGTTACTTAATCTCTCTGAATCTCAGTTTCTTCATCAGGAAAATGGGGATAACACTGACTACCTTAATGGACTGCTATGCGATTAGGGAGGCACAGGGGTATGAATGCTTAAAAGTTTCTGTCTCATAGCAAAAAAAAATGAGAAAAAAAAGTGGCTACTTAAGGGGATCACAGACGTAACCAAAAGATTTTACAAAAGATTATGTGGACTACACGGAAAGGAGCAGTGTCCTATCATTGGAAGTCAGACAGCATGACCAGTGCAGAAGCTCCATTTAAATCTTCTAGTTTTCTAAGTAAAATGGCTGATTATTAGTAACCTTGTAAATCAAATTCAGGACTAGACTAAAAGTAGATTTTGCTAATAAGAGGAGATGATTTGATACGGGTAAAAGATAGCTAGATGTATTCTCATCAGACAACTGAAAAATTTACCAACAAAGACAAAAAGAGCTAAAAGCACAATACTCATCAGAATATTACTTGTTGGTGATTACTAACAGTTTGAAGATGTCCCCTAAGAATTCCTTCATTTGGCTGGTTAAGTGCAAAATGACACGATAGTGTTTTCATTGTTCTCTGAAATTAGTTGTTGTCTATCTTGTACTAAAACCATTGGTTAAAGAACTAAAAAAATAGATTATAATTTTGAGGTACACATAAACCAGATTCATATTTTTATCCTCAGAGGGGCTAAAAACATATCCTGTGCTTCAAAATTTTAGTTGTAGTTTGACATTTTGAGGAACAATACTATTTCCATTTATCAGAGCACGTTGCTAGAGTCTTGCATATTTAGAGAAGGGTAATAGAACTGAGGTGTGGAACATACATAGACTGGATAAAACGTGTTCAATATTATATCTTTCCGTATCTAAAAACAAGTAAACAAAAAGATTTTTCAAAAGCTGCAGGAGAAGTTTGATATAATCTTTGTGGCCAGTAAAGAAACTCAGAAAACAGAAAACAAATGGAACCACCATCCCTCCCCCCTCCTCACCCATTACCGTCTTCCCCATTAACAGGCAGGGCATAAAATAATTTCCAGAGAAACATGAGATTTTTCTTTATCAAAGAGGGGCAGAGGTTATAAAAAGGTTGAGAAACACCTTTAGAAACCCAGCAGCTGGAGAACTCTTTAAACATCACGAGGGACAACATACTCTCCCCGTGAGGCATGCTACAGGAAAGAGATGAATTAAAGCCTTTAATCTCCTCTGTGGTAAATGAAGCCCAAAAAATCAGATTATAAACATTGGGTTTCTAGCTCAAGGGGTTCCACCAGAGATTTTATTGCAGTGACTATGTCCGACCTTTGTTGCTATCTGGTCTCTTAGGTATAAACTTAAGTCAGAGGAACAAGATCCCCGGGTGAGGATTCACTCTTCACACCGCCAGTCCCACACTCATTTAAAGAGGAAAATGGCAAAACAAATATTACTTTTACAGTTGTCAGTCTTATACGAAGTTTCATACATTGCTTTTGAAAATGACCTTTCGCTTAGATGAGACAACACTGACACACATTTTCTTCTGTCAGAGCAGGGGCATTGTTGCCTACAGTCGGAGTCTGATTGCACTCTGCCACTTTTTGCCTCACTGAGATTTCTGCTCAGCATGTTTTCAACCCTACTTCTTCAGTGTGGCTCCTCATAAAGGTTAGATTTTTTTTTGAGTTGAATAATATTTTACACAAAAGAAAAACAGATCATCTCTCTCTGGGCAATAGTGAGTAGTTCAAGATGATTTGCGTAGCACTGAACAACCATAGTCGTGGCAGGTTCCGATATCATACCTGCTGCTGAATTTCCGAATGTTTCAGGGAAGGTTGTTATTAATGACAGTTTGTGGTAATGAGTGCCTGTTCATATTGCCAAAATTACCAGCTGACACTTGAGCTTACATGAATAGAACAACTGCTGAGCTCATATTAAAGAGGGAATAAGCATGCTAGAGGTGACAGAATCGTGCCAACAGTGGGCTGTGGGTGACTATTACATGGGTTATGACACTTTGGGTCTTGCTCAGGGACTGGGCAATGATAATGCAGTAGAATAAGGACAGGCTCAAGCTGAGATCTCAGACAGCAGTGACGTTGTTTGTGGAGTTGTATAACAGAAACGCCTGTGCAGCTCAATAAACGAGTCACATCTCCTGCCTGAAGGGTGCTTCAAGACCACGTTCATTGGCCGAAGCAGCAGAGCAGGGCCACTATGCAGATGAAGGGCTGACAAAACAGTTGAGCTCATCCAGGGATGGAATGAAATAGGGTTATAAAATCAGTCACGAAAAACACAGAGCTTTTTGGATCATCTGTAGCAGCTGGGTCGATCCTCCTCCTCACGTCCAGATGGGCAACCCCAAACTCTTCTGCTGTATGCGCATGTGTTATCCCAGTGGACAGCTTTGGACTAACCAACAACTGTGCAAGTTGGCCTTAATGCCTGAGATTCTCCATGGGCAGTGGGTCCCTGACATCAAACTCAGAAGACCTCTTTGAAAACCAACTGTGGAACCTTGGGCAATGTAGATATGCCATTGCTTTTGTAAGACTGACCACTGGATGTATTCGTCATTTCAGCATCTTGCCAGATAAAACAGGTCGCTATGAGCCAATTGGATGGACAAAGGGAAATAGACACCAAATGTTAGAGGACGTTGGTGACTGGATACGGATGAAGGAAGAAATCAGAACATGGACCTATACCACTAGCACTGCCCTTCAATGGAGGGTTAATTCCAAAGGACTCACTTTAGTTAGTCTGGTCAAGGAAACAAAATCCCAGTAGACCCTCCAAAGGTTCTAGTCAAAACTCAGTTATTTGCTTCAGAATAATGAATTCAAAAAAATTACTCTCTGGTTTAAAATGATGATGTCTACATTTCCTTTGGAACTTAATGAATCATTTGGGGTGTTTGAGTCTCCATATAACACAAAAGTGACATAACAATTTGGAGATCAGAGAAACAAACATGCATATGTAGGTTCACTCTCAGTTAACATGTGCTGGATACATTTGACAGTATATTCAGGATTTTGGTGTCAACTTCTATACCCCTGATATGACTAAGACCGATAAGCCATTTTCTCAATTCTTAAGATGTCTTGATTTCAAGAATGTAAGTTCTATTTAACATCTGAACATCCAGTACATACCAGAGGCAATGACTGCATACCAATGTCAGTTAACCTCAAACAGAAGTGTAGCTACTCACCTGGGGTACAGTTTCTTACCAACAGATACAGAGTTGTGCAAGGATGGAGGCAAAATTTAGTGTTAACATGCATCTTTCTGGTGTTTTCATTAGACTAAAAATTGGTCAAGATCATTGTTTTGTAGCTTGAGTTATAGATTCTATTTCCACATAACACAAGATGCCTATCACTTCTGAGATAAGGGAGTTTTAGTTTATGATAATTATATTTCAGAGAGAGACTACCTGAAGGAATTTGAAGTAATCTGTAGTGATTTTAGTTTGAAAAATGGTTTCTCCTGGAGCAACTGGCCATAAACCTGCCATTTGATGGATCTGATCTATTGCTTGGAAAATGCAAGAGAGGGAAAGGGCAACGTCTTAGAAAATCTTAGGGGTAAAAGAAAATCTTAAAATACTAAAAAGCAATTAGAAATGTGAAGCCATGAGTAGCGAGTATAATTCTTAACACAAATAATTGAAGTAAACTCAAATTCTCAACAAACTTAGGACTAACAATAGTTTTTAAACTATTTTTTGCCAAAGTCAAACCTCTTAAGACACCAGGTGATCTGTTTTAGGCTAAATATAGGCAGACAGACAGACATATCATAGTTAACAGATCACCTAAAATTCAAAGTCATGGACTAGCCGCCTTAATTTAGTAGCTGTCTTTGGACAGCAGAACAGGCAATCTTAGCAGTGTAAGTTTAAAAATGTGAACAATCTGAAATAGCAGAAATCAATATAAAATAAAAGTCATCAGAGCAATTAGGGGAATTGAATAATTTTTGCCTACCAATTTTCAAGCAAGCCAGAATTCACTATTTGAAGTATCAAGTATATCATCTGGGGCTCCCAGCACTGGAAAGGAGGGGCTATCTTGTTGAACATCATAACCCTAGAGTCCACTGCAGTACACAGTTGATAAATATTGTTAAATGAGTGGAGTGTGAAGATTCCAGAAACTTGGCATCCTTAGGCCAACAGTATTGACATCCCTGCCATGACAAAACCTGTAGCACTTTTAAGTTTTATGTCTGGGTTCTGAGATGAATCCACAGGACAAAAAGCTCTTCGCGATATTAAAAATGTGGGACTCATTTTTCAGAGCTGAGCACTAAGGTAAGAATGACCTGGAGAACAAAGCATACAGAGAGGGAAGACTTTGAAAATGAAGTATATACATCACACTTATTAGAACACCCAGGCCAGCTTACATATAAACCAGTATATGACCGGTAAAGAGGATAGTGGTTCTTTCACTCGTATAAAGAACTGTAGTGGTTCCTATCATATATCAGCAACTCGTGTCTTCCATGACTTAATAAATGCCCAAACAGGGATTTCTCTTGTGTAGACGTGCACGCTCAGTAAGGTATGGCATGCATAAATCAGAATCCAATCCAAAATTCTACTCACGAATGACAGATTTTCAACAGTCTGACCTTAACCTTCAGTCAATAAAAGCACTTCTGTGTTTGAAATATACCTATTCATGATATGCGACTTATTTTATCTTGTTTCCATATGGATGGGACTGGCAATGGGGGAAACAATGACAAATCTGTCTGGACTGGAAATGGTCTACCAATCCTCCCTCCTCTCCAATCTACTTCCTGCTCCCTTGCCCCCAGCTCCAAGAGAAGCTTGGCTCCAAGAGAAGGACAGCATGAAGAGGCTAACAGGGGTGATGGCTGTCAGCCATGTCTTCATACTTAGGCACATATCTGTCTAGCAGCAGAAACGAAAGTCTCTGCCACCCTACTACCTAGTGCTGTGCTGCTCCTGTCTCCGGCATTCATCACCGAGGCAACAGAAGGGCAAAACCTTCCATTCCTGTCCTCAATCCCCTCCCCCAGCTGAGCCTGGGATAGGCATTAAGGCCGCCTTTGCGCAGAGCATTTCCCCCCTCGAACACGCTCTCACAAGCCCCCTTTGTTCCCCGCCCTCCGCCCCACTATACGCCACAGCAGCAGTCGCCCAGATGTTCTCTATCACAGCCTCAGCCGTGCCAGCAAACTTTGGCACGCACGAAAGTGCACTGAGTACTGGCCCTCCAGAAATACCTTATTCCCCCTCTGATTTCTGCAAATATTTTTAAATGTTAATGGGTTCCACTCACCCACAACCTAGGGGAGGTTACAGAACAGGGCTCTGTGTGTCCAGCAAATTAGCAGCCGGAGGACACTGCTTGGCGCCTGGGTTCTGTCCCACCCTCGGGCGTTGGCTGGGGTTCTCCAACCTTGAACTGCGGAGGCCGGTTTGCCAGCACATAGCTTTCTAGTGACAGAGGTTAGATGGGCGGTTGGCAGGAAAGTAACTCCAGGCTACAAAAAACAAAGGACCCTATCTTGCTCTGAAAGTTTTGAAAGCGGAGAGATCCTTTGAGCATCCCTGAAATATGATTTTGAAACTTTTTTTCCTCTTACTCAGCCTCTTTTTTTTTCCCCCCCAATTCAGTACCTTGGCACAAAACAATCTGATGGGTGCTCTGGAACTTTGGCTATCATGCACCTTTGGAAGTACTTTAAAGACAGAAGACAGTACATTAACAGGAGTCTCAGTGCAAAATGTAATAACATGGACATTTGGATCTTACATATACAGGTAGGAAGGTGATAGGTATTTGGAGGGAGAAGAAGAGTAGAAAGACTGTTTGTCACAGGAGAGACTTACTCATCTTACTGACATTGTGACAGCTCTTTTGGGCTGTAGCTGGGGCCTTGACAAGGTCTGTGGGAGAGAAGAGATAACTGAGAGCCACCCTTAAAGAGCCTTTGTTTTTAATCCTGTCCTGATAATCTCACTGGTCACTCTGGAAACAAACTGCTTATATGTTATCCACCGCTAGGCCCTCGTTTCTCCGTAGCTGAAGCTCTCTTGCTGTTTACAAAGTCACACTGTGCGAGGCTGGTAGCCCACATGTTCTGCCCCTGCCCACGCTGGTGAGGGGACAGACTGAACCTTGGGTTTTCTGTCTCTTGGATGTGGGCTTTGGAGAATCACGCTGTCTCATGCCATGATCCAAAGACTTCAGAATGTGCCAGGTACACCATTGGTATTCCTGCTTTAGGTGAAATTGAGGAGTAGAGAATCAGAAGGACCCCGAAAAGATCTGACCGCAGAGCAAATGCAGGGTTGTACAACCCAGATAAATCTTGAGAATCTTGAGAAGTAAAATCATCTACCCACATATCAACTTGGGCACTGAGGAAGGAAACCACATCTTAATGCCTACATTCATGTTATTTTTCTATTCCTCTGTCTTCATTAGCACTTTTTTAAACGTTACTACCCAACCAAGAAATGGTATGAATGTTCACTACAGGAATTTCCCCAAGGACCCACCACTTCTTCCGTGGAAATCACCGACCGACAGGTATAGCCCCCTGGATTCTTTGAATCCTTTGCTTCAAAACCTTCCCCTTGATCTTTCTACCAATTCTGGACTGCTTGCCTGATCCTAATCAATTTCCCACATTGAAAGATCAGATTTAAGCAAAATTTACAATCCTCAATAAATTCTGACCTTATCTTTCCCCCAGCCCTTTCTAGACACTCCCAACGCTCTGTGAGGTGATGCTCATTTCCCCACCGCACCAAGCAATAACCTCCGCTCTATCTTGCCCACAGTCGTATTGCATATTTAGGGATCCAACCTGAGATGGAACTAATCTTTTGAGATTTTGAGTTTTATACTTAAAACTGGGGGAGGTGGGATGATTTTTTTCAATTCTCTATCTTCTCAAAATTATTCTTCTCCATTATTTAAAAAGTTCTGATATGATTTAAAAACTGAAATTATGAAGAATTTCCATTACGAGCTAATTCTAAAATGAAATTAAATAAGTTTAAGAAGTAAAACTTTATCTAATAAGCTAAAAGTATAGGCAGGAACCATGACTTCCATCTCTAAATTTGAGTGATGACAAGTTATTTTGGTGCAAACTGAAATATCCCTGAATGTTTATGTCAGTATCAACACTTGGATTTTTCTGATGTGGGAAAACCTAGCATATAGAATTTTATTGTCGGCAGTCCCTGCAAGTGGGATTTGTCCTGGGTCTGTACTGGTAAGTCTCCAACACAGAAGACACCTGCAGAAGAACAAGAGTGTAACCAGGATAAAAGCACACATAAGATTTTGCTACATTTGTTTCTAGTAAGCAGCCCAAGAAAGAACAGTTATAAATGTCTGATATCGGTGTCACAGCAAAGAATAAGATTTTAACTATAGAGACCACTAAAACCTATGGATGAGAGGTGTGCTGGGTCAGAAAAAAGAACTATAGGATGACCACTGCCCAATTTACAAATATCTTTGTTATTTTTTTTTGTTTGTTTTTTTTTTTTTTTTTTTTTTTTTTTTTTTTTTTTTTTTTTTAAAAAAGGAAGTGCAAACCCAGTGAAGATTCAAGGTACAACACTGTTTCTAAAGCTAAGTCAGTAAATTCTAGCTAGGATCCTGCAAAAACTTTGGCTTTCCTTTAAAAGAGGTCTGCCAGTTTGAGATTAGAGGACCATTGCTATACACTCTAAATCCTATCTTAGGCCAACATAAAGAAGATAAGACTTTTGGTTCAAAAAAGCCACTATATATAATTGTTCATCTGTTCTACCTCCCCCAAATCAAGAAAGCATAAAAGTAAAAATAAATCCACAGTAAGCCTGAAGTGCCAGGAAAGATATCACCAGTGTCCGTGAACTGGCAGATGAAATCAGATTGAGTGCAAATTCCAAAAGATACAAACACACACACACACACACACACCCCTCTTAAATCCACACAAATGAAGGAGACACTCTCCTGAAAATCTAAGGTTACCTAGTAGAATCCTAGATTAAACCCGTGAATCAGAGACAGCAGGGGCTGGGAGGAACGGACCTGAGTGAACAAGTAATTAAGGGCACAGAACAGCTGACCCCAGCTCCACACACAGAGCCACTTTGGTGTTGCCCAAAGCAGCACAAATACTGGTCTTCCATAAAAATGGGAGTTCTCATCCAGGATGGGTAGAATGGGCTGTGGGAGAGGTATGTGCCCTTAGCTATGCTATCATAAGGGTTAGGAGATCTCATAGAAGAAAACAAGTATCTCCTACCCCCAAGCCTGCCTATGTCATACCAGCCTTTGCACAGCCAACAGAGTCAGGGCTCATGGGCTAATTAGCGGGGGACAAGTGTCATTCCCCAGGCTGGTGAAATGCGTCCCAGCAGGCAGCAGTGATCGGCCTAGCCTGGGGGTTTCAGCTTCCTTTATAGCACATGGATTCCTTGTCAGACGAAGCCTAGGGAGTCCTTCTCAGAATAATATTTTGAGATGTATAATATTTTGAAAATTTATACGATTATAAATGAAACCAATTACATTGAAAGGAAAGTATCAAAATATTTTTAAATTATAAAAATATACTTGCTTCTTTATTAACACATAAAATGATAAGATCTAGCAGCAGGCCGAACACGGCCAAAGTTTCAAAACAGTGATGATTAGAGGACCTCGTGGCGCAACGGTAGCGTGTCTGACTCCAAAACAGTGATGATTATAATTCACACTTACAAACTACTGTGATGTGGAAATGTGTGTGGTGTCTATCAGTGACAAAGTCACAACATCCTGAATTCTATCTGCATTGGTCTGTGGTCTTCAAATTAAAAACCTCTGACGGCAGACTCACCAGCAAGCATGAGCAGGAAACCAAATATCAACTGCATTAGAAGGCCAACCACTTGTTTTAAGACTGCAATGTTGTGTGGAGATTCCTCAAAAAATTAAAAAATAGAGCTACACTATGACCCTGCAATTGCACTGCTGGGTATTTACCCCAAAGATGCAGATGTAGTGAAAAGAAGGGCCATCTATACCCCAATGTTCATAGCAGCAATGGTCACGATCGCCAAACTGTGGAAAGAACCAAGATGCCCTTCAACGGACGAACAGATAAAGAAGATGTGGTTCATATATACAGTGGAATATTACTCAGCCATCAGAAAGGATGAATACCCAACTTCTGTTTCAACATGGACAGGACTGGAGGAGATTATGCTGAGTGAAGTAAGTCAAGCAGAGAGAGTCAGTTATCATATGGTTTCACTCACTTGTGGAGCATAAGGAATAACATGGAGGACATGCTGAGAAGGAAAGGAAAAGTGAGTTGGGGGAAATCAGAGGGGGAGACGAAGCCTGAGAGACTGTGGACTCTGAGGAACAAACTGAGGGTTTTTCAGGGGAGGAGGTGGGGGTTGGGTGAGCCTGGTGCTGGGTATTAAGGAGGGCACATATTGCATGGAGCACTGGGTGTGGCGCATTAACCATGAATCTTGGAACACTGAAAAAATAAAATAAAAAAATTTAAAAACCTGCAATATTCCACAAAAGAGCTAATTCCTAAAGAAGAAAAAATGCAGGAATTAGAAAGAATCATCAGAAAAACACAGTTTGTAACTATAGATAGTTTCAAAAGGAAAAGATGTCAAATTAAAAAAAAATACTTTGAAACAAGATGTGATGAAAAAGAAGCAGAGTTTTTGGAAATTATTAAGATTATTAAAATGTGGCTTAACTGCAGAATGACTGAGACCTCAGATTAAAATAATAAGCTGGAGGGATAAGCCAAAAGACAGTAACAGAGGGGTGCCTGGGTGGCTCAGTGGATTAGACCCTCTGCCTTTGGCTCAGGTCATGATCCCAGGGTCCTGGAATCGAGCCCCGCATCAAGCTCTCTGCTCAGTGGGGAGCCTGTTTCCCCCTCTCTCCCTGCCTGCCTCTCTGCCTACTTGTGACCTCTGTCTGTCAAATAAATAAATAAAATCTTAAAAAAAAAAGGTAGTATCAGAATTCAGTGACAAGAATAGAGATTAAAAGGAAGAGAGAAAAGATGAGATATATATATCTCTAAAAGTTCTGCCATTCATCTAGTAAGTGTTCAAGAAAGCTAAAGTAAAAACAATAGAAGGAAAAAATAAAATAAGTAGCAGAAACAAGAACAGCAAGACAAAATTTCTGCCAGATGAACAAAGTCTCTTCAGTAGGGCAAGCAGTAATGTCTAGACATACTGTATTAAGATGAGTTACCTCCAACATTAAGTAGGAACTTGTAATAGACTATGAAAGAAAAAGAGTATAACCAGGTGGAAAGAAAAATTAAAACAGCATTGGACCTCTCACCTGTAACAACAGATACCAGAGGACAACAGAACAATACTTTGAATTAACCAGGGACAATCAGAATTCACATGAAAAATTAAACCATCCTTTAAAAACCAGGAAAATTTTAAAAATTTTTTAAAAATGTAAACCAGGACAAATAATATGCAAAGTATGAGTTGAACACATACAGCCTTTCTGAAAAAATACAAAATAATGTACTATAACAAATTAAAAAACTGAATTTAAGAAAGAAGATAATATAAGAAAAAAATTGTAACCAAATGTAAAGCCTGCAGTTAAGTTCAAATAACAACTGACGATTGACCCTAAAGTTAAGACAATTGCTAATGTTTTAGCAATTGATTCCTAAGGAATCAGGAATCAAAAACACAATGATAGGAGAGTATACAAATACACCAATCAATGAAAAGGATTCCAAAAGATCTTAAAATGGAAGTTGATGGTGTGGTGTTGAAAAATTCTGCTAAGGGATGTGTGTGCTCTGGGAGATGGTGGAGATTCTTAGATGCGGATTAATTCTGGATGTTAACAGTAAGGTTGTTATCACTATGTGATTATAAATGTATACAAATAATTTTCAATTGGAATAACATAGGCACCACATATTATTTCCTTCCCCTGCTTTGGCCCTAAAAAGTTTCAGACCCAAAATCATAATGCAGCTCTAGAAAGTATAACTCCTTGAAATGTGGTTTCCGTGTCCTGTCAACATTCTTGGCTCCATTTTATTTTTCCTATTCTTATGTTCCCTCAATTTGGATTTCTTTACTTCTTTAAAAAAGATCATGTATAGGGCGCCTGGGTGGCTCAGTGGGTTGGGCCGCTGCCTTCGGCTCAGGTCATGATCTCAGGGTCCTGGGATCGAGTCCCACATCGGGCTCTCTGCTCAGCGAGAAGCCTGCTTCCCTCTCTCTCTCTGTCTGCCTCTCCGTCTACTTGTGATCTCTCTCTCTGTCAAATAAATAAATAAAAAAAAAATCTTAAAAAAAAAAAAAGATCATGTATATATTTGCACATGTGTGTGTATGTCCATGTTCACATATATATGTGTGTATATATGTTGAATTTTAGGAGATATACATATTCATCCCAGGCAGGGATAGATAGAATATACATTTATAGTTTGACGGATGATTTCAATTAACTAAACACGAGGATACAGTTTAACTCCTTACTGTTTAATCCCCATCTTATTAATGTAATCCAAAGATTACCTAGCCCAGAACTGTCCTAACCTTAAGATGGTTTTCAGACTGTCTACTCTCCTGAAAATCAATGATAGCTTCCCCGTAGCTCTTAAGCACATATGTGGAAAGGACCGTGCATAGGTTGAATGACCTGAAAGCAGAACTTGAAACATTCAAAGTGACCAGCTAACTATAGTACTGAGTAGGCTTCTTTCAAGCAAAACAAAGCAAAACCAACACCTGACTTTTAAGAGTGTGTCACTGAGAACACAAACCGTGAGGCAGACTGCCTGGGTTGATCCCAGCTAGCAGGTGTGGCAACTTGGACAAGTGACTACAATTGTTTGTGTTCAGTTTTCTCACCTGTAAAATGGGAGTGTGGGGAATAAAAAAGGTTGTTGTGAGGCTTCAGTAAGATAATGCATGAGAATCTCTTAGAATAGAGGCTACCACAATAAATGTTAGCTATGACCATTTTAATAAAATGTTTCCCTGGAAGACATCTTTCTCAGAATTATATTAGCATCCTATCATACAAATGATGATTGTTTTGAACGATCCAGCTCAAAGCTCATTCAGAACAGAACAGTCAGATTCTTTATGAATAACAGATGACATAAATAAAAAAACTACTTCTTTGACTTTTTCTATTTCCATTTCTTTCGTCGGACCATATAATGGATAGTTTATTCGTAGGCATTTTCTCAGAATGATCTATCTGAAAAATTACTAAGTCCTGTTGAAACCTTCCCAGGTGTCTATGCCCACAGCAACTTACTAGTCCATCTTACCCAGTTAAACCGATTTTTACCATTAACAAAGGTTTTTATAACTGATGGCTTCCATACTGCACGTTTAGCAAATATAAAGGAACCCATCATCAATGGTTTGCTGCAGGAGGCTGGCGTGGACTGGCACCAGGTGATTTACACACCTGTTCTTACCTCCATGTTTCACACTTACACTATTAGGAATCATCAAATGGAGGTGGTTGTTGACTTTTTTTCTTTTTTCCTGGAGAGCTTTTTGTTAAAAATTACCAGCTCATCACTACCTCTTGTCCAAAAGAACCAGCCTTTGCAAAGTCCCAAAGTTAAGAGTACCCACATTATCTTTTAAGATGCAGCTTTTACAATGTAAAAAGCAAGTATAAGATACCCTGATTTGTATATATAAAAGAAATGTGGTATAAAAAAGAACAAAATATATTTCTATCTGGAATATCATAGTCATGAATACAACTTTCTATTCTGGGTTAAAAATCTGAGCACAAATCTTTTCAGATGCAACAGTAACTATTGTGGAAATGATGTGGTTTGGTTCCACATACTAAATTAACTTGGAAATGTTGATACATGATGTAAGTACTCTTCGAAATCCAGTCTGTTTTATTCAAAGAAGTTTAAATTCAGAATATTTTATTTTGTTCTGGAAATTTTATAAAGGGGTTTTGCCAAAAGCATTAAATATTTGATTCTACTTGTTAAGATTTGCAGGAACTGCTTTAAATTTATTATAAAAAATAACAGCAACAGCAACACATTTTCCCCTTTCATTAAGGTAGTGAAAAAATGAACTTTAAGAGCTTTTCCATAAAAATGCTCTAAAATATTCCATTAAAATTAAAAGGCAACTGCCATTTCACACGTGGTCAGATTTAACTACTCGAAGTTATTTTAGGTATATCAGCCCCCAAAGACCAAACTACCTGAGAGTCCAGCTGTGTTCAAAGATCTCCAGAACCCAGCCCTCAAAGCTGGATAGGGCTGGTGCAAAGGGTGGTTAGACCTGAGTAGTTCTGGTAGTATTCCATGCAGTTAGTATTCGAGCCCCTAAAAACCCTCACTTGATTAGAGGCTCCTTAATGAAGCAACCTCCCTGCAGTGGTCTAGGACAAATCTACACTAAAGCTTGCTTAGAACACAAGCCCAACCCAATATTGGGAGCTTAACTGCCACCCCTCCCCGCCATCAGAGATGGTGAACTGAGAATCTTAATAGCAAGCAATCTTCCAGGGTTGTGAGAAATAATGGCATTTCAGTTGAAATCTTAAGCATTCATGATTATAAAAAGTGTATTTAAACTGCTGCAATAATATGCATATTTGTCATTAAATATTATATTCCTTCTGGTATGGTTCTCCTTGCCCAGTTTTGTTTTATGGCAATATTTATGCATTTTAAATGTGGTCCAAACATTAGTTTGCCACAGAGTTTCCTGCATGAGTAATTTATGTATTTCTTAGGGTGGTCCATTATACATATGTTTAATTAGCCTTAGAATCAGATTGTTAAATAGTTGTTTAAATGTCCCAGATATCAAGAAATAAGAGTACCCTATATTTTTCAGGAATTTATTATTGACTTTTGCACTTAAACCTTAACAATGTTTCACCAGTATCCTCGTTAGGGTCTCCCAGAACCCCAACAAAATTTGACATAACTTACTTTTACCATAGTACCAGATGCTTAAGTCTTTGGAATTTCATTTTTTGGTATAAGAGAAAGTTATCCAAGAAAAGTGAAGTGAACTAATGACTACAAGATAAAAAAAACTATGGACACAAATGATACAGTAACTACATTTAAAAGCCAACAGACCTGTCAGAAAGTGTTAACATGTCACTTCCTGCACCAGTGTTAGAAAAAGGATATGGAGGTGGGAGTGTTTTTGTTTGGCTTGCTTAGCCGCAAGTGAAAAGTACAGGGCTTGAAACCATCCGTACTTGGGGTATGATTCTGACTCTTCCAATTACTCATTTGTTTGATCCTGAGAAAGTTGCTCAACTTCAAGTGACTTCTAGATTTTATCAGATTTCCTCTGAGATCCACCCAAAAATGAGAAAACAAAAATAATGAACACTGTTTTAATGATCTTATTTACACAAATATGATATTAATACTGAGAGACGCTAGAACAACAGTAACTGTCAGATTAGGCCTTAACCTTGCCTCCAAATATCCCTCTAAGAACCTCTCAGCCTTGGCCTTAGATGATTTCTTTTTCTTTTTCTTTTTAAAGATTTTATTTATTTCAGAGAGAGAGAGACAGAGTGAGAGAGCATGAGAGGGGAGGTCAGAGCGAGAAGCAGACTCCCCATGGGGCTGGGAGCCTGATGTGGGGCTCGATCCCAGGACTCCGGGAGCATGACCTGAGCTGAAGGCAGAGGCTCAACCAACTGAGCCACCCAGGCGCCCCCTTAGATGATTTCTTGTTGTCAAGTATGGCTATATGTCATTTCTCCTGTCAAGTATGGAAAGTGAAGGATTTCTTCAACTTCCCACACACTCAGTACTTGCTTTCAAGCCAGGCCACGGGCTTCTCTTCCACCTCAGTCAAGGAAGGGGCAATTTCCAGTCTCCTCGCCTGCGCGCTTACTGTGCGTGTAACTGTTTGTTGGAAAGCCGCCGTACGTCTACGAGAGCCGAAGGGACACGGTGGTGTCATCTTTCTCTTGCTCCCTCCCGCCACACCGAGTGTCCTGGCCAGGTTGCTGCCCCTGGACACTGCATTCCCTCCGGAGCCCCTCGTTCCCCAGATTGTAGAATATTTGGACCAAGTTCAGAGAAGAGTTACTAAAAGGATTAAGGGGCCGAGGGGACCATTTATGAGGAGCTCAGAAATGTTTGGTAAGTGGCAATTACCTTTAAAAAGGTGTGGTGGCTCTGACATTAAGTTTGGATTTCAAGCCCTAGTTGGCAAAAAGGCCTCTTTTCAGGCTTCCACATCCAGAAACACCCTGAGGAAGGGGCGGAATCTCCCTCTGGCTTGGCCCTCCGACCGCTGCTCAGGCTGCCTGGGTGGTACGCACGGTCCAGGGCAGTGGCCTCCACGCACCCGCGCAGGCGGCGGGCGCCGTGAAGCAGAGCCCGTCCGAGGTGCCTGAAGGATGCTTCCAGACGGTCTGCTCAGTGGTCACGAAGACAAGCCTGGGTTGCGGAGGGCTAGATCCCCCTTCCCAGTAAAGCACGCGTCTGCATCCCATCCCCAGCGTCTGCTTGATGGGGGGGGGGGACACCATTTAGTAGGAGCCACTGACCGAGTCCCAGTGTGCAAGTCTGTATAAGCACAGTGCTCGGAATTTCTTCGAGAATGACAGTCCCCACTTGGCCACAGGGGAAAGCCTGAGAACGCAGATGACAGTTAAGGAGGCTGGGAGAGAGAATTCCTCATAGCAGCACGGCCCCAAATGTTCTGCAAGGGATGTTACTCCGTGTTACACACATTGAAAAAGAAAAGAGCTAAAAACTGGAACAAATGAAGTCAGACTGGATGTGTGTGATGCGCGTGTGTTCAGACCGCAGCATCTCTCAGAGCCATTTATATATCGAAGTCTACTGTGTCTCGCTAAGGCGGGGAGAGTAGGGTGCATACTATTTCCTAAATTCCGACTGGGCTTGGGATACTTTACTCCCGAAGCACAGATCATCTGTGCTCACAGCTACTTCTGTAGTGTCTTCTACCCTGGGGTCACCTTTGAGAGAGAGAGATTCATCCACCTCTGTGGCTAAAATGTATATCCAAGTAAGAACTAAATTTAGATTCATTATTTCTGTACCCTTCATAATTGCATGAACTTTAACCATCTCACTTCTTAGCATTCCTCGTAAGACATTTACTGTATCTCCTATCTGGTTAAATAGGCACCTTACCCGATAGTCTTACTTCCGCCCTCCCACCTCTCAGCATTTCCCACTGTGAATACCCACTCCGAACTCAACATGCTGTAAATATTGCCACGGATGGAGTTCCTTCTGAGGACCATGTAAAGTTTCTGTATCACTTTTTTTTCCATGAGCGGGGGCTGCCGCGGTTCAACTTGAACCTGCATACTACGATCTGGTATTCTACCTCAATTCTTCACAAGCTTCATTCATATTGGTCTTGTCTCTTGGAATTTCCCATAGGCTGCCTCACTAAAGTAACTTCCAGCCTGATCTTCCTCTTGTCTGATCTCTAGTTTGACATTATGCCTTCACAATCAAATCTTGTCATTTAATCCAAAACAAAAACTTTATTGTGACTATTAAATCGGTAATATTCACAGACTGACCTTGGTAACTCATTATTACCATGATTGAGAAGCCAACGTTTAAGCTTTGACTACTGATGCTCAAAACTGCACATTTCTTCCAGACTCTTCATATTTAACAAGATATGCTAACCACACACACACAAATCACTATCCAACCACTCTGTGTCTTCGACCAAATAAAACCTTTACCCTCTCATTTTTCAAGTAAACTTATAGTCCAGATTATAAAGCCAGGACTGAGTGTAAAAGGCAAACATTTTACCTTCCTGTGTTTTCTTCCCAGCATCTTCCTGAGCTGGTGACTATGAAAATATGCTAAGCCCAAAATAGCAGTTGTGTACTGCTGGCTTGGCCTCAGTCATTTCCAAGCCAAAGGGAATTGACAGACACCACCTTTACAAGTCCGATGTTTGTAAATATCCTATGAAATGACTTCATTCACTCAATGATTTCTGGAGGAAGCTGGCAGAATAACGTAGTAATTAAACTGAGGACTGATGGAAACTCTTAAACAGGAGAGCTGTTTTGCACAGCAATTCACATCAATGCTTTTAATGCATTTTCACTTAAAAAAATTGCTTGAAATACTAGGGCAGTTAAAAGGATCTGCCTCTTCACTGAGACACATATTTAAAATTCCAGTAGAGATGGCCTATGGAAAAGAAGGAGTTTCTTTCAGTTTCCCGGTATCATCTTAGAATCAGTATGATTTATTTTAACCCACTGAGCCACCCAGGCGTCTAGTATGATTTATTTTAAGTATGATGAATTGTGAAATCAAAACTCAACTGTATTCAGCTGTAAGTAGAAAAGACATCCCAAAGCCAAAACATCATGTGCTCAAGACCCACTGCCTGTGCGCCAGGTACTCACTCCGTGGGCACTATGTGGTCTGGCACTGTTGTTGCTCTGCCCGGCATCCCTTTGGCTCCTCCAGCTGGTCGCCAGCATGCCCTGATCCATCCACGCAGTCACTCATTTACTCAACAACACTGAGCCGCCACCTCAGGCACTGCCCTAGTTGTCATGTAGCTGTAAACAAAAATACTTTCCCACATACCTCTCCTAACGGCCTAATAGTTATGTACTTGGAGACAGACAAAAATTCTAATACAAAGCAATAAATTGGAATCCAAAAGCAGATAGAAGGAGCTCTGAATGCTTCCCAAAGGAAAATGCAAGCTGTGAAATTACTCATGTCACTTCATTTTTTATTAAGTTTTTAATTTTAATTCCTGTATAGTTAGCATACAGTGTTATGCTAGTTTCAATTATACTATAGTGATTCAATGATTCATTACATTACTCAGTGCTTATCACAGTAAGTGCACTCTTAATCTCCACCACCTGCTTCACCCAGACCCCCGCCTACCTCCCCTCTGATAACCATCATTTTGTTCTCTATAGTTAAGAGTCTATTTCTTGGTTTGTCTCTCTCTTTTAATCTTTGCTCATTTGTTTCTTAAATTCCACATATGAGGGCGCCTGGGTGGCTCAGTGGGTTAAAGCCTCTGCCTTCGGCTCAGGTCATGATCCCAGGGTCCTGGGATGGAGCCCCACATCGGGCTCTCTGCTCTGCAGGGAGCCTGCTTCCTCCTCTCTCTCTGCCTGCCTCTCTGCCTATATGTGATCTCTGTCTGTCAAATAAATAAATAAAATCTTTAAAAAAAAATTCCACATATGAGTGAGATCATATGGTATTTGTCTTTCTCTGAATGACTTATTTCACTTAGCATTATACTCTCTAGCTCTATCCATGTTGTTGAAAATGGCAAGATTTCATTCTCTTTTATGGCTGAATAATATTCCATTATATATATATATATATATATATATATATATATATATATATCACCTTTCCTTTATCCATTCATCTACTGGTGGACCCTTGGGCTACTTCCATAACTTGGCTATTGTAAAAAAATGCTGGCAAAAACATAGGGCTGCATGTATCCCTCTAAATTAATGTGGGGTTTTTTGTGTGTTTTTAGGGTAAATACCCACTAGAGTGATTATTGGACTGTATAGTAGTTCTATTTTTTAACTTTGTGAGGAATTTCATACTGTTTCCACAGTGGCTACCCCAGCTTGCATTCACACTAACAGTGCATGAGGGTGTCTTTTTCTCCACATGTCATTGCCAACACTTGTTTCTTGTGGTTTTGATTTTAGCCATTCTGACAGGTATGAGGTGATCTCACTGCAGTTTCGATTTGCATTTCCCTGATGATGTGTGATGTCGAGCATCTTTTCATGTGTCTGTTGGCTATCTGGATGTTTGCATTGGAGACATATCTGTTCATATCTTCTGCCCACTTTTTTAATGGAATTATTTGTTTTGGGGGGGCATTGAGTCATATCAGTTGTTTATATATTTTGGATACTAAACCTTTATCAAATATATCATTTGCCAATACCTTCTCCCATTCAGTAGGTTGCCTTTTAGTTTTGTTCATTATTTCCCTCGTTGTACAGAATTTTCTAATTTTGATGTAGTTTCAATAGTTTACTTTTGTTTTTATTTCCCTTGCCTCAGGAGACATATCTAGAAAAAGGCTGCTACAGCCATTGCTGAAGTATAGGACTTCATTTTTAAAAGACTCTAACATACAAATAACCACCATCTTTCCTAGTACCTGATGGCATAGATACAAAGCCTAGAAAAAAGGGAAACTTTTAGGCCATTCGTAACAATTTAAAGAATGGAGTAAGAGAAGTTGGCAAAAATCAGGACCAACTTAGGGAAACCAAAGCCAGAAAATTCCAAGGTAGAGTGAAATTGGATGAGTTAGTGACTAAAAAGAATTTGTTACACTTCAGAAATATTTCTCATTTCTCTTTGTCAGTATTTAACTTAGTAAATATTCTTCTGGATGAATAATCATATTCCTTTGAAAATACAAATAACATGTGGGTGTGAGGTAAAGGGCTGTCAGTCATTCACATTCTGCTTGTATGAGCTACGTAAAAATTTAATGAAATGTTTGGCACAGTTCTTTGTAAATTAAGGAATGCTGTAAAATCAGAATGGCAGTGTAGTTAAGATCACAGATTCTGGGTCCATACCAACTGAATTTGAAATCTAGCTCTACTAATAACAAGCTATGTAAGTTTAGGAACTAATTTAATCTCTTGGTGCCTCAGTTTGTTCATCCACAAAATGGGAATAATAGTTGAAACTATTCCACAAGGTTGTTGAAAGGTTTAATCAATTAATTTACATAAAGTACTTAAAACCGTGCTGGGACTTGCCCTTTTGACCAAAACGGAAACAACAGAGACTGGTTTTATGCTTCCTCCTAAAACTACCAAAAACAAACAAACAGGATATGAAATAAAATATGAAAGAATGATTATCAAGACACAGTACATCAGGCAATGAAGGACAGTGATCCCTGAGACATGGGAAACAAATAAAGCAATCCCGAATGATTGCCCTAATTTACTGCCTTGAGAGAGTTCCCAGACCACAGTATAGAAGGGAGTTAAGGGGAGGATCCATGCAAAGCTTTCAGGGCTCCCTAAGTTGAAGAGATGGAGTTCAGAGTGTGAGTAGGGGGCTAGAAAGTGCAAGACAAAGTACCAGTAAGGAGAGAGTTAAAAAAAATAAAAAAGCAAAAACAAAAACAAAAAAACAAAAAAAAAAAATCCCAAAAAACAAACAATGGGGATCAGCAGAGAAGTGACAAGCAAATGCCATGTGAGCAAACTATGTAAGACCAGGGAAAGAACTATCCCAAAGCACCAGAGAGTATAGTACACAGCACTCACATAGGACCAGGAATAGTGGCTATTGTCACCAGACTGAAAAACCTCAAAATTCATGGAACATTTGGTTAAGTACTCAGAAGATTCTTATCCCAGTAATAGGAAGTAATTAGTCTTGACTAAATATTTCTCTGGTCAGATCTACCACATTTTAAAATTATTCTCAAAGGGGTGCCTGGGTAGCTCAGGGGGTTAGATGTCCAACTCTTTATTTAGGCTCAGGTCATGATCTCGGGGTAATGGGATTGAGCCTTGTGTCAGGCTCTTCACTCAGCATGAAGTCTGCTTGAGAATCCCTCCCACCCCCTGCTCGTGTGCTCTCTTTAGCTCTGTCTCTCTCTCAAATAAATAATCTTTTTTCAAAAATAATTCTCAAAAAAGAAAAGTAGGAACTGCATCTCAGAACAAAGTTCAAAAATATTTATAGGAAAACAAAAATAGCAAGCCAAATTCACAAGGTAAAATTCACCATGTGTATCAAATCAAAGATTACCAGGTATGAAAAGAAGGAGAAAAATATGAATCAAAATGGGGAAAATTAATCAACTGAAACTGACTCAGAACTAATACAGATGTTAGAATAATCAGAAATGCCATTAATCATAATTAATAATGACATCACTATTATATTCCACATGTTCAAAGAGTATGGACAGACATTAAAGATATAAAAAAGACCCACACTGAACATCTATAGATGAAAACTATAATGTTTGTGATGAAAAAGACACACCAGATGGAATTAGTAGAAATTAGACATTAGACAAGAAGATATTAGTGAACTTGAAGAAGCAATAGAAGCTATACAAAATGAACCAAAAAATATTAAAATACAGAAAGAGCTTCAGTGAACTATAGGAAAATGTCAAGTGGTCAACAGACATGTAATGGAATCCCCCAGAGTGGGGAAGATGGAAAATATATTTGAAGAAATAATGGCAAGAAAATTTTCAAATTTGATGAAAACTAAAAATCTACAGACCCAAGAATCTCATTTAACCTTAACATAAGACATATGAAGAAAAGTACACTATGGAACATCATACTCAAATTGCTCAAGAACATGATAAGGTACAAATCTGACAGGCAGACAGAATAAAAAAATAAAATTACATATGAAGAAACAAAGTTAATGGTAGATTTCTCATCATAAAGAACACAAGCTAAAAGATGTGGAGCAGCATCTGTAAAGCATTAAAAGAAAAAAATCAAACTAGAATTTTATACTCAGTAAAATACCCTGAAGAAAAAAAAGCAAAATAAAGACTTTTTCATTTAGGCAAAAGGAAAATTATACCCAATGGCAATATGGATCTGCACAAAGGACAAAAGAGTACCAGAAATTTTACCTATCTGAGTAAATATATGACTTTCTTATTTATTTGTATCTTTGAAAAAGATCACTGTTTCAATGAAACTAATAATACATTATGAGGTTTGTAACACATATAAGTAAAATGTATAAAAATAAAAATACAAAGGCCAGGAGGGAAGAAGTAAAAATATATATTTATGAGTTTCTTATACTGTTAAGTGTTATATTACCTGACTGTCAATTTTAATAAGTTAAAGAAGTATACTATGATGCGAAACTGATCACTAAAATAATAAAAAAAAAAAGTCATAGCTAATAAGTTACCAATGGAAATGAACAAAATCTTTAAAAAAAGAATACGGGGCGCCCGGGTGGCTCAGTTGGTTAAGCGGCTGCCTTCGGCTCGGGTCATGATTCCAGGGTCCTGGGATCAAGCCCAGCATCGGGCTCTCTGCTCAGCGGAGAGCCTGCTTCTCTCTCTTCCCCTCTCCCTGCCGCTCTGCTTACTTGTGCTCTCTCTCTAGCTCTCTGTCAAATAAACAAATAAAATATTTTAAAAAATTGCATTTATAAAAAAAAAGAATACAAAAGAAGATAGGGAAAGGGAACAACATAAGAGACAAAAAGAGAGCAAAGACTGGAATGTTTTGTTTTGATTTTAGATTTTAGCTCAGAGGTTTAAGACCTAAACATAATAATCACATTAAATATAAATGGTATCAACACACCAATTAAAAGGCAGAAACTGTTAGATTAGATAGAAAAGCAAGACGAACTCTGTGCTGCCTGAAAGAAAGGTACAAATAGGTTAAAAGTGTAAAACAAAAAAAAAAAAAACAAGAAAAGGAAAAAGATATATCAAGTTAATATTAGTCAAAGAATGTTAGAGTAGTATATTAGTATCAGATTAAGATTTCAGACTAATATTATCAGGCAAAAGAAGGGAAGATTTTGTTATTATAAGTAGATCCAATTATCAACAAGGCACAGAATCTTAACGCTTATGCCCTAATAACAGAGCTTTAAGACAGATAAAGCGGGGCACCTGAGTGGCTCAGACGGTTAAGTGTCTACCTGTGGCTTAGGTCATGATCTTTAGGTCCTGGGATGGAGCCCCAGGCCCTGCTTCCAGCTCAGGGGGAATCTGCTTCTCTCTCATCCTCTGCCTCTCCCCCCCCACCATTCGTGCTCTCTCATTGACTCTCTCTCTCTCAAATGAATAAACAAAATCTTAAAAAAAAAAAAAGACACATAAAGCAAAACTGATACAAGTGTAAAAGAAATGGACAAATACACAATTATAGTAGCAAATTTCAATTCTCTTCTCTCTATTGAATAAATAGAAAACCAGTAATGATGTGGGGGACTTAAAAATCACAGTCAACCAAAATTGATTGGTACTGACAGAACATTCCATCTAATGATAGTAAAATACACACTCATTTTATTTGCACACGAAACACCTCCCAAGAGAGACCACATTCTGGGGCATAAAACAAGTCTCATTAACTATAAAAGTATTTAAATTAGACAAACTACTTCTTTGATCACAACAGAATTAAAATTAAATGAGAGGTCTCTAGAAATCTCCAAATATTTAAAACTGAACAACACAATTTTAAATAATCAGTAACTAAAAGATGAAATTAAAAAAAAACTAAAAAACAACTTGAAGGAAAATAATTTTAAAAATACATTAAAATTCATGGAAATCTGATAAAGCAATCTATAGGAGAAAATTTATAGCACTGAACATTTATTTAGAAAAGAAGAAAGGTTTTAAATCAAGGACCTCAATTTCTACTTTAGAAAGAAGAGCAAATGAAACACAAAGTAAACATAAAATAGTAAAGATTAAAGAAGAAATAAAAAAATGTAGAAAACTAATAAATAGAGAAATTCCATAAAACCAAAAGCTGGTTGTTTAAGAAAAACAGAATTGATATACCTCTAAGGAGAGACAACATAGAAATTACCAATATCCGGAATTACAGAAGTGTTACCAGTACAAAACCTAGTCATTAAAGGATAATAGATGTTAGGGGTCCCCATGCAACCCTTAGTTTTGATAATTAGCACTAGAAAAACTCAAAGAGCTCAGAAATGCTGTTATACTCACAATTAAAGTTTATTACAGTGAAGAGATACAAATTAAAATCAGCAAAGGCAATGGGGCATCTGGGTGGCTCAGCTGGTTAAGTGTCTGCCTTTGGCTCAGGTCTGGATCCTGGAGTCCTGGGATCGAGTCCTGCATTGGGCTTCTTACTCAGCGGGGAGTCTGCTTCTCCCTCTGACCCTCCCCCTGCTTCTGCTCTTTCTCCCTCATTCTCTCTCTCAAATAAAAAATAAATAAAAATCTAAAAAATATTCTGATTTTTATGCTAATACAGTCAACAACTTAGATGAAACAAGTATCTTAAAAGAAAAACTATGGGGGCGCCTGGGTGGCTCAGTGGGTTGAAGCCTCTGCCTTCAGCTCAGGTCATGATCCTGGGGTCCTGGGATTGAGCCCCACATCGGGCTCTCTGCTCAGTGGGGAGCCTGCTTCCTCCTCTCTCTCTCTCTGACTGCCTCTCCGCCTACTTGTGCTCTCTCTCTCTCTCTCTCTGTAAAATAAATAAATAAAATCTTAAAAAAAAAGATCTTTAAAAGAAAAACCATGAAAAGTCACTCAAGAATAAATAATCTAAACAGCCCTGTATCTATCAAAGAAATTCAATTTGACGGTCAAAAAGTTTCCCACAAAGAAAACTCCAGATGCATTCACTGGTATATTCTACCAGGTGTAGAAGGAAGAATTAATATCAAAGCTATGTAAGTCTTCCAGAAAATTGAAAATAAGAAAAAAGGTTCCTCATTTGGTGAGATCAGTATTAACCTAATCCCAAAACAAGGCAGACATCACAAAAACAATTACACACTAGTATCCCTCATGAACATATGCAAAAATTCTAAACAAAGTTTTAGCCAATCAAGTCCAAGAATACATTAAAAGCATAATATATTATGGCTAAATAAAGTTGATCACAGGATGCAAGATTGGTGTAACACTGACCAATCACTGCAACTCACCATGTTAATAATCTAAAAAAGAAAAATCCTGTTATCACCTCAACAGACCCAAAAAAGCATGCAAGAAAATCCATTATCCATTCTGATAAAAGCTCTTAGCAAACTGGGACCAGAAAGGAATTTCAACAGCATAAAAGGCATCTACCAAAAAACCCTAAAACAACACTATATTTAATGGTAAAAGACTTTTATGCTTTTCCCCTAAAATGAGAAACAAGATAGGGTACACGATCTCAGTTCTATTCACCATTATGCTGGTGTGTCTTGGCCAGGGCAGTAAGGCAAGAAAAATAAATAAATGGCACACAGATTCAAAAGACAGAAATAAAATTGTGATTTGCAGACATGATCATCCATGTAGAAAATCCAATGAAATCTACCTTTAAAAATGCTGCTATAACTAATAAGTGTATTTATCATGGTTGACAACAAACATAAATCAATTTTATTTCTATATAGCAGATACTCCGAAAAAATTGAATACTGAATTAAAAGTGCTATTTACAATGGGACATGCTATTAACTATTCGGGGATAAATCTGACAGAAGATGTGCAAAATTCGTATACTGAAAACTGCAGAATATTGTTGAAATACTATTTTAAGATTTTGTAAAAAAAAAAAAATTAAACAGTGTCTTGATTTTTCTCTTCTCTATTTTTAGCCTTTTATTTACTAACCAATGAGTCCATGGCTGCAACTAGCAATACTAAATGGGGTTAATGTTATTCACCGTCACAGAGATTCAAACTTAACAAGGAATCTGAGAATACATGAAATGTGGAAATGTTTCATGTTTCAGTACATGGAAAGGTTTAGTCCTTCAACATTTATTTGAAGGCTCAGTAGGCATCAAACATTCTGTTATGCACTGGTTGAAGAAAAGATGCATCCCCTGATCTTATGTAGCCATTACCTAATAGAGGGAAAGAGAAAGTAAACAAGGAAGCAAACAATGCAAATTACTTGAGTTGTAATTAGTGCTGTTAAAGCAATAAAGAACACAAAATGGGGGTGAGCTGGAGGGGTGCTGTTTGGATAAGGGGGTTGCTGAAAGTCTAAGTGCACATTCAAGTCAAAACCTGAAGCAGAAATAACCAGACTGAAAAGGGAAAGATTATTGGGGCCAAAAAGGACAGCATTTGGGAAAGCCCTGTGTAGGGCGCTAGGGGGAGAGCCTGACAAGTTCCAAACCTCCAGAGAAAGGCAGTTGGACTGGAGTGTAGGTAGGGACTGTGGAGTAAAAGGGAAGGACACGCCTAATGATCACTTAAGAGGGGTAGGAAGGGCTGAGATCACACAGGCTCATGTAGGAACTGGTATTTCATTCAAAGTATGCCGGGAAGTCACTTCTCAGTTCTAACCAGAGGACACACACTAGATTTTCACTTTTTTTTTTTTTTAAAGATTTTATTTATTTATTTGACAGAGAGAGATCACAAGTAGGCAGAGAGAGAGAGAGGAGGAAGCAGGCTCCCCGCAGAGCAGAGAGCCCGATGTGGGGCTCGATCCCAGGACACTGGGATCATGACCTGAGCCGAAGGCAGAGGCTTTAACCCACTGAGCCACCCAGGCACCCCTAGATTTTCACTTTTTAAAAGATCATCTCTAGGAGTTCTGGTAGAGAATCCACCAGAGGGAATATAAGGATCGAAGTCATCACAGATGATTCCCTTTTGCCATGAACACATAAAACTGCCGAATAACTTAGAACATGTGCTTATTTAAAAAGAAGAAAATACAGGGCTGCCCAGGTGGCTCAGTCCGTTGAACCTCCAACTCTTGATTTTGGCTCAGGTCGTGATCTCTGTCAGGGTGCTAGGATCGAGCCCTGCAACAGGGTTCACGCTCAGCGGGGAGTCTGCCCCTGTCCCTCCCTCTCTCCGTCTTCCACCCCTCCTACTCGTGCTCCCACACTCTCTCTCCCACTCAATAAATCCTCAGGGGAGAAAAAAGAAAAAAAAAGAAAAAATATATCCTAGAACGTAAAAGCAGAAAGGGATGTAAACAGCGAACCCAAGGGGGTCTCTACCTGCATAGGAGCTCGGGCTTGGGACTCCTGCACACGTGTGAAGACAAGGTCACCGAAGTCAAGCTCCCGGCCTGGAGGGGCCGCCCACGTGCTAAGGGGACGAGAGCAAACCCGGGCTCCTGGGACCCGAGCCCTGACCATGCGGGGGAGAGAACCCCATTTTAGGTCACAAGCTGAAAAAGCGACTCAGATCTGACCGAAAGCCACGGAAGTCCCAGCGCCCCGCAAAACCAGCCTGCAGAGCCCGCCCCCCACGGCCACGTGGACCTCCGAACCGCGAGGGCCGTCTTGGAGGCGACGCTCCCCAGGGCACCGCGTCGGCTGAGGAACCAGTCACCACGAGGGACAGCCTGGGAACTGTCATCGGGACCGACGCCGCTCCCACCGTCGTCTCACGAGTCGGCTCTCGTTCGGGGCTGATGAAAACCCTTTAAAATGCCGAAATTTCCTTCTCTAGTGAGATTACTGAAATTCTTGAAATTCACCCAGAACTTAAAAAAAAAAGTTTTCGTGGGCACCTGGGTGGCTCAGTGGGTTAAGCCGCTGCCTTCGGCTCAGGTCATGATCTCGGGGTCCTGGGATCGAGCCCCACATCGGGCTCTCTGCTCAGCGGGGAGGCTACTTCCCTCTCTCTCTGCCTGCCTCTCTGCCTACTTGTGATCTCTCTCTGTCAAATTAAAAAAAAAAAAAAGTTTTCGTATAAACTTAACACGGGGCATGCGGGCGCCTCATTTTCGCCACACGGTTGGGGACCGGAACCGACCACCGGCCGGACGGCTCCGCTGCCACAACGTTCGGTCCGCGTCCCGGAGCCCGAGCCCGCGTCCCGGAGGGGAGCGCGCGCCGCCGGCCCGGCCGAACTGCACGTGGATTCGGGCGTGGGGACACGAGTCCACACGGGGACCGCGGGGCTGGCAGCACGGACGCTGCAGAAGCCGCTCTTGAGTCCGAAGCCCGCAGGCCGCACGCGGGCGTCCGATCGCCGGCTCCGTCGGGCCCTGCCCGGGCCTCACTCACGCACCCCGATTGGGGGTACGGCCCCTACTCTCCGCTCGGCTTCGTCGCAGCTGCGGCGAACACTGGCCCACGGAAGCCGAGTGGACGGTAACCAAAACGACGCGGTTTTCTCCGTTTTTCTCTTCATGTTGACGTCTCGGAGGAGAACACGAAGGACGCAGCCGCGGGACGTCCTGCTGTGTCTGCACGTGTCTTCGCCCGTCCGGCTCCACCTGGGAGCAGAGGCGCCGGCCTGGGCTCGAGGCCGAACCAGACCACGAAGGCAGGACCCGGGAGAGAAAGGCGCGGCGTCTCCCCGCACGCCGGCGCCGACCCGGCCCCGCACGGTCTCTGAGCCAAACGCCGACGCGAGACCACGTTCCGGGAGAGGGGCTGCGGCGTCCCCCGGGGAGAAGCTACAGGTACGCGAGAACCGGTCGCAGGACGCGGCAACGACCGGCCGGCGGGTCACTCGGGAGACCCAGCCCCGCAGGAAGGGCCGCTACACGCGTCGGCTCCCTTCCCACCGTTCCACCCAGGCCCTCAACACGCTTCCTCGCACGGCCTCCGCGCGCCCGGAAAGCCCCGCCCCCCGCCCCGCCCAGCAAGGGGACGGCCCCGCCCCAAGCGCTTCCCTGAGGACCCGGCAGGCAGCTGCGCCCGCGCTTTCCCGCCACCGACGTGCAGCCCCTTCCGAACTGCCTGTTTGTCTCCACCCTCATCGCAGCGCCATTTCTCCCCTTACCGCGTGAAGCTGTTAACCCGACGAGGGCAGGAGACAGCGCGAGAGAGCAGACTCGTGTGAAAGACAGAAATGCCTCCGCGGCCGCGATTTCCTCGGGCGGTTTGCCCGGCAGCGCTGGAGGCAACTCGGACGGAGCCGGGCCCTGCGACATGCGAAAGGGGGCCTCGTCGCCAGAGCGCGGAGCGCTGATTGGTCGTTCGGCCGCGGCCGGGAGAGAACCCGGATGTGCCTGGGCCGTCGCGTTGGCAGTCGGGGCTCCGAGGTCTGGGCGTTCTGGGGGCGCGGGCAGCCGAGGCGCATGGCGCGGGGTTGGGCCGGCTTCTCTGAGGAGGAGCTGAGGCGACTGAAGCAGGCTAAAGGTAACGGGACGCGCCGGCGGAGGTTTCGTCTTCGGGTTTAGTGAGGGGAAGGGGCGGGGCTGCAGCTTTGAGGGGCAGGGGGTGGGGAGGAGGGTAACGTGTTGGTGTTTGAGGAAGGAGCTGGGATGGGAGGAGGGGATGGGGGCTCCCGAGGTGCGTGTGTCGGGAGCCGGGGCGGGAGGGGCGAGTCCCAGGAACCGGGATCCTGTTTTAGGAGGGGAAGTTCGGGATTCCGGCTCAGGGATGTGGACGTGACTTTCCCGGCGGGAGCAATGGGACTTGGGAGAGGCGGCGCGCCGACAGCCAGCCGTCGCCTGTGGGAAGGCTGCGGCGTGAACCTGGGCTGGAGGGCTGGGGTCGCGGGGAGGAGGTGGAGGGGCACCGCGTCAGACTGTGATGAGTTTACCGAAGCTGACAGTGGCTGGGCAGGAGGGAGCACAGGGGTCCGCATAGACGCGAAAAGACGGTGCTTTTCATGGTACATCTGGAGTCTTGGGTTCGCTTCTGGTCGCCGGATGACACGTAGTTCTGCCTCTCGAGAGTGAGAACACCTAGAGTTTCTGAGAGGGTGCGTGGGAGGGTGTACCTGTTGACTTCGCTGTGAGCTTCCCTCGCTGGAACGTGTGCTTTTTGTTCGCTTTTCTTTTAATGGAGGAGCTGATTTTGCTGTCATTGGGTGAGAAGCTCTTGGTATGAATTATGCTTTGTTTGTGGCTGAAGTTTCCTGAAACTGGTGGTCGTGGAGGTGTACGCTCCGGCACTCTGGGTACCGTAGTTGACAGACTTTGCTTTGGGAGACAATGAAGCGAACCCTGGCGTGCGTTTTGTTAGTTTGTGACCAAATTGGGTGTTGCTCAGGTAAGGCTGTGCGTTGTCAGCGCAGATGTAAAAGCCTAAGGCTGACATGGAGAAAGTGGTCAAGTAGGAACGTAGGGCCAGGGTGGATTATATAGGTGGAGGAACTTTGGACTGGCCCAGAGGTCTTCAAGAATTGTATCATAGGGGCGCCTGCGTGGCTCAGTGGGTTAAGCCTCTGCCTTTGGCTCAGGTCATGATCTCAGGGTCCTGGGATCGAGCCCCGCATCGGGCTCTGCTCCGCAGGGAGCCTGCTTCCTCCCCTCTCTCTGTCTGCTTCTCTGCCTACTTGTGATCTCGGTCTGTCAAATAAATAAATAAAAATTAAAAAAAAGAATTGTATCATAAAAGGGATACTACAGTGGACTCCTACCTTGATGTTCTCATATTCTTTCTGCTCTGTGTTTGGAACATCGGTTTACATACTTGAATGTACAGAGTACAAGTGTCCGTGCTTCTGGTCTGCGGGAAGTTGGAGGTATCAGCTTCTGTATTACACGGACGAAGATGAAGCAGGCGTGTCCTTCAAAGAGCGGGTAGTCTAGTGAGGACACAAACGATAATGAAATGGGTAATAGAAAACTTACAAGAGTTTGCTACAAAGTTAGCTGGGGGGGTGGGTGGAGCTTGGAAAGATTTCAGAGATTATGTGTTAGCAGAGGTGAGTTTGCCAAGGGAAAGAAGACTTAATATAGACTAAATTGTAACGGCAGATTCATTATGTAGAAGTACATTTGTAAATATCTCTGCAGTTTGGGATAGAGAAGAGCAGGAAGGCTGTTAGTGTCTAGGCCCGTGGTACCTTAGGGAGACTTAGAGCACAGTCACCACCACCAGTCTATGTCTACCCTACTTGGCATTTTTGTACACCCGTAGCCAAACACAGTGATTGGCATATAGATCTCCTAGCTGTACCTCTAAATCTTTTTACCTCGTATTTCTCATTTGTAAAACTAGAAGATCTGAACTTTAAAGTTTTTAAGGCTCCTTCCAGTTATTCCCCAACCTTAAAAATACAAGTAAGTAATCCATGAAGATGGAGCTGGTTGCTAGCAAAAATATGCATGACAGCACTCTAGAGAAACCCATATGCACATGAGGAAAGATTAAGAATGTTCTTAACGTTCTTTTTTTTTAAGATTTTATTTACTTATTTGAGTTAGAGAGGGAGAGAGAGCACACAAGCAGGCGCAGTGGCAGGCAGAGGGAGCAGACTCGTCGCAGAGCAGGATTGTCGCAGGGCCCCATCCCAGGACCCTGGGATCACAACCTGAGCTGAAGGCGGACTCTTAACTGACTGAGCCACCCAGGTGCCCCTGTACTTAGAATTCTTACTTTTAGTATTAAAGAGCTGGGAACAAACCAAGTGTTCATTTAAAAAAAAGGGGGGGGGATAAGTAAATTGTATTATAATATACATCCAGTGGGCTGCTGTACAGCTACGCGAATATGTGAAGTATACCCAGAAGCATTGACATGTGTAAATTTCATAAATAAAATGCATGAAAAGAGCAAGTCACAGAAGAACAACCTGATACCATTTGTAGAAGATCAGAATCATGCGACATAGGTATATTCTTTGGGAACATAGGACATCAAAGTGCAGGATACTAGAGAGGCAAGGAAATATTATTTGGAAGGGGCAAATACATCGGGAATTTCAACAGTATTGGTAATAATGAAATCAAGTTGAGACAAGTTATGCTACAGTAACAAATAGCCCTAATATATCAACTGTTTAAAATAATAAATGTTTATTTTTCTCTCTAGCTTCATGTCCGATATGGTCGGGCAAGTCACTCTTCCCAACATAATGACTTCACATCGTGTTTTGGTGCTATCATTTAGGGGTTCACCGTGGCATGAGGAGAAAAAGGTTGAGAATTGAGCATGAGCAACTCAGTGCTTCTGTCAGTAAATGATAGGTGTCACTCCTACTTAAATTTCATTTAACAAAAGCAAGTACTATGATTTGGAGGCCAATAGGTGCAGTTATCTGTGTGTTCCAAAAGAGAGGATAACGTCTGTCATTAAATAGCAGTTATGTCTATTATAGTCATGTTTTATTTGTAAATGTTACTGTTTTTAATTATCTATCCAGGTTCGATATGTGTCTATAACACATACATGTATTTGATGTATGACTTATTTCATACTAAAAAACTGGAAATAAAAAAGTGCAGCTACAATGCTGTCGATGTCTAAAGAAAATATTCATAAGTTACTTATTCTTGACACTAGATCTTTGCTGGGTATAGTATGAATATCTCCTTCTAGCTTATAACTTGTCTTTTAACTTTTACCTTTTGATGAACAAAGTATTTAATTTTAATATGGTGAAATTTGTCAACATTTTTGTGTCTTAAGAACTTAGTACCCTACCATGAGGTGATAGTACTCTATCATAAGATATTAATGCTTATTTTCAATTAAGAGTTTTTAACAGTCATTTTTATTGTAAACTACAACAGATTTAAAACGCTGCATAAAGAAATGTGCTTCTAATAGGAATTTTAAGGTGTTGACTTGACATTAAGCCCTTAACCCATTTGGGGAATGTTTTGTTTGTTTTTGTATGGTGTGAGGTATGGATCTGATTTTATCTTTTGCTTACAGCAGTTTTTTCCTCAAGTCCATTTACTGAATGAGTCCACCTTCTGCTTTTGATAGGCGGTGCCATCTCAGTCATGTACCAGAGCTCCGTGCATGTCCGAACCTCTTCCTGGGTTCTCTCTTCTATTTCATGAGTCATTTTGTCTATTCCTGTGCTCTCTGTCCTACTCCATTGGTCTGTCTATTCACGAATACCAACTGTCTTTATTATCGCAGCTTAATAGTGGGTTTTGAAGTCAAGTAAAGCCAGTCCTACAGTTTTGTTCTTCAATATTATACTGGTGTTCTGAGTCTTGTGCCTCTCTGTATAAACTGGAAAGTCATTGTGTCAGTTTGCACAAAATATCTTGGCTGGGATTTTGATTGGGATTGCAGTGGATCTGTAGATCAAGTTGAGATGAACTGACATCTTGACGGTATTGAATCTTCTGTTCATGAATATGGAATAGATATCTCTCCATTTAGCTCTTTGATTTCCTTACCAGAGTTTGTAGTTTTCTTTATAGATCTTCTACTTTCTTAGATTTATTTCTAAATATTAATGTTTTTTAGTGTTAATGCAAATGGCATCGTGTTTTAATTTCAAATTCTACTTGTTCATTGTTGGTACATAGGAAAGCATTTGACTTTTGTATATTAATCTTGCATTCTGCAACCTTTTATAACGGCTTATTAGTTCCAGGTGTTTTTATATCATATGTTCTGTTTTTAAGTGGCCTAGTTTATTGTTTGATTTATTATTTGTTACTTGATTATTGTAGCAGTTTTAATCTCATATGCAGGTTCTGTGAAAATGCAAAATAGAATGGGAGCTGCAGGACTGAATTTCGTAGGGACTGTTAATTCAGCCTCGTGAGCGTAACTGGGAAGTAAACAGGCTCAGTGGCATTTGCTGATGGTGCGGCTAAAGACCGGTGGTTGAGAATAAGTTTCTGTCCCAGAATAGAGGGGGCTACTTTGTGTTTCTGGCAAAAGCGAACAGTAATAACATTTTACTTTTGATGGTACATGTATCTTTTAAAGATATTTTCTTTACCTGTCTCATTTAATCCTTACACCAACTCCATGAGTGAAGTAGAGCAGGTAAATTTTCATCCCCTTTGACATATGAAGAAACTGAGGTGTGGAATAATTAATTGACTTGCTTAAGATTATTGAGCTGGACAAAAGCTGGAACTGTGACTCTAGAGCTTTTAATTCTCCTTTGGAAGATTTAAATACTAGGCTTGTGTTGCTTCAGAGGTCAATGTACAGAATTTTAAAAGCTCTATTTGAGTTCATTCACAGGGACTTCACCACAGTTTCTTTTCCCAGGTATTTTGTAAATAGTACCATTTACAGATCTTATTAAATACAGTGTGATAGTGAGTAAATTCTCCCATACTCTGTCTTAAAAGGTTAACACTGGATAACCCAAAAAGTATAGTGAGGTATTATTTATTTTATAGTGCTTTTTAAAAAAAATATTCCTCCCAGTTGTTTTATCTTCCTCTATTGGTTTGATTAGGCTGCTATTAAAATTAGTTTGCATATATTGATTAATGGCTAACTGACTTTGGGGAACACAACCTTGCTCTGCTTTGAAAGAGGAAAGCTAACAATTGAGGGTTAACTAGCATTCTTGGAAATAAGAGATTTCATTCGGTTATACTTTGTACATAGCATCTACCTGTGTATCAGATTGACCTAAGATCTGCTGTTAGTTAAAGGCGTAGCCTGTCTGTAAACGCAGCCACCGTTTTAGTTCAGGAGAGCAGATAGAATCATAAATCAAATTTAAGACCAATCAGGGATTCATTTGTCTACCTTGTTTGGTCAAATTAGTTGATTCTTGAGGAGTTCTCAATTCAAGTTGATAAAGAAACCTTGTATTTTTATTCTGAGGCCTAACTCAGCAGACAAATGGACTTCTTTTAAGGTAAATTTTGAGTTGGGACAGTTTTTTTTTTTTAAATATTAACAGTGTGATTGGAGAACTGTTAAAATGCCATGGGAAGATGGCTGTTTTTTCCCTGGGCTTTTGTGGTAGGGACGAAGGGAGAAGCCCTGTAGAATTATTATCAAAGTTTAATGTTAATCCTTTATTTTCTAAGAGAAATTCTGACTGTTTGCTGCTCACACAAGGGAATTTTTCTCCATTCTCTTTTTCACACAGATCCATTTGAACCACAGCGACGTCTCCCTGTGAAGAAAAGTCGACAACAACTTCAGCGGGAAAAAGCTCTTCAAGAGCAAAGCCAAAAACTTGGACTTCAAGATGGATCAAGCTCAGTACCTCCAGAGCAGTTGCTTTCTGCACCAAAACCAAGCTTTAATAGTCCAGAACCACAGTCTTCTCTCCAGGTTCCTCCTGGTCCTCTTACACTCGCCTCTCCTGTCGGTGATGGAAAACCACAGGGGACTGAAAGTCCACCAAGGGAACTGGGACTTGAGAATTCCCATGATAGTCACAAAAACGCCGAGGTTCTGCCCCCAAAGCCAGATTGCAAAATGGAAAAAAAGAAAGTGGAATTGTTAGTAAGTCTATATATCCGTGAGACTTTTTTCCATTTTACTTTTTTTTCCTCAGTTAGGCTTTGAAGAAATAATAGTTTTAACATTTTCTCCTTTATGTTCTAACCTAGAAGTATAATGCATAACCTGTTAAAGAATCCTACCCCTAAATGTATCGCAAGCCCGTCAGTGTTGGGCATGCCATCCTTGTTATGTCACTTCGTCTTTGCAGCAGCTTACAGTACCTGTGCATGATTTTTACTCCATAGATATCTTGGACTCAGAAAAGATAACTTTATTTGCAAAGCAAATACATAGCTAGTAAGTAGCAGAGTTGGGGTTCACACATAGGTCTTTCTGGATCCATTTGTGAAGAGATACAAAGGGATGGTCAAAGGAAAGTTGAAATGGAGAGGACTAATAAAACAATTCAGCTCCATCATTAGATTTCTTTTTATTCTTTGTTCAGTGTGTTTTTATTAGAAACTACCTCCAGAATTTTTTTTTTTAAAGATTTTATTTATTTATTTGACAGAGAGAGATCACAAGTAGACGGAGAGGCAGGCAGAGAGAGAGAGAGAGGGAAGCAGGCTCCCCGCGGAGCAGAGAGCCCGATGCAGGACTCGATCCCAGGACCCTGAGATCATGACCCGAGCCGAAGGCAGTGGCTTAACCCACTGAGCCACCCAGGCGCCCAACCTCCAGAATTTAGTTTAGAGACATACTTTATGGAAATTGCCATTCTATCACTTCGTGAATTCTCAAAATATTTATTCTATAGCTTATGTTTAATACCCACTCATGTTTGTTTCTTCCTGGTTTATCAGGGTGGCATTTGTTTCTGTTTTCCATTTTCTGAGTCTCACAGTATCTTAGGATTTCTTTGATCCAGATTCTGTGCTATGAGTTCACAACCCAGAGATCATTTTTACAAGAGATACAAAGCCACATGAATTCTGAAAACAACATTGAACAAGTGCATACATTTAAATGTCTTTAAATGTAGTTTATCTGCACAGACCTGAGACAAGTAGGGGAGGGTGGGTTTAAATTGAGCTGGACAGTTTAGAATGTTGTTAGGAAAAAGAATTTTTAGGTACTTGGGAAAATTTTCATAGAAGACATGCAATTTGGGGGACTGTTGTTGAAAAGGAGGAATTCTGAGCCTATAAGAAAGGGAAAGGAAAGAATGTTCAGAGATGGCATCTCACATCTCTGGAAGAGGCAGAAGTGAGGCCAGAGAATAGTAGAGAATGAGGGAGGTGAAGAAGGATGTGGAAGCTCAGCCTTCCTGTCTGCCGAGCTCCCTGATACAGCCGTGTATCACGAAGGCCTCCGGGGAGAGATACCCTGATCAAAACAGAGATTAGAGAAAATGGAGGTGTCAGCATGGTGGCGCCTTCAGGGAAGGGCGCTGGCTGAACTGGAACTCCAGCACTGGGTGAGAAGATGCCTGCAGTCATGAAAATGAGAGTGGACCAGTGCCAGCTCCAGGGTGGAGGCGGTGGGAACGGAAAAAAAGTGATAAATATGGAACTGGTTACTAGGTCTGGGACTAGAGAATTTTGATAATGATGGCCATAAGAAATGACAATAAAAGGAATGAATAGCTTGATTGTGACTTTGTTTGAGTTGATATCACGTTGTCGAATTTATGAGAAATTTTAATCTAAGTCTCTCAGAATTGAACAGATGGAAGGCTATTTTCAGATCTTTGAAGTTTCTTGGTAGCCCAGCATTCAAATCTTAGCTCATGGTGTTTTACTCTGTTTAAAAATGTTTGAGAGCTGGAAGTAAGCAAATTAAAAAAAAAAAAAAAATGAAATAAATGTTGTTTATTATCCTGAGAGTGTTAAGTGGTAGAGACTTTCAGTATAGAAACTCTAAAAGATAAAACATGATATTAGCTACATGCCAATTTATTTTGCTCTCCATTTTGCATATAATACATAATTAACTTACACAACTTTCTTTGTTCTCCTAAGAAATGCCATAGTACTCTGGCTTCCAGTTTGTGGCTTCCTAGATTATATACATATAATGGATTTCAAAGGTCCAGTTTACATAAGCCTTCTTGACTTCAAATCATAATCTTGGTTCCTATTAGAACAAAATAACGAGCTGCAGATGGGTTCCTTTTAAGAGGGTTTTTGAAAGAAAATATACATAATCTGGTTGATTAAATTTTATACAAAGGGGGGCTAAACCTGGTAAGGTGTAGGATGGGGTTTCAGAAACTAATTTTTCTAAATTTTTTGTTCCCTAGGCAAGAAAAGTCTCGTTGGGAAGTCCTCCAGGAGGAACAACGGCTAATGGAAGAGAAAAATAAACGTAAGAAAGCTCTTTTGGCTAAAGCTATTGCAGAAAGGTGAGGCACCTGAACTAGGAGAGGTTGTTAGTAACCTGGGATCGGTTCTGTCATGTTCTGTATTTGTTTTCCCTTGTCTCTTTTGATAAATTGACATTTTGTCTACAACATTCCTTTTTAATTGTTTTTTGTAAAGTAGGTTCCATGCCCAGTATGGGGCTTGACCTCAACAACCCCAAGATCAGGAGTCACATACTCTACTGACTGAGCCAGCCAGGCAGCCCTCTACAGTGTTACTTTTAAAACTATACAAATTATCTTTTATAAATGATAATGAAATTCCAGCGTTCATTTATGAAGGAGGACTTTGTAAGCCTAAATTACACTGAATTTGTGAATACAGATGCAGTTAGAACTTCAGAATCGACATCAGTGTTTTCTGTTTTAACCATCTACACATCCTAAGGAAATGGTGAATAGCCATCAGGATAAGTGTATTAGCAACAAATGCAGGTTTTAATTTTGATGTGGGGAGGTTTTAGTCATGTGACATGTAAAAGAGTAAGATTGTTTATTCCACATAAATGACTTCCACTCCCAGAAATTTTAATTGTGTTTATTGTGTTTTCTATGGACATTTTTCTTGAATAATTTACCTGCCCTCGCTAATACACGATACAACGTTTCGTCAGTGATTCAAGGTCACCATTGTGAGCACTCTGCGCTATTAACATGCACTTCGATTTTTCTGTCACCTCCCAGTGTCGGTTTGTTTTTCCTTTACTACATTGTGCTAGCCTCCAACAGCAACATTCCCATTTGAGCCACTTTCCACCTCTCTCACCCAATCTTTCTGCCCTTTTAGTTTGTAATTTCCAGTGTGCTGTGGCCTTAGGAAACCGAACTTAGTCAATGAAAAAATGGTTGAGAATAGTAAGAATGAAATGCAAGCGATATTGTTGGCATTTTCTTTTCAGATCTCCAGAAAAACCTCGCAAAACTGTTGGTTATTGAAGCTGGTGTATATGTTGGGGGAGGGGAAGGGACAGGGCTAGAGAGACGGGCAGGTAGGTATATGAGTCATTCAGAATTTTGTCTGTCAGGGATATACGTATTTGAAAATGATGATTTTTTTTTCTTCAGTTGGTCCCCCTTGATCTTTCATGAAACATAGGAAATATGCAACTAACTGAACTTACATCTCAAGAAAAAAAACAACATGATTATTGAAAGTGAAAAGTGATTTTAGAAATCACTTCAGTTACTAGTCTTCAGTTTGGAAGTGGTTGGGGAAGCTGTTCACTAGGGATTTTACAAAAAGATTTATAGGCTCAACACTTGTTCTTTATTTTCATTTGGTTGAAGACAAAAAGTATTGATACAGGCAGAAATGTAAGGAACATAACCTGATTAGATTATTAATAAATGTACCAGTGAAGTACTTACTGTTAACTTTTGTAGGCAGAAAACAAGTGAAAATGCATAATGGAGTAGAAATCAGGAGATTATAAGGGGCAATATAATGGTTTTCTGGGGGAGTTTTATTCTGTGAGAATGGGCATGAAACTTTGAAATAAGTGAAATCAGATTGAAGGTTGGCTTTTGTATTCTGTTTCTTCAGTGTGTTTGGGGGTGGTGAGGGCGGTGAGGGTGAATGTGCTTTTAAACAAAGGGGAAAAAAAGAGTATTTGGTTTTGAGCCCCAGAAGGAATTTTGAGGAACTATAGTATTTCCGAAAAAGCAAAAATTAAAGTAATAAAACTTTGGAGGAAATGGGTCCTAAAAAGGTTAAAACCAAAAAATATAAAGAAATGGTATTTAATACAGGCATCGGTTCTTTGTCCACTAAGTATCAAACACATGAAAATGGGCTTAGCAAGAATTTCAGGCTAGAAATTTAGAAAGCTTTGTTGGATGTTCCATGTAAAGAGAATACAGATACATTCTTTCAATGTTTATTTTCATCCTCATGGAATAAACATAGACCTATAAGTGAACTATTCGTTTGTTTCTTTTTTTAAATCTTACGTTTTCCTTTGTGTATTGGAATAATAAGGGAAAACAGCACAAATGCGGTCTTAGAGATAAACCAAAATGTTGCCAGCATTTGTTTTATTTCAATTTGTGCTGTTTTTTTTTCCTAATTTTTAAAAATTATACATTAAAGTCATATTATATATACAGTAGGTTGCTTTTTTCACTTAATATTGTGTATAGATACATGATTTTTAAATGTTTTTATTTTTCTATTCATTTTTCTAGATCTAAAAGAACTCAAGCAGAGACCTTGAAACTAAAGCGGATTCAAAAGGAGTTACAGGCGCTAGATGACATGGTGTCAGCTGACATTGGAATCCTCAGAAACCGGATCGATCAGGCCAGCCTCGATTATTCCTGTGCGCGGTGAGTTGAGAGAACTCTGACCCCGCAGTCAGAGCAAATCAATGTTTATTGCCAGCAGAGCCAGGAGCTCTCAGGTATGTTGTCACTGAAGCCTCATAACAGTACCGTTAGGTGCTCTCTTCCTGTTTTGTACTAAATGCAGCATCTCTTCTTCTTGAAGTCTTCCTTAAATTTGTCCCACCCTAGTTCATATTCCTGTTAGAGCGTTTCTTGCATTATTTATTTACATTTTAGTCTTTCTTGCTAAACCATCAGCTATGTAATGTTTGGGAATCTAAGTGTTTAAATGACTTGTCCCCAAATTCTATTGTTCTAACACCAACTCTGTACTCTTTCTATTAAGAAATTTTGGTTATCTGAGATGGTCCTTAGAGATTAGCCTAATTCTCACTTCAGTTTTCATCAAAGAAAGAAAATCTAGCTTTTTTTTTTTTTAAAGCCTATGAGTATTTTAAAGAAAATACCACTCTGTCTTGAAAGCTTGAAGATTTTCCTCTTTTTGTTTTTCTTTTCGATTGTATTCTGATACAATAGTTTGCTATCATGTGTTTTCTTGGTTTCAACCATTGGCATTTTTTAGTGAAAAATTCATCATGGAGAATTTTTAAAATGAACTAACACATGTAAAGGATTACATGAACTTTGCAAGCAGAAAAAAGGGCAAAAAATTAGGTCCAATTTCAGGGTTTTCGGTCCTTTCAGCATTGCTTTAATCATCCTGAATTGTCTTTTTTCACAAGGGAATGCCATGCTAATGACTCAGTTTTGCATCTCTCTCTGTAACACTAGAAATCAATCAGAATGCCTCATTAGTCCAGGGTAAACCACAGCATCAGAATGTTTATTTAACAGTTTAATAAAGCAGAAATGCTTGATTGTTTAGGATTTGTCAGGGTTTATTAAGAAAGAGGTTTGTGGTGTCCTTGTGATTTTCATAATTGTTGTTTGACCATATGTTATTAGGCTTAATGGGTTGCCTTTATTAATTAACTGCTTAACTTAATGTCATCAGTAGCTGATAACTGGAGGTTCCAGATTTCTATTAATAAGGTCATTAAGGAGGTAACCAGGATTTTATTAGGATAAAACTAATCCTGGATTTTCAGTGTATTTTATTCTCTGTAACTTAGGTTTACCAGAGGAACATTCTTAGGCCTTTGTAGCCCTTTATATGAATAATTCAGATTATTATGGATACCTTTACAGAAAATCATGTCATTATATTTTAATTCTGTGGTAGAGGAGGCTGGAGAAGGGTACGTTTGTGTACTGAACATAATATAAGAAATGTCAGTTTTAGTCTTTAGAGAACACAAAGAAGGTTGGATTACTGGTTAAAGAAGAAAACATCCCATAATATATAAATGTGATTAATGAAATTTTAGTAAGTTTTTACATAGTAAAAAATTTTAGATAAAATTTTACATCTTTTAACAAAGATGGCCATTTCTCTTGGCACTGATACTGACATAGTTGTATGTGAATATCCGTACTGTATGTGTGAGGCTGTTTTTAAAAAGCTAAGGTGTTGAGAGAAATCAAAGAGAAGCCATAGACAATTGTGATTAGGACCAGTGTTGTATCTGGTTCACTCATAAGATTAAAACATTTTCTAAATTTATATCTGTGGTTATTGAGAAATTAGAGGTTGGTGATACAGTATTGTGGTTTAGATTTCTACTGGTAGCTAATCCGCAGGGCAGCCAGTTTCTATTGGAGATCTTGTGTTTTTTTCTTTTTAAATAAAAATATTATTATATTTTTTTAGTACAGTGCAGTGTCCACAAAAAGTTCTTAGATAGTGAATAGTCCAGACTTTGCTTTAAAATTAGTTTCTGTAGGGTATTGTTAGAATAGATCCCTTTTAGGAGACCAACACTTTGAGTGAAGCAAATTGAGAGAATTATTGCTTCTGTTCCCATCTGTGATTACTAGGCTGCCATATGCTGCATTAGACCAGCTTGTGAAACAGAGTGGCTGTGTGTAGAACACTTCTTCGACCCTTCGTGGACCAGGAAATACTATAATCGGTGTTTGCTATCTATGTTTAATAGATGCTCCAATAACATATACACATACACGTGCATACACATAACACATATATACATAAATGTTTTATGTATAATTTATAGAAGTAAAAATAATAGGGATTGTGGAAAACCGCTCTATTAACAATTTTAATAAGAATGTAAGCATAGCAGACCTCTTTGTGTCAAGTAACGTTTGTCTCCCAACATCATGAAAAGCTGAAAGAATGCAGTTACATCCTTCCACAACACAAGATGGTCCGAGTACTTAAAATACTGTGTGATTGAGTTCTTTCTGTTGGAATTATTAACTCCAAGAGAATAGTGTTTCCTTTTTATCCTCAGAAATATGTTTTTTGTTCATTGACTCTGAGCTTGAGAAAGTTCGTCTAGGACATGTTTTTCTCAAGTCTCCTACTCTTGAGATTTCACCGTATGGGATCGGTTTTACCGTCTAGAACCTAGACTGCTGTTTCGGCCTTGATATTAGGTTCCGAGGTTGCTGTAATAAGTTACCACAACTGGGTGATTTAAAACAACAGAAATTTATTCTCTTATATTTCTGGAAGCCAGAAGTTTGAAATCTGGGCGTTGGCAGGTCGGTCTTCTTCAGAGACTTCAGGGCAGAATCCATTCCTTGCCTCTCCCAGTCCATGGGAGCTGCGGGTGCTCCTTGGCTCGTGGCTGCACCAAGTTCTGTGCTTCTGTAGTCACATTGCTTGCTCCTCTTCTCTCTCAAAACTTCCTCTGCCTCTTTCTTAAAAGGATACATGTGACTGTATTTAGGGTGCAGCTGGATGATTCAGAATAAACTCCTTTCAGAATCTTTAACTAAATCACATCTTTTACGATGTAAGATGATATTCACAGATTCTAGGGGATTAGGAAGTAAGTATCTGTGGGTGGCCATGTTTTTAACCTACCACAACATTTGTCTTTTGATTTGTCTAATAGCTGCGAAATGTCTTCATCTGTCAACTTTCTCTACTTTGTCACTGTGGGCAGAAAATGACAAATACTAATTCTGAAGTGTGTTTAGTGAAAGCTGAAAATAGATTACAGATATGGTGTTTCTAGTCTTTTTTTTTTTTAGATCTTTTTGAAAGATAATGTAATACTTTGAACAAAACAATAAGGAAACTAAACAATGATTATTTATTTTCACTGGGGCATCATCCTTTAGGTCATTTTTCTTATTAATGTTTTTCTGCATAAATGGGAATAATTGATGAGTAATAAGGAAATAATTTCCAGGGTGATAAAATGGCAAAATATTTGAAGATATAGAAACAATATGTCCTATCTCAACAGTCCTACAGTGTATCTCAGATGTATAAAAGGACCCAATGGGCCCATACAGTAATTGCAAAATGTAGTTTTATTCTGTCCTTTCTTAGTATAAGAACCTTGATATGTTGATCCTTACAAATAGAACTGCTTGGAAAAGGAGCGAGAAAACTAAAAGTGGACCAGTGGAACCAAACAGCATGCCAAGGGTTAATGCTTGAGTTCTTAAAAAATATCAGGATGCCAAAACCAAGAGACAGATTTTAGAATCCTTTAAATAACATTCATTAAATCACTCGATGTCCCTTTAAAATAACAAAACAATTCTGTAATTACATTTCCAGTTCAATTTATTTTACTGCGTTAACGTATAATGCTCTTACTATTCTGTTCAAAATGTCATCATACTGAGTTGGTATTATCCGCCCGACCCTCTGGCTTGCAGTGCAGTTTGTGAAATTAATCAGTATTTCAAACATAAATCACTCTGTGCACGAATATATATGCATGTTTCTGGCCAGAAGAACTTTAAGTAAATAAACAAAATGCAAAATCTTCAGTGATTTATCCAGGGTGAAAGATCAATGGAAACCTAGGGACCTATTTGCAAATTTAATTTCAATTCAGCATTCATGAGCCCAGTCAGTAAATCTTTACTAGCTGACTCTGGCTGGCTGAGGGAGACCCCAGACCACAGAAAGGAGGTTTGAGTTGGGGGAAGGGGCAAAGTATTCATATACCTGTGGAGATATTGTCAGAGCTCTTAAACTTGATGCAAGAACATTCATAAACAGGACATGTTACAAAGTTTGAAAATGAGGGATTCACATGTCCAACGAGGCTCCTTTGGAACAATACTTCTATCATAGAGGGTAATTGAAAAACAGCTAGTTTTCTCATTCTTAGAGTTACTAGGTGACGGTAAAAAAAAAAAAAAAAAATGGTAAATGAACATTATGTAAATAACAGTTTTCAAATATAAACACCGAGTCCTGAAACTTTGCCTAATTTTAGCTTGAGATACACTACATGTTTAGTGATAATGCTCTTGGATTCTGGTGCTCTGAAGTTCTGTTTCTTGAGTGCCTACCAGGCACTGGGTAACACACTTTCCCTGTTTATACTGCTTAATCTTAACGCTCCTATGAAGTAATAATATCATTGCCATTTTACAAATAAACCAAAACTCAGATGAACTTACTACCAAGGATCGCTGTACTAGAATTTTCAGACGTTGCACGTATATTCTCCAGCCTCTTCCTTAGGAACTAGGTATGTTTTATACTCATGGTGCTGACCCTGGGCCACACCTGATTAAAACAAGGATGGGCCACCGACTCCAGAACATTCAGTCCAGAGGCTGAATAGGAGTCGGTGGCCTGGCTGGACGCTGGGAGCTCTGTCCGAACTGATGTGCCACGCTCAGCCAGCCTGGTTCCCTCCTCCCCCAGCCTCCCCCCACCGGAACTGGAGCACGAGAAACTGAGTGGAGTGCATGTGATGCAGAGCCACAGCTGGTGGCCATATTGGGCTGGGTGTACGATTGGAAAGCCAAAAGGAGAGAAACTGTGGTTTCTGAGCATTAAAGAGAATAGTTTTTGATTCTGATGACATGCTTGTGAGATTGCCTCTTGTATCCTACAATAAAACCCACTTTTCACCTGAGCTAGTTTGACTGGATATCTGTTCTTTACATCCAGAAAAGGCCTTGACCAAAACAGGTACATACACAGAAAATGGCAAAGGCAGGTTTTGAACCATAGCTTTTCTAAAAATCAGAGCCTTTCATTTTTTCACTGTATTCTTTTTCAAGACAGAGAATCTTGCGTTAGGAGATACAACTGTTTCTGTTTTGCTGTAACTGTAGTGCCAGAAAGTACTTACTACATTGAGTTGATGTAGGCAGTCATAACAGGTAAGGCACCATGACTTTCACAACTGTTAGTGGTTATTAAACTGAACAATTAGTTGATAAAAGTGGGCCCGTCTCTTTTCCTGGCCAAAAAGAAAGAAAGAAAAGGTAAAAGACAGCAAACTGACATATGATAGTTTTTCTTTTTGTGTCAACCTAATACAAAGGAAAAAAAAGAGACATTACAGGGTGACTTCCCCAGTAGAATTACCTTACTTCTAAGACTGGTGTTGCCTATCTTTGGAATGAGTGTGTGTGTGTGTGTGTGTGTGTGTGTGTAAATAGAAAAATGCCCTAAACAAAAACAAAGTCTAACAGTAGTCTGTTGTTGCAGAATGGAGAGGGAACAGCTTAACCCAGGGATTCTCAACGGGGGGCAGTTTTTGCCCCTGAGGAGATTTTTGGTAGTATCTGGAGACCTTTTTGGTTATTACAAGTATTGGGTGCTACCAGCGGATGGGAGAAAGCCCGTGATGTTGCTGTGCGTCCTACCACGCACGGGACTGCTCCCTAGAACAGAGAATGAGACGTCCAAGTGGTCAGTAGTGCCAGCATTGAGAAACCCATCCTAAACCTCTCAGAAATGTTTCTGTTCTACTTGATGCTTCTTGCCTCCCTAGTGTCATTTACATTCACCTTGTAGCCACTGTCCGTATCCTTCTCCACCAAGATGCTTCTTCTTTCTCTTATCTGTTAAGAGATACAGATTTTCTTCTCTTATTTTGTTTGGCCTCTCATACATTTTGACCAGTTGTGTGCTGGAGCTAGGTTACACTGGTTCATGAGGGCAGATTTTGTGTCTCTCTTTCCAGTTCTGCAATCAGTGATGTCACATTAACAGCCTGAAATTGGCCATGGTGGTGATAGTTCTAATACAGAAATTGAGAAACGCTGCAAATCAGGGCTCTCCCTGACCAGAGCTAGCTCTCCACTGATTAACCTCTCAGCCTGCTTTCATCCAAGCCCAGCTTCGGGAAGAGGAAATGAATGCAGAAGAATGTCCTTACGTTAGGAGGGTCCAAATGTGGATGTAAAAGTTTCAGCATCACCAGCCTGGTTTGTCTGACATGTAGGACAAGTGTACATAAAATATGAGTATCCATATCTGCATTATACTTCTTTATTTTTTCCCAATTCTGGAGTTTAATTATTGTTTCTAGGCCCTCCTTTGAATGTCTTCTTAAGTGGAAAACCAACGGACCGATCTTTGTACCTGTCCCTACAGGAAGCGCTATGACAGGGCTGAAGCAGAGTATGTCGCGGCAAAGCTAGAGCTACAGCGCAAGACTGAGACTAAAGAGCGACTCACTGAGCACCTCTGTACGATCATACAGCAGAACGAGCTCCGCAAGGCTAAGAAGTTGGAAGAGTTGATGCAGCAGCTGGATGTACAAGCTGACGAGGAGACTCTGGAGCTCGAGGTGGAGGTGGAGAGATTGCTGCACGAGCAAGAAACCGGAGCAGGAAAACAGGTGCTTCACTTGGAGAGGCCGTTTCAGCCTTCTGGGAAGAGTGTGACATTAGGATTTGCTGAAGAGAGCAAAAATCATCAAGAATACACCACTTCCCTAAAGATAGATGAACAGTGTGAAAATCCCAGCAGCATTCCCCTTCAAAATCCCGGCCAAAATCAAGAAATTAAAACTCCTATAAAGGCCATTTCAGCTGCTCTGACCACATGAAGTGCCAGTGTTTGTTCACATGGCTAGTACAGGGTTCAGTAGCACGCACTTCTGCTGGAGATCACACCGTGAGCTCGGATAAGTGCGTCTTTAAAACGGTGTTAATTTTTGAATCCCTGGTTAGTTTTAGTAGAACGTGTTTGACATTCTAAACCCTCACGTGATGATAATTTTATACAGAGGCGCACAGCTCACCTTGATCCACGGCTAGTTCCCTTGGTGTATCCTGATAACTGGGGGAAAACAGACGACCTAAAAAGACAGAAGAAAAACTACATGGTTAAGAGTGTTGTTGGACCAGGTGAATATGGAAAAGTAAAAGGGAAAATAATACTCAACACCTCACCGAACTCGTTTGACTTCTCCTAGGAGAGGTGTTGATGATGAGAGTCCTATTTTGTGTAGTCAGTAAAGAGACACCAAAATTAACATGTGAAAAAGAGGCAGAAGGAGAAAAAAAAGTAGCACATTGAATTGTTTATTGGGTCATAACTAGAGCTGCAAAACACAACTTGGGAGGTACAGTTTACGAAAGACACTTAAGTTATTTTTGTCTTCAGTTTGCCTTCTAAATGGCTTTAATTCACACCCTAAGTTTTGATTACTTGATACACACAAATATAACACTAATACATGTAACTTTACTGTTAATACATGTCTTTAATCAGCACATCGATTAAATCTAGACAGTGAAAACATTTCTACAGAGAGGGTAAAATTACAGGAAACCTATCAAAAAAACTGATACACTTTCTGAAGTTATTAGTAAATGTGTGTTGGATATAAATTATCATAAAACATTTAAATTGTTAAAATGATGATTTTCTTAATGTTTTAATAGTTTGTTAATTATTGTCATTAATGCTTGGCCACCGTGTTGTGCTGTATGTGAATGTGTAAATAAATATTGTTGGTTTGTCACAGAATCTGTGAATTCAAATTAAATCGTGATCTATTTATCAAAAATTCCAAAAAATACAAATACTACATTTTAAGTCTTGAAAAAAGAACTGTTATAAAAGAGAATAAGGACAAATGTAATATTGTATTTATAGTAATGCTGAAAAAGTTGGGGACATTCTATTTTTAAATGAGTTTGTTTGAGGGTATCCTAGCAGTGTGGATGAGCTGTGTATTTTTATATTATGTAATTTGAGTTAAAATTATAGCTTTCCATTACTGACTTATCTAAACAGAGGCATTATAGTTGTGTTTTTATTTATGAATGATAGTCATAAAAACTGAAAGCATCATTGTCCAATATACTCTTATTTTTCTAAGTAATAAAGGAGTCTGATACATCTATAATGTGGTCTTTTGTTTACTCTTAAAAAAGCCTCAAGCGCTTTTGTACATGTTCTTACACACTCCGTGGTGGTCACGCGCCTGAGTCTCCCTGTGGTAGATGCAGTCATCTGCTTTTGTGTGAGCGTCTGCTAAGGGAAATTCATCAGTGAATGCAGTTCGAAGATCAGCTACATACAGGGATCTACAATCTACTTCTCAGTCAGAGTATCTAGAAGGTAGATGGAGAAAGAAGAACCATGAAATAAAGGAATTAGAAGCGACCTCAGAGATCCATCTGATTTTGCCATCTTACCTTACAGAGGAGGGATGTGAGGGCCGGCGAGCTCACGGAGGGCATGTTGGCGTAAATGTAAAGTGCTAGGAACGTCGCTGGTCTAAAACTCTTGGTCTATCTCTTAAACACGTATCAGGCCGTAAAGTTCACTGCATCCCTCCACTTGAAATTTTTGTTTTATAACCCATTCAGGGATTGTGTTTGTGCTTGTGAAATGCTCTCAAATATGTCTATAAATGGTCCGCTGATACCATTATTTTGGAAAAACTTGCTTTGCTTGGCTTTCCCAGGGTGGTATCCGAGTGCTCAGGTGATGATATAAGTGACAAAGTTCTATTGCATCAGTTTTGCACAAGGCAACTGTATTCCATGTGTGGGAGGAGTAAGCGCAGATGAAGAAAGGGGAGCTCTTTGGTATGAGGCCCATATGCACTGGCTTTGCGAGGGTAGCCCTGGTATCTTTTAAAAATCTTAAAACATATTCGAAAGACTTTTGATACAAGGATTCATAAATCCACACATAATTGTTACTTTCTGTGAAGGAACTTACTGGTTCAAAATTACTGCCCTGAGTTTATTGGAGCACTTTGTAGAGCTGTCCCTCTTCGTTGTTAAACTCCTTTTCTCTTGCTTCTGCTTCTTAAATCGTTGGAGCATAAGGTTATCAGGGCTCTTAGTAAGGTGATGTGTAATTTAGGAGTTAACTACTTTGTGTTCTCTCACTTGTTCTGTTTGAAAGATAACCAGTGGCAGTAATATCCACTCATTGTCTTAAGAAACCATACTCTGAAGGGTAAACTTGTATTCCTGCATTTAAGAGTTCTGATACCTTGATTCCTACTACTTTCTTAAAATAGAACCGTTTTTATAGTTTTCGGAGAATTTCTTAAAGCACAGTTCTCATTGCATTTAAAATACAATGAGTTTTTCATGCTTTTCACCTCTGCATAATTCTGCTGAATTACAGCACTTGCGGGTGGTAAATCTTTGTACTCACTGAGAGCACAGCTGGTTTCCAAGTCAGATGATAGAAATCTCTGATTGGAATTTCTAGAACATACATTATTGCTAGATTGGCGTTTGAATTATAGAGTAAAAACTCAGCTGTAAACGTCTCTCATTCTTTGTTTGGATTTAGCAACACAGTACTCTCAAGGAGCTTTATCTAAGTATTCAGCAACTTCCTCTTCTGAAACATTGGCACAAAACGGACTCAACTTATTCTGACCCAGGCCATTCCCAGTGACCTTTATAAATGATGTTTTGGGTTTTGTATTTCTAAGGAGCCAAGTCAGCATTTTAAAAGGCCCTGATAGATATAACTCAGTCTGCCAGACAAGACCTGGGGCCACTCCGGACCAGGGTAATTATACCCCCTCTTAACGTAGATCTGCCCCAGGCCTGACTTGAACTACTCTCTGGAGGGACGAAGCAGGACAGTATTCTCCATCTGCCTTTACCTTAATGTCAGCTACTTTTGCAAGCTCCTAATCCCAAACAGCTGTCTTGAAAATGCAACATTGTCTCTTTATGCAGTTGATCAAACCACTGTATGTAGCGACATACATGGACAGAGCCATGTGAGAGGTGTATGATCTGCCCCTTTTGTCCTTAAGCTTATCATCTACCTGAAGGACCAAGATGTACACTCAAAGGCTGATACAGAATATATCTTCTTGATAGGAGACAAGATGACCGGATGGAGCACAACAACATGGTTGCATCCTCTGGAAGTCCCAAATTTTGAGAACACTTCTAATTTTAAATAATCTGTACACTTTCCACCCCCCCCCCCAACAATCTATGACTGTATCTAGGGCTTGCCCTATCTTTCAGTTTGCCTTCAGCAATAAGCGGCAACACACGCCCAGCTAAAACAACAAAAAGCCTCTGGTACGCAACATGTACACATTCTGAGTTCAAAAAATACTATAGTCACCACCACAGTAAGAGTGCTGAGAAAACAGGAAGTTTTTGCATGATTTAAAAGAGGGCACCACTGGGATTCATCAGTGCAAAAAAACCCCAAGTATTAGAAAAAGGAAGTGCATGCTTTTCCGACAGAGGGTTGATGGTGTCCTACATGGAGAGTAGCATAAAGAGAAGAGCTCATTAGAGTACCTGCAGGTGTTGCCGAATCAAAGAGCAGTAATTACTGCCCAAGCCAGAGCAAGGTGGAAATGGAACAGACCCGAGTGAACTCAAGGATAACTCAACATGAATGTGTGTTCCAAGATCACATAGAAGAGAGGTCGTTCCAAGCCAAATGACTCTAGGAGCCTAAAATAGAGCCATAATTAAGCAATAAGACGTGACAGGGAACGCATTTCTCAGTGATTATAGCGTGCCTCGAGGGATAAGTCACTAGACCAAAGGTTCATGTGATGAGTGAAGTAATAACCCTGCGATGTATAGCGTCACACTGTTGGAGGGAGAAGGAGGCGGAAGTGAATAATCGGAGTTTGCGGCGTTGTTTCATGAGCTGTTACTCCAGTCGTTGGGCGGTAATACCCCCACGCGTACAGTGCGCATAGCCGTCGGTTGCGTCCTACACCCAGAAGCTCTGAGTTTACACCAGAGCCTTCACTCATGTTCTAACCCTGCAGACATGTCCATCTGCTTATCTTCTCAACCAAACAAAAACCAAGCCATGAAGATACAGACTTGGAAGCGCCCAGCCATGTAGATGGCACCACAGTCTGGTAGAATTTTCAGTGCGGGAACATAGACCTGGCTTTTATAACTGAAAATAGCTGAAGCAACCACCCGAAGTCATTTGCAACATTTCGTCTCATTTACCTGCCGTGCATTTCCCTCAGAAACTACCAGTAGACATGGCCCCACCATCACACAGGTCCAGAAACATCGCTGGTCTTCTAGTCTGAGCTTTCCTTAAGCGCTGTGCTGCTGGTGGGAGTCAGGGAGAACTCCAGAGCCAGTGGGCAACTGAACCACACTGTGGTAGAGGCCGGCCTTTCACCCAGATGAGAAGCAAGATCCCCACTAAGCACGGCGGGATGAAAATTTTCCAAACTGACAGATGCCTTGAAAAGCCAACAGAGGCAGTTGTCTGACTTCCAGATCCCTCTCCATGTTTCTGTGGTTCTTCTTCATCACTTCAGAACATCTTTAAAACTCTTCTGAACCAACCTCAGAAAACGAGAATTTTTGTGGTTCTTCCTGTCTCCCATCGCACAGGCTAAGGTTGTACCCTGGACAGAATCCTGGCCAAATAGTGCTTTGACTTAGATAGCCCAGGCGACCAGTGCTCTCACCTGCCCCCAAAACCCGCTTTTAAGGGAAGAACTGATGGCAGTGCTACAGACGGAATGTTTGTATCCCTCCAGAATTCGTGCGCTGAAACCTGACTGCCTTGCCAGAGTGTCAGGAGGTGGGACTTTGGGGAAGTGATTAGGTCAGGAGGGTAGAGCGCCCATGAATGGGATTAGTGCCCTTATAAAAGAGACCCCAGAATGTTCCCTTGCTCCTACCACTGTGTGAGGACACAGCAAGAAGTCAGTCCTCTGTGAACCAGGAAACAGGGTCTCACCAGATACTGAATCTGCCAGCACCTTGATCTTGGGCTTTCTAGCCTCCAGACTATGAAATCAACTTCTGTTGTTTCTAAGCGGCGCAGTCTGTACTACTCTGTTACAGCAGCCCAAACAGACTTGTACAACAGTTAGGTCTTGGGGAAACTAAGTAGGTTACTTTTCTCGAGTGTCCCCATTTAATACAATGACATATATTAAAGCAATGTATTTTAGCTTGCGTAGTGGAAATCTTAACCCCCCACCAAAGGAATTTCAAGCATCAGAGAGCAGATGTGAGAATGGAGGCAGAATAAGCTGCCTGGAGAGGGCTTGCGGGGGTCCTGCGGCCTTACTCCACTGCATGAACTGGGACATGGATCCCTGCAGCCTTTATTGCCCATGGCATTTTAATCTCCCTTTGAGGAAAATGACCGCAAGCTGTCCTCCCCCGATTTCCGATTGCTAATGCAACGTGTAGTTGAAGAAGTGATTCTAGCCATTCTAGCCACATACATGGCTGCAGAGTAAACCATCCCCTGTCTTCAAACGAACCACTTTTTTGCTCATGACTCTATGGATTAATAATTTGGTCTAGGCTGGGCAGTTTGCTGATACTGCTGGGATCTCTCAAGCAGTTACAGTAATTTGGTGGCTTCCCCAGGGCTACATGGTCTAGGAGAGCCCCACTCACATTCTGGCAGTTGGTGGCCTGTCACCTGGGCCTTTTTCTCCAGTTAGTCTCTTATCTGCAAGAGGCCTCGCTTGAACTTCTATTTATGGAGGTCCCAGGGTTTCAAGATGGCAAGACAAGCTATAGATGAGGCTCTACCGTCCCATATATCACTTCTGCTGCATTCTGCTGATCAAAGGAAGTCATAAGACCAGCCCAGATTCCAGTGGTGGGGGAGTGGACTTTGCATCTTGTTGGGAGGAGTAGGAGACTCACATTGTAAAGGAACCGTCATCTAGGAATGGGAGGACTGGTGGTGGTCATTTTCTCAAACAATTTACCACAGTCTGCCCCCACTTGCTACGGTAATTCACATTTGTTTCCCACACAGAATGTACTACCTCCTCCCCAAAAGTCTCATCCCGTTATGGTTTCAGGCATGCAGTCCACGATCTCATCATCTGATGAGATCCAGCCCTTATGTGAAGGAAATTCCTCAGCTCCAGTGCCTTCGGTGTGGCTCCTCTTCATTTAAAGACCTGTGAGCTAAAACAAAAAGTCACCTGTTCCCACACTTCAGCGTGCAGTGTGAGACAGGACAGGATAGCTTCCACGGACATTTCCTTTTAAAAAGAAGAGGGCCAAGAGGCAGAGAGAAGGCATTCTGAAATCTAACCTGGGGTGCATTGTCACGTCTCCCTCTTCTGGGGGGTGTAATGAAGGGCCTAGTTCTCATCTCAGGGAGTGGCTCCCCAGTTCAGCATTTTCCACAGTTCTCGGCTCTGTACTGGGAGATACCTTTGCTCTTCCGTAAGAAATGACCCATGTTTGCAACTGAGAAACTTATCAGCCTGCTTCCTGTCCATAGAAACTAGAGGGTCCAGAGTCCTCTCTTCATTTTGGAAAGTCTTGGTCTCTTTCAGTTCAAACTGGTGGTGGTGATGTTGTTGATCTGACTCTCTTAAAACTTCGTTGGTTCTCTTTGACTTTTAGTGGAGTTCACGCATAATTCCAAAGCCATGTTTGCAGTTATTTTTTAATGAAAACCTCTATCGATTTTGTGTATGTCGGGGAGATATGACTCAGTGCCTCTACTGTGGACTGAATTATGTCCTAAAATATGTATGTGGAAACATTAACCTCCGTTGTGACTGTATTTGGAGATAGGGCTTACTTATAAGTAAGGTTAAATGAGGTCATAAGGGTGAGACCCTGATCCCATAGGATTAGTGTCCCCATAAGAGGCAACAGAGAGCTTATACAGGCTCTGTGTCTTTCTCTCTCTCTCTCTCTCTCATTCTGCCTTTCATATGAGGACACAGTAAGAAGGTGACCATCTGCAAGCCAGGAAGTGAACTGTCACCAGAAACCAACTCTGATGGAAACTTGAGCTTGATTTTCCAGCCTCTGGTACTATGAGAAATACATTTGTGGTGTGCAGGCCATCTAGCCTGCGGCATTTTGTTATGGCAGCCCTAGCTAATACCAGTTTTGGTAGCAAGCAGGGGGATGCCACTGTAACAAATTTCATCCCACAGCTCCAAAAATCTTAACCTGTTCCAGCACCTGAGGTCTGAAGTCCAAAGTCTCATCTACATATCGTCTCACTCAGGTATGGCTTCCGTAAAACTAGGCTTCTCAAAAGGGTAAATTTCACTCCGTATAAATCATGCCTCAAAAATGAGATTTTGAGGAAAAATAGGGACTTCGTTATTTTATTTTCTTACCATTCCGTGTCAGCAGTTCGGACTAGAATCAGACGGGAAGTTAGTTCTTTTACTTTTCTATCCGCAGAATCAGTAACAAGTAAAAGGAGAATAATGTGAGGGGTAGTTTTTTATGCAGCAGTAGATAATTGATATGGCTCAGGAGATTGAGTCAGGAGCTCTTGTATTTGTGTGCACAACCAAAATCAAGCTGGCCATAAAGTAGGCCGGCCACCCTTAGGCTGGTTAGCAGAAACTCTGCCCCATCTAGGGGTGTACGCCGTATCTAAATGATGCCTGCGCGATCCGATCAGAACATCCACTGGGGGAAGTATTAGTGCAGAGCTCTGTGCTGAGTGTGGAGCCCACTCGGGCCTGGATCTCACGACCTGGAGATCAGGATCTGAGCTGAAACCAAGGGTCAGGGGCTTAGCCACCCAGGTACCCCTCAGGATTTGGTTCTTGACTCTTACCTGTCCAGGTGGACGTCCTCTAAGGTCTATATGCTACCGCTGGTTCCTCTTACTCAACTCTTATAGATTGCGTCTTCAACATCCCTTAGACTAGACTGTGGGAGACCTCCAGGGCTGGCTTTCTCTCGACCCCTTCTACATGTCTCTGGGGGCCACAGAAAACATTAGGCTTGCCTCCTTTACCACTCTGGGACCATGGAAAACTCTGAAGAAGCCATTCCCCTTTTGCTCTAGATGTGCCCGACAGCTTCTCTGGCACAGTACTGCGTGGAGGGGGATCTCTCTGACATGTGCCATCTTTTGGATTCCAACCCGGAAAGAAGGCACATGTCTTCTTGTTCTTAGAACCTGAAAACCCCACATTCATGCTAGGGTTCAGCCTGTTGGGGGTGCGACGAGAAGACAGTTTAAGAACTGCTTTCAGAGATTCACCAGCATCCAACCCTCTTACTCTGCCTTAGAGGAGCAACTTGTCTTCCAGCCAGGGGAATTTTTATTTTACGTGGGCAGGAAAAAATTGGCTCAAATTGATCAGATATTCTTCCAAATCTTTTTTGTCTGAAGCCTGAAGCTCAGCCTTTTAAACTCAAAAGCCAAGAATTTGTCTCTTTTGTTCTCTGGTTCTGCTGTGACAACCCTCCCTTGAGGCAAGGAATGACTCATGGTCTAGCTGCCCGGATGGGGGAGGGTCAAGGGTAACAGGAAATCACAGGGAAAAACACATTTGTTAATACATCCAAATATGATCCTGCAACACTAGGGTTTCTATTCTCTTTCGTACTCTCTGTTAAGTAGAGACAAACCCATCCTTCTCCTTTCTTACAAAGCCTTCTGCTTTAGATAGGGTTCTTTGGGATGTGAGTAATAAAAATCAACTCATTCTTGCCTACCATCTCTCTGCAAATGAAATGCAGGTGCTGGGAGAGGGGGTAGGGAGGACTGGAGGCAGAGACAGAAATGTAATCACATCTTTTACCAAGGCACAGAAGACCTCAGTTCCTAGCAGGACCACGCTTGCTCTGATTTCTGCCCTTCCTTGCATGCTGGTTTTGTTCACTCCACACTTCCTGGCCTCTCTGTAGATGCGGTCTAAATTTCAACTCCTGCGGCTATGGTGAGACCCAAATCTCGCGCTCTGCTCCCTGAATTCCAGTCGAAGGGCTACTGGCCTCAGTGTGGTCAGTGACCCAGCGGCTGTACCTGAGGGAGGACTTGTAGACCATGCGCCACCAATGGAGAAGAAGATTCTTGAAAAAGTGGTAGAGCTCTAGCCTACCACAGCCTGCATGGAGATGATTTCACCCTCATTAACCTGCGTCGGCGGTTCTCCTATGGCGCAGCTCTTAACATACTGCTTACTGTAGAGCTAGTTATGGCTGTGTCTGTCTCTTCTAAGAGACCACCAGCAACCTGTGGGCAAGAACTTAATTCCCTTCCCCACAAAGGCAAACGGGGTGCCCTGCACATCAGAGGCACTCAGATGTGTTCTTTCAAAGACCGAATGAATCAATGTATGGGAATGAGGGAAAGTTAATTAAATCAGTAAAGCCCCCCCAAATCAATGGATACTTCAAGAGAGAATAATAGGGCATTTATATGGTAGGTAAAGTTTTGAAAATGTAGCCAGATAACTTCTATTACGGGCTGCAATTTTCTTCAGGCAGGGAAAGAGTTAAGCAGTTTTGCACTGTGTTCATGGACTTCTGACATGATATAAGACACTACAATTTTGGCTTTTCCATTTTAGCTGACATAGTTTAAGTTGATGAATATTTTGATTTGTGCCAGTCTCAGGCAGTTTTAAATGCTATCCCTGTAGGAGTCAAGAAGTCCAGTCATAATCATAACAATATGCTTGTCAGTCAAAAGCACCGGAAGATTGTTTAGGTGCAAAGAAAGCATTTTCCCCTGAAAGGAAACAGGGCAATTGAAATCACCTACTTTTCAAGGCATTGAAGTCAAAACTGTTACCAGCTTCATGGTGTGAAAATCCAGGTCTCGGCACCCCCTTGGTCAGACTCCAGTATGTCCTGGGGCTCTCCAGCCAAAAAACAAGTTACAGTCCAAAGTTCAGCAGAAATTAGACTAAAGAGAAAGCACAGCGATCAAGCTTGATTTCCCCATCATGATTTGCAGGTCACCATTTCAGCAGGGAATGTATAATGAGTTCCCTTCCATCCTTGCAGTCAGCGCACCTTGGAATAGATTTGCAGAGCCAACTAAACTGGAGAATTCCTGCAATTACACGAGGTCTAGGCAGAAGAAAGTGATTTTTTTTCCCCCTGAACAGACTGAGCAAATAATACTTGATAGAATTGACCTAAAGGTTATACCATAGGAACTGTTTGCATTACAGCAGGCAAAATTAAAACATTCACATAAAATTGAGTTCATTAGGAAATGGGGAAAAGCCAGAAACTGGTGTGGGAGAAAGAGAGAAGAAATGAACAGCCTGGAGAAATGGATTTCAAAATTGGAGGCAGCCCAGACTTATTCAGACCTTTGGGTATGTTGATGTCAGGACCTTCTTTTTTCAGTGTTAGTGCGACCTTAGCAATTGCAGCTGCTCACCAAACTTGCTCAGCAGCACTGCCCCAGCTGAGGAGAATTAAAACACAACCCTGGTACGCGCCTTCTAAGTTTATTGCATTAATAGCAGCTTTTCCATGGAAGTGAACTGGTTAAATAAAAAGCTACTATAATAGAAAGAACACCTTTCACCCCCCAAAGAATTCCATATACCCCATGCTGACATCAAAAGAACCTCCTCATGGGAAAGAGCAATGTGGAAAGCAGAGGGAACAAAAATCTGGTGTTCGGAGCCCGCTGGGAGCTTCAGACAAATATGAAACAATGACTTCATGGAGTAGATAAATTTTTCACATTCTTCAACCAGTTTTATTGGCTAAATGCTCATGTATCCAGTTGTATGCACACCAAGCCGGCCCCAAGAAGAATCTGAGCGGGTATTTAAAAATAACACCCAGGGTGGAAATGTAATAATATGCTAGCCTTTCTGTCCAGCGATTTTCCAGTGTTTCTATAAGTGGGTCATTCTTGAAGTCACCTAAAACCGTGTCCTCTCTCTTACTGACAAGGGAATGGTAACTTTGCAAAGGTGAAACAATTTTCAGCAGTCATAGAGCGGGGAATGCATACTCTCACGATATCTAGGTCCAACCTCCACATTCCCCAGTGTCCTGAGACTCAGCACCAACTCTGGTATGCCACGGTGTGTCCTGGCTCTGGCTCTGGCTCTGGCTCCCAGTTGGGTCCTGTAAAAGTCTTTTCATTTAAGCCACTTTCACTTTGTCCCCGATTGGCCACACCCCTACGTGCCTCTGAGCCTTCCTGTACTGTTTTCCCTTCTTCCCTAAGCTCTGTCTTCCTGTCCTTTAGTCTGGGCGCCTCCATGAGACTCTCATGGGCTGCGCTAGCCTTTGCCAGATTGCTCTCATCTGGATTCCTCTCAGCTGATGCTCAGCCTAGGCTACCTTGCCTTGTGAGATCACTCATGATTTCATTGGTCCCTGAAGGCCATGGAGGATAATAGAAAATAGAGAAGCTGGAATCAGACTTGGTTGGAGATTGAGGCTCTGTCCCTAACAAACTGTAGTAATTTAACCTCTCTGAAGTTTCATTTTCTCATGTGTAAACTGGAAATCATCATACCCAGCTTACAGAGTTCTTGGCAATATCAAATAAAGTCATGTATCCAAAACCCTTAATCCCTTACTCTGTAAAGTAAGTCAGAGTTTTGTCTCTTGTACCCTGCTTTATCTTTGACACCTAGAAGGGTTCCTAGCACAGAGTAGGTGCTCAATTAATGCTTATTAACTCACTTAATTGCTAAGCAAATGCTAAATTAATTTATCATAAGCATTAAGCTTAATTAATGCTTACGAACATTCAGTGTGTAGTAAACATCGACTTTCTTCTGTTTTGTTTCCACTATCTGTAATTTTTGGAGGATGGGCTATGCATATGTCTTTTGGTGTACTCACTGTGAGAAGCTTTGATGAGTGTTTTCTCCTAGTCATTGGCCTCCCTGTGTTCTAGGTAACTCTCAATGGCACCTGAAGATCCATTTGTCATGGTGGTTAACACGTTTGTCTCTGAACTTCAATGCTACTCCCCACAGATGGATGTCATAGCAGAGTAAAAAAAGATCATCATCGTCTTCCTCTTAGGAAAAAACAAGGGAGCTAGAAGAAGACATCTGACAAATATATACATTTATTAACCTTTTTCACCAGCCCAGCATGCTGAGATTCATGCCATAAAACTAAAAAATAAAAGCCTAACTGCCAATAATGAAGGTATTAAAGAAGGAAAGGAGGATGTAAGGGAAGGAAGGGTGGAGGGAGGAATGGAGGAAGAAAAGAAGGTAGAGGGAGAGAAAAAAAAGAAAAATAGAAGAAGGAAAAAAAAAGCTGTGAACATACCGCTGTTGCCACAAGGCTGCGTGTTTTATGTTTGTTCCCAGGCCTCTCGTGATCATTCTGGCTCAGGCTGGGAACAACCTCAGAGGAGTTCTAAAATCCCAAAAGGATAGTGGTATTTAAAGTCCAGAAATCTCATAACAGAGTCTCTTCTTCAGAGATCATGCCAAACCACTGTACATTGGCCTCTTCTATCAGAATGAGAAACTAGGTCTGAGATCCTAGAAGATCCCTTCTTGACTGTAACCCAGGGACCTCTCCATAATTTTTTTAATCAACTTGGACTCTGATGTTTTGCACAGAGAGACGGTTTGGAGCAGTCGGGACAGGCTTTCCCTTGGCATAATGGAAACCACATGCATCATTATGGATTTCTAATGCTCCATTGAGTTGGGTACATGTTGCTTTGAAGAAAAGGAAGCCATTTCCAACCACATTTCTCCTGATTTATGCACGAGCCCCAGAAGGTCCAGACAGGTTGGAAATGATTTGGTAACTGGAGAAGTGACGGGGTGAGAAAGTATACTTTGTAAAAGACGACGAACTTGACTCTCACTATAAACCCTTGCCTTGGGCAGTGTGTGCACTTCGGAGCTTACCTCATGTCCGTGGTTTGCATCAGATCGAGGGCGAAAGGCTGCACAGCTCGATGAGTTAGGACCAGATTGCTTTGGTAAAAACATTTTCTACGTTGGCCAAACATAAATCAGTCCTACAAGGCACCTGTGATCACACGCCATGATTCACTCTCCGCCCTTTCTTGTTTCTCTTCTATTCACATGTTTTCCTAACCAGAAAAGTAGAAAGCAATGAGGATTTTAAAAAAATAGAAATGTTAACAATAAGCCCCCAGAGAGACTAGAGGAGTCCAGAGAGGCACAAACCCAGAGCAGTGGACACAGGTGACTACATAGATCTTAGCAAGGAAGCTGGGGTCAGACAGAATCTATCTGATGGTGGATGCTGGAAAGGTTTTCATCAGGCAGCAAGGAATGAAGTCCTGGATGTCAGCACAGTGTCTCAGAGCCAGCGGCAGCTGCCACCTGGCAGCTAGAGCTCCACTCTCCTGCCCCCGAGACCACACGTGTGTGCCTCATCTTCTCCTTCTCCTACTCTTCCACCAATAAACCTTCTGGTCCAGGAGAGTCTGGTCACCCATCTTTTCAGGTCACTCTTGTTTATCCGTGGGAAACCTTGAGGGTTGTTTCCTTCTTACACCCTGGGTTTTGCCCTTAGTCCATTTCTTTACGATTGTGTTACTCTTTATTGCTATCTCATGAAAAGTGGTCTTACCTTTGAGCCCCTGCTGTATTTCCGTTAGCAAATGCCTTTCTTCAAGTCCCATCAGAGATGGAAAAATGACACAGAAAAAGACACCGGGGTAATTTTGCCCTTTTGCAAATTTTGTAAACCGGTCAAGTAGGCTTGAGACTTTCTGCCTACCAAATTCAGCAGTCGTGGAAAACAAAAAAACAAAACCCCCCACAAAACTGTATATGCCACTGTTTCCAGTCTTCTATTTTTAAAATGATTCAAATTGCTGGTTCTTATGATACCCTATGCCATTTGTAAAATTTGTCACTTATCATGGGTGAGCCATTGTTTCAGTTGACATATGCTCTTTTACTAGTCCATATCCACTGTTGCTCTGCATAGTTACTAGGATCTGATGGGAACAATTATTCTATTTGTAAACAACAAGTGACCAATGTGCTGCTAAGTGTGCTATTTCTTGGGTTCTCCTGGGCCTCACCACCAGTTAGGAGACAGATTATGGTTTCATCTTCAAGGAGTTAATTTAGGATGCATTAGGCATTTTATACAGTGCATTAAAGTTTTGCACATACTTTAGTAAATAAATGGCAGGCTTCAATTTGCCAAACTCTTGAGTGGAGATATTCCACAAATGTCTGTTTGTTTAAAATGATCACATTTTAAATCAAACTTACATTAACAAGGTATTCAAGTGCTGCATCTAGCAACATGATGGTCTTTTATCATATGTCTCCTCTAATAAGGACGATTAGCCACATTTTATGATGAAGAATGGAGGTTCGGAAAAATAACCCAGCTGAGATCATACAGTTCTGGTTAGCGGGCTCAGGATTTAAGTTCATGCCATTGCCATTACCTCCTCAGTACGTGCTATGAGAATAAAATAACATTTTATAGCTATATAGGACGTTAGAGTTCTCATGTCCCAATCTTGCTCGATATTCCTCATGACGAGTTAAGGTTGACAAGGCCATTGCCATTACTATTACTTCAGTTTTATAGCTGAAGAAGTAGAGGATCAAGAGGTTAAGGAATTTATCAAAGATTCCATCTCTTGATTCCTAACACAGTGCTATTTTCCAAGTACATCCTACTTTCTTCTGAGACTTCCTTCTTGGCACTACCCTTGCCTCCTCTGTGGTGTTTGTTAGCTTGCAGGAGATGACGAAGCTGGCGATAATCACATTGAGAATGAGGAAGAGAATGTCCTGTTACACACACAAAAGAACTGTGTATATTTTTTCTCTGAAAACTTACATGATTGCTCCCATTTGTATGGTTATACCTGTGGTCTCTTAACTTGTTCGATTAACTGGAATATACTCTTCAGGGTAAGAGAATAAAAGGAATAAATGTTAGGTCTCAAAATTATGTGCTTCCTACAGCATAGTGCATAGCCGAAGAGTAAAACCTGTCTAGATTTTTCACAATAGGAGAGCTTTAATCTACTTCACTGATCTCCTTTCATAAATTTCATTCCTTGAACACACCTTTCTTGAATATCAACCATATGTCAGGTGCTATGATACTAGAAATCCATCAGTGAAAATCAACCAAAATTTGATTCCTGGGTTGAATAAAAAAGGTATAGTGACGGGGGTGAGGGGATATATGAGAGGAGAGACAGTAATGAACAGCAATGAACGATATCCATTTGTTACATTTGTGTATACATAACAACATATGTACAAACCTATCCCAGTTGAATATATGCTAGAATAAAGCAGTGGTAATAGATCTACTGGAAACAAGACCGATTCTGAACCTTAAATCTTGTGCCGTGTGTAGTATTTCTGACAGTTTATTTCTTTGATTCGTTCTTTTTATTTTAAAATCAAAACAATAGTGATCCCTCTAACTACTCGAAGAAAGAGTTGGGAGGAAGAGAAAATTGTAAGATTCCAAAATCGGAATTAGAGGAGCACAGCTGGTGTGGACCCTTGTGCTGTCTTGACTGGCTTGTGGGGCGTGTGGATGTGGCTGCTGTTGTGTCACACGGATCCCCTTGCTGCACAGACACTTGGTGCTGGTCCACTGGAGGCCCCTCGGTTGTTACTGGATTTAAAAATTATGACGTAGGTCATTTAAGAATTTTGATGTTGGTGTTGCATGATCATTTCTAATAGAAATGGAACATCTCGTGGGTTGTTGGCTGGGCTTAGGATGTAGGAAAACAGGTAATAAAGTCGAGCCATTCGTGATACATCCCATTCGTAAATGGTCTTCACGGTGTTCACTCTGTGCCCTACACAAATATGGCAAGGGTATACAGCACATACGTGTCACAGTGGCTAGCTCATGTAGAATGCCATTCGTCATCTTAACCAAACAACTACATTGTAAAAGTTGGATTTGGTCCAACATGTATGGAAGAACCTTTAACCCTTTCTTCAATTATCCCCTTCCCCAAATTCCCAAAGAGTTCTAAAACATCTAAGAGGGGTTTCACAAGCTCTTCTGAACAAGTTCCCTCAAACAACCGTGTACCGCCCACCATATTCTCTCCTTCTCTGTTTCTCTTTAGTGACCTTCCTCTGAAGAGTCTTCATCGTGCCACTAGGGTTGGGCTGTTTCCTCCTCCTGGTGGTCCCCTAGTCCCTGGTGGTGCCCTCACTGTCCTGCAGAATCACTGCTCTGGGGCAGTAGAGAGACCTCTCTTCCCCTTGCTCTTAGAGCTGTGCGTCATGCCACCCTCTGCTACCAGGGTCTTCAAGGGAGACTAGCATTCCCAGCTACTCAGAGAGATTTCTTATTCGCAAGCCCTTTTTCTAAGTTTCAGACAATAGTCCACAGGGGTTGTTGAAAAGACTAGTTTCTCAGAAGACTTCATGCTGCGCTCCTGTCATAGCTCCTGCTCCCTAGCAGCTAGATCCTGAGGCAAGTGTTAACTAACTGGTTAGCCTTTGCTTGGGAAGTCAGATAGAGAGGGGATGAAGCAAGGGAGGATGGGAAGGAAGAGGAATTAATACTGCACTAGCCATTGCTTTGGATACTCAATTCACAACAGCAAAGAGATGTAGCTGGTCGCACAGCAGGCGTATCCAGTAGGAGCTTCTGCAGACAGGCTGTGTAAAGAAATGAGGCTCAGAGCAGTCAATGGGTATGAAGAAGAAGAGGAAATTCACTTAGCCAGCCTCTACCTATTTCCCTTTCTCACTGGTTGAAGTTGGCCTCGGGGAATGTTGCTTCTGGTTGCCACCATCTTGGTGGTGGCTGGTATGCCGATATGTAATGCGTATGGTATGTGTCGTGAGCCTGCCGTATGCTGTTTTATCCAAGTCCTGACACAGGAGAGGAAGCTGAGGGGGAGGGCTTGGCATTCACAAGGCAGCAGACTGCTCACCCCAGCAGGGCCAGCTGAGTTGGCGGGTTGTGGCAATGCAAAGCAAGGAAGAGGTGAGGGTCTGGTAAGCGAGGGGCTCCCAGGTAGTCGTGAGAGACGCTTAGAAGGTGTCAGTTCACCTCCACGTCTCTCCCTCACACTCTGTCCTACTCTTTCCCATAGTCTTGTGAGGATCAAAGCCCCCCCGGAACTCTGTAATTCAGTTCAAGATTTGGTTTACCTTGATGTTTGTGCTACAGAAAGGCAGTCCATTAAATTTTGACAAAGTGTCAGGTATAAATCAGTTATGAGGCCATTGGGTATCTCTTTTTAGCAAAACTAAAGGCTTAAAAATGAATAGAGTTTTAATTGAATAATATTTCTCAGGGGCTTCTTACATATTTTAAAGATTGAAAAAAAATGTATCTGATGCGTTAGATAATCATCAAGATGGCACGATGAAAACTGCTAGTATAAATAACCTAGAAAAACTAAACTTCCATCCCTAAGACACCTTGGACTCCTTTAAAGAGAGGCAAAATGGATGCTTAAATGTAAATAAACTAAAATAAAAACCAATACACCCTGAGGGAAGGGATTGTTTATCTCACACAGTGGAATGAAAAGTGGTTTTTGTTTGGGCCTTTTTAGTTTGTTTTATTGATATGGTTTTAACTTCTCCATGGTTAGAACTCAAGTAATTTTCTTCTATTCTATTATAAATTGCTGGTGGGTTGGTAAAGATGCAGTTTCATTCTGATGTTTGGAGAAAATGATCTTTCTGTTCCATATTCAAAGATAAAAATATCTCCCAGCTGAAGAGATTGTCAGTGCCAGGGCCAGGTCCCTTTTCAGGAATTTCCTTCCGGGACTTGGCCCTTCAACTTCCAAAATAACAATTGTTTTTCAGCTTTTCTGAAATCAAAATAATTACCAACAGGGTTTGGTTTTATGACATCGCATGTCCTTCTTTGGCCTGTGATAGTTACGTCCGACCGGCTGGCGCTGAGTAGGGAGAAGCCGCGAGGAAGCCTCCGTCTGCGGGCGAAGAAGGGGGAAGGTGGGGAGAGCGGGAGTGAGGCGCAGACCCTGACTATTTGACACGCACGTCGGGATTTCAGAACAGGCCGTAAGGCCCGGTATCCAAGCAGAGAGGAAATGTGTATCAGATGAAACACCCACACTTTGATCTTTCTTAGGATGTAATTCCTTTTGGCAAAAATTCTTTCTTCTCCATACCCATTACAGAAACTAACTTGTCGTTGCCAATCAATAAGGGTAAAACAATAACAATGATGTTAACACTTTCCAATGGGAAAACAGTGTTGGGAATGATGTACTGTCTGTTTTTGGCTTGGTTTCATATTTAAAATGGGATTTGGCAAAGTAACTAAGGGCTTCTGTCTACCTCCCCTCTATCCTTTCCAAACCCTGTGCATCTTAATAAGCTGATGTCAGAGGAATCTGGCAGGGTGCTTCGTGATGGCCTCTCAAATTAACGTATACATAGGGCAGAAAACGCCTTTCCGGAGGACGCATCCTACCTCAGGCCCTAACGTATTAGCAGTTACTGTCCAGTGATGCTAGCACCTGAGATACTGTGGAGAAGAGGTGGTTGATAGTTGGCGGGGTGGGGGGGTGCAAATTACATCATTTCTGTATGGTTTTTTTCTGACAAGAGTGACATCCTTCCGAAGGCAGAAAGTACAACCTAGATCCAAAACGTCAGCACTCCTCAAAAAAGAAGGCAGTTTACAACAGGAAAATATTTTCATCTGTGGACTAACCTCAAGGGTAATCTGATGTTTGTTAGATCTTCCTTTCTTGAAACTGTCCCTAGCCATGAAAAAGGATTATCACTTAGTAAGAGCAGAAGGCAAAACGCACATTTAAAGAGAGCCCCTTATGTGTCAGGCACTCTGCTAGCTGCTTTCAAATATTATTTCTTTTAGACTTTATTATAACTTTACCTGGTTGTTATTATCCCCAATTTGGGAATGAGCAAAATATGGGTTAAGAAGACAAAAATTAAGTATCTTGTCAAAGATCATATATCTAATAAGAAAAAACTCCAATAATAACCATGAAAGCAGATCCTGCATTTGTCTCTATAGTGGGTGCTGTGGTGCACTGCCAGATGGCCCCCTTCAGGACTGAGACATCGAGTCCCCCAACTGTGGGAAGTGGTAGCCACTGATGGCTCGCTGGTGATGATTTCTCCAGGAGTTGGCCTCGGCTCATGAGAGTGGCCTTGCTGAAGCTTGTGCCCCCTTCCCAGGAGGCAGCCTACAATCACAGACTAACAGTTGAGGGGACACTAAGGACTGGTGCCCTTGTCTCAGTTGGGAAGAACCGGGGGCCAGAACTCCTCAGCCAGCTGAAGTCTATGTTGTGATGCATCACAACACAACCTTTCTGTGCCCGGTGCTGCTTCCCTAACCCACTTAGCCGTTGTTGTCCTCAAACATACTCTCCCATCAACTTTTGCGTATACATTTCCATCGAGAGTCTATGTTCCGGGAAGTCTGACCTATGATGGCCTTCTGGAATGCACATTAAAATGGAAGCAAACAAACCAGAAAAACAAGTGTGATGCTAGGACACAGAAGAAATGAAAAGATAAACAAAAACCTGCCTCATCATTTCAACCTAGTGGTTCTAGTATTCTACATAGGGCTACTCAGAAGTGACACCCGTGTTCCAGGTAAATTTTCATAAATCATAGGCTTTTCCTCTTTTTAGAATCAAAATGAATGTTAAGGAGTCTTTCTTTCCCATCCCACCCCCTTCACCATCAAATCACAGTTTTAAAAAAATTAATAAGGCTAAAGTAACAGACTTGGCCATGGTCACCCAGCTATTTGGTAGATGAGGACCCAATGCTTGATTCAAGACATCACTCTCTAAAACACAGCCAAGGTCGTACTTAACTTTTAATTGGATTAAATTAAAATGCTTTTATAGTATGCAGTATGTGCAATAAAGTATGTAATTCAGAAATGCTTGGTTTTCTCATCCCAATTTTAGAGTGAATGATATATAACTATTGTCTTTAAAAACACAGTAAAGCAACTCTTTTTTTTTTTTAAAGATTTTATTTATTTATTTGACAGACAGAGATCACAGTAGGCAGAGAGGCAGGCAGAGAGAGAGGAAGGGAAGCAGGCTCCCTGCTGAGCAGAGCCCCATGTGGGGCTCGATCCCAGGACCCTGGGATCATGACCTGAGCCGAAGGCAGAGGCTTTAACCCACTGAGCCACCCAGGCGCCCCAGTAAAGCAACTCTTAATATCATGCAAACATTATTTGTGCTCTTTAACTCGATCACACTTGATTCTGCTTATTCTAACCACATAGTGACTTTTACACATTCACTTGAAACTGTTGTCGTTCACCCAGCTTTAGGCAATACATTTTTCCTCTCTCTCTGCCATCCTGTGCTAATTTTAATTTAAATTTCACCATATTACATGATAAATTGTTTATTTCCCTTAAAAAGAACAACTTCAGTGTGCCTTCCAGGACTCTAAGAGTTCTTTCTTCCTTCAATCAGCTTAGTTTACAAATGGGGGTCTTGGAAACTGAAAGAACATTCCGTTGCACAAGGGAAATTTTCCCACCATGCTTCTGACCCATTGCCCTGTCCACACGCACGTGCGACCACATGCACACGCACAACCTGCATCCTCCGTGGAGGTTAAGGGCCCACGGACTTTTGTTTCATGGGACGGATTAGCATCGCTGGGCTGCTAGCAGGGAGAAAGGACTTTCCAAGCTGTTACACGCTGGACGTGTTGAGAGTGCACGGTTATGTAACACCATATTTTTTAATACAACTGACAGTCTGTCTTGAGATTTAAGTGTTTTTTGACAGTTTTTATGCACCTGTTAATTCAAAGCGCTTAACATATGCCAGTTAAAAAGAGCCAGGCACTAAAACATCTAGCTTTAGAGGCGAAATATGGCTCAGCTGCAATCCCAGGAAGGCAGGCAGCAGGCAGCAGGCTGACGGGAACAAGTCCTTCCTCCAAGATGGAAATCAGCTGTAGCCTCCTCTCTGTGACCTGAACACACTGTTTCTAGGTGGGGTGGCTGGAAACACCATCTGATATCTCGGGGAACAGTTAGAGGCGGCTTGGGTCCTTAGCACGGTTGGTTACGCCGGATAATGCTCTGTTGTGTTTAGACGGAGACGTCAGGACGTAAGGAGACCTTGGTGTCCTTACAGATGCTCAGGGGAGCAGCCTTCCCCCCGAAGTCCGTTTAGCACAGCTCCGCATTTGTCACCCCTCCGTATGCATCTACGCGCACTACACACAACTGGGGACAAGTGCCTGAATTTTTTTTGCTAACTCCGACGTCAAGGGCAAAGACCATGCATTCCCCTGTAACACACAGAGTCCTATTTCTGGTGTAAAGAAAAATTCTGTCAACCATAAATAAGGGTGAATAAGGGAGTCACTTTAACAATAGTCACATGCCAAAATATAAGCGGTCTCTGTGCATACAAAGTAACTCATACTCAAAGCACTAAAGCAGCATAGGTTGGAAGGAAAATAAGGATTTGCTTTTATTGTTCTCTGGGACTGTAGGGGGCAAGGTGTGGATTATGATACACTTCAAACATGTGGTACATTCCCCGCTTGAGGGTGCAGAAGTGTTGTGCAGGAGAAATATGTCAGCCGCTGATGAAAATCTGTACATACTGTAATTGAACATTTTCTAGTAGGCACATTTTAGAAAGTAAAAAACAGGTGAAAATTTTAATAATGTATTATTCATATCTAAGATATTATCATTTCAATATGTGGTCAATTGTTAAAGAACTTGGTTATTTTTAAAACTTATTACTACTGTTTTTTTGGTGCGAGGGCTTTGAAATCCGGTGTATATGCTGCATTTTCATCCTAGTTCAGACTAGCCACATTTTGAGTTCTTAGTAGCCAAGTGTAGCAAGGACAGTTCTAAAATATTGGCCATGAAAATGTTCCAGCAAATGAAAAATAACACTTAATGACCTTGGGGCATATTTCTAGAAACTGGATAACGGCCAGGGGACCCGCAGAAAATTCAACAGCTTCTTCTCGTGTGTCCTCCCTGTTACAGTGCATTTCTTTTCGGACAGTTGTTTAAGTGTCCCTCCCAGCTTCACAGCAGCGATTATCAGATTCAAGGTAAAGAACCGTAGGAAAACAGGACTCTCCAAAAGTGGATTGAGTTGCCTAGATGGCACAGCGAATTTTGTATCATCGGAGTATTTGAGTAGAGTCTGAATGATTATCTGCATTGATGCTGCGGTGAGGATCCGTACCACGTCATCCGACAGCACAAGGCGGTGTGCACAGCAGTGAGGAATTTAGGATTTAGAGCCAAACAGACCTGGGTTTGAATCTCATCTCCACTGTTTGTGTGGTGACAAATATTTTTACCATTTTGAGCTTCAATACTCTCATTTGTAAAACAGAAGTAACTACTCTGTCAACTTGTTTTGTGAAATAAATGAAAAAAAGGATACAGCTCTTACCACAGTGTTTAAAAAGATAGAATTATGACTATTCAGCATAAGAAAGCTGTCTGTAGATGTTTGGTACAAAGGCAGGTTACGGAGCAGATCCGGCATTTAGGATATCGGTCATCACATCTTCTTTAGTTTCTGTAATCATGCTGATCTATTGTGGTCTACCATGGACATCAAGTACTAAGTTGAGATGATTGCTAGACTTTAGAATGATTTGCAACAAAATGGTTCCCTTCAAAATTGTTGTCTCATTTTTAGGGGAGAAGAGATAACTAACTTTCATTGAGTGTTAAGTTTTTTTTCCTCTTTTTCCTTTGTTTTAACATACGAAGCACGTTCTGTATCTTATCTTAAAGCCCGCATGAGGTGGTGTTCACTTTAGGGGTGAGGGTTTTGAAGATCGGAGAAGCCAAGGGCCGTGCAGTTCAAAGGTGGTGTGGCTAATACGTGAGTCCAGACCTGTCAGACTTGAAAACTCATGCTGTTCCCAAGACATGGAGTGGCCAGATTTGACTTTCACTTATTTGAAACTTTCAATCAATAGTAAGAAATCGATAGAAATAATGTTTCAGTTCATACTAAAATACCAACATTCTGGCCTCTGGCCTGACTGTGGTTAAAATCCATGTACCTCTGCTACCACCATCTACACCAGAAAGGGGGTTAAGTGCTAAACCTGGGAATCATGACTGTTGTCCACATCAGTCTGCTTGGACTTCTTCTTCTTCTGCACTGCTGAAAGGTTTACCTCTTGGAAGAGCTCACTTCTGATGTAAAAAAATGCTAGAAATTAGGACACAAGACAGAGCAAATATCTCAAGAGACTCCTCTTAGAGGCACAGGGAATGTGCACCTTGTACAAATGGTCTCAGGGCAGCAATGGCGGCCACCTGAAGTGGGAGTCATCTACCCACGTCTGCAGACTGACTTTCCAGGTGTGTCTGTCCTGACACAACTTGGTTAAGGTTGGTAGAGGGGAGAGGGGAGGGAAGTGGCAAGGGAGAAGCACAGAAAGAGGTTGCTTGAATGCTGCTGCTCATGATTAGTCGCTGTCAGTGCCTTTGGGACATGTCAGTCATGGAAGAAAACAGAAGCCCCAGCAGCTGTTTGCAGGGTCTTTGCTACTTCAAGTCTAGTCCTCACAGCCTTGCGGAGAGGGTCCACGCAAGAATGTCCACACTGTTTCCTGGCTTTCAGAGCCCTCAGAATCCCCAGTACTTTGATCACAGGACAGAGAGGAATAATCCAGTTCAAACTGCATTTGTATCTAAAAGGTATTCAATTTAGTTTAAACAAATTTCCATGTTTCCCTTAGGCTTTCTCATTCCAGAAGAACTGTTTCTGTAAATCATATATAGTTATCCCTTCTGGTCAGAGGTAAGAAGGAAATTAGCATCACAATGGCAAGTTTGCTCCCTGGGTGTTGCCAGCTCCCAGGGCTCTAGGGCTCCACGGATGACTTGAGTGCGTTAAGCCTCCATTTACAAAGCAGGAGAGTGCAGCAGAGCCCATGAGGACAGCAGTAAAGATTTCTAATCATAGACAAGCGTTTCAGACATTCATTACCACACAAGCCATCAGTGGATTAGATCTAATAAAGCCAGATGCTTGCAGACCGCAGCCCCGGGCTGCTTCGACTTTCCAAGTAGTGCAGAGTCAAAACCGGCCGCACCACACCCTGCCTTCTTTCGAAGCGAGCAAGTGGTCCTGCCTGTCCTCAGCAGGGCTGCTGGGAAACTAGCTGAGAGACCGTAGGCCCAGGCATTTGGGTTTTAGTACTCTATCTGGGTCGAGACAGTAGGAAGCGATCTAGTGATTCAGCACAAGAAAACGTTTTCAGAAACTGTATTAAGTTGGAGGAGGCAGACGTTTTGAGGGGAGGTGAGGGAGGCCCCTGCACTATTCCTAAAGAAGGAAAATAACTAATCGTTTTCAGTAAAAAGAAACTGCAGACGATTCTTCCAGAAATAAACATGAAAAACTCCACACACACACACACACACACACACACACACACACACACACACACACACAACTTCTAAGATCGATGCCAAGTACTGCTCTAAAACCATGTGAATTTTTCTCTCGTGCATTTGTCAGCCTGACTCCAAACCATTTTATTCTTTCCTCGTTTCTCCTCTCTGTTCGGTCTGTTTTTAGCTCGTTGCGTCTTGGCAGAGCTTCCGTTGGAGCTAAGCGCGCCTGTTCTTTGGGTTCCCCCACCCTCTCTTTTTCTTTCCTTTCCTTTAGAAAGTCTTTTAGGATTTTCAGAGTTCTTTTCTAGTGTTCTTTCTTCTGGGCTCTGCAGTGACTCTGCGAAAATGGCCAAGACCAGAGCAAAGGCAGGGCGAGGCTCTCAGGCGCGCTCTGTCCTCCTCGCCAGGCCTCTATGCAGCAGGGGAAAGGCAGGCTGGCCCGTGGCCCCGTGACATGCTCACACATGCAAATGCCTGTTGTTGTGACCCACGTCCCTGCGAAGGTTTGTAGCTCCCCCAAAACCTCCCCCTGTGAGCAGACTTGCCCCACACTGCCATTTTGGGCGGAAGACTTCCTTCAGAACAATCTTCCAAGTTGCTTTTAAGGACTAATTTTTTGGGACCCAAAGAGTAGAGGTTACTATCTTAATTTATTTACAGATTGCTTGGGGGAGCTGGAGTGGATTTAGCTCGTGTTACCGTTTCCATCATATGCGATCAGACTGGAAAGGACATTTTTTTTTTTTAAAGATTTTATTTATTTATTTGACAGAGAGAAATCACAAGTAGGCAGAGAGGCAGGCAGAGAGAGAGGAGGAAGCAGGCTCCCTGCTGAGCAGAAAGCCCGATGTGGGGCTCGAACCCAGGACCTGGGATCATGACCTGAGCCGAAGGCAGCGGCTTAACCCACTGAGCCACCCAGGCGCCCCCTGGAAAGGACATTTAACATCAAAACACACTCATAAGTGTGCTTCAGATCAGGAATGCTCAAAATAAATAAATAAATGAAAGGGCAAATCAATCCCTTTAACAAACTGAGTTACTTAAATTTGAATTAACCCTGTAGTTTAATGGGACAGTAGAGTCAGAGTCATTTTTCCTCTTTAGGCCCTGTCCAAGTTCACGGACATTTTGTATTTTTGAAAGACTTACCTGTGAGGAATGAAGCTCACTCTGTCTTCACATAAAATCTGAAACAAGATTCTTTTCCTTTTACTCTATCAGGACATAGAAACACAGAGCCATTCGTTGTGCATAGGATTTATGTGCATAGGATTTATGAACAAAATTTAAATCCACATCGTGTATAGGATTTTAAAAATCATCATGTTAATTTCAGGAAACAAAAATAAAGGAATTAACACACACAACTGCAAAGACTAATGTGGGAGAACATCATCTGACATATAAGATGAGACACGTGAATTGGAATGATTTGACTTGGCTAACTGTAAGAAAAAGTGGTCAGATCTTCCCCTCTTTAAGTATGTAGCCTGGGGACTGTCATTTCAATCACTTCTGCAGTTGCTCTGCTGAGTGCTTTTGAAATATCCTGTACCTACAGATGATAAGAACCCACAGCCATGAGGCAACAGAGCCTGTGGCCATGTCTACAGGATGCCTAACCCTTGGGTAAAAACTGAAACCATCGCTTCAGTGCCTTGATGATTTTCAGACACTCAGCTCTTCGGCATTATAAAGGAAAACAATTCAGGTTTTTCAGTTTTCTTTCTGGTATTTGTCGTTGTGTAGCTATAATCAATGTCCAGATAAGTATATGTCTTCTCCACCATAAAAAAAAGTTTAAAAATTATACAAAATAGATAGTTCAAGAGAAGTAAGTCTTAGAGACACAAAATAAACAGCTCGATCATGGTGCCATGGTCACCTGTGTGCCTGGATTAAACACAAACACATAAACACACACACATGTGAACACACACACTCAAGCACCAATTTAGAAAAAAATCCAGTTAAGACAGATTTCCCTCTGTATCTTTAGATATTTGATTGATACTATCTTATTCTTACCCATCCATAAGACTGACAACTCCTGTGAGAGTAAAACTTTGCAGAAGTATATGATTTCTCTTTGGAAATCTGCAAACCATTTTTCCTTCTATTACTTGAAATATTGTCACTGTGGTTTCAGTTATGTGCAGAGTATATTTTAAAAGCACTGCTCAAGTCCAAAATGCTCTGAACTTGTCTGTTATTTTAGTGATCATATGGTTGCTGAAATATAAGATAATTTATGTGCAAAAAAAATTACAGCTTTAGTTTCTAAAATATACTTAACCTATTTTTAGCAGAAATGAAAATTTTATCCAAAGAACACAATTTATAATCTTAAATTAAGGGATCCAAAATCAAGATGATGAAAATAAGTATTTTGTGTTTTAGTAGCATAAAATATTTGCCAACAAGCTTACCTTAATGTATATTAATTAGAAGATGGAAAAGTGAGGGAATGCATTTTAAGTGACCTACTTTACAGTTGACTTACTTAAAATGGATTTTTAATGATTTCTAAAATATTTTCTTAAAAAAATGAAAAGAAAATGTTTAAACTATTGGATAAAAGCTGCTTTCAAGAGGCACACAGTGTACTACTGACCTTTTCCCTGAGCTTGGAGTTCTCCAGAAGTTCTCCCAGCCATAGGCCTGTTCATAGACATCAGACCAGTAAAGACATACTTGTCACACCCGATCTTGCTATCTTCTCAGTTGTTCATTTTACAGAAATAATTCCTCCTCCGATTCCCTCACCTTTTATATGCAACTGCCTTTAGGTGATAAATACATGAAATGATATTCATTTCTAAGATATTAAATGTCATAACTGAGGTCATTTTAAGATTAGAAGGAATCAGTATTTTCCAGATAATGCACTCGTATCTGTGCAAACACATACGTGTGCTTAAATAAGTTTGGAAATGTGTAGGATTACCTATAAAGTTATAAATTACAGTGCTCGAGAAAACAGTTGACCTGGACACTGAGAAACCATATAATTAAATAAAAATTGAAAACCTTTGAACATGTTCAGATTAGTATAAATGGCTTCACAGACACAGATTTCATGTTTTCATTTTAACAGCAATGAAGTATTTTGTTTATGTACATTCACTTTAAAACCCTACTTAAAAAGCATGGCATATAAGGCATTTATGCACATGTTTACCATATATTTAAAGAGAGATTTTAATGAGCGATGGCTGGAAATCCATAAAGGTTTGCATGTCAACACTGGTTCCACTGTAGAAAATACTTTCCTTTCTCTATTTCATTTCTAAAAATGTAAAATGTTTGGAGAGTGTGGAGGATAAGAGAGGAGAAATGCTCTGAATAAATGCATACTGATTCTAAAAGTGGGCTTGCTTCTTTCTTTCTTTCTTTCTTTCTTTCCTCTTTCTTTCTCCCTCCTTCCTTCCTTCCTTCTCTGTCTCTCCTTTCTTTCCTTCTTTCTTCCACTTGAGAACAAGAATAAATAAATTTGTGCAGAGGTGAACCGACACAGAAATTGCGGTGTGGGGCGCAGTGTCGCCGCAGTGATAATGAAGAGGTGCTCTTAGCCCCGTGCTCTTCAAGTGCTTTTGGACATTTAGAATGTCCTCAGCATATTTGCTAGGTCATTTAAACTTCTGAAAATCGTTATTTTGTCTATTCGTCAAAATTTCAAAAGTTGGAGCTTTGTGATTTTTTTGAACAAGGAAATTTAAACTAGTTGCAAAGCAAATACTGCCAGAGAAAACAGACACGTTAAAAAAAAAAAAATCAGAAAGGAAGAGAAAAAGGAGATATAAAATGAGAATAATTGTATGGAAATTAGAGAGAGAAAGAACTTTGGGGAAGGGCAAAGAGGATAAAGTTAACGGAATTGAAAAGGTCGGGTAAAAGAATCCAACACCAACTTGAGAATGTGGAAGCACAGCAAACATCGCAAATACGCCCCCGCAAACCCCAGTGCTGCAGGCTTTCTACGGCCATACAAAAGTGTATTTTTCAGGCAAATTGGTTACAGCAGTGACCGTGCCTTCTAACAGCAGCAAGTAGAAATAAGGCAGTAAGTGTGGCGGGGCCTCCACAGCGTTCTCCACCTTCGCAGTTCCCTGCCCGGGCTCCTGCGCCTGACCATATGGAATCCATCTCATCCAAGGACATGGACGAGAAGAGGGGTTTGCGGAAACCAGGGCTGCTGCTGGCTGTTTTAACGGCATGCCACAGGGAAGTTTTATTTCCAATTGATTGGTTACAAATCAGATAAATATCGCTTCTAATGAAAGCAGCTTTGAACTGCTGGAAATGTTATCTGTGGGAGTCTGGGGTTTATCAAAAGTCAAATGTAGCTTTAATCACATCAACATGCTAATTACAGGCAAACAATAAAAGCTTTAAGAAATGATTGTGCACGTTTTATTACTATTGACAGTCACCAAGGTATATTTATTTCAAGAGGTAATTGTCAGAAGACTTTCTCCAGAAAGACTTGTTTGTATAATTAAGTGTGTGTTATGCAAGCTTATCTGCCCATCGGCTCCTGCTCATTAGGTAGCTCCCCCAATGCCTCAGAACACAGAAGCAATTAAAAAAGAAAGGCTCAGGGAGATGGTTTTTCAGTATTTATATTTGAGGGATAAAAAAAAGAAAGGCCTAATGTGCTCTGAAAAAAACCAATATGTACTAGAGTTAGAAATGTGACCAGTCACTAAAAACTAAAGAAATAAAACAACAAAGGTGATTGTAAACTCTTCATGATCAATGATGTAAGAACAGGAAAAAGTTAGAATGGAGGGTGTATATTTTCATTTAGAGTAGAAGCTGGGGGGGCAGGAATTTTTCCTCTTTGTATACAAAATATTCAATGAAATGGGGCCTTCCAACCTAAAAATATATATGATGAGAATGAGACAAAAGGGAATCGATGGCTGCCTAGACCCCAGTACCACTGATTCATTATTTTTCTGTGGATTTATTACATAATTCCCCAAAATGCCTAATTTAAAAATAAGAGCCTGAAAGTTTGATAACATCATTTCAAATCTGCGCAGCCACACATGCTTTTCCATCCTTATATAAACAACAAAGGCACATTTACAATTGCCGCCCTGAGCATTTTTTTTTAGGCTGGGACACCTGAAACATATTTAAAAAAAAAAAAAATTTCCATCTTACTTTTAATGACAAACTGCTTTGTGACTGGACTAGAGGAAAAAATAAACCTTTCAAACTATAAACTATTTTTTGTGCCATAAAGAATCATTGAACTCTAAAAGGAAAAACCCTAATTTAAAAAATATCATTATTATATTGAAAGGTGTTGGACTGGATTTAATTCTTTCCATTCCCAAATATTGGCCTCAGTTCAGTTTCCATTTCATTCAAAGCAATTAAAAATGTGGCAAATCCTTGATCAATTTTCTTACCCTTAAACAGGGTCAGTTCTGAAGTTGTTGTCACATTTTAATGGGTTCAGAGTCAGTTTATGCAAGAGACAATCAAATGTTTGCTTTTAAAAGCCCTATAAAAAGTAAGAGCTTTTAACCTTTTGAATGCATTAATAAAATGCTAATGACATCATGGCCAAGACCACATTTGGAGGTTCCCCAAAACTCCAAATGACCGTTGTGAAAAGAAAACAGAATTTTAATCAAATGATCTGTTATTTTAATGACCACTTACAAAACAGGAGATTTATTGAGAAGCATAAAGTTTGTTTGCATGAGTGAAGGCAAAGCTTTTAAGAATTACCTTCTTCTGGGTCCCCCCTCCCAGTTCCTTGCAATATAATACTACCAAATATTTGTGAATTGTGACTCAAGTCTGCAGTCTTATTTCTTAACAGAAAATAAAAAGGAGGCTGGAAACCAAAAAAGTGGTGCCAATTTGTCTGCCCAGGCTCTGATTATTGGATGCAGAATTTTTTTTTTTTTTTCTTTCAGGGGAGAAGGATTTGGTGGGAATGTTTCTCCCTTCAGGGTGAGATATCTGATATCCATCCCGAGACCAATCATAAGGCTAAACTTTCATGCAAAACTGCACAAGGGGAAAAAATTAAGTCTTTGGGTAAAATTCTCATCTAAATTTGCAACAGATCTCTCATTTCCGCTGGGCAATTATGGCGCTTTTTGCCATTTCTGATTGCAAGACACACTGATTTTTTTTAAAGTTATTTCTGATAACTTGAGAACCTTCGATCCCTAACCCCCGCCCCCAACTCTTCTTCCTCTCTTTCGAATCTCTGTTCCTCATTTCTGTCTCTCCTGTCTAGAAGTGCTATCCAGTGACCCCCGGTGCTGATTAAAGTTTCTTGGGTGACCCCTGAATGCATTTTATTACACTGGCTGGTCGTAAAACCTGCTTCAACTGCTGGCATATCCAAACTCCTGCCTCTTCTGTGGAAAGCCCCACAGTGAGCCCGACCTCAGGGAAAACACAAACCAGCACACCCGGAGAACCGAGGAAGGGCAGGCGAGGCTTGAACACGGACGGCCAATACCAGGGAACCACGCAGCAGAGGGACGGCCAGCAACTTAGAGAGAAGACAGATGCTTGCAAGGCCTCTGGAGGAAATCCGCTTATTACTAGTATGGATGGGACAGGGTGTCGTCGAAACACAGGGAAAGAGGGGAAAATGACAACCTTTGGTGTTTTGTTCTTTTCCTGAAGTGACGTACAACATTGAAAGAACTTCCAAGGTAAAAGCAAAGGCGTAAGTCACACAGATCGGCATAAGGCATGTCTGAAAACCTCGTCCTCCTAAAATGAATCCCAGGAAAACATTTATTCAGCTTTTGGAAAGCAACATGAAGTGGCTAGAAAGCTTTTTATATTTATGTGCCTACTAGTCTGGGTAAAAATATGTATTATTGTATTTAGATGGCTTAGGAAGAATTAACTTACAGTTAGGCTCAGGTTAGCTGCTTGTTTTTCTGGGCTGCCAGGAGGTGAAGAAAAACAAAATCTATGATCTTCACAGTCCTGCATGGCTGGCGTTTCTGTGGCAGAGATAAGACATGGCAATGCCGGTAGGAGAGGCCAGGGAAGTCGGCACATGAAAGGAGAGTGGTGGTTTATGGGAATCCGAAGCCACCAAGCCCTGGACTTTCCCTGATGCTAAACCAAATGTACACGTGTAAGTGTGTGGGAAATCCAATTTAGCATTTGGAAATAAAAAAAAATGTTTTAAATTCCATTCCCATTTGCAAAGTCTGAAAATAAATCGGCAGGGTTGGTTCTGATCCTTGAGCCAGAGAAGAATAGTCTGGAAGCTTGCTGAGAGGAGTCCGTCTTCAGTTTGTAGATGAGGAAAGCAAGGTGCCCCTCAGTTGCCTCACAGACAGGAGGAATATTGGACACATGGGTAGCCCCAGCAGTTCTCCAACTACACACAGCAGAGATCCATGAGACAGGAGAAGGACACAGTTTTCCCACCAGTCAGGTCCCCATTTCAGTGACGCTCAAGCTGGACCAGGTTCAGAGTCTGCTCAGAGCCCTTGACGTTCCTAACGTCCAAAAGACAGGCTCCCAGGCTGCTGAGCGGTTTTCTCCGTACCATGGTGGTCACTTTAATACCAGCCACAACCCGTACAAAGGTAACATCAGGGGCCCAAAGCGACCATTAATGAATGACTCTTTCATTGGTAATAGGTGGTTAAAAGTGATTTGCGAGAGTTACTCTTGAAATCATTTCTTTTGTGCCTCTGTTTTTTAACCCCTTAGAAAATGTGCTGCATTATTCTCCATTTTGTTAAGACAAAAAATACAAAATAACCATGAATTCAACTCACCTGTGGATGACAGGCAGCCCCTTGTACCTGTCTGTTCTTTTCACGTAGCCACTAAGCAAAAGTCAAGCATTCCCTCAAAAACGTTAGTGGAAGCTGGTGACTTGTCAGTATCTTTAACAGACTGGTGACTTCTCCATTTATTTCAGTCTCGATCTAACTTGATTCATTCAGAGATTCCTCATAATGGATGATAAACCTGATAAACTACTGACATTCAACAAGTGCTTCTTTCCTCACATGCAGCCTGCGCTCCGCTGGGAGCAGGACTTTGATATGTCGCTTTCCCTGCTGTTGATCTACTGAGCACGGTGATTTACAGATGGAAACTCTTTACTTCTTACTTAACCATACGAAGTATGTTCGGTTATTCCTGGTTTGCAGATGAGGAAACTAAGGCTCAGAGAAGTTACGTAGTAGCCCAAGTTCCCAAGCTAGTAAGGGACAAAATCAGGAATGTAAACTCAGACAGTCAGACCCTCTGCCCTGCCCTTCTGTTCCGATTCATTCATTAACCAGCATCTCTTAACTTTGCCACGTGCCAAACAGAGTACACAGAAAGCAAAGAGCTCAAGTGCATCTGGTGGCTTATCCTATTTTTCTCAATGTGTTAGGTCCAGGATGTATATTAAGTCACAACTCAAGGTTATGTCCTTTCATGAAGACTTCCTCAGTAAACTCGCTTATTCTCCACTTGATAAATCTGTTTCTTACCCCTTCTTTTCTTGGTGGAATATATATTTATTTTTATTTTTTTTAAAGGTTTTATTTATTTATTCGACAGAGATGACAAGTAGGCAGAGGGGGGTGGGGAAGCAGACTCCCCGCCGGGCAGAGAGCCCAATGCGGGACTCGATCCCAGGACCCTGAGATCATGAACTGAGCTGAAGGCAGATGCTTAACAACTGAGCCACCCAGGCTCCCCATGATCTTCATAGTTTTATTCCTGTTTGGGGTTCTTTGATCTCTTAAACCTATGGATTTATAGTGTTCATCAAATTTGAAATTATTGTGACCATTATTTCAGCATTATTTCTTCAGAATGTTTTTCTGTCCCTCCCCTCACCTCCAACACATAATCCTCCTACACTGGGATTATGTGTAGATTAGGTTGCTTCAAGCAACCTGTAGCTGTTTGTTCTTTCCTCAGTACCCTTTTTTCCTCTCTGTGATCAATTGTGAAGAGTTTCTATTGCTTTGCCTTAAGGTTCACTACTCTTTTCCTATGTGACATCTAATCTGCACTTAATGCTGTCCAGTGTATTTTTCATTTTTTGACATTGTAGTTTTCATTTTTATAAGTTCAGTTTGGTTCTCTTTCACATCTTCCATGTCTCTACTTAACATACTCCATTGTTCCTTTAACTTCTTGAACGTATATAATGTAGTTATAATTGTTTTAATGTCCTTGTCTATTACTTCTATCATGTGTCATTTATGATTTGCTTTTACCAATTTTTTCCAAATTATCAATCATAGTAGTTGCATGCTTGGTAATTTTTGACTGGATTACAGACATTGTGAATTTTACATTGTCAGTGGCTTGGGAGTTTTTTGTTCGTTTCCTTTGATCATGTCTATTTCTATAAATATTCTTGAGCTTTATTCTGGATCATTGTTAGGTTATTTGGAAATAGTTTGGTCTTTTGATCTTGCTTTTAAGTTTTGTTAGAATAGAACATGACAACATTGAGTCAGGGACTGGTTTTTCCTCACCTCAGAAGGACAAAATCCTTCTGAATATTTAAAACTCCATGCACTATGAGGCTTTTCATTCTGATTGGTCGTATTGTTTTCATGGGTTTTTTCAGATTTTTATTATCCCCCTCAGTCTTGGGTATTTCATTAAATGCATGTGCTTATTTGTATTTAGCTGCATACTTAAGAAGAACCCTCTGTAGATGTCTAGAATTTTCTTTTTTTAAAAAAGATTTTATTTATTTATTAGAGAGAGAGAGAGAGAGAGCGAGAGCGGGGGAGACAGAGAGAAAATCTAAAGCAGACTCTATGCTGAGCACAGAGCCTGATGCAGAGCTCTGTCTCATGATCCTGAGATCATGACCTGAGCCGAAACTAAGAGATGGACGCTCAACCGAGCGAGCCACCCAGGCACCCCTAGATGTCTAGAATTTTCTGTGTGCAGCTCTCACTTATCTGGTACTCTGCCTGTAAAATCTAGCCATACTCTAACCCCAGGCTCCCAGCTCTGTCTCCTCAGCTTAGGGAGACTGACACTATCCACCTGAATTACCCTACTTGTGCCCTGCCTGGAAATCTTGTCTAGACTATAAGCTGGGACAATTGTAGGACTCACCTTGTTTGTCTCCCATCTTTCAAAATAATTTTCCTTCATTGCCTCATGCCTGATGACTTGAAAAGCAACTTTCACATATTTTCTTTGTTTAGATAGTTGTTTTATGTGGGATGGTAATCCATTTTGATGGGAAGTAGAAATCTCCACATCTTCAGCAAAGTATTACCATGGTCTAAAGCTACTAGTTTCTTTGGCAATGTAGTTTCTTAAAATCTTGGTAGGCTTAAGATGTGAAAAATCTAGTAGGTTTCTCATCTACTTGAACAATTCTATGTGCCAATAACCATACTCTAAATCTTTTTAGGCATAGTTTTCAGATCTGCTTTATGTCTTTGCTTTCTTATCTCTATACTTGTCTTTTTCCACTTAACAGTAGCCACCTGGAGGCTTTAGGCTTGAAGGTGAAAAATTGGAATGTGATCAGTTTTGCCAACAGAGAGGTTTTATGAGACTTTTTACCCTTAAATTTTTTGTCATTACTATCTCATACTCTTTGAGGTTGATTTAAAAAAAAATCAGTTTTCCAACCCTGCATGATCTAAAATTTCTCTTCTCTCTATAATTCTTTTAATTTCTGTTTACAAATTGGCCAATTCTTTTTCTGAGTTCATCACTTTCTTGCTTTTTGACAAAAGCAATTAGCAATAGCAATATTCATTACTAATTGTTTTGTTTTCTAATCTTCAGGTCTGCATGTGGTCTGGCCCAATGCCCAAGTTATCACAGGGATAATTTTACCTTTCCTTTTCTTTTCTTTTCCTTTCTTTCTTTCTTGCTTGCTTGCTTTCTTTCCTTCCTTCTTTCTTCTTTTTCTTTTTTCTCTTCTTCTCTTCTCTCCTTTTTTCTTTTTTCTTTTCTTTTCTTTCCTTTCCTTCATTTCTTCTCTTTCTTTCCCACTGAATAACATCTATTTTTCTTTCCTTACCCTGATGCCATTTTTCTCACTGCCTGCTTCACACTACTGCAAAGATTTTAGACTTTTTATTTCAACAATAACTCATTTCAAAATATTAATCTCTGTATTAGGATAATTAATACAGCTGCCATAGAGGAGAAATGCCAAAATCTCAAAGGCTTAGTGAGATAAGTTTAATTTTCTCATACAATACTTAATGTAGATTGGCAATCTCCTTCAAACTGTATGCCTTCTGAAACATGTAAGAGAAATGCAGGAGGCACATCATTTCTTTACTGCCTCATTTTTACTCACAGCTATTTGGCCAGAACTTGTCACATGGTGCTAACCTAACTGCAAAGATAGTTGGGAAATGTTGAGAGACAAAAGGGAGAAATTGGGAGAAACAACAGAGACATGATTATTAACTAACTCTGCCATACATGCTAATAACTTAGTATGGTATCATTCACATTTCTCCTATGGTCACATCCTTCTATTACATATTCATAAATACTCATATATATAGCATCTTATCATTGTTTGCTTTATAAACGAAATCATATACTTTTCTTTATTTTTCCTTCTATTCAAAAATATTTCAAAACATCAAAAAAAAATTCAAAAACATCTACTGGACATCTCTCCAAATTAACTTTTAGATTTCTAATTCATTCTTAAAAAAAAAAAAAGATCGTATTTATTTATTGAGAGAGAAAGAGAAAAAAGAGAGAGAGCTCGCGAGCAGGGACAGAAGGAAAGGAAGGGAGAGAGAGAATCTCAAACAGACTCCACACTGAATGCAGACCTGTATGCAGGACTAGATCCCACCACCCTGAGATCATGACCTGAGCCAAGAGTCAGACACTTAGTCAACTAAGCCACCCAGGAACCCCTAATTCTTTCTTTTTAATGACTCCTTCCATTATATCCCAAGGTATAGTTATACCATAATTTACTGTTTATTTGTTCAGGTGTATTTACTTTATTATTTTATTTTTTGTTTGTATCAACTGTGTTTCAATATATATCCAATCATATAAAATCCACTTTTTAAAATTAATGGTTTTTTCCTTCCATGGGATAGATATCCAGGAGTGAACTTACTGGGTTAAAGTGTACATGTCTGTTATATTTTAGTATTTTGCCAGATTATTGTCCCTAAAAGCTGAAAGCACTCATATTTCACCTGCCTCCATGAACTGACAACAATATGTGTTTTGACACTTGTTAATTTTGTCAATTTGATGAGGAATAAAGAGAACTGGGAGGGGCGCCTGGGTGGCTCAGTGGGTTAAGCCTCTGACTTCGGCTCAGGTCATGATCCTAGGGTCCTGGGATCGAGCCCTGCATCGGGCTCTCTGCTCAGTGGGGAGCCTGCTTCCCTTCCTCTCTCTCTGCCTGCCTCTCTGCCTACTTGTGATCTCTGTCTGTCAAATAAATAAATAAAATGTTTAAAAAGAGAGAGAGAGAGAGAACTGGGAAATAGAAGTTAAAGTAAGGATATCTTCATATGTTGGTTGGCAATTTGATTAATTCTTCATATCATTTCCTATTGGGATTCATGTCTCATTTTTGTCAGTAAGTAAGAACTTCTTATTTTTGTAGTTAGTAAACTTCTGGTGATCTTCTGAATTGTGAGTTTTTTCCCAAATAAATTCTATAAATGTTTGGATATATTTATTTGTAAATACTTAATGTTATAATATATAATATGATAGATAATATTTTGTCATTCAAAAAGTTTAATTTGTGTATTGTCAAAATGATTTTTATGCTGCTAAGTCTCTCCTGCCCCTGAATTATACTTGTGTACTAGATTTTCTTGCTCTATTTTATTATATTTTGTAGATTTAAGGTTTTTAATCCACATAGACTTATTTTTTATATAAAGTTGTTTCATTTTTTTCAGATGGGTAGCTTTTTGTGCAGCACTTTTAATGAAGTAATCCATTATTTTTCCTCTTTTCACATATCAAATCATGTATTTTCTGGGATTCTCTATTCTGTTCTACTGGTTTATTTGTTTCTTTCCATGTCTATAACCATATTAATTCAATTTCAACTGTTTTAATAGTATGTTCTGATAGTACGGCAAGTCCCTATTCACTATTCATCTTTGTCAAAACATGTCTGGCTATTCTACGAAATATTTGCTTCCTTGCAAACTTTGAAGATTTTCTGTCCACTTCCCCAAAACCTCTGTAATGTTAAAACTGATATTACATTAACTTTAATAATTTTTGGCAAATTGACATTCTTATTACATCAGATCTTTCCATTGAAAAATTGGACTTTATTTGTGAAAATTTTATTTTCTTTCAGTTGATTTTATGTTTTCTTCATGTAGATTGTATTCCTTTAAAAAATTGTCTACACATATTTAATAGTTTCTTCTGATTTACTCACTCGAGCTACCTCTACAATAATGTTCTATTTTAACCAGGTTTGTACCCACCCCTGTCTTGTTCTTGATTTTATTGAAATTGCTCTAATGTTTTGTCATTTAGCATAACCTTTAGCTGCTGGTTTTGGATAAATATACTTTTTCAAAATTGGGAAATACTGCCAAATTTATTAAATGGCTTTTGAACATCTAGTGATATAATTATGTGGGTTTTTTTAAAAAGATTTTATTTATTTGAGAGAGAGAGAAAGCAAGAGAGCATGAGCAGAGGGAGGGGCAGAGGGATAAGTAGACTCCCTGCTGAGCAAGGGGCCCAATGCCAGGCTCTATCTCAGGACCCTGGGATCATGACCTGAGCCAAAGGCAGACACCTAACTGACTGAGCCACCCAGGGGCCCCAATTATGTGGGTTTTTACCTTCAGATTTGTAATGATGGATTATCTTGATAATTAATGAAATATTCCTTCATCCTTGCAATGAACTGTCCCTGTAAAAATAACTGTTTATTCTTTTCATGTATCACAAGATTCTGTTTGCTTAACTTTGGGGTGGATTTTTTGCACCAATATCTATAGGTGAGATTGGCCTTTATTATTCCTCTTTTGTAATATTAATTATTAGATTTTAATATGAAAGCCTTGTACGCTTTGAAAAATAAGTTGGAGAATGAAATAGTAAAACCAACATTGGAATTATCTATTTTTAAATGGTTGAATGAAATTTAGGTATTAATTCAGCTGTTCCTGGTACTGTTTTATTTTTTTATTTTTATTTTTTTTAAGATTTTATTTATTTATTTGACAGAGACCACAAGTAGGCAGAGAGGCAGGCAGAGAGAGAGAGAGGAGGAAGCAGGCTCCTCACTGAGCAGAGAGCCTGATGCGGGGCTCAATCCCAGGACCCAGGGATCATACCTGAGCCAAAGGCAGAGGCTTTAACCCACTGAGCCACCCAGACGCCCCACCTGGTACTGTTTTAATGGAAAATCTTTAATCATTTGACCGTCTCTTCTGTGGTAATTGATTCACTCCAGTTTTCCTGCATCATATTCAGTAATTTTATTTTGCTAGGAAATTATCCTTTCTTTGGCTTCTCAAAATTTGTTAAAAGTTGTATGGAAAGCTCATTTATAATTCTTTTTATCTTTTATGAATATATGATCTCTCTTTTTAAATACCTGATCATTATTTATTTATACTTATCTCTTAAAGCTTTAGCAGTTTTGTGAAAAAAGTTAATCATATTACTATTATTTTTCTTTTTTAAAAAATCTACTGGGTTTATGCCTTTTTTCATCAGTCTTTTTAATTTGCAGATTAGACCTTTATTTGAACTTGAGGGAAATCTTCTATTATTTTCTTTTTATTGCATCTCATTTTGTGCCTTTTTCTTCCAGAACTTCTGTCATTCACATGTGAGGCTCCTGCTTTATCCTTCAAGTCTCTTTTTGAAATTCTATTTTGTGCTTTGAGATATTATCTTTACTTGATATTCCAAGCCTAATTTGACTCTCAGTGGTAACCAACCATTCCATCAACTCATTTTACTGAATTGCCTACTTTGGAAATTGTAATTTTACACACAGGAGGTGTGAGGGCTACCTGAATCTTTGTAAGTTGTCCTCTGTTCTTCAACACCTGTATGGAGTATTATATATGTATGTATTATGACCTATAATGTTCTTGTGAACAGCTGAGTTCTCTTCAACTGATTATTTTTCATTATGAATTCATTGTGTAGTTACTGGAACACGTCAAGTGGACTGTAGGCTCTTGAATTGTAGAAGGTAAAGCATCCTTTACAAACAAGAGGCCAACTCCTATTGAGAGACTGTGTGAAACCCTCCTGCTCCTAGTCTCCTCCCTCTCTTCTAAGCCCAGAAATCACGAGAGTTCAACCAGTCTGCTTTGCTCCTCCTTGGCTCTTAAAGGCCAAAAGACCAGACACCTTCAATGGAAGTAACATCAAATTTCTTCCAAGGGTTTATGTGATCTTAGAACTAGTTTCTCCAAGATCCGTAGTTTCTCAGTCTTTACCCCTAGGATCCTCAGGCTCTCTCAGACAGAAGAAAAGCCCTATGTGAGATTTCTCCTCTAGGTGTCCCATGAAACTTGGGTTTCATTAGTACATGAATGTATATCCACCAGCTTCAGGAGGTCTGGCGACTGAAAGTAGAATAGGCTGAAGTTGGAATAAAAGGGAAAACAAAACACATTCAGGTTACCACCTTCCTAGAAACTTCCTACTATTTTTTTCAGAAATTGTGGCAACTGGAAGGACCCAGTAACAGAGTGATGGAGACTGTGAAAAACTGGGCACTCCATCCAGTTATTGCCAAGTAAGAAGGAAGGTCCTGTGTGGTAACATCTCATTTTTTAAAAAAAAAATCATAAATCCAGAATTTTATGTATCATCTTCCCATTTCAAAATATTGATGATTTGTTAACTTTTTTTTTCCGCAAATACTTTGTGAGACAAACCAACTATGTCTTTAGGTTGAATTTAAGCCTATAGGCTCCTAGGTTAGGATTTCTGGAGCAGATGGTAGATCTCTGGATGATAGATGGCCATCTCTAATTTTGAAGTTCTGCTCATGAAGGATAACTATTTTGCCTTCTTTTTAGGCAAGTGCCTTGCGGGCATAGCCATGTCTTCTGTGTAGCTTTGTATTGTATTCCCCAGGGCTCCAAGTATAGCATAAGGTGTACACGGAACACTTAATGTATATTTATGGGATGAAGAAAGACAATCATGGTGCCACTGTCAGGAACTAATGGAACTTTGCTCTGGCTTTTGTGAATACAAACGGTACTACAGTAAAGGAAGCTACTGATGGTGGCATTTGAAAATGAAAGAGGGATGAGGCATGTGTCATGAAAAAAAATCCCCTGAAATTGCTTTTAGTGGAAGTAAGTAGAACATACACTTTTGAATTGTCTATAAGACCAAATGTTTTTGAAATCTCAACTGTTTTTCTTTTCTATGGCAAAGAGTTAACTGGATAGTGAATACTGCTTAATGAGAAAGATAGATTTTTGTTCCAACAAACTTGTGGATTTGAGGATTTCGTAGTCTAACAACCACCTAAATGTGAAGTCTTGTCTAATAAGGTAGAGTGTGAGGATGAACTCAGAACAGGAGATTTTTATTTTTGTCTATCTGACACACTTCTATAAGAGACTTCTCTAGGGAAAGAAAAACAATGAAATCATTGTGAGGAATCTGTGATAATGCTGAAAAAAAAAAAAAAGATTGTCTGAGATGAGGACTCAAACACGATTTCAAAATTTGAGGGAGAAAGGCCAAACCTCAGGTTTTGGACTGCAGTCCTACTTAATCCCTGACTGGACTCTGATGGTCTGTTCACCACCATGCTGCCTGGAATCACCTGAGTCCTATTCCTAATTACAACCCGCCTTTAGTCTTCCTAGATGACATCAACATGTAAGGGATTAATAGAGAGAACCATGCATGCTGAGTAACATTTGTGACAAAACACCATTTTTCCCTAAGAGCATGGAGAGAGATCAAAATATTAATGTCTAGACTTTCAAGACTGCTGTTATTATTCTGAAAAAAAAGTGTCATTCTATTGAGTTATTAGATGTGTTCTGGGCTTATCATTGAACCCATCTAATTTTATTCTCTAATTTTAAATTTCTTCGTTTATTAATTTTCTCTCTCAGAGTTTGAAACATGAGTTTCAAAACAGGCTATTATTAACCTCAGAGAGTATTGGGTCCACTTATACATGATAAGGAATGTAGAATGTATAAATAATACTACACATTTGTTTATAATCCGTCTACTTTTCAAAGAAAGGATGTGAGGTGTGCTATTCAGAGTGAATGAAAGAGATTCAATCAGCCCTTTCTGTCGGAAATTTGAGAATCTGAGTGTACCCAAAGAAGACCAAACATGGCAATTTTCTCCAGGACTGTCACATTGCCCTATTTCCAAAGGCTATGACACTCAAAGAGTTCACAGCTGTGCTGTCATCACAAATTTAAATTTGACACTGGTGATATCATAAGCACAGAAAATAATTTTTTAAAAATATCACAGCTGAGTTTTTAGGTCACATAAGTATCATTAGAAAGTGTGCTTTGTGTAGAGATTACTGACATTAAAGGATATACAATGAAGGGAATTTATTATTAATGAATCTGCTGTGTCAAATTCTGTGTTAGCCCTTTCATATCCATGATCTCATTTACTTAGCCCCATAATAACTCCATTAACTAAGTACTTTATTATCCTTATTCTACACATGAGCAACTGGAGGTTTAAAGAGGTTAAATACTTTCCCCAAGATCACACAGCTGGTAAGTGACAGAATGAGGAAGCTTAGCCATGTCTACCTGATTCGGAAGCATGTGCTCTTCCCATTACAATTGGAATGTTTGGAATTCAGATTAAGTTCTTTCTGGGTCTGAATTAAAGACCTGCTCTGTGGCATCTCTCAGGAATCAAATAAAATAGAAACTAATGAAAATAGCTGATTCACCTCCTAACAAAGCATAACACACCACAGTAGCGAGGGACAGGGTCTCATCATTGAAATAAAATTATGGTAGGAGTGAAAACTTTCTCAGCTGTTCCTCTTATGGAGGCCATGACATCTAAAAGTCCACTGTGAGTGTTCCTTCCTTATGCCCTCTTTAAAAAACAGAAACTATTTTTCTGGAGAACAGGAAAGGCTTATACATGAAATAAATTCACACTCCAGGTGTCTGGTATGCTCTCACAGGTGTCAAGTATGCCTTTTATGAGAGGACAGGAAAAGATAGTCAATACATTTGGTGTGTAGAAGGCAAAGGGCAGAAAAGAATAACGGAAATCTGTAAATGAGAGAACACCATTTTATCTCCTGCTTAGGTTCAATCTTATAGTACTTGGGGAAAAAGGAGAAAATAAGATTCTGGTGTATTTTTCTTTGGGTGGTCTAAAAACATGCAATGGGTGTGAAATGCATAACCATGTCCTGAATTTGAAGGAAGACTGCCTGAAGATAATCATCATTTTTTATTCCATTCTAGTATTCACTGATGGTTTGCATCATTTTAAAGGTCAAGTACTGGCATCAATTTTTGTCTAAATTATGTACCTTTATGATTTTTATAATCCTGTACATGAACAGTACTCGGTGAAAACTGAAGTGGTGATTTCTTCCCCTCAGCCTTGCGAATTTGACCTTTGAATTGTCATTAAGTTTGAAGCACAAATTATGGATTTGACTAGGACAGGTAGTACACAACAAATTCTGTAAAACCACAGTGACTTATTTTGTCTCACTGACTTTCTTACTCAACTGAACCTTGTGTATAATGTAACTAAATATAGAATGTACCACAGGCCCTAAGGGTTAAAAGACAAGAGACAAATTCCAAGCACTGCCCATAGTTGGCAAAACACAAAGTTCCATTTTTAAACAACTTTTTTCAAGGCTTCTGAAAACTTACCCCGCTCTTCATGAAGCACCACCGAGCCCTGACACAGTGAGACCAGATGATGGGGCTGGCAGCCATCTTGTGCAGTGAAAGACAGAGTGTCTGGATCTGAGCCAAGGAAAGCCAAAGTGATCAATATTACATTCTGAAAGCTCCAATGGACCCTTTGTCCCAGGACTAACACTTCTGGGAGAGGTGCCAGAAGATTCACGTGTGCACATGTGTGCGCACACAGTAACATGATGATTCAGGAAATCCAGTCATATGGGAAGATCAAAAGCACAGCAGGATATTCCTGTGACTCTGGCATTGGTCAGCACTACTTCAATGTCCACATCGAAATATGAAGGCAGCGTAAAGAGTCTACAGATGGAAGATAAACAGAAACTTGAAAAAACGTACTAAGGCAGCTTATTTTTCTCCTGTTGTCCTTCCACCTACCATGAGCAGCCCCGGTGCCTTGTCAATCACTCCCTCACATCACTTTGAAGTATGATTCCGTCCCTGAATCCTAGAGCGTGGATGCCAGCCTGGCCTGATCTCACCTCTGTAAGCCTTCTGCCCTCCAGCATGCTCACAAGTGTTTGGAACATCTATTGGGAATGGAAGGGAATATGATCCCAGACCCAAGTCCAGACGGCTACTAGAACATGTCATGTGGCTGGCACTGAACAAGATCACATTGCCAATTTAAAACCAACTAAATGACCTCAGCTTTCTTGGGAAAGAAAAAAGACCATGTGGCTGATGGGAGAACAATGAAAAGTTTTAGGATACCTTTTCATTGTTCCCCCATTTATCTGATCCCAAAGATCATTTATCTGAAAAATCGAGGCCATATCTGGGGGTGAAAATACATATTTAATGGGTAGCATTATCAGAAGAGCCTCATGAGATACTCTTGCTACTGTTGTCCTTACAAATAAATTTAAAGGACACATTGAATCTGGGAGGAAATGCATATTCAGTTAAGAACTTTTTCATACATTTAATATCTGTGTCTCTCATCATGTTCACAATTTTTACAGTCTTTGTTATGAGTAGCTTCTCATCATGTTTCTATGAGGAAGATCATCATAATTACAACCTTATGGGAGAGCAGAAAGAGGTGAGTTGGCAAAGGTCATGTGGCACTGCCATTGCCTGTCTGGGAATGTCCTAGACAGGAAGGGAACCGATAGATCTGGAAACCATTGTGAATTGTACATTCCAGTGTGCCGGGCAGAAAGCAGTGCTCAGGTTGCCCCAGCCAAAGCTTTGAGCTTACTCAGAGACATGAGTGCTAGATATGGTTGTGATGTCACCAAGAAGAAGAAATCAGATTTTAGTAGTACTAACTTGAACAAAATCTTATTGGAAACAATTTCCAAAATTACCGTTACTATTGTGAGGCATTAGCAATCAGACAGGAGAAGGATGAACTGCCCTTCAACCCTGGGGCATTTGATCTGGCATTTATTTATTTAAGATTTTATTTATTTATTTATTTATTTATTTATTTATTTATTTAACAGAGATCACAAGTAGGCAGAGAGGCAGGCAGAGAGAGAGAAGGAAGCAGGCTCCCTGCTGAGCAGAGAGCCCGATGGGGGGCTCAATCCCAGGACCCTGAGATCATGACCTGAGCCAAAGGCAGAGGCTTAACCCATTGAGCCACCCAGGCGCCCTAGGAGTTCTTAATATATTCTTTGACAGTTATGTGCCTTGCAAATAACTTCCCTCAACTTTGCCTCTTTCTGTACATAATATTTACATATTGGCATGTCCCACCTCTATCTAGCCTTTAAGACAGGCCAATGCACCAAAAAGAAATGTAGCAATTTCACTTTGATTTTCTGTCAACTCCATTCTTGTTCAATTCCCATTACAACTTGCTTTTGACTCTTGGCTCCATTTATGTTGTGTGGACCTAAATCTGACCTTTTGTTTGACATTTGAACTTTGATGTTTTGATATTCTGTGCCCCCTAAAAATGTTGTTACCTCAGTTCTTTTCCTCATTAGAAATGAGGAAATCCTCTTTAACTTGTATACTGTGTCCTCATGAATGTGGTAAGCCAAATCCTTTGGTCTAGCATTGAACTTCTTAGCAAATGCTAAGTATTTATCAGCCTGATTTGTTTTCTTCAGAAATATGTCACTATCCTAAATCATCTCGTTCATATATTCTTTTGCTTCTTTATTATGTTCCGTTGCTCTCTGTCCTTCTACCACCATATAAACTTCATGAGATCAAGGACTTTGTCTTTTTACAACCATACTCTCATATTTGTGGAATGAATAAATGAATCCAGATGTTCTTTGCACTATTTTTGAATTTGGGGAAGTAATTCTAGTACCGGTCTTTCTAAATAAAGCCCTACATCATCCTTACACCATAATATATAGCTAGGTGATGTTAGTTAGTCATTTTTGTTATTATTTTATTCTCACTACACCTTTAGTAAGTGTGGCAGTTTTGAAAACATGGCTATTAAGTCTTTGGTACTTCTCCCATAAAGAGTCTATGTCCCCTCCCCTGGATTTGGGTGAACTCGTGATGCACATGACTTCTCAGGCTAGGTGATGAAAGAGCATGAAATTGCCACCTTGCTTGCTGGAACACTTGCTTGTGGAATCCTGAATCATCAAGAAGTCCTACTACCATGCTGTGAGGAAACCCAGGCCATATCATCGCACAGAGGAGTTTCAGTTGATAGCCGCAACTGAGTCCAGCCTTTGAATTGTCCCAGATGAGTCACCAGACAAGTAAGAAGCCTCTCCATGATTCTGTCCCCTGCCATTCAAGTCATTCCAAGTCAGTTTGAGTGTCTTCAGCTGAAGCCACATATACCATGGAGCAGAGACAAGCCATATCCGCTGTGCTGTGCCTCGATGTCAAAAAGATACCTGGTAAGAGGAATGTCACATTAAGTCTTGAGGTCAACATTCTGGTTTTTAAAGCAGAGAGACTGGATAAATAACATCTTAAATTAAGATTTCTAACCAAGTTGATGATCATGTGGATTTATCACAAATAAAAATTCCACCACAATAGATCAACCTTCCAAAGAAGAAATATTGCTTTAATACTTCTTGTCTATTTATCCTACTTCAGGAGTGTAAAAAAACAAACAAACAAAACCCCAGAAAACTCCAGAAGATCTAGGTCTGCTTCTAAGATTTCTGATTTAAACAAATCATCCTAGAAAAACACCTCAAGTTGACCAACGTGACTATGCCCTACAGTCCAAAAGCACACTAAAGCGTGTATAGTTTAGGCATAAGACCCCGTTATAATGATAGATACTCATTGTTCATTGATACCAAAAATTCCCACATATAGAATAAGGGAACCAAGATTTAGGTTTTTCTGTTACCTATCTGGCTTTTTCTTTCAAGTCTTCTATGGGACACCCCTTTCTGTTCCGAGCCTCCAATGTCTACTCCATGGCCTATTCTCAGCCTTTTGTTTTTCTCAGTGTGTTTTTCTCATGAGTGACTTAATCTACCTCCTATATGCTGATGGCCTTCACTTTTCATCCAATTCAGATTTCTCTTTAAGTCATAATTCAATTCTGAGTCTATTCTCCTAGAGATAGGATCTCCTTTTCCCCAAGGGTGGCTTGCTGCATAGATACTGGTCCAGGGTCTAGCCAACATCTGGCTCTGTGTGTGGACTTGCCTAGACCATAGGGAAGGTGAATGGAGTCTGAGGCTTAGTTCAGGGCTTAATTCTGGACTTGACTAAATCTAGAAAGAAGGTAATCCTACAAAAAATTTTTAAAGAATCAGCAGGAAAAAAAAATGTGCAAAAAAAAAAATATGTGCAAAGCTTCTTCCTGGACATGTTATTTTGATGATCTGTCGGTACCTCAACATTTCCAAAAATTGAATTTGCTTTTAGACTGTAAGGTGTATGAGAACTTTGTCTAATTTGCTCAGCATTTTTAACCAGCACTTAACAGATTGCCTGATGCAGGGTAGATTGTCAATACTGACTGAACAACTGAATGAATGAAGTATTCTCAAAACAGTTTCCCTCCAGATTTTCCCTGTTTTCAGAATGGAGTTATTGTCTCCTTCAATTTCCCCCAGCCAAGAACCTCAGAGTATTCTAAATCATCCTCTTCTCCTCGTCCTACCATACCCAATTGATTATCAATTCTGTCCATTCCATTTTCTGAATATCTGCCCTTCCTTCCCAACTCCATGACCGTTGCCACCTCCTTCAGCTTCTACATGGCTATCAGAGGGGTAATTCTAAACTTAAGTGCTACTGTGTCACACTCCTCGCCAGCTCTGCCACTGAGCTACATTGCCGTGGGCAAGTACTTCAACCATGTTGTGCCTTATGGTGGGATGTTATGGGGCTTAAATGAATTAATAGGTGCAAACCATTTAGAACTGAGCCTGGGAACAGTTAATAAATGTTATCCAGTATTTTTGTTATTATAACTTGATATTCTTCTGTGAACTTGCATTGTCTGTAAAAACAAAAACATAAAATAAAACAAAAAACAAAAAACAAAAATAAAAACAAAACAACATAAAACAACATGCCCTTTGGCAGGCATGCAAGACCTTTCTTATCTGACACGGCCCACTGGCCTACCCGCATTTCCCATTCTTCTCCTCATTGTGAATTCTAGTACTACCAAGCGACTTTGCTGTCTCTATCCCTTAGTGCAATCTTTATAACGGCACACACTGTTGTCATCCCTTTGCAAACAAACTCCTCTTACCATTAAAGTCTCAGCTTTAATGCTTTGTCCCCTCAAGAACCTTGCTGGACGACTCTAGATAAAGTCAAGCGCTTCCCCAGAAACCACCACTTAACTTTGTGCATATGCCACTTACGGTTATTACCTTACTGTGTTATTAAACTTTAAGTAGCATTTGTCTATCTTCATTAAATTGTATACTTCTTTCAGGCAGAAATAGTTCTTTTGATCTTTTTTCCTTTTCCCTGGTACCAGGGTCTGGGATTTAGTATATGTTCAATAATTATTTGGTGTACAAATAAATAAATTGCCAGGAATGACTTATAATACTAACAGGGAATATTTCAAACAAAGGGAGAAACCTGCTATTATTATTCATGACTCTCTGCTGGGACAACTCCGGTTCTGCACATTTAGTGAGGTAAGTAAGTATATATGTGCATCCTTTGAAGAATCCCATAGTTTGCGATGTGTTTTACCTCTGTGTATCCCTTCTCTAACACTCTTCCTTTATGTAGATCCAAGTTTCTGACCTACACCATTTTCCTGAAGAATTTATTTTAATACTTCTTGAAAGGCGCAAGGTCTTCTGGCAACAAATTCTCTCAATTTTTGTTTATCTCAGAAAATCCTTATTTCTCTTTCATTTTTGAAGGATAATTTCACTGGGTAAATAATTCTACATCCGTAGATCTTTTCTTTCAACACATTAAATATCCACTTTCACTTCATTTCTTCTTGCTTGCATGATTTCTAAAAGGAAGTTTGATATAGTTCCTACCCTTGCTCCTCTGTGAGGTGAGGTTTTTTTCCCTTTGTTTTCTTTCAAGATTTTCTCTTTGTCTTTGATTTTCTACAGTTTGCATTATGTGCCCTTATGTAAATTTTTGGTTTTTATATTGCTTGGTGTTCTCTGAGCTTTCTGTAACTAAGTTTGATGTCTATCTTTAATTTTAGGAAGTTCTCAGTCATTATCACTTCAAATGTTTCTGTTCCTATCTGTCTTCATTTTCCTTCTGATATCCCCGTTATCATATATTGTACCTTTTGCAGTTGCATCATGGTTCTGTTGTATTGTTCACTCTTCTTTCTCTTTGCATTTCCATTTTAGAAGTTTCTATTGACATTTCTTCAATCTCACTGACTCTTTCTTTGGTTGTGTCCAGTCTATGAAGAGCCCATCAAAGACATTCTTCATTCCTGGTACAGTGTTTTTGCCTTCTAGTATTTTCTTTTGATTCTTTCTAGAATCCCCATTTCCCTGCCTCTATCACCCACTTCTTCTTGCATGTTGTCAGCCTTTTCCATTAGAGCTCTTTACATAGTCATCGTAGTTGTTTTGAATTTTCAGTCTAATAACTCTGACATCCTTGCCATATCTGACTCTGTGATGCTTGCTCTGTCTCTTCAAACTGTGTTTTTTTGGTCTCTCAGTATGCCTCAAATTTTTTTTATTGAAAGCTAGACACGATGTACCGGGTAAAATGAACTGGGTAAAATGAGGTAAATAGGACTTTTGTGTGAGGTTTTACACTTACCTTATTAGGAGTTAGGTTGTGTTTAGTGTTTGCTGTATCTGTAGTAGTCAGAAGCTAAAATGTCCTCTCATGTCCTCGTGTTTGTCTTCCCTCATGACTTTGGGTTTTCCTTAGAGATTTCTCCTTAAATAAGGTCTGAGGAATGCTTTCTTTCAGTTGTATTCTCTAGTTATATGTGAACCTACTGGTATGGTCGTAAGTTGTGGGGAGAGGAGAAGGGTCTTGTAGTCCTGTGATTAGCTGTCAGTCTTTTGGTGAGCCAGTGCCCTTGGGCTGTGACCTTCATACGTGTTTCTCAGTCAAACCCTCCTTCCACTTAGGCAAGTCAGGAAATAATGGTGGGCTGGGATTAGGTATTTCCCTTCTCCCAGGTCATTTAGGCTCTGATAAAATCCCAGTCAGCTACGTTCTGTTAAAATTGTTTATTTGAGGGCAAGCCTTGTTAAGGAGTACAGAATACTCTGAGTGAATTTCAGAATGGTCAATTTTCCTCTCCCCCTCCTGAAAACACAGGAGATTTTTACTGGATGTTCTCTGTGAGAACCTGGTGAGGTTCCCAGAGGTAAAACTCACAGAAGTATGGGGGATTCCCTAAAGTCAGGCTCCTTGGAGTTTTTAATGCTCAAACTTGTCCTCAAACACTAAGTCTTCAGCAATATGTCAATTACAAGTTAAATTTTCTTACTCTGCTACTTGTTCTCATAGAGGTTTTGTGCTCCTGGTCTTCTGCTCTGGTAAGCTGTGGGTCTCTGTGTATACCTGTTTCTCCAATTTGATGGACAGTGGTTTGCCCTGTGATGTCAGTTTTCTGATGGAACTAAAAAGTTTTTACTTTTTGTTTGTTCAGCTTTCTTCTTGTTATGAGGATGGCAGTCATGATTTCTAAGTTTACATGTTGGACCAGAAACCGGAAGTATAATTTGTGATACATAAAATTATAAATTCATGATTGTTTCAGTAGGTAATTCTTTGTCCCCTAAGATAAAAGTGAGTACTTATTTGTCCATCTGTGGCTAGATGACATTGTTTCCTAGAGGTGAATAATAAATAGCCCAATATTATCTGTAATTTCGTGCTTCATTTCAGTTCTACTATGTTAGAGGAGCATTGTCTTTTATTTTTTCAAAGATTTTATTTGTTTGACAGAGAGAGAGAGAGCAGAGGGAGCAGGGGAAAGAGAAGCAGACTGTGCCACCCCAGTGCCCTAAGCATTTTCTGTTAACATCAGTGCTTATATTCACTGTGATGTCATAACAGAGATTATAAAGTCAGTATTTTCTTAATAAGCTAAAAATAGTTTCATTCTGGTGAGTCAAATGCCATGGGATGACTTTTTCTGGTAGATAATGAAGCAGCTAAGGAATGTGTGGCTTTTATGGAAAGAAGTATGGAAGAAGTGAGTGGTCCTTATAAGGCTGGCATTCTTAAAACGATTTTTTTAAATAGGCATAGGGTGACTACAAGGTAACTACGGTGTAGACTGAGACATTCAGGTCTCTGGAAAGCAACTATAATTTCCAACTTACTTGTCTTTTTATTGGAAAACCTGATGCTTTGGTAGAATGGAAAGTACTCCATCAGTCCATCCTTTGCTGATGCTAGGACCAGCTAGTCAGTGATATGCATATGCATGGATTCTGGAAAGCAGAATCTGAATGAAGCATGGGGGAATTTTGGAGACACCAGATTCTAAACTGAGGGGGCTTACTGCATGCTATTCTTAGAAGATGAAAATAACTATTGGTAGGTTTTAATTAGGTCAGATTTCATTGGTCCTTACCCCAGCAAAGACAATAAAGTTTGTTGGCTAATTCTGGATGTGGTCTCCTTGCATGATGTTAACTTTGGTATTATTGGTTGTCACTCAGTGTGTATGACATTGTAACTAGATCAAAAAACCTGTACCTTAAATGTAGATGTGGAATAATATTTTGTGGTATTAATCAATTTTTTCCTCTTCTTTAAAATAAAAGGTACAGGGAGCCTGCTTCCCCCTCTCTCTCTGCCTGCCTCTCTGCCTACTTGTGATCTCTCTCTGTCAACTAAATAAATAAAATCTTAAAAAAATAAAATAAAAGGTACAGGGACACCTGGGTGGCTCAGTCAATTAAATGTCTGCCTTCGGCTCAGGTCATGATCCTAGGGTCCTGGGACCAAGTCCCACATTGGGCTTCTTGCTCAGCAGGGAATCTTTTTCTTCCTCTGCCTGCTGCTCTCCCTGTTTGTGCTATCTCTCTCTGACAAATAAATAAATAAACATATGAATAAATAAAATCTTTAAAAAATAAAATAAAAGGTACACATCTAGCATGTAGCAAATGATTTCAGAAAATTGTTTCTCTAACTTTCTTTTAATAGTATTCACCATTTTCAGAAAAGTAGTAAATATGGAACACAGAAGCCTTCAGCCAAATAGACTTTATTGTTGCAAAATCCCCTTTGGATTTAACCCAACCTAAATGAACTCAGTATAAAACTATAGGAACTTGAAAAGAACAAGAGAACAAGACAAACAAATTAGAACAAATAAGGAACTCGGAAGGATAGAACATAGTAATACTGAACAACCGTATTATGCTATTATGAATAGCACCACAGCTTGGCTTTGTTTATGTCATTACTATTGTATTTCCTCCTCCTGTCCAGTGTCTCTCTCTGCCTCTTTGAATGCTCTTGACCCTGACATTCCAGCTGCTACGTGTATCACATAAAAAGTTGTTGTAATCTTTGACATTTCAGTTTAGGAGTTATTCCAGATTATTGATCATTCTGAATTCCTTGAACCCCCTCACGAATTGGTTATCTTAAATCTCAAATCTCCCCTTGCCTTTGCATCTTGGATTTCTCATCTGTTGGTAACCCAACCTCAAACCATCCTGTCTATTACGGGTTGAATTATATCTCTGTATTGCCCCCTCCCAAAGATATGCTGGAGTCCCATTTCCCAATATTTCGGACTGTGACCTTATTTGGAGAGAGATTCTTTAGAGAGGTAATCAAGTCAAAATAACTGGTGTTGAGTATGACTAATTTCCCTATGAAAAGGGGAAATTGGGACATTGAGACAGAAGCCTACAGCAGGAAGCTCCTAAGAGACACAGGGAGAAGATGGCCAACTATAAGCCAAGGAAAAGCCTGGAACAGATCCCTCCTTCACAGACCTCAGAAGGAATCAATTCTGCTCACACCTTCATTTCAGACTTTAGCCTCCAGAACAGTGAGATGACAAATTTCTGTTGTTGAAGCTACACAGTTTGTAGCATTTTATTGTGGCAGCTCTAACAAACTAATACACTGGTCCTTATCGGACATCGCCTTAGGATGGTGCTTCTGATGACATTTTTCTTTTTTCTTTTTTTTCTTTCTTTCTTTTTTTTTTTTTTTTTTGCCTCTAAGCGTGGAAAACAAATGCATGACGTCCTCCCACTCCATGAGATACAGCAGCAAAGCAGCATTCCTTACACTCCCACTTTTCAGGAGGGTAAACTGAATGGCCACACCTTGGTCTTCTAAAGCATTTTGCTTTATGTCTACATACTAGTAATAGTCTCTTTCAAAACACATAATGCACTATTATATACATTAGCAACTGTTTGTTAAAGATATCATTCGCCCATCAGCCATATTATCTACATGTAATCCCATGTGAGAAACATAGTGTATCACAATTGGGCAGGCAGTATCTATAAAAATTAAAAATGTAATGAGTCTATAGGCAAGGAATTCCACATGACCCTTAAAGGAAATACAAGTTTGGAGCATTTGAAAATCAGGGAAAAAAGCCAGTCATAGTCTTTAGATGTGTTACAATGTGGATCTTTCTGAAACAGTCTGTTCTTCCCCTTTGTAAGTAATTTAGAGTAGAATGGAGTAGAGGGGAAAATACCCTTAAACATCAAATATTTTTTCCTGTCTTGCTAATTTTGGCCATTCTAACTGGTGTAAGGTGGTATCTCAATGTGGTTTTATTTTGAATCTCCCTGATGGCTAGTGATGATGAACACTTTTTCATGTGTCTGATAGCCATTTGTATGTCTTCATTAAAGAAGTGTCTGTTCATGTCTTCTGCCCATTTTTTGACATGATTATCTGTTTTGTGTGTGTTGAGTTTGAGAAGTTCTTTATAGATCCTGGATATCAACCTTTTGTCTGTAGTGTCATTTGCAAATATCTTCTCCCATTCTGTGGGTTGCCTCTTTGTTTTGTTGACTGTTTCCTTTGCTGTGCAGAAGCTTTTGATCTTGATGAAGTCCCAAAAGTTCATTTTCACTTTTGTTTCCTTTGCCTTTGGAGGCATATCTTGAAAGAAGTTGCTGTGGCTGATATCGAAGAGGTTACTGCCTATGTTCTCCTCTAGGATTCTGATGGATTCCTGTCTCACGTTGAGGTCTTTTATCCATTTCGAGTTTATCTTTGTGTACGGTGTTTAAGAGAATGGTCGAGTTTCATTCTTCTACATATAGCTGTCCAGTTTTCCCAGCACCATTTATTGAAGAGACTGTCTTTTTTCCACTATATATTTTGTCCTGCTTTGTCGAAGGTTATTTGACCATAGAGTTGAGGGTCCATATCTGGGCTCTCTGCTCTGTTCCACTGGTCTATGTGTCTGTTTTTATGCCAGTACCATGCTGTCTTGGTGATCACAGCTTTGTAGTAAAGCTTGACATCAGGTAACGTGATGCCCCCAGTTTTATTTTTGTTTTTCAACATTTCCTTAGCGATTCGGGGTCTCTTCTGGTTCCATACAAATTTTTGGATTATTTGCTCCAGCTCTTTGAAGAATACCAGTGGATTTTGACTGGAATGGCATTAAAAGTATAGAATGCTCTAGGCAGTATAGACATTTTAACAATGTTTATTCTTCTGATCCAAGAGCATGGAATGGTCTTCCATCTTTTTGTGTCTTCTTTTAATTTCTTTCATGAGTGTTCTGTAGTTCCTTGAGTACAGATCCTTTACCTCTTTGGTTAGGTTTATTCCCAGGTATCTTATGGTTCTTGGTGCTATAGTGAATATAGAGGATGTGGAGAAAGGGGAACCCTCTTACACTGTTGGTGGGAATGCAAGTTGGTGCAGCCACTTTGGAGAACAGTGTGGAGATTCCTTAAGAAATTAAAAATAGAGCTTCCCTATGACCCTGCAATTGCACTACTGGGTATTTACCCCAAAGATACAGATGGAGTGAAAAGAAGGGCCATCTGTACCCCAATGTTTATAGCAGCAATGGCCACCATCGCCAAACTGTGGAAATAACCAAGATGCCCTTCAACGGACGAATGGATAAGGAAAATGTGGTCCATATACACTATGGAGTATTATGCCTCCATCAGAAAGGATGAATACCCAACTTTTGTATCAGTATGGATGGGACTGGAAGAGATTATGCTGAGTGAAATAAGTCAAGCAGAGAGAGTCAATTATCATATGGTTTCACTTATTTGTGGAGCATAAGAAATAACACAGAGGACATGGGGAGATGGAGAGGAGAAGGGAGTTGAGGGAAATTGGAAGGGGAGATGAGCTATGAGAGACTATGGACTCTGAAAAACAATCTGAGGGTTTTGAAGGGGCGGGGGCTGGGAGGTTGGGGGAACCTGGTGGTGGGTATTACGGAGGGCACATATTGCATGGAGTGTGTGGTGCATAAACCATGAATTCTGTGGGTGTGGTGCATAAACAATGAATTCTGTTACACTGAAAAGAAATTAAAAGAAATCAAATATTTTCTGTTTGGCCCCTTTGGCTCCTTGGAATTTAGAACATTTAGGATGAAACTTTTATTTCAACATAGACTCACCCACACCATGTAGCTGTGACCCTTCACTTTGTGGATCCTCAAATAGGAGAGGAAAGATGTTGCTGATAGGAATCAAATGTATAGGGCCCAGACACTGATCATATGTGTGTTTTAAAGTGATTTTATAGTGTAGCTAAGACAGCACTCAGCCCATACATATGACAGTATGATAGGCTTCTTATGAATTATTAGTGTGAAAACTCAGAAGCCTTATTAAACACCCAGAAGAAACAAGTCGTGTGCACCTGCTTCTGTAATCCTTACATAAGTGAAGGAAGAGTTGTGATTTAGACTGTTTTGTGGTTTCTTTGGCCTCTGTCTGCCCCAGAGAAAACAAACACACACACAGCTGTTATAGCACTTGCTTTCTGCTCCAGAAAAGGGCAAGTATGGAATAGAAATCTTGAGTGCCTGCAGACATTGCCTAATAACTAAAAAGTGACAAACACAGCAGGTCTCTCCTGCTTCCCAGTAAGGAGGCAGTAATTCATTATAAAAGCATCTCTACACCTGCAGTGATGGCTTTTTCATGTTCGTTTGTGCAGCAGAAGCTGTCTTTGCATAACTGAGTGAGTTTGAAGCTGAGGAAGTAACATCACTACTGTGGGCCTGGAAATAGAAAGCACAACAGTAACTACAAATCAAAAAACAGTAATAGATATGCACAAAATAAAGAGTAAGGAATCCAAGCATAGCACTAAAGAAAACCAGCAAACCATGAAAGAGAAAGAAATGAAAGGATCAGAGAAACACTGATTTAAAAAAAAAAAAACACCCACACAAAGCAAGTAACAAAATGGCAATAAAACATATCTATCAATAATTTTTTTGAATGTAAATGAATGAAATGCTCCAATCAGAATACATAGAGTGACAGTGGATTAAAAAACAAGACCCATCTACTTGATGCCTACAAGAGACTCCTACTAAAGACCTAAAGAAACCTACACGTTGAAAGTGAGGGGATGAGAAACATCTATCATGCAAATGGATGTCGAAAGAAAGCAGGAGTAGCAATACTTAACATTGAACAAAACAGACTTTGAAACAAAGGCCATAAAAAAAGACAAAGAATGACATTACATAATAATAAAGGGGACAATCCAACAAGAAGGTGTAATAATTGTAAATATATATGCACCCAGCATTGGAGCACCCAAATACATAAAACAGTTACTAACAAATATAAAGGAATTAATCAATAATACTACTAATAATAATACAATAATAGTAGAAGACATTAACACCCGACTTACATCAACACACAGATCATTCACACAGAAAATCAACAAGGAAACAGTGGCTTTGAATCATATGCTGGACTGTATGGATTTAACAGATATATTCAGAACATTCCATCCCAAAACAGTAGAATACACATTCTTTTCAGGTGTGCATGGAACATTTTCCAGAATAGATCACATAGTAGGACACAAAACAAGCCTTAACAGATTCAGAAAGATCAAAGTCATACCATGCATCCTTTTTGACCACAACACTATGAAATTAGAAGTCATCCACAAGAAAAAAATCTGGAAAGACCACAAACATATGGAGTTTAAATAACATGATACTAAACAATGAATGGATGAACCAGAAAATCAGAGAAGAAATAAAAAAGTACATGGGAACAAATGAAAATGAGAACACAATGGTTCAAAACCTTTGAGACACAGCAAAAGCAGTTCTAAGGGTTCTAAGAAGGAAGTTTATAGCAGTACAGGCTTAACTCAGAAAGCAAGAAAAATCTCAAATAACCTAACCTTACACATATGAAAGCTAGAAAAAGAACAACAAACAAAACCCCAAACCAGCAGAAGGAAGGAAATAATAAAGATTAGAGCAGAAATAAATGATATAGAGACTAAAAAAGCACAATACAACAGATTAGTGAAACCGGGAGATGGTTCTTGAGATCACAAAATTGGTAAAACTCTAGCCAGACTCATAAAAAGACAGAGAGAGAGAGAACTCAAATAGACAAAATCACCAATGAAAGAGGAGAAATAAGAACCAACACCAGAGAAATACAAAGTATTGTTAGATAATATTATGAAAAATTATATACCAACAATTGGACAACCTAGAAGAAATGGATATAAATTCCTAGGAACATATAATCTACCAAAACTGAAGCAGGGAGAAATAGAAAACTTGAACGGATCAGATACCAGCAATGAAATAGAATCAGTAATAAAAAAAACTCCCCAAAACCAAAAAAATCCAAGACCAGATGGTTTCACAGGTGAATTCTACCAAACACGTAAAAAAGAGCTAATACCTATTCTACTCAAACTGTTCCAAAACTAGAAGAAGGAAAACTTCCACATTTATTTTATGAGTCAAGTATCACCCTGGCACCAAAACCAGATAAAGACACCAGAGAGAGAGAGAGAACTACAGATTAATATTGCTGATGAACATAGATGTGAAAATCCTCAATAAATACTAGCAAACAGAATCCTTTCCCAAGGTCAGAAATAAGACAAGGGTGTCCACTTTTGTTAAACATAGTACTGGAAGTGCTACCACAGCAATCAGACAATAAAAAGAAATAAAAGGCTTCCAAATTGGTAAGGAAGGAGCAAAACTTTCACTATTTGCAGAAGACATGATATTATAAACAGAAAACCCTAAGGACGCCACCAAAAAACTCTTAGAATTGATAAGTGAATTCAGTAAAGTCACAAGATACAAAATCAATATGCACAAATCTGTTGCATTTCTATACACTAATAATGAAGCTGCAGAAAGAAATTAAGAAAACAATCCCATTTGCAATTGCACCAAAATAATAAGATACCTAGGAATAAACCTAGCCAAAGAAGTGAAAAACTTGTACTCTGATGAAGGAAACTGAAGATGGCGCAAAGAAATGGGAAGACATTCCATAGTTCTGCATTAGAAAAGCAAATATTATTAAAATGTCTATAGTACCCAAAGCAATCTAGACATTTAATGCAATCCTTATTGATATACTAAGAACATTTTTCACAGAACTAGAACAAAAAATCCTAAAATCTATATGGAACCACAAAAGACCTCAAGTAAGCAAAGCAATTTTGAAGAAGAAAAGTAAAGCTGGAGGTACAACAATTCCAGATTTCAAATTATATTACAAGGCTATAGTGATCAAAACAGTATGGCACTGGTACAGTAGACACATAGATCAATGGAAAAGAATAGAAAACCCAGAAAGAAATCCACAGTTTTATGGCCAGTTAATCTTCAAAAAAGGAGGAAAGAATATGCAATGGGAAAAAGACAGTCCTTCAACAAATAGTGTTGGGAAAACTGGACAGCTACATGCAAAAGAAAGATACTGGACTACTTTCTTAAAGAATACACAAAAATAAATTCAAAACGGATTAAAGTCCTAAATGTAAGACCTGAAACCATAAAAATCCTAGATGAGAACAGACAGTAATTTCTGACATTGGCCATAGCAACTTTTTCTAGAAAGGTCTCCTGAGGCAAGAGAAATAAAAGCAAAAATAAACTATGGGGACTACATCAAAATAAAAAGCTTCTTCACAGCAAAGGAAACAGTCAACAAAACTAAAAGGCAACCTACAGAATGGGGGAAGATATTTGCAAATGACATATCCAATAAAGGACTAGTATCCAAAATACATAAAGAACTTATTCAACTCAACACCCCCCAAATTTCTAATTTAACAATGGGCAGAAGACATAAACATTTCTCCAAAGAAGTTACCCAAATGGCCAGGAAACACATGAAGATGCTCAGTATCATTCATCATCAAGAAAATGTAAATCAAGGGGCGCCTGGGTGGCTCAGTGGGGTAAAGCCTCTGCCTTCGGCTTGGGTCATGAACCCCGGGGTCCTGGGATCAAGCCCCACATTGGGCTCCCTGTTCAGTAGGGAGCCTGCTTCCTCCTCTCTCTCTCTCTGCCTGCCTCTCTGCCTACTTGTGATCTCTGTCAAATAAATAAATAAAAATCTTAAAAAAAAAAAAGAAAATGTAAATCAAAACTACAATGAGATATCACCTCACACATGTCAGAATGGATTCAAGAAACAAATGTTGGCAAGCATATGAAGAAAAAGGAACCCACTTGCACTGTTGGTGGGAATGTGAAGTTGTGGAGCCACTATGGAAAACAATATGGATATTCTTCAAAAAGTTAAAAATAGATCTACTCTACAGTCCAGTGATTGCACTACTGGGTCTTTACTCAAAAGGTTCAAAAACCCTAATTTGAAGGAAGACATGCATCCCTATGTTTATAGCAGCATTATTTACAATAGCCAAAGTATGAGAGCCATCCAAGTGTCCACTGATAGATAAATGGATAAAGAAGATGTGTGTGTGTGTGTGTGTGTGTGTGTGTGTGTGTGTGTGTGTGTGTGTTTGCAAGGACATGGATGGAGCTAGAGTATTATGCTAAGATGCTAAGTGAAGTAAGTCAGTCAGAGCAAGACAAATACCATATGAATGCACTTATATGTGGAATTTAAGAAACAAAACAAATGGGCAAAGGGGAAAAAAAGATGAGCAGACCAAGAAACAGACTCTTAACTACAGAGAACAAACTGATGACTGCCAGAGGGGAAGTGGGTGGGGGAATGAATAAAACAGGTGCTAGGGATCACACTGTGCACTTGTGATGAGCACAGAGTGATATGGAATTATTGAATCACTATATTGTACACCTGAAACTAATATTACACTGTATGTTAACTGTACTGGAATTAAAATTTTAAAATAACAACAAAAACTCCTACATTATGAACATCATCCCAAACCAGTATACACCAATGACTTCACTATTTTGATAGCTGCATAGTAGTTAATTAAACTTATAATGTATTTAGTCATTATCTGATTACTTGGTTCTTTCCACATTTTTGCATTATAAAAAATGCTATTATGGATATTCTTGTGTATAGATTGTTGTTCTCCTGCTAATTATGTTTTCAGGATTTATTTCTAAAAGCTGAATTATTATGTCAAAGCATACAATTTTTAAAATACAATTTGCCAGAATACCCTTTAGAAAATTGGACTTTTCCTGTACCTTTGTTTTGGCTTAACTCTAAAGCAATTTTGGTAAATTGGGAGAAGAAAGTAATTTCTGTTGGGAGCACATAAAATTTACTGATTAATTTAGGACTAATTGACATTTTTACCACACTGAGGTGGTTTAATCTGAGGATGTGTTATAGTTCTCTTCAAAGCAAGGCTCCTTTGATGTCCTTCAAAAGTATAGTTTACCTTTTGTAAGCCCTATACATTTCTTTTTCCTTTTATCCTTAGATATTTGGCACTTTATTACCTTTATGATTAGGGTGTTTTATTTAACATCATATATTATATCTGACTATATTTGTGTTTTAATATTCATTTATTTATTTTAGAAAGAGAGGGAATGAAAGAGCATGAGCGGGGCTAGGGGCAGAGGGAGAGAAAAATCTCAAGCAGACTCCCTACTGAGTACGAATCCATACCCCCGGGGGGGCAGGGGTAGATCTCACCACCCTTAAGATCGTGACCTAAGCTGAAATCAAGAGTTGGATAGTTAGTGGACTACACCATTCAGGTGTGTCCCTGACTATATTTGGAATGTAGGAAAACTATGGAACTTTTAATATTTAATTTCTAACTGGCTACATTATTGAACTCATTGATTTCTAAGGGTTTTCTTTTCTGTTGATTTTCTCTGGTTATTGAAGTGGACAATCATATCATTTTATAACATTTGATAAATTTGCTTCCTTTTTCCAATATTGTTAAACCAGTCCCTAGTTTTCTTATTTACTTGTGTTAGCTGGCATTTCCTGGACAGTCTTACACAATTTTTGTGATCATAGACTCTTCTCATTATTCCTAACTTTGATGGGAATTTCTGTAGAGTTACATCATGAGGCATGATATTGTTCAATTATTTTAAGCTATGCATCTTACCATGTTAAACAGTTACTCTCTAATCCTATTTTTAAAGTTTTATTGAGAATAGATACTGAACTGTATTAAATATCTCTTCAGTATCTCTTCTGATGATTTTCTTTTGAATTAGAATTGTAATACATATCCTAATATCAAACCACTCCATTCTTAGAACAAATCCTGCTTAGTCATTATAGCTTAGTCTTTTAAGAAATATTTTAGGTTGTTTAGTTAATATTTTATTTAGGAAATTGATGAGTCCTTTGGTTTTTGTGCTCTCTTGGTAAAATTTTTGTATCAGAGTTTTGTTAGCTGTCAATATAAAAAAGAAATTAGAAACATTCCCTCTTTTTCTATGTTCTAGAATAACTTAAATGACCCAGAATTATTTGTTCCCTGCATATTTGGATGCATGCACCCATAAAATTACTTGACTCCAGTGTCTTTTGAAGGGACAAATTCTTAGTGAATTTCTTTATTATTCCATGAATTTTGACCTAGTAAATATTTCTGCCTTTTCTAGGGTTGATATATTTTATTTTTATTTTGCTAAAACATTGCTTATTTACTTTATAGTTATTTACATAGAATTATAGGATAAATTCTCATTTTTTTACATTCTTCTTATCAATTATTATAAGTTCCTTCTATTCTCTTTTTTCTTAAATAAATTATATTATGATAATACATACATCTTGCCCATATGATGTGTTTTTAATAATAATACACCTGTTGTTATTACTACTTTATTAATTAGTGTATTTTTTTTACTTTTCCTTATGTTTTGGCAAAAAATAAAACATGAAATTGAAGTTATCTGTTTCTCGTTCCATGATACTTCTTCTCCTTCCTTTCGTAAAGGCAACCATTATCATGAACTTGATGTGACTCTGTTAACTCTACAATTTTAAATCTTACAAATCTACAAACTCATGAACATTATACAGTATTATTTCATGTTTTTAAAGCACTTATGGGAATAGTTATGATACTACCATACTGATGTATACTTCTGCATCTTCTATACTCAATTTTCAAAGGCTATGTTACTGGACCTGTAGATAGATTGACATATTTATACATCTTGATATGGAGAGATTAGTTGTTTATAGGTGCTGTTTGGTATTTTGTCATGTGACTAAACCAGATTTTATTTAATCCCTTCCTTTATTAATATTTCCATACTCTTATTTTTTAGTCTTCAGTTATAATTTACTCTTTATTAAACTGAGATGTAATTGACACAAAAGTACTGTATTAGTTTTAGAAATGCAACATAATGATTTGATATAGGTATATTTTGTGAAATGATTAAGTTTCATTAGCATCTATCACCACTCTTAGTTACAATTTTTTAAAAATTTACTCTTTCAGCAACTTTCAGATGTGAAATATAACATCGCTTTAACTATAGTCACCATGCTATATTACATCCTCAGGACTCATTTATCTTGTTGGTATAATTTGCTTTAAGTGTATCTCTTCTTGGTATATTCCAGGAATTTTCCTCTAAATATTGTCTGACCAATTCTGACATTTAATAATTAATTTAAATCTGTTTGTAGAATTTGAATACTATATACTTGATTTTGTGTTTTATATTTACTGTGCTTCTCTATATTTTCTCGTGGGTTTTTTTTTTTTTTTTGCTTTTTATTGATTTTGTTGAATTTTCTTAATTCTTTTTTTCCTTTTGTGGTTTCAGAATTATGCATCTATTTATATTCTTTTAATGTTTAACCTCAGATTTGTAACATATAAACTCAATTTACCTTAATTTAGCAGTTTAAAATTAATCATTATCAGTATCTTCCTACCAACAGTGCAAAAGCCTTAGAATGATTAACTCCACACTCTGATTTTCCAGATAATTTTTGTCTAGATTTTTGGCTTAGCTTGATTTTTAATTACAGCAATTTAGTGATTATTTTTGTATTTACTCATAATAACATCACAAATATTAAAAAATGAGCAAGCCAACTTTACAGAAGCCATTGGGTGCATAAATGGGAATTTTTTTAAAAGAGCCTATTTAGTTATTTATTTATTTGATAGAGATCAAAAGTAGGCAGAAAAGCAGGCAGAGAGAAAGAGAAAGGGAAGCAGACTCCCTGCTGAGCAGAGAGCCTAATGTAGGGCTCAATCCCAGGACCCTAGGATCACGACTTGAGCTGAAGGCAGAGGCTTTAACCCACTCAGCTACCCAGGTGGCCCGAAATTTTTTTTTTTTACCATAAAGAAAGATAGTAAAGCCATCTAAGGGAGATTAATAAATATGTTCAGAGTATTTAAAAAAATAAAAGAGGTGATAGCAATCATTAGGCAAGAACAGGAGACAGTAAGAAAGAACTAGTAATAAAGTAACTCAGTAGATAGGTTGAACAACAGACTAGATCCTGCTGAAGAAAGAACTCATAAAGCAGAAAACAGATCTGAGGAAATCAAATCACTCAAAACATAATACAGAGAGATAGATACAATATAGGATAGAGAAGTCAGGAACATGAAGGATGTCATCACCAATTCCAATATATGTCTGAAAAAAAATTCCAGGCAGAAGGCACATAGAAAATGGGAGAAAGATAATGGTAGAGATAGTAACTAAATTTTTTTCCAAAACTGAAAAAACACATGAAAAGGAACATATCAAATCCTCAGTAGGTCATAAAAAAGCACACATTTATTCAAACTAGTGAAATTAAGAAAATTTACAGCAAGGAGAAGATCAAGTCTCTGGAGGAAAACTTGGTGCAAATTATTTTTTTTATTTTTTTATTTTTATTAACATATAATGTATCATTAGCCCCACAGGTGCATTGAACATTTTTCCATTTCTTTGTGTCTTCCTCAATTTCTTTCATGAGTACTTTGTAGTTTTCTGAGTACAGATTCTTTGCCTCTTTGGTTAGGTTTATTCCTAGGTATCTTATGGTTTTGGGTGCAATTGTAGTTGGGATTGACTCCTTAATTTCTCTTTCTTCTGTCTTGTTGTTGGTGTATAGAAATGCAGCTGATTTCTGTGCACTGATTTTATATCCTGACACTTTACTGAATTCCTGTACAAGTTCTAGCAGATTTGGAGTGGAGTCTTTTGGGTTTTCCACATATAGTATCATATCATCTGCAAAGAGTGATAGTTTGACTTCTTCTTTGCTGGTTTGGATGCCTTTCATTTCTTTTTGTTGTCTGATTGCTGAGGCTAGGACTTATAGTACTATGCTGAATAGCAGTGGTGATGGTGGACATCCCTGCCATGTTCCTGACCTTAGTGGAAAAGCTCTCAGTTTTTCCCCATTGAGAATGATATTCACTGTGGGTCTTTTCATAGATGGCTTTGATGATATTGAGGTATGTACCCTCTATCCCTACACTTTGAAGAGTTTTGACCAAGAAAGGATGCTGTACTTTGTCAAATGCTTTTTCAGAATCTATTGAGAGTATCATATGGTTCTTGTTCTTTCTTTTATTAATGTATTATATCTCATTGATTGATTTGCAGATGTTGAACCAACCTTGCAGACCTGGAGTAAATCCCACTTGGTCATGGTGAATAATCCTTTTAATGTACTGTTGGATCCTATTGGCTAGTATTTTGGTGAGAATTTTTGCATCTGTGTTCATCAAGGATATTGGTCTGTAATTCTCTTTTTTGATGGGGTCTTTGTCTGGTTTGGGGATCAAGGTAATGCTGGCCTCATAAAATGAGTTTGGAAGTTTTCCTTCCATTTCTATTTCTTGGAACAGTTTCAGGAGAATGGGAATTAATTCTTCTTTAAATGTTTGTTAAAATTCCCATGGGAAGCCATCTGGCCCTGGGCTCTTGTTTGTTGGGAGATTTTTGATGACTACTTCAATCTCCTTACTGGTCATGGGTCTGTTCAGGTTTTCTATTTCTTCCTGGTTCAGTTTTGGTCATTTATACATCTCTAGGAATGCATCCATTTTGACTCCAGATTGTCAAATTTTCTGGAGTATAGTTGCTCATAATATGTTCTTAAAATTATTTGTACTTCTTTGGTGTTGGTTGGGATTTCACCTCTTTCATTCATGATTTTAGTTATTTGGGTGAATTCTCTTTTCTTTTTGATACTTCTGGCCAGGGGTTTATCAATCTTATTAATTCTTTCCAAGAACTAGCTCCTAGCTTCATTGATTTGTTCTTTTTTTTTTTTTTTTTTTTTTTAGTTTCTACTTCATTGATTTCTGCTCTGATCTTTATTATTTCTCTTATCCTGCTGGGTTTAGGCTTTCTTTGCTGTTCTTTCTCCAGGTCCTTTAAGTGTAGGGTTAGGTTGTGTATTTGAGACCTTTTTTGTTTCTTGAGAAAGGCTTGTATCACTAGATATCTTCCTCTCAGGACTGCCTTTGCTGTGTCCCATAGATTTTGAACAGTTGTGTTTTCATTATCATTTGTTTCCATGAATTTTTTCAATTCTTCTTTAATTTCCTGGTTGACTCATTCATTCTTTAGTAGGATGCTCTTTAACCTCCATGTATTTGGGTTCTTTCCAACTTTTCTCTTGTGATTGAGTTCTAGCTTCAGAGCATTGTGGTCTGCAAATATGCAGGGAATGATCCCAATCTTTCGATACTGGTTGAGACCTGATTTGTGACCCAGGATGTGATCTATTCTGGAGAATGTTCCGTGTGCACTGGAGAAGAATGTGTATTCTGTTGCTTTGGAATGAAATGTTCTGAATATATCTGTGATGTCCATCTGGTCCAGTGTGTCATTTAAGGCCTTTATTTCCTTGTTTTTCTTTTGCTTGGATGATCTGTCCATTTCAGTGAGGGGGGTGTTAAAGTCCCCTACTATTATTGAATTATTGTCAATGTGTTTCTTTGATTTTGTTATTAATTGGTTTATATAGTTGGCTGCTCCCATGTTAGGGACATAGATATTTAAAATTGTTAGATCTTCTTGTTGGACACACCCTTTAGGTATGGTATAGTGTCTTTCCTCGTCTCTTGTTATAGTCTTTGGCTTAAAATCTAACTTGTCTGTATAAGGATTGCCACCCCAGCTTTCTTTTGATGTCCATTAGCATGGTAAATGGATTTCCACCCCCTCACTTTAAATCTGGAGGTGTCTTTGGGTCTATAATGAGTGTCTTGTAGACAGCATATTGATGGGTTTTGGTTTTTTATCCATTCTGATACTCTGTGTCTTTTGATTGGGGCATTTAGCCCACTTACATTCAGGGTAGCTATTGAAAGATAAGAATCTAGTACCATTGTATTGCCTGTAAGGTGACTGTTACTGTATATTATCTCTGTTCCTTTTTGGTCTACTACTTTTAGCCTCTCTCTTTGCTTAGCAGACCCCTTTCAATATTTCCTGTAGGGCTGGTTTGGTGTTTACAAATTCTTTTAGTTTTTGTTTGCCCTGGAAGCTTTTTATCTCTCCTTCTATTTTCAGTGACAGCCTAGCTGGATATAGTATTCTTGGCTGCATGTTTTTCTCATTTAGTGCTCTAAATATATCATGCCAGCTCTTTCTGGCCTGCCAGGTCTCTGTGGATAAGTCTGCTGCCAATCTAATATTTTTACCATTGTATGTTACAGACTTCTTGTCCCGGGCTGCTTTCAGGATTTTCTCTTTGTCTGTGAGACTTGTAGTTTTACTATTAGATGATGGGATGTGGACCTATTCTTATTGATTTTGAGGGGGGTTCTATACACCTCCTGAATTTTGATACTTGTTCCCTTTGCCATATTAGGGAAATTCTCTACAATAATTCGCTCCAATATACCTTCTGCCCCCCTCTCTCTTTCTTCTTCTTATGGAATCCCAATTATTCTAATGTCGTTTTGTCTTATGGTATCACTTATCTCTCGAATTCTCCCCTCATGGTCCAGTAGTTGTTTTTCTCTCTTTTGCTCAGCTTCTTTATTCTCAGTCATTTTGTCTTCTATGTCACTAATTCTCTCTTCTGCCTCATTTATCCTAGCAGTAAGAGCCTCCATCTTTGATTGTACCACATTAATAGCTTTTTCCTTTCAGATTGGTTAGATTTTAGTTCTTTTATTTCTCCAGAAAGAGCTTTTATTTCTCCAGATCGGTTTCTCTAATATCTTGCATGCCTTTTTTGAGCCCAGCTAGCACCTTGAGAATCGTCATTCTGAACTCTAGATCTGACATATTACCAATGTCTGTATTGACTAGGTCCCTAGCCTTCGGTACTGCCTCTTGCTTTTTTTTTTTTTTTTTTTAATTTATTTATTTGACAGACAGATCACAGAGAGAGAGGAAGCAGTCTCCCTGCTGTGCAGAGAGCCCTATGTGGGGCTGGATCCCAGGACCCTGGAAGGCTTTAACCCACTGAGCCACCCAGGCGCCCCTCATGTTCTTTTTTTTTGTGTGTGTGTGTGGTGAGTTTTTCCATCTTGTCATTTTATCCAGATAAGAATATATGAACAAGAGAATATAATACTATAAGGGTGGAAAAGACTCCAGAAAAATGTACACTAACCAAATCAGAAGAGACCCCAAATTGGAGGGAGAAGAAAAGAAGAAAAGGAGGGGTAAAAAGAGGTTTAAAGAAAAAAATTTTTTTTAGTTTTATACATATATATATATATATATATATATATATATATATATATGAATGACTGGTGAATAGAACAGAGCCACCCACTTGATTTTGAGTGTATTTTGGTCTCTTAGAAGAAACTACCTCCCAAAATTTTAAAGAAAGAAAAACTTTTATATATATATATTTATACATACATATATATATGTATATATATATGGATAAACATGTTGAAGGGATGGAATATGAGTGTAAAGATGAAAAATTTTTTAGAAATCTAAAAAAGGAATTGATAAGTTGGTTCAAAAAGAAAGAAAAAGAAAGTGGAGAGAATTTGGTCAGGCTTGGGACTTGAACAAAGCACTGTGCAACTTTTTTTAAAGAAAGGTATTGTTAAGATAAAGTAGTTAAAAAAATGTTGAAAGAGGAAAGAGAAAAGTTAAAAATTAGAATAGGAAAAAAATTAAAATTAAAAAAATTAATTAACTTTGCAAGACTAAAGAATCATGGGGAGAAAGCCATGAATTCCATGCTTTGCTTTCTCCTCCTCTGGAATCCACTCTCCTGCTTAATCAGTGAGCTTGGTCTTAGCTGGATGTTCTTGCTGATCTTCTGCAGGATGGGCCTGTTGCCCTGATTCTCAAATGTCTTTGCCGGAGGCAGAACCACACCGCCCTTGCCAGGGGCCAGGCTAAGCAATCTGTTCGGGTTCCTCTCTGGAACTTTTGTTCCCTGAGCACTTTCCATAGAGCTCTGGAGGACAGGAATGAAGATAGCTGGTCTACGGCCAGAGGAGCTATGAGCCTGGTGCCCTGGTCCTCAGTGCACCCTTGGAGAAAACCCATCATTCCCTCACGTCCTCCTGGTCTCCAGCTGCACTCGGGCTCACCCAGCCTGTGACCAAGCATTTCTATCTCTGGTGCACGGCCCCATTTGGAGTTTCCAAACCCAGCAGATTCCTACTGGTCTGCTCTTCCAGTAGATGAAGGTGGATCTCCCCAGATCTGCCATTTGTGGGGTCCCTGCTCAAAGGGCAGTGGCCTGACTGTACCGCGGGTCACAGTTTAAGGTAGCCCCGAGCTGATAGCTCATTCCTCAGCTCCATCTCTGCAGCCAGCCTCCCCACTCTGATACCTGGCAGCTCTGGGTCACTCAGACTCCCCCAGTCCTTCTGTGACCCTGCAGGACCTGAGACCAGACTGTCCCCGTGAGGGCTCCACCCCCACTAGCCTCTGGAGCGACATGCCTCAGTGGAGCAGACTTCTAAATGTTCAAATTTTGTGCTCCGTTCCTCCACCGCTTGCCAGGAGTTTGCCCCTCCCACCACGGTCTATCTTCCCATCACTTCAGATTCACTTTTCCACACGTCCTACCATTCAGAAAGCAGTCAATTTTCTGTTTCTAGAACTGCTGCTGTTCTCTTCAATCTCCTGTTGGGTTTGTAGGTGTTCCCAATGGTTTGATAACTATCTGGCTCAACTCCTGCGACTTGATGTCATCTCAGTCTGCCAGTCTTCCGCCATCTTGGCTCCTCCTCCTCTGTGCGAATTATTTTTCATGGGATTTCTTCAGGATTTCCTTTCTGGCTCAGGCATTCCTTTTCCTTGGTTTGGGGTTTGCCTGCTCAGCCTGCCATGTTCATCTGAAGTCAATATGACTTTCCTTTGTAATTCTAGTTTTAATTATGCTTATTAAGTGGTCAGAATCAGTTTCTCAGGCCTTCTCCCATAGAGGGCCTCCCCACCATATCCCCCAACCTCAAGAGCTTTTCCCTCTATTTCCTATTTAGATATCCAGAAAGAGATAACCTCACAGAATTTTATCCTATATCAAGAAAAAACAGGGGCACCTGGGTGGCTCAGTCATTTGGGTGTCTGACTCTTGATTTAGGTTCAGGTCATGATCTCAGGGTCGTGGGATCAAGCCCCATGATAGACTCCACACTTAGTGGGGAGTCTGCTTGAGATTCTCTCTCCCTCTCCCCCTCCCCCCCTTTCTCTCTCTCTCTTTCAAATAAATAAATAAATTTTTTTTTTAAAAAGATGGAAAGGCTTGATTTGCTTAGGAGGCCTGAGTTAGCCCTCTGAAGACTCCCTCCTCTCCTTTAATGTATAGAAGAGATCCAGAAATTCACAAGCCCCATGGTGTGGGAGGTAGGAGGTAAAGAAAGTAATTGAGTTGAGCCATTGGACTTTTATGGTATGGCACAGGATGAGGAGACTTATGAAAAGGATCCTGGCACTGGGGAGCTGGACCCAGGGGCCTGAAACGTAGAGGGGTATACTGGATAGAGTCCAAGTGGGCCTTAGGGAACCAACATGAATATTGATTTAACCACCTAAGAGAAAGAAAGTATATGTTCATTAATAATACCTGCAAAAGGGAGGCCAGAAATTGGTCCCATACAGAGACCTAGTAATCAAAACAGGACTTATCTATGGATTGTGGATCTTAGAATCTTTCTCCCCAGTATCTTTGAGGCTTGAAACCCCTCCCTGATGTACTTAGATGCTCCTACAGTAAAGCCAGGGGGATGGAAAGCAAGTGGAAAGAGGAGCACCAGAATCCCCAAAGAGACTGAATTATCTTGGAGAGACTATTTGGCTCTAGAACTCCGAGATACCATTAAATACTGAATTTGAGTTTTTCTTGGTCCTGCTGGATGAAGGGCTTGGGACTAGATCAATTTTAGAAATTAAAGAAATTACTTTTTTTATTTGAAAAATATAATGTTCAATCATTGACTCTGCCAAATCATTGTCTGAATTTCAGAGTGTTTATCTCCCCTCTTAGACAGTGAGCATACCATGAGCAAACCTGGTTTTTTTTGTTTGTTTGTTTGCTTGGGTTTTGTTGTTGTTGTTGTTGTTTTGTTTTAAAGATTTTATTTATTTGACAGAGAGAGAGATCACAAGTAGAGAGAGAGAGAGGAGGAAGTAGGCTCCCTGCCTAGCAGAGAGCCTGATGTGGGACTTGATCCTAGGATCCTGAGATCATGACCTGAGCTGAAGGCAGAGGCTTAACCCACTGAGCCACCCAGGCAGCCCCACTTGATTGCTTGTTTTAATCCTTAGGGTCAGTAGGCAATCAACACATGTTGAGTTGAGTAAGTAAATGGACTATCCAATGCAGAAAGGTCTGAGAGATTTAAAAAGGGACATATTTTGCTGGTTAAGACTGAGACAGACAACAAGATGGGATTGGGAGGGAGACAAACCATAAGTGACTCTTAATCTCACAAAACAAACTGAGGGTTGATGGGGGGAGGGGGTTGGGAGAGGGGGTGGGGTTATGGATATCGGGGAGGGTATGTGCTATGGTGAGTGTTGTGAAGTGTGTAAACCTGGCGATTCGCAGACCTGTACCCCTGGGGATAAAAATATATGTTTATAAAGCTGTAAAAAAAAAAAAAAAAAGAAAGAAAGGATGAATCCCCAAGTTTTGTAGCAACATGGACGGGACTGGAAGAGATTATGCTGAGTGAAATAAGTCAAGCAGAGAGAGTCAATTATCATATGGTTTCACTTATTTGTGGAGCATAACAAATAGCATGGAGGACAAGGGGAGATGGAGAGGAGAAGGGAGTTGAGGGAAATTGGAAGGGGAGGTGAACCATGAGAGACTATGGACTCTGAAAAACGATCTGAGAATTTTGAAGGGGTGGGGGGTGGGAGGTTGGGGGCACCAGGTGGTGGGTATTGTAGAGGGCACGGATTGCATGGAGCACTGGGTGTGGTGCAAAAATAATGAATACTGTTATGCTGAAAAAAATAAAAAAAATTAAAAAAATAAAAAATAAAAAAAATAAAAATAAATAAAAGGTAATACCAGTAAGTTGAAAAAAAAAGACTGAGACAGACAGGCGTGAAAAATAAAATGAAGACAGACGTCTTGTTGAGAAGTGAAGTTTTGAGGTGAATAGTTAGAATCTGCAAATATAGAAAATCAAGTTTTTTTTTTAATTTTATTTTTAATAACATATATTTTTATCCCCAGGGGTACAGGTCAGCGAATCGCCAGGTTTACACACTTCACAGCACTCACCATAGCACATACCCTCCCCAATATCCATAACCCCACCCCCCCTCCCTCCCCCCTTCCCCCCATCAAAACAATTGTTTTGTGAGATTAAGAGTCACTTATAGTTTGTCTCCCTCCCAATCCCATCTTGTTACATTTATTCTTCTCCTACCCCCTTAACGCCCCATGTTGCATCTCCTCTCCCTCATATCAGGGAGATCATATGATAGTTGTTAGAAAATCAAGTTTTTTAAGGTCACTGTGTTGAATTCGATTGAACCTTTAATCTCAAATATCATTAAAAGCAATGTGAGGAAAAAAGAATGCTGGAATCTTCACTTAATGTGCTGCCTGACTCACTATTTATACTTTTATTTGATCTTCAATAAAGGTCTCTTTGTTCTCATACATGAGTAATGGGTTCAGGGTTTTTATTAGTTGTCTTGCTACAGCAGGGTGCAGTAGCTGAAATTCTTCCTCAACCTGTGGAAGTATAGATTCATTTTTCAATGAGACTCTTATCTTCAGAAAGAGCACACTTCACCAACACAGTCCAAGGTCATGATAACAAGTCTTTCCTCTGGTCTAAGAATAAGAGTCTGACTCCTAGCAACTGAGGAACATGCTTTTGGTAATACTTATGTCAATGTGATATGGCAAAGGAATCTTTATTACAAACAAAAAAATTGGAACCTTTCAAACAAGAGCTGGGTAAAAAAAAATGATCGAAGTACAAGTATACTTTGATTTATAGGATATTTAACCCTACGTTTTATAATTCTTTTCCATTTTTCCACCAAGAAAAATAGTAAGTCTGAATGCTACTGTACAACTTTTCTCTTTACTCCATTCCCAGGGGAAGAAAGCAAAGAGAGGCTCCAAAATACTCAATGTAACCCAATTTGGGGATAGGGACCCTTTGGTGAGATAAACAAAGGGACTGATGTCCTCTTCTTCCTCCTGATATTTCTAGTTTTTTAATTGCTGCTACAGTATACTCAAGAGGGTCAAGTGAGAGTAAAGTAGGGGCCAAGGGAGGTAAGCAGGGACTCCTGAGGCTGAGTTTGTATTAAAACTTACATTTAGGGCTCCTGGGTCGCTCAGTGGGTTAAGCCTCTGCCTTTGGCTCGGGTCATGATGTCAGGGTCCTGGGATTGAGCCCCACATCGGGCTCTCTGCTCAGCAGGGAGCCTGCTTCTCCCTCTCTCTCTGCCTGCCTCTCTGTCTACTTGTGATCTCTCTCTGTCAAATTAAAAAAAAAAAATCTTAAAAAAAACCCTTACATTTACAGGTTCAGATTAGTGCACTGGCATTTCTGTAAATCACTGATGCACACCAGCATGACACACCATCTCTCAGGGTCATTGGCAGCATGCGCCTAATTGTGGTCAGAGAACCAGGTTCTAATCCTGGCTGAGTGCCCTCTCCTACCCTGGGAAAATTACTTAACCTTGGTTTCCTTATTGGCAAAAGGGGATAGTAAAACCTACTTTCTGGGATTATTGTGAAGATTAAATGAAGTAATGAATATATAAAATGGAACACAGTATTTGGCATATAGTAAATACTCATCAAATGATAGCAATTATTGCTATTACTGCAGTTCCAAAGTTAGGAGATTGAGGTTAATGTTAATGGCTGCATAGCTAGGAGGAAATTTCATGGCCTGTATATTTTAGACATCTGTTTTCAGTGCTATATACTTAGTGTATCACTTAATTGAACACACAAAAGTATATTTAAGATCCTGCTACATACCAGAAGGCAATTTGTAAGGATATCTGATACTTGTTAAACCAACTAATATTCTGTTTTAAGGTGTTTTTGGTTTTTTTTCCTTACATGCCTCTACTCATCCTTACAGAAATTCTCTGTGGAAGACAAACAGTAGATAAATGGCAAGAACTAGGCCTCCAGTTTCTTGCTTGAATTATAGTTCCTGTAAAAAATATAATGTGGGATGTCTTCATCTTGAGAAGTGGAATATGAAGGGAACTGGCTTTTTTTAACATAAGAGAAACAAACAAAATGTGTTCTTTATGTCTGACATTTTCCTATCAACACCATCTCTGTGAGCCTCGATCATATTATTTCACGTAGCAACAGGTAATATTCAGTTATATCGACATCATGCTGTATATTCATAATATTGAACATTTGGATTATTTGCAGTTTAAGTCTGTTACAAATAGTATTGTTTATTTGAAAGTCTGTTGTTTAATTTGTGAACTTTCCAGTTTTGCTTCTGTTGTTGATTGCTAATTTCATCTTGTTGTGGTCGGGAAAATTTGGATGATACCTGTTGTTTCGATCTGCTGAGACCTGATTTGTGGCTAACATGTGGTCTACCCTGGAAACTGTGCTGTGTGCACTGGAGAGGGGTGTGAGTGCTCCTGTCGTCAAGTAGAGTGCTCTGTGAGGCCTGTTCCATCTAGTTGCTCTATGGTGTTATTCAACACCTCTGTTTCCTTATCTTCTATCTACTTCTATCTGCTCTTGAGAGTCAAGCATTGACGTCTCCTGCTATTGTAAAGCTGTTTACTTCTCCCCATAATTCTATCAGCTGTTGCTTCCTGTATTTTGTTGGTCTGTCATTAGGTATATAAATGCTTATAATTGTTATATATTCTTGCTGTGTTGAAACTTTTATTAATATACAGTGCTCTTATTCATCTCTTTTAACCTATGTTGATATAAAGCCTATTTTGTCTAATATCCCTATAGCCACTTTTGCGCTTTTTTGGTTACTATTTGATGAAATATCTTCTTCCATCCTTTCACTTTCAGTCTCTGATTTGGATTTAAAGTAAGTCTCTTGCAGACAGCATATGGTTCGATCACACATCATTTCCTTTCCACCAGTCTCTGTCTTTTGATTGGAGAGTTTAATCTGTTTACTGATAAGGAGGGACTTACTTCCGTCATTTTGCTGTTTCTTTCTATAGGCCCTACAGCTTTTTTGTCCCTCATTTCTCGCATTACTATCTGCTTTTGTGTTTAAATTTTTTATAGTCAAACATTTAAATTTACTTCTCATTTCCTTTTGTATATATTCTGTAGCTATTTTCTGTGTGGTGACCATGGGGATCACATTTGACATCCTAAAGTTCAAACACTGTAATTTAAATTTATATCAGTTTAACTTCAGTGAAATACAAACTCTGCTCCTTTACAGCTCTGTCACTACCTCTCCTGGTGGTGGGTGTCACAAAATTACATCATTTACATTGTGTGCCCAAAAAGCTAAACTAATAATTCTTTTGAATGCATTAGTCTTAGAAATCATATATAAAGCAGCATGTAGAGTTACAAGCCAAAGTTACAGTGACACTAGCTTTTAGATAATAACCTTAAAAAATACACTAGTCTTTTAAGTAATGTGGAACAGGAAAAGTGAAATTACAAACCACCGTTAAAATAATACTAACTTTTATAACTGCCTTTGTATTTAACTTTATGAAGATACTTGTTTCTGCAAATGGCTTCAATTTACTGTCTAGTTTCCTTTCATTTCACCTGGTAGGATTCCTATGAGTATTTCTTATAAGGCAGTTCTAGTTGAAATGAACTCCATCAGATTTTACTTATTTGGAAATGTCTTAATTTCTCCCTCACTTTTGAAGGATAGTTTTGTTCGATACAGGATCTGTGGTTGACGATGTTTTCTCCCCCATGTTGAGTACTTTGAATATATTGAACCATTGTCTTCTCACCTCCAAAATTTCTGACGAAAAAAATCTGCTTATACTTGTATTGTGGATCCCTTGTATGTGGTTAGCTGCTTCTCTTGTGCTGCTTTAAGATTATTGTTTTATCTTTGGCTTTTGAAAGTTTGATTATGATGTGTCCCAGTGTGAGTCTCTTTGAGTTCGTCTTATCTGGAGAATGTTGAGCTTCTTAGATATTTATATTCATGTCTTTCCTCAAATTTGGGAAGTCTTCAACCATTATTTCTTCAGATATTCTCTCTGTCCCTTTCTCTTTCTCTTCTCCTGGAACTCTCACAACGTGTAAATGGCCTACTTGATAGTGGCCTACAGGTCACTTAGGCTATGTTCACTTTTCTTCAATTTTTTTTACTTCTGTTCTTCACATTTGATAATTTCCACCATTCTACCTTCAAATTTGTGGATTTTCTCCTCCGCCTGCTCAAATATGCCTTTGAATTCTTCTAGTGAATTTATCATTTTAGTTACTCTACTTTTCAGCTCCAGAATTTCTTTTTGACTCCTTTTTATGTTTTCTTTCTCTTTGTTGATAATGTCATTCTGTTCACACCTCATTTTTTTTACTTTCTCTACATCTTCCTGTAGTTATTTGAACATATTCATGACAATGGTGGTTTTAATACCTTTTCTAGTAGGTCTTCTGTCAAATATTTTCCAGGAACGCTTTTTATTTATTTATTTATTTTACTTTTAATAAGCCTTACTTTTCTGTTTCTTCGTATGCCTAGTGATTTTTTGTTGAAAGCCAAATGTTTGGAGTGCCTGGGTGGCTCAGTTAAGCATCTGCCTTTGGCTCAGGTCATGATTCCAGAGTACTGGGATCAAGCCCCACATCGGGCTCCCTGCTTGGCCGAAAGCCTGCTTCTCCTTCTCCCACTCCCCCTGCTTCTGTTCCCTCCCTTACTGTGTCTATCTCTGTCAAATAAATAAATAAAATCTTAAAAAAAAAAAGAAAAGAAAGAAAGCGAAACATTTGAATCTAATAATGTGATAACCTGGAAATCAGATTTTTCTCCTTTCCCAAAGTTTCAATTATTGTTTTTGTTTATTGCTTTTTATTGTTGCAGACCGTCTGTGTTCCAAGGATCTGCCTTAGGGCAAACTTAAGATCTTCTCAGGTCTTTCCAGGGCCTGCACATTTTCTTGGGTGTGAACAGTCACTTTCTAATTTTCCCACATATACAGTTGCTTGTGAATGTCCTAATCTTTATTTATTTTACTGTTGTTGAGAGAGAGAGAGAGAGCAAGTGAGCATGAGCCAGGGGTGGGGGGAGGTAAGGAGGGAGGGCGAAGGGAGAGGGAGAGAGAAAATCTTAAGCAGGCTCCACACCCAGCATTGAGTTTGGTTTGTCTCAAAAAGCATTCTTCTCTGGAACATAATCATTTAAGTCCCAGTTGCCTTACAAGCCCTCTGATATTTGGGGTGAGGAGGATCTAAATATTTCAGATTTTTCGGGCTGCTCTCGGTGGGAACATCGTTGGTCTGCTGCAAGCTACTGCATCATAGCCCAAAGTGGAAACTATCACTTTGTGAACTATCATTGAATATTCACTATTTGCCAGGCATTTTGATGGATCCTTACCTATGTTATCTTACATTTTTTCAGCAGTTCTTTGAAATGCTGAAGCTCAGAAGGACTAAGTAACTCACTTGAAATTTTTAAGACATAGAACCAAGGAATCTACCTCCCTGAGCCTCTAAAGCTCTACTCTTCTCTCATGCTAGGCTCAAAGTGGGACATAATAGCCTGTCTGGTAAGGTTAAAGATTAATGGTCATTTGGTCCAAAATAACATAAAACCAGATATTTGAGATCCTGTATAATAATTTTTAATGGGTAAACTGAAACACCTGATAAATTAGAGAGATCAATAAATCATACTCTTCAAATTTTGAAGGAAATAATTCAGACTTCGAGCTTAAAGGAGCAGCAGATACTCAAAGGAAAAATTCCAGAAAGCGGAAAGGATTAAAAGGCAAGTGGCAAAAGGAAGTTTAAAAAAAAAATCATAAAAAAAAATCACGTTGAGAAAGATGGTTCCAGTGTTTTAATTAGCAATAATCGCGCCTCGGATAAACCTCATTGGCTATGATAACTGCCATTGCACGAAGCTGGCTCCGGTGTTTTAAATGTGAAGCTGGACACCAAGTTCATGAAAAGCAAGGGTGTGTATTGTATGAAAAGGTGAATGGTGACTTAAAGTGTTGAAGTTAATAGTTCATGAGCCACAAAGTGTTGAAATAATACATTATTTCAGGTTTTAAAAATTTTTTAAATGCGTAAATCCCTTTCTATCAATTCTTCCCTCTTCTTCTGTAATGATAAGGAAGCAAGAAAAGAACTAGTCTTATTTGCAGTCATGCCTTTTATACTAAGTTCCTCATATACATGTTATCTCACAGCAACCTTTTGAGGTGAGCAAGAAAAATATGGCCCTGAAATTTCTTACGGCTGTTTGCCGTGGAGCAGAACTTAAGGTGAGCCAAATCCGGGTGGGTTTAAGATGATAAAAAAATAGAAAACAAGGAGAATAATATATATGTATACCTAGCAAGTGTGACCGGCCCATAGGAGACGCAGCCAGGCTCTTTGTTCACCTGAAGCTGGTCTTAGAGGGAAAGGGGAGAACTGGGAGAAGAGAAGGGTGAGCCGCGTTTGGAAGGAGAGATTTGCGCAAGGACTCTGGAGAAGAAAGCACGTGGAGACTGGGCTGCGCTTGGCTCCAGATTTATGAGAGCAGCAAGCCAAAGAAGGTGAGCCACTTCGGAGTGGCACACCCACTGGGTAGGCTATAAATAAGCACTAAAGTCAGCTGAAGGACCTTATGTGTTTCAACTCAGCCAGACTTATCCAGGCCCAAAGCATTTTGTAGCTCTCCTTTAAGAGCCCACCCACTTTTACTTGGCTTAGAAATAGTGCTCCAGGGCCCCAAAGTCGGGGAACCTGCAGAGGCAGAAAGCCAGCCTGGGACCTCAGCTCAGATGTCTTGTGAAGGGCCAAGAATCTAGTGAGCGGGCAGGTCCTCTAATTCTGAGTGTGATACGAGAAGCCACCGGCGTTAGCTGTTCTGGGGCAGGAGGGAGGAGTCAGCAGTGGTTTCCCTGGCAGCTCTGTGTGCTGCTGCTTGCCTGGAACCATTCCCAGTTTGAAGCATCTTCATCACATGCATTTGCCTACCCTTGAAGGACTTTTCTAAAATGGAAAGACAGCAAGAATTTAGCTTCCGGTTTCTTTGTGGTGCCCAGAGGAACCTAGCCTGGGCCATCTGATCCTAAGGGAAAGAGCAGAGGAAGGAAATCAACATTTGTTGAGTAAGGACTATGGTAGGACATCTTTCTTTTGTCTTCTTAATCCTCCCAACAGCCATTTGCCCATTTGCGGTAGGTCTGAGTTTTCCTGGTTGAGAAAGCCTCGGGTTCCTCAGGAGAAAGAAGTTGTAGTACCTGCACATTCATGTTTCCTCTGAGGGCATTTCGCAAGGCATCTTGACTACTTGTTGTGTTTTATATATTAGAACACACCATACTATCATAGCTGTGCACGTCGCCTGTTCGTTTGCTCTGGTCTTACTTAACCTTCAGGACCATCAACCATCACTTAGAGACTATATAGTGACAGATTAGATGCCAGCTATGGAACGTAGGCAGACCTTAATGATAACCTGGATAAGCTGGAGTTGGGGTCAGAGAGGGAGGAATTTGGGGTAACTCCTAAGTTTCCTGCTGGGGAAAGAGGAGGGGCATGGAGAGATTAGGTGAGTTTGGTGTTAGACATGTTGAATTTAAGGTTCCTTGATGAATGAATGAATGTCAGCAAGAACAGAGCTATCTTTTTTTCTTTCTGGACTTACTATATGCTAAGCCCTGTGTTAAAGGGCTTGCATACATTCTCATTTAATTCTCACAAATATATGTCTGGAGGGGCCATGATTAGCCCTATGGGAAAGAGGAGTAAACTGAGGCTTACAGAGGTAACCAAATTGCTCACTTTGCCCAACATGACAGTAAGTAACAAAGCTTAAACTTTGGACGCTAGACTCATTGACAAACAAGTGGTAGTTAACCTGTGAAAATCTATGAGATCTTACAGTAACAACCTGTTCAACAGAGAGGATGGGGAAGATGAAAGGCAGAGCCCTGGAGAGTAGCAACATGTAAAAAGTGAGCTGCAGAAAAGGAATATTCTCTGAAGACCAGGAGGTCTTCAGAGCAACAGAGGACACCAGAAGAAGAAATTTCAAAAAGAGAATGTTCAGTACTGTTGATAACAGCTGAGACATTTAGCAAAATAAGGTCTAAGAGTATTCATTGAATTTGGCATTGTGCAGATTACAGATGTCTTTAGCTAAAGCTGGCTCGGTGGTGTGTGCAATGTTAGCATCAGTGGTTTAAGGAGCAGATAGCCCCTGTGAAACTGCACTGAGTCCCAACTGAGTATGTTGGACTTCCTGCCTATAATAGGATGGGCACGTTACCAGTGTACTACTTGGAAATGTGTTTTAGTCCTACTGTATTTCATTCTTGCAAAATTTCAATATCACTCAATAGGGCTACTGGATGGAGGTGGGAGTCAGCGGAGAGCACTCACCCATGCATGGCAGGAATGGTCCTACAATGCCACTTAGGATTACAAGAGCCAGAAGTGAAAGGGCAAAGGAGAGTTTCTTTCAAGGCTGGCATAGAGTTTCCTTCTCAGAAACACTACAAGCCAGTGAGCCTGTGGAATTGTCTTGTACTTCTCTCTTTTCCCTTGTTTCATCATTAATAAATATATATTGGATTGTGAACCATGAACAGGAATGCATTTCTACCGCCAAAGCATATTATTTGCATGAGGGTGGTATTGTCTTGCTTATGTGTCATGGAACCTGTGACCTGTCACATGTGATTATCATGTCAGCTTATTAACATGTCAGGGAGGGCAACTCCTGGTTTCCACCTCAGATGGGAAGCTTCTTAGGGTGGGGGCACATTCTGCTAGCCAGATGAGGCACAGTTCTGCCAGCTTCCCATGCCAAGGAAACCCTGGACAGTAATCAATACCAAACCTAACTATGAATGGGACCACCCAAGGGCACATGGCTGTAAACCAAACCTCCTTCCTCCTTCCTACCTTGTTCTGATCTCTTGGCAAGTTTCCTTGCTGGTCCCAGCTTTGCTCCCACTTACTTGTGGAAGAATCCAGAAACAGGAGTGATTTTTTAAAAGGGTGCGGCCGAAAGAAGGGTTGGAAAGGCACCCTCAGAAGCTGGAAGGGTCATGAGCAAGAGGGTTCAGGTTACTGACATCACCCAGAGCTTCAGAGTTTTAATGAATACTGATTGATGGATGGAAATCAAAGTGAAAGCCAAGGAAAGATCTACACATGTTCAGAGATTTTGAGTTAGAAATGCTCTCCTCCCAACTCTTCCCAAAAGGAAATCACATGGGGAAAGCAAAGTAGTGATTAAGGAACTAAACAGGCCACAGTGTTCTCTGGGGCCTTCTAAGTTCCCAGGCCAGACCTGCTGCCTGCTTGCTGGGACGGGCATATGCTTCTAGCCACAGCTTCCCTTCTCCTGACATCTTTCTGCCAGATGGTAGTTCTTGAATTCTAGAGGTGCTTGGCCCTCCTGGTTCCTGCAACCTGAACCGAAAGAACTTTGATCCACCAATTTCCCCCTCCCTCCACCCCTCTAGCTAGAAAGGCCTGGCGCCTGGACAGCAAGGAGAGGCCAGGCAGCCACCTTGGGCATTCTGAGAAGGCCTCTCCTTCCCACCTTTGTGTGCCCAAAGTAGAGCACCGGCGCTGGTTCTGAGGGTCCCTGAGAGCCTTTTCCGCCTGGCCAGCTTGGCACAAACCCATGCTTTTCACCATTTATTGGGTGACCAAAGCTCTCCAGTCGGTCTTGAATCTCCCTGTAGGGTTATCCGCATAGCTTTCAATTACAATCCAGCAAATCCAGAATCTCAGCAAATTACAGATGTTGTGTAAACATAATCAGGGTGTGGATCCAACCCACTAGTAATTGTTAATAGAAAAAAAAAGGAAAAGGAAAAAAAAAACCTAAAAAGGTCTAAAAAAGCAACACCAAAAAAGCAATTCTGCCCGGCCTCTGCCTTGGGGATTTATTTGCTTTCCTGGGGACCCTCCCAGAGCTTTCCTCCAGCCCACCCTGCTGTCCGGACTCCCCGCAGTGATTTTGGCTGAGGCTGAAGGACTCTGGGACTTGGCCGCTGCGGCGGAGGCATATGGGGTGCCTGCCTGCCGAAGTGCTTAAGGGCCCCTGGAGCCTTCCGAGCCTTCCTTCCGCTCTCCCGCGCCTCCGCAGGGTTCCAGGAAAAAAACGCTCCCGTCAGTGAAAGGGGGTCCTGCCGCTTGCCTCCAGACCCTGTCCCAACACTGGCTTCTCCCTTCTCCCTAACTGGACACCTTGTTAGTCTGACCCTGAATTCGTTTTCCGGCTTGGAAGACATTCTGCCCACCCCTCCCTCCCCAAGGTCCGCAAAGGCCACCCCAATTGCTGGAGGAGGACCCCCAGGCTGGGCCTTGAGAGCCTTGGTGGGAGAGCTGCGGGGCCATGGCTGAGCTCGCCCCGCAGTCAGAGGTATTTGAATTCTCAGCGCCAGCAGCTGAGGATTTGGGGGAAGTGTGCATAGAAAAATTTATATAACTCACACACAGATACATATTCGGTCGACAAATGTTAAGCAAATGTGTCTGATGTTTTTGTTGAAACAGCGTCGTAGTTAGTATTGGTAGGACTGGTTGACATTATTACACGGATGACAAGTGGATAATGTTAAGGGAGTGCCTGATCCCTCCCGAGAGCACGGCGAGTGTGAGTGCAGACCTCCGACTGTGCTTCCGAGGAGGGCCCAGCTCTGATCTCTCCTCCCTGTCGCTGCCTCCCGGCCACTGGCCAGACTGCCCGACGGCCCTGCAGGGACCAGGCCGCTGTCCCCCAAAGGCGGGCTTCCCGGACCGACGGAGACCCTGGGTCTCCAGCGGAAGCGCGGCGCTTCCTGCGGGTGTCCGAAGCCCCTGGTCTCTTCCCCAGACCTTTGTCACAAAGGGCAGTTCGGCCAGTGTCGGGACAAAAAGAAACGTTAAATTCGACCGTCAGCGAGGGTAGAGGAGCAGGGAGAGGCTAGGCCGGGTGCGGGTCTGAGCGGTGTCCGCGAGCGTGCCGGCGGCTGACCCGGCTGCGGAAACCGGCGGTGCCTCGCTCGGCCTGCAGGGAAGGGAGGGCCCCTCGGCCCTTTCAGCCCAGCCCGTCCGGCGGGACCCCTGGGGAAGACCTCTCTTTGCGATTAAGTCGCGTCCCTTCGAGCCAGCGGGTGGCACTGCCACGTGTGCCGCTCAGCGGAGGCTCGCGGGCGCGGCGGTGCGGGAGATCCCCGCGGAAGGCGTCCGCCTCGGTGCGGGCCCACCCGGGCGCGCGTCCGCCGCCCAGCAGCATCCCGTGGCCCTGCCGCTCGGCTCGCACCGGCCCAGACGCGGACAGACGTTTACTGCCTCGAGCCCCGACCGCTGGGGAGACGGAGCGGCGGGCGCGGCGCACCGCGCGGCGCTGGCGGGGCTTTGGGCTCCCGGTCGGGGGTGCGAGCGAGCGGGGGCGGGGGGGGGGGGCGAGGGGAGGGCGAGGGGATGGAAATAGGAGGGGGAGTGGGTGGACTAATGATGAAAAAGTCTCCTCCAACCCGGCTCCTTAATTAAATGCATGGAACGAACCGAGGCGAGCACATCTGGTTTCAATCTGCGGCCCTTTGATGGCATCAAATGTTCTTTTCCCAGATCGGGGCTGGGAGTTCTGGGCTAACTATGGCCGTTTGGAGCCCAGAAACCATTTACACACACTCGGACCCTTCTTTCTCTCCAGTCGAGCCTCTCGGCTATAGGAGGGAAAGGAAGGGGGGGAGGAAAAAAAAAGTCTAGTAATCAAGCCAGCGGGGAAGTATGTGTGTGTGTTTGAAGAACATAAAACGCCACAAATAAGCACTTAGTATTTTACTTACTCGTCATATAGTAACTCATTTCTAATGAGACTATTAAAGCTGTTACCAAATTCCAACAGGTCAGGAAAAAATCCCTCAGCGCCTCTCTGTTCCTCGTCAAGTTAGGGCTCGGCAGACGGGCGGCGGGGCACTCCCCTACACTTGGGAGTTCCTCTCTCCCTCCTGTCCTTCCCCTACGGCCCCTCCCCCGCCCGCCCCGGCACCCGGGTAGGACCCTGTGCACAGGACCCTCGCCCGGCCACTCGCTCCAGGAATGCCCCTGACTCCTGCGCATCTGGGCAACGCGACCCTCCCGGAGCAGCGTTGCCGCCTGGGGAGGCGACCTTGGCCGCACGGAAGAGGCTACGAAATTGGCCAGGGCGGGCGGAGGAGGGAGCAATTACGCTGCACTCCTAGAGTTCTTGCCTCCAGCTAAATAAATATGTAAATTTCCTCCTGCCCTGGCCCCGGGACGCCGAGCCGCGCGAGAGACTCGAATCGATTCGGCACCTTCCAGATCTCCTCTAACCTGCCTTTGGTTCGCGGAAGAAGCGTGGGAGAGCCTCCCGTTATTATCGCTGCTGTTATTTTATTACATTATTTAATAGGCTGTCTCTACGGAGCCAAACGCAGCCTTAATTTGCTTGCTCTCTCCTTCGTTCTCTCTTAGACACTCCCCCACCCCCCAAAACTGTTAGAACTACAGGAAACGCTAAAGAAAAAAAGGGCAGAGAGAGAAGAAAATTTGATTGAGATAGTTGTGGATTTTTTCCAACAAGTTTCCCCGCAGCTGTTATCAAAACATGCAAATGAGTTTTTCCAACAGGATCTTAAACAAATCTGGAGGAGTTAATGCCCAAGCAAAATAATCAGCCCGTTTGAAGTGACTGTGGGTTTCAGTTTGTCTTTTCTCCCCGTGATACTATTGCAGGGGAATGATAATTAGACCTTTACTTTAAAAATCCAAAGGGGCTCTCTCGCTTTCTCTTCCCTCCCTTTTCGCTCCCTCCTCCCTCTCTAGCTCCCTCCCTCTCTCTTTCTCTCTGGCTCAGATGTTGGCAAAGGGGGTTTTCTTAATCAGACTGTTTTTTGGTCCGAAGGAAAGGAGGAAGAAGGAGATTGTGATGGAGAAAGGGGGTCTGTAAAACGTCAGGCACCGCACAAAGGCTTTGCCACGTAATTACAGGCTCCTATTAAGTCGAGATCTGCCCTCCCAGGGGTCTCCAATTTTCTTGTATTCCCTACAAAGCCTCCTCTGCATGCCAGTTTGTGCCTTTTGAAGTGCCAGAGAGCTTCTTGATCCAACTGAGAAGGAAAAAGGAGCTCAGCGAGAAGAGGGGGAGAGCGAGCGAGAAGGGAAAGGGGGGAAACCCACCACCACCCTCCTTCGGACTCTTGAAGCCCTTTTTTTTTCTTCTTACGAAAAGTAAAGTGAGAATCCTGCTCTCCAATACATCTGCAAGACATCACCCTCTCCTCCTGAAACTTTAGTCACTCCTGAGAATCCACAGGAGTGCAGAGAGGGGGAACACGTTTTCTTGAAGATGTTTTAAAGCTGGAACAAGCCTTCTTCTGTTGGTGCTTGAACTCTTGCCTGGGAATAACTTTTTTAACCTTGAAAAAAAACCCACTTTGATTCTTCTCTCCCACCCCTTCTTCTCTCTTCTTCTGTTTGCCTAACTCCCCCGCCCTGCTGGCCTCCCCTTTCCTTTCTCCCCCTTATTATTATTTTTAGTGTGTGCGTGTGGACGCTTTTGGAGAGCTGGAAGGAATTTTTTTTTTCCTCCTGACTTGAACATAGGGTGACTTTTTAATTTTATTTTTTGGTGTGGATTATCTCCTTGGACCGCGCCGGACTTGGCCTCAGGAAAGCAACCGAGGCTGTCGAAGGTTGTTGGTGCAGAACGCTCGCTCTGCAGAAGGGGGTCCCCCGCCCTCTTTCCTTTTTTTTTTTTTTTTTGTCCTTAGCCTCCTTCTCTCTCTTCTCTCTCTCTCTCTCTCTCTCTCTCTCCCGCTCTCGCTCTCGCTCTCTCTCCACTCCCCCCTCTCTCTTCCCCACTCGGCTCCTCTCCCCCCTCGCGCCCACAGCGTTTGGTGTTGATTCGAGCGGGAAGAGGGGGGTGGGTGGGATCGGAGGGGGAGACCATGACCTCCAGCTACGGGCACGTTCTGGAGCGGCAACCGGCGCTGGGCGGCCGCTTGGACAGCCCCGGCAACCTCGACACCCTGCAGGCGAAAAAGAACTTCTCCGTCAGTCACCTGCTAGACCTGGAGGAAGCCGGGGACATGGTGGCGGCGCAGGCGGACGAGAGCGTGGGCGAGGCCGGCCGAAGCCTACTGGAGTCGCCGGGACTCACCAGCGGCAGCGACACCCCACAGCAGGACAGTGAGTGAGGGACGCATGCCCGCGGGAGTGTGTGTCCGGGACCGGGGGACCGGGTCCCGGCTGGGCGCCTGGAACCCTCCCGGACCAGGGAGAGAAAGTCGGGGGCGAGGAGAGGTGGTGTCAGTGGCCAGAGGAAGAGCCAGGCACAGACAGGGAGGAAAGGATGGTGAAAAGGGGGATCTGCCGAGGGTGCAGCCGGGGCGGGCGCTACAGGGAGGCCCCGAGGCCCTGAGGTCGGGCTTAGGGACTCTGTCAGCTGAGGACGCTCGCCGAAGCCGACTGGGCTGCCCCTCAGCCCCGGGCGAGCACCGCGGCCAGGTCCTCCTGCATGCGGGGCAGCCGGACTGGCCGGAAAAGAGGGGTGGAAAGTCGGGGAGCCTGCTCTGTTTGTGAAGGCAGCGGATTAAAGATGCCGAGTTGGGTCGGGAGGGCTTCTCCCAGGTCGCGAGTGTGGGTTTGGGGGCAGGCGGGGCGGAGAGGCGGAGGGCACCGCGCACAGCGCCGAGACCCGCGCGGCTCCTGCGGCACAGCGCGCTCGGGGCCCCGATGGCGGGGGCGTGCGGGAGGGGCCTCGCGGGAGCGCCCAGCCCCAGCCCCGGATCCGCTCTCCGTCCTCTGCTGTCGCCGCGCTCCACCTGCACATGGGTTTGAGACCCCCGGCAGAATCAAAGGCCCGTGCCCCGGGAAAACTCGGGCAAAGCAAAGGGGGCGTCCTTTGGGGTGAAACCCGGGCTCTTGCCCCGCTCGGTCCCGCACAGGAGAGATGCGAGGGAAAGCGCGGGCTCCAGTGCCCAGCCTGGTGTCACATTCCACGAGCTCTCCCTATTGGCCCTAAGTCCTCCCAGAAAAGTCCACGCAGTCTCCCTTTCCCATCCTTCCGGACTGATACCGTGTCCCCGCGGAAATCTCGACTGGCGTTGTTAACCGCGCCTTAAAAGGTGGCGGCCAGTGTATCCGTACATTCTGGAGTCTGTAACGGACCTGTCACCTGAATCAGCCCAGGTGTCATGGGGCTTGATATTTCCTCCTCGAGATTGCAGGAGTCTGCACTTGGCTGGAAGTTTTTTAAATGAGGCAAATTCTTTTCCATTTCATTATTTGTAGACCGTTATTTTGTCTTCAAATTTGGAACCTGTGAAAACAGGAGATCCCCTAGGCATGCCTTCATTCAAAAAAAAATTTTTTTTTTTTGCCAATATCAGACTCTCAGGAAATAGTAGGGGAAGGAAACAGGACCCAGAAACAGCTGGAAGCAAGGCCCTAGCAAAGCTGTGGGAGCCCAGCAGCAAGCCTCAATGAAATGAGAGGCAAGGAGATCCCCTCTCTCCCCAGGCCGCCTGCCCCTTGCCCACTTTCCCAGGTCCAGGCCTACAATCCCTTCAGGTTTTGTTTTGTTTTGTTTTGTTTTTAAAGCCAAAATCGAACTGGAGTCAATCCCCCGTAGGTATTCCCAGAGGCAGAGGGCGATGGGGAATTTGGACAGGGTAATCTGGCCTGGCCCGGCCTGTCACTAGAGAAAGGCGGCTGCTCCAAGGAATGTAGACCTGGTGTTCCCAAGTACCGCATAATGGCTGAGCACAGACGCAGAAGCTTCCTTGTTGGAGATTTTGGTGCAGAGAGGGGGTTGGGGAGAGGAGGGTGGTTCGTGCAGCACGCGCCGTCCACAGCATGAGTTAATTGTTTGCCTAGACACTTTGAACTCCGGGAAAATGCACCGCGAAATAATGTGATTGTTTTTAAACGCTTTTACTAGGGAAAATTTAAATGTGCAAAGCAGGGGGAGAATAGTGTTCCGAATCCCCAAGTGCCTATCGCCCAGCTTCACTGATTTCTGCGGGTCTGGTTTCGCCATGGTTATTTATTAATCACGACACTTAACACTGTTGGGAGAACTGGAGGCCGGACCTACAACAGAAAACAGGGTCGTGAAGAAAGGACTGCGTAAAAGACCAGGGTGGGGCGGGAGTGACCAGCCATTGTTGCTTTACCCCTAAAACAAGCGGGGGGTACGAAACTCAGGCTCACGGGGGCCACAGCGAGCCCGGCGGCGGGCGCCGGCCCTGATGCGCGCGGGATGCCGACCGTTCCTGCCCTTTGGCTCTGAGGAGATGCCACGGAGAAGGGAGCTCGGGTTCACGGTGGCCTTCTAGTGCGGACGGAAGGAGACTGGGCTTGGAGGCCGGCTGGGGGGCACCCTGGAAGCTGAGGCGGAGGTGGCGGCCGGTGGCGGGGAGGCAGCCCACGGTTGACTCCGGTGAGACCCAGGCCTGGCGTGGCTAAGGTCGCGCCATGCACGTGGCGTCCGCCGGTATGCGCGAGGACACGAAAAGGGCAGCGGGCGAAGTTGGGGACCATGTGTTCCAAGGGAAGGGGATGAAACCTCCGGGTACCTGCCTGATGCAGACTTAAGCCCTCCGAGTTTCAAGGAGTAAGGAGGCCTAGTGGGGAGTGGGCCGGCAAAGGAAATTGAGGTTAGGATACCAGCCAGGAAAAGAATAGTTAAGGAAGGATGGTCGACAGTTCAGAAGGAGGTAGCAGAAATGCAGACCCAGGTGGTGGAGACAAAGTGACTGACCGACACTTGGGAAACCCGATAGGCCTTGCTTTCTTGCGATGGCAGGGGGCCTCTTCTAACAAAGGGTTGTTGCTTTAAAGAAGCGATGTTTCCTCAACATCCTCACTCATCTCTGAGATGAGGATAGGAAGGTCTGGTGAGTGGGGCACATGGTGTCCAGGAGGAGCCTTGTCCTTAGCCCTTGGGCCCCCCCATCAGGTGTCGCCTAGGGGTCTGTCGTGAGCTACTTGAGTGAGGACGGGTGGGCCCTGCTAGGCTTCCAATCTGCAGTGGACAGTGAGGCTCAGACTGTGAGTCAGAGAGGAGAGGAGTTTTCAGTCTTCGGGACTAACGTGGGGCTCTGAACCGGAAGGGGACAGAGAGCCACACCGAGAGTCAGGTGCCCCTTGTGGCCTGCTGGGGTCTACCCCAGAGGGGGAAACCATAATCTCCTTTGGAAAACATGGGAAACACATAAAAGACATGGTTTACTCTTCCAACTCTATGGAAACGTTCTTCTTAAATTTTCTTTTCAGCCGAGATTAATGAAATATATTCCATCTACACTCACGCTGCAAAGTTTCCAGTTACCACCTGGCATGATCTTAGCATGATCCAGATGAGAGCTTCTGTCTGCTCTCCCTCACTGCTTACCACAATTCTCTTTCCCCCTGGGTTCATGCTCATTCCACTTTCCTCTCTGTAGAGCGATCCCTTTTCCCTTTTACTGATTTTCCCAGCCTAGTAAATGTCTCAGACTTCTGGGTTCAGATGCCTTAAGTGTTTAAAAGAAATGGTTCTTTAACTGTTAGGAATCCTGTGGCTAATGGGGGAGTATGGGGTGTGAAGGGGGGTAGAACAGGGGAAGCCTGAGAGAGGAAAGAGGAAGAGGTCATTAAAAATAGGCAGACCTACTCCTAAGAGGACGGTGCATCCGCTGTCATTTCTTAATCTGAACTTCTGCAAACTCTTTAAAAAAAAAAAAAAAAAAGCTCCTGCTTTCCACGTTCCCAACCTCTAAATTAGTGAAACCAGATTGTCCTAATAAGACCTTTTGTTGGAAACACATGTAGTCATAAAAAGGTAGACGGAAAGTCAATTAGACACGCGTGCACACACGCACACACTCCCAAACCAGTGCTAAGTGTGCACCGGGGCACAGCTGGGCCCCGGGCCTCTGGCGGGATGCGAATGCAGAACGGCGGCGCGGGAAATCGATTTGTCACAAAGGGAGAGGTGTAAACGCGGCGCAAAGGAATCCACGGCCCACAGTCCTCCCACCACACTCCCGGGGGCAGCTCCACCAGCTCTCCCCCACCCCGTCCCCAGAGGTAAACCCAGGGAGCGGGAACATCTCTAGGGGGCTCTCTAGTCGGAATACACAACAGATTATCAGTTTCCCTGGAGTTTCAGCATTTCTAACACCCAGGGCGCCGGTAATTTCTGCGGTACCACCCGGGGCCTCGGAACCGGTGCTGGCGCTCTGAATTTGGGCCTCAGTTATCTTGATTCAAAGGGGAGCCCACGGACTATATCATTTTAAGGGTAGCCTGGAAGTTTTTTCTCTTTACAGGAGGCAATGAAATCCAGGATGGAGGTAGGTCACTGAGTCCCCACGGTCGCATATCAAGTTCAGAGAAGAAGAGGTAAATCTTGTTTATATCACAGGCAGGAGCAGGGCACTGGATGGCCTCCTCTTAATATTTTGGAAAAAATGGACCGTCTGGCGACTCCCACCCACATTGGGTAGAAGGGCTGCCTGGAGTGGGATCTGGGCCTGTATAGTCAGAGGCCCCAGGCAGCTAGTACTCTCTAGGGCTCCAGATCGCCCAACTCTAGAACAGTGAGCCCCTGCCTCCCCTGTTCATTTCTCCCACAGAGCCTTTCCAAGACTCCGGAGCGCCTCTGCCGCTCCTCAGGTGTCACGAAGCCCTGCATTTTGGCAAAGCGGCTTTAACGGTTCCCCCACATGCTTAGGTCTGAACATAGGGGCGTCAGGCGGGCAGGCGTGGATCACAGGGAGCCACGCAGAGCCTTCCTCCTCCCAGGGGCATCATTTTAGATTTTACCGCAGGAGTGAATAAATCATCTTCAACCCAACGAGATGTCATGCACACCCCTCCCCTGCGGAAAAAAATCACAGCAACTTCAGAACCAAAGGTACCTTCCTATCCGACTGGCTCCGATCCCCCTGATCCGAGTTTTAAAAGGCGCTCCCCCCACCAGAGATCCTTTCCCACTTTTAAATGGTATCTGTAGATTTTCAGCTAAAGGTCCATTTGATTTTTATTTTTAAAAGATGTGTCTCTTTTACAATCCCGCTCCTGTAATACCCTACTTACCTGCTCCCTCCTTCAGCAGGGCCCACCGCCCCCAAAGCAGGCCACTAGCTCCAGGAGAACTCAGCTCCTTCACAGGAGGGGGGCCCAGGGGACTTGGGGACTGGGGTGTTGCAAATCTGTGTGTGCCCACGTGTGCACGGCCATCCCTGTGTGTCCCCTAGTCCTGGTGGTGCCAGCTTTCAATGGTTCTGAGAAAATCTATTTTTTATTCTTTGAGAGATGGAGTTAGAAGAAGCCATAGGAACTACTTTTTTTTTTTTTTTTAAATCAGGGAGCATTCTTTATTGAGAAGGAGATGAGGCTTGCTTTTTCCTGCTGCTGTTTCTGCTGCTGCTGCTGCTGCTGCTGCTTCTTCTTCTTCTTCTTCTTCTTCTTCTTCTTCTTCTTCTTCTTTGCAGGGGGTGGAAGAGTTTCTTGGTGAAGAACTCTACCCCAAAGAAAGAGTAAAACTTGGGTGTTCAGCATCCTCTATTCAAACCAATTCGTAAGGTCATTCAAGAGGAATTCTTGCAGTATTCCTCTGAGCAAGAGATTAGACATTTACAGGAAATACTCGGGTAAGGGGCTAACTTCCTGTGTCCACTGGGTGTGCAAACATTTACAGGACTACCTGTGAGTCCACGCCATTGTAATCTGAATAGTCTCGGCTTCCAATTCTGTTTTAATTTGATGCAGGGCCCAGTACTACCAGCCCCAGGCTTGGTGTCCTTTAACTCCCTTTTCAAGGATACAAAGAGGGTGTCTATGTCAACAGCATTAATATTTATCCACAAGAATTTGGATTCTTGTACATTCAAATCGCTTGATGAGCAGACTAACAATACTCAATAAAAAATTAACTAAAATAGAAAAACAATTTCGACAAACTGCCACAATCTCCTTTTCTCTGAATGCCCTTTCTTATTAAATCAATAAATACGGAGATACATTGCCCAGACATCTGAGGAGAGACAGTCAGTGTTGTTTGGGGGTTAGCGGGTTGTTTTCCACCTGTAGAAGTTTTTGAGTAATATGTCTCTACCGTGGTCCGAATATGAGAAGATTCTTGGCGTGGTCATTTGTCTAACTTAGTGAGGCAGACTTACAGAAGTAGTTGTACAGAAAACTGTGAACTATTGATTTTAGGTTTCCACTTAAAATCACTACATTGCACTTGTCCTGGAACCACGTTTCTTGAAAAAATATTGGGAAGCCGAGTATAGGGGTGATAGTCACTTCAGGGCAAGGTGGGGGAACAAAGGCACAAACAGTGGTTGGTGGAGGAAATTTTGTAAAAGAAAATAAAACTTGTCAGAACAAATCCATCGCACACAAGAGTGACTTCTCAGGAGAGTCCATGGACAATCAGAATCTCACGGATTCTGCTGCTCCTGTAAAGCTCCCAGATACAGGAACGAAGTCAGGACCAGGATTCGTCCTCGCGTAAGGGATGGCCCAGCCCTTCTGCCGCGCCGCGGGACGAGAGCGCTCGAATCCCCGAGAACGGATTTTCCCGAGGCTGATTTCTGCTGCTGTCGATTTCCCCAGACTCGGCTTCAAGTGAGGAATGGATTTGAAAAATGCGTACTAAGGTGGATCCCCAAGATTCGAGTTATTAGAAAGAACAAGGGCCGGCCCGCTGGTTCCTATCTTGTGTGCGTGGAGCTGTCTGCGCGCGGCTGGAAGTGGCCCTCGCGGGCGCGCGAGGGGCGACTGCGCCGAAACGTCCGGCCGGGCTGACCGCGCTCGGCCCGACGGAAGGCTCTGGCGGATCCTCGCCGTTGCGGGGTGGAGGCGGGGGGAGGACGGAGAGTTAATCCCGAACTGCAGTGAGGAGTAGACGTTGGCCTGGACGGCAGCGCAGACGCCGGTGCCCCGCATCCCGCATCCCGCATCCCGGCTGGGACACAGGTGCCGGCTCCCTCCCCGCTGCGGCCCGCGTCTCCCCGCGTCTTCCCGCGTCCGAGGAGCGCGTGGAGCGCAGCGCCCGCAGGGTGAGCGCGGCGAGCCGGCCCCACGCGCCCCCGCTCTGCCTCCTCCTGCCGAGAGGGGGCGCCCCCTCCCCCGGGCCGGGCAGCCGCGACCGAGCCCGCAGAGAGCCTGGGGCCCGGCGCCCTGCAGGGCCCCTACGCGAGCAGCCAACCACGGGGCGCGCGGGAGCCCCGAGGACCCTGCGGGGCGACGTACGCGCATGCGCCGCGCGCGTCTCGGCAGGAGCCCGGCGACAGCTGGTCGGCCCCGGCCTGCGGTGCTCCGACTGCGGGTGAGCCCGACCGCGAGGGGCGATGCCAGGGCTCCCCGGTGGGACTGGCGACGCCGGGTCCGCGGGTGCCAGCGACGGCGCCTGGGAAGGGCAGGGTCCGTCTCCGCGCAGGTGGGCGAGCCTCGTGTGCAGGGGACCCGGCGCTTGAAGAAGGGGGAGCGGACCGCAGAGCGGGCGCCGGCGGGTGAGGGGCCCTGCGGGGACACCGCCTCTTCCCGGGGTGGGGGGGGGGCGACACTGGCGGGCCCTGCGGTTGGAGGAACCCTCTTTCCCTCAAAGGAAGGGCAGTACTTACCCCAGGTCTTGTGTGTGTGTCCCCAGATCGAACTCCTGGCTTCCACCCATCCTCCCTTTTGGGGCAAGAGTTTCAGGTGACTCACAGGACATAGGAGGAAAATTCTTAACCCCCTTCCGTAAATCTTGGGATTTTCTACCTCTCTCCTACCACGCCCTGAATCTGGAGGTCACCAAGTCAAGGCAACCATGGGAGCAACCAAGGGGCAGAAGGAGCACTGTCTTCTTAGCAGAGATGGTGGGTCATGCGGACCTTCCCGATAATCTGAGCTGGGGTGTTCACGAGCAACAGAAGGGCCAGGCCAGGACTGCAAGGGAAATTGCATTCCCACAGACGTTCGTCTGAGAGGAGGAACATTCACCCCATTCACTTAATTTCTCATCATCAGTCATGTCATTATATTTTAGAGGACCTCACAGTGCTGGAAGGTGGTGTAGTTACAAATAAGCATAAAAACAGATGGGCGCTCTCCCAGTACTCTAAATGTATATGGGGAGGCCAGAGCTTCTCCAAGAAGATTCAGATATACAACTTAAGGGCCAAGGAGCCCAACTCAATCAAAATTTGAGTCAGGATGTGCTAAGTTGAATCAGCTTGACTATGGGGCAATGTGAAAGTCCTAGCCAGCACTTCGGATGTATCTAGACAACCCCGTTTGCCCAGGTTTCCATTGTATTTATGCACACAGATTCATGCTAGTGTGCAACAGACTTGGAAGATACGGCCCAGGCCTGGTGGGTGGTGGGGGAATTGGGGTCCAGCTTCCTGCCTTTGTCAACCATCCTTGTCTTCTTTGCGCTCCCTGTGGCCCGACTGGTTGTCCCAGAGGTGTGTGCTGCCATGAAAACTGGTGCCTAGAGACCATGGAAGCCTCCTAAATGGTGTTTTCTAAAATCCTCAGAAAAGGAGAGAGCTGTTGAGCTCAATGAAACCAAGTATTTTCACGTATTTTTCCTGATAATTCATTTTATAATAGCCCACTTAGAGACTTCTTGGAAGCAGAGGTTTAGGGAGCTGGTTACTACTTCTTTTTAAGTTGAAAGTTTCGATGGAAATAGGTATTGAGTCTAACCCTTGACACCTGAGTACTGATGTAGCCATTCATCCAGAGTGGGAGGTGACACTCAGGGATTAGGTACACTGTGGCTCTCTCTCTCCATTGTCCACCAGACCTACCTCCCTAAATCCTGGTCTGGATCGCAGCAGTCCTCTACCACCGGGGCAGCTGCTAACCTGTTGCCTCTGCTCAGTGAATGCGTCAGTGGGAGAATCACCTCCCCATGTCCAGGGGATCCCCTTTCGAATCCAGCCTAAGCACTGGGCCCCTCGGCTCCCCTTCTGACTTTATACCATTTGCCTGGGAGCTCTCCTGCAGGCTCACCTTTTCAACGATACTCACCTGCATACTGAAGACCCCCAGGTTACTGCCGCACGCCCCCCCTTGGGACTGCAGGTCCATGTGCCGCCACCAATTCAACATTTCCATGTGAACTTGGCAGAAGTGCTTCAGACTCCAAAACAACAAAGCGTGGCACCAACGAGCTCCCTTTGCCCAATCGGATCCTCTTACAGCTTTTCCTGTTTTGCTCAGAAATTTCAGACTCATCCTGACTCCTTCCTTTCCGCCTCTGTCCAGTCCATGTCCAAATCTCAACAAGTTTACCTTCTAAAATCACCTGAATCCATCTCCTCTTAAAAATCTATATCTTCCTTGCATAACTCCACCAGCCTCCTAACTAACGGGGTCTCCCTGAGTCCTTGCTTGTCCTCCCATCTGTAGGTGGCATACAGGATGAATATAATAGATCCTCAAGGAAAATTTGCTGAAGGAAAAAAGGGCATGTGAGTACATTCTTTTACAAACACATTTTTAAAAAATCATGGCCCTCTCCTTTAGCACTCACAATTGCTTTTTATTTTTTTAAATTTTTAAATTTAAATTTAATTATCATATACTATATTATTAGTTTCAGAGGTGGAATTTAATGAATTATCAGTTGCATACAACACCCCAGTGCTCATTTCATCAAGTGCCCTCCTTAATGCCCGTCAGCCAGTTACCCCCTCCTCCTCCCCACCCACCTTCTCTCCGGCAACCCTCACTTGTTCCCTATAGTTAAAAGTCTCTCATGATTTACCTCCCTCTCTGTTTTCATTTTATTTTATTATACATCAGGACCAAATTTGTCCTGTTTGGGTTTTTTTTTTTCCCCATTACCTTTCATAGTCTATATTTCCATTCATGTCCCAGCAACCTGCCCATTCACACAGAGACCAGAACTGTTCCTTTAGTTTTCCCTAGTATGCAAGTTAGGCTAGAACATTTGCCCATGTCCTCTAGTCCCCTTTCTGCTGCTCTGACTTCTCCTAGGAGATGTCCTTGCTCTGTACCTCTTCTTTTGCAAACCCACCCATGCCACCTCTCAAGTTTCTGCTCCTTGTGACACGTTTCTTGACTGCTTCATTTTAGACCAAGCAAACACCTTCCCTCGATGCTTTACTGTAGAAATAATCTTTAAGTGCTTTTTACAAGTATTGCTTAATTATTTTCTAAGTATGATATGGTTGTTAATATACCTTGAGGATTTTCTTAAGATGAGAGGTTTTGAGGGGACCGTAGGGGAGAGGCATAGTCCCACTATATATAGGAAAGCTGCAGTAAGCAAATTAAGTAGGTCTCCTTCTTCTTCTTTTTTAAATAGTGTGGTTCTGCTGTTTTTGCAATTTCTGGCTGTGAGTAGTTTTTTTTTAATATAAGCATAATGCAACACATGCTCATTTTAGAAAATGTATTATTTTACATTAAAAAAGTTTAAATTGGAAAGTAAAATCACCCATATTTCACCACCCCGAAATAGATGCAGTTTGTAGTTTGGTGTTAAAATATTTCCTTTTTATTTTTTATACAGTTTTTATATTAACGTTCTCCATTACTGATTTTTCTTAAATTAACAGAGGAATTTTCAAAGATTGAGTTTCACCACAAATTAAGAAAACACACAAACATGTAACCCACTTGCTCTCATCAGAAAATTACACACAAACAACAAACAACAGCTCCGCAAGGATTGTGGGAGCTGTGACGTCACACCCATTTCACAGAGTTCCGGCTTCCGGTGGGCCCGCTCCCAGCAGTAAAGACCTTCAGAGTAAACAGCTTCTTTTTCTTTTCTGCTTGTTCTAGCTGGGAACCTTCCCTAGACATGAGCACATGTCTCCTTTTGAAATTGGAAAAGCCTGCATAATACTTAAAGGACATTCCAGGACCACAGTTGGAGAGCTACTGCTCAAAAAATTAGTTTTGACATGGTTTAGTAAGGAACTGCTCCATAAAACCATTGAGGAGAAAGATGTCTTAAGGGAGTGTACCTTTTCTGTTTTCGTAGATCTCTGGATCTTGACTTTTCATTTTATAAGTTTTTTTTCTTTTTTAATATCATAAAACTTATACAATGCTTTTGTAAAAAAGGAAGAGGAAAATGACATTTATTTATAACTTGTAGAATGATGATCAGGTAGACTAGTGACACTAAACAGTAGAGTATTTTGGTAGGAGAAGCACTTCTAAAAATAAAAAAATACAATGCATTTATTCGTATATGAAAGTCTACATTGCCACAACCCTTATTTAAAGTGATAATTGCAGAGAAAATATAAATTGTTATTATGAAGTGTATTCAAAAATCATTCCCAGGCAAGTTGATGTTAAAATATTTGCCTGATGAATGCAAATATTTTCTTTAGGGAAAGTATTATTTAGTGATATAAAATTGTGTAGAACAAAATCTTTAAATTATGAATTAGATATATCTTAGAAATTAATCTTTCTCTCATGGGGAAGGGTGAGCAGAGAGAGAATCATGATTTTCAAGAATTAAAAAACCACACTTGTCCAATAAAAGTTTCTGCAGTTCCCTGCACTGCCTATTTCTGAGGGAAGAAAGAACGTGAACCACCCAGAGAGCTCTTTGCCAGTAACCAGATGTGCTCTTCAGCAGCTCTGCTCAAGTTTGAGGAAAGACCACAGGATGAATCCTCAACACATTTAAGAAATAAAATGTAATTTAGTTCATTAATCATGAAACTGAAATCTGCAGTTTTTCTACACATATTTCAAAGGCTGAATCCCTCCTGACAAGAGAAACGGAACATAATATCACTGCACACTTGACTGTTAAGAGTCTGTTCTTAGTTTCCCTCAGGGAAGAAGAGATTTTTCTGGGTGTGATCATTTTTACTCAGAACATGTGGAGCACTATTTAAATTTATGCCTTTCTTATTCCCTTTCACCCCAACATTCTCCTTCCTCAGGGTGGTAAGGATATCTTTTTTTCTGCTCTGTTTTGGATTTTTTTGGTTTGGAGAATCAGAGCTACTTTGAATAGCCAGGAAATTCCAGCTGTATCTGGGTAGGCCTTAAAGTCAATCATTTTAACTGACTTACTATATGTACTCAGACTGCTGGAGGATTTAATTCTTTTCCCTGGTTACTTATATAAATTAAGGCCCTACTTTGTCTTAAAGAATTAATAACATTAATAATATAAGTAATGAAGTGACATAAAATAAGAAACTGCTTCACAAACTCCAAGAATATTTACCAACACTATTGTGTTTTATAAAACCAGTTCGAAGAAACAGGTGCGGGGAGTGCAATTATTTTCATTTTACAGAGAAGAAAACTGGCTTGGAGAGTTTTAGGGACCTACTGTTAAGTGACTCAAGTATTTCCTTCCTGATCCTGTTTTATTTTTTTGTTTTATCCCATCATCGTTGCTGTCAACCAAATTCTTGTGGATGCGTTATAGTCTAGTGAAGCAATGCTGAATTAGGAGTAGGGAGACCAGCACAGCACTTCACAACATACTACCATGCTGCACAATCTCTTTTATTTCCTTTGGCTCCTAGTCTTTGCTATAAGTGGGCAGGGAACTGCTAACCCTGTCTTCCTCGAGGGAACACAGCAGCCAAAAGGGTACTGCGTTTGCAAAAATACTTGAGGAATAAAGGGCCGATTTATTATTACACCATAGGAATCCAATGGAGATTTTTCTAAACTATGTTATCAAGCAAAAATTTGAAAGGTAAGAATGTGTTTCAATAAATATATCCCCAGCCGTCAAAAAGCAAGAATCTTTCATTTAGATTTAAGGCATCAGGGATTTTGAAGCATTTTACTTTGTATTTAAAGAATTCCATGGTAACTTATGATTCTACAATTTACTTACTGGTTGACTTTAGATAACTGTCTGGGTCTTGATTTCCTTACCTAAAAACCTGGAACGTTAATAGCTATTACATGGGTTTGTTGCTTGGAATAATGAGGTAATGTGGACAAGGAGTGGAGCACCCTACTCTGTCCCACTGAAGGCATGAGAGGACATGTCTGCTCCTGTCCTGCTCCCACCTCCAGAGCATCTCTGACAAATGTCACTTACTCCAGGCTCAGATGTATATTCAGTGTGATTTCCCAGTCAATGTTGGAGGCCATGTTAATGTCATTAAAACTAGGAATATTCCCATACTCCAAAAGCCATGCTTTTAAGCCTGTCACTTACCAAGTGACTAAGTAGACAGATGTTTTTGATCTACAGCCAGGAACTGATGCCTTATGATTTCTAGTGACGCTCATCTAAGTCACACCATGAGTGCCTGGCAGAGCTGGGAGTCTGGCTCAGAGGATCCCTCCCGTGGTCCCCTCCTTCAGGCCACCCTTCTCCTCGTTAGCGTTAACCGGTCATCTGAATCTTCTTGAACTCTGAGATGGCACCAGTCTTTCATGCTTCCACTGGCTTCATCCATCACTGCGGACTGTGCAGGACTGAAGAAGACAAATGCTTTCCTCCAAACTTGACCCTGAATTTAACGGAGAGTATAGGACACAGGCTTCAGACCTCGGGGGTCAAGACTTCTTACCCCAGCCCTCCCACAGCCACTGTGTCTCCCAGAGACCAGCCATGCCAAGTTTTCTCTGTGGTGTCATGTCTGACAGCAGCTTTCACCGCTTCCCTCAGACTTCTGTTGGGTCTAGTTAATTTTTTAGGCACGAATAATGCTCGCCGTGTTCACCGTGACGGCGCACACAGTTGCTATTCTTGTGCCAACCTGACTTTCTTTTAAATTTTTTTTAAGATTTTATTTATTTGTCAGAGAGACAGAGCGAGCACAGGCAGGCAGAGTGGCAGGCAGGGGCAGAGGGAGATGCAGGCTCCCCGCCGAGCAAGGAGGCCGATGTGGGACTCGATCCCAGGACGCTGGGATCACGACCCGAGCCGAAGGCAGCCGCTTAACCGACTGAGCCGCCCAGGCGCCCCCCAACCTGGCTTTCTTAACCAGCAGAGGAAGATAAACATTCTGTTCCCCAGTCGGATACGTGACCTGCTCTCCTGTGTGTTGCTTTGAAATCTCGTCAACCTAGAAGACATACAGACCGCATTTCTGTATCATAAAGCATCCGAGACTCTCTGTTTTGCTGCCAGGCAATTGACAATTGAATCTCCTTGGCATCCTTTGGTAACAGGTGCACATCAGCTGTGGTACCTGTGGAGAAAAAGGGTCACCGTGGGTGAGGCGACTGGATGAGCCCGTCACGTGGCTCTGCGTGGGGCCGGAGAGGCAGTTGCCCTGAGCTTTCTGCAAAGAGAGGCAGAGCTCTGAGCTCACTCGGTGGTGAGCTGGAGACGAGGAACTGACCTGTCGCAGCACCAGTTCTGACACACGGAGGAGGACGCGTGCGTTAGCTAAAACGCTGGCTCTGCTTTACGGGGTTACAGTCTCTAACTGGGGTGTGGGGAGCTGGATCGCCATTCTCCTTTAGAGAGCAGGCACCTGTCCCCGTGCAGGAAAACCTTCCTTTGGTCCTTGTTGACTTTGTTTCCTCCTCCTCTGTGTCTCCTGTGCGGCTCATGTCGAACGATCTAGAGGCAACAGACAAAGAAAAGTAACAGGTCATGGGATTTTCTCTACCGAGCTTATGGTCGAATCCTGTAGATCTTCAAGTGTGATGCCTGGTTTGTCTTCATCAGAATGAACTGAAATGTCTTGAAATGCAGATTCTGGGACCCCATCCATACCCAGCAAATCAGAATCTCCCCAAAACGTGCATTTTTACCCCAGATGATTTTCATATGCCATCAAGTCTGTAGATGTAGACATAGACCACATTCTTTCATAGCGATTGGCATAGAATGATGTTTTTTTGCCTGCTGTCCACCGGCCTGTGTGGCCCGCTGTCATTCAACTCTCCCCTTACAAGCATTGGTTTTCTCTCTTCAGCAGGTGTATAAAGTTTTGAAGAGAAGGGCAGACTGAAGGCGGCTTTATACTTCAGAGCATGGCTGTGCTTTCCTATTGTAAATGACGTAATAAGCAGATGCTGACTGCGCAATGCTTGGCGCGTTCGCTCTCTGCCGGCAATGTTTTAAGTGCTTCACCTGAGGGGGGAAAAAAAGGAAAAGACATTTAAGGCGATTACTGAAAGTTGTAAAAATCCTAACTCTGACTAATTTTAGGTGATTGTTACCTTAGCTCTTATTCTGGAAGAGAAAACGTGTACCAAAGAGAGGGCAATCTATCACACAGATACTATTGTTTGCAATTTAACTTCAGTTTTAAGTATGTTTTCAGATGAAAAGTATGCCACATTTAGAATACGCTTCAGTATTTTGTGTATCTCTCTCTCTCTGTTTTTTAACAAAGTCTTTCCTTCCTGTCTGATGGTTGATAAAGCACAGTTTTTCTATTTGTGCAATTTTGCTTACCTTTTTTTAAAAAAAGATTTTATTTATTTATTTGACAGAGAGAGACACAGTGAGAGAGGGAACACAAGCAGGGAGAGTGGGAGAGGGAGAACAGGCTTCCTGCCCCAAGCAATAAGCCTGATGCGGGGCTCGATCCCAGGACCCTGGGATCATGGCCTGAGACAAAGGCAGATGCTTAACGACTGCTTGCTTATTTTATACACAGTTGGAAAAGCCCAGTTGTTTGTTTTTTGTTGGTTTTTTTTTTGCCAGCACATGGAATTTTATCAAAAACTGTTCAATGAGTAGGATGGATCTCGGCATTTTCTAAACAAAACTCTGAAGCATGAGTTTATAAGTTCGGCATAATTTCATTAACTCATACCACAGAGGGAAAAGGTGGCTGGATGTCACGTGGTGACTGAAGGACTGAACGGGCTATTCATCGTCATGTGGGGACACCCCCAAGGACTTGCAGAAACTCTTGGGTGGATAAGGTCCTGAATTACCAAGTAGAAGCCAAGTCCAGACTTCACCTTGGGTCCCATTAGTTATAGACCAGTGGCTCCCAAACATTAGCACACATCAGAATCACCTGGGGGGGGGCTGTAAAAACTCGGATTCCTGGACTCCACTCCAAGTATTTTGATTCAGTAGCTTTTGGGTGGGCCATTAAGTTTTCATTTACTATCTTTTTCAGATACTGGCTATGAGGTTTTATTTGAAATTTCAGCATAACTTTTCCACCTTTGCCATGTTTAAAGACAAATTTATCCCATTAGTGGGGTACTAGGTTGGCATATACTCAAGTTACATCTGAAATATCTTCTTTTAAGGTATGCTCCAAGGTTTTTGTTCTAAATGGATTTTCTATTAAATATTAAGCTTTTTTCCTAATGAAGTACATGCAATTCATAGATTGTTGTCCAAAGGGTGGGTGCAGGGGGAGGGGCAAGGATAGAAATAGCCTCTTAAATGACAGACCATTTAACTCATTAAACATAAAAGAAGGATCAGCAGACTTTAGGAAGCTCAGAGGAAGAGAACAAGAATGGAGGGCCCTGGCAGAGATGAGAGGGCCAAAAAGCAAGGGGAAGGTCTTCTCGGGAGCTGTGTCTGCAGCAGAGACCACTGCTGAGTAACAGGCTCAGAGCCCATCTGGGATCTTTTGGTGACATGAACTTCGCTGTCGTGGTTTATAACATCACTGGAACCCCCTTGGTGGAATTACAACTTCATAATTCACAGTTAGCTGTTGTTTATTTTATATTTAATCATTTGTGGAGCGCACTGGCAGCATACCCAGGGGAACTGTGTGGTTATGCTCCTGCAAATCTTGTTGTTGCATAATTAAGTACATCAGAAGTAATTCACCAAGTGTCATAACATCCCATATTTCAGACTCGCAGATGCTGGCCTTGCTCGTGATTGTCCTGAAAGTTATCCCATCTGATTCACCTTCTTGATGAGTTTTCCTTTTGGAGGAATAGTTACCAAAGACAGCTGGGCTTCTGGGCTTAAATGCAGTTTTCTGAGTAGTAAGCACAATGCTTCCATAGAAACACAAACCCAAATGTGATATTGACTTTGATAATGTAACTGTAAAATGCGGTTTTTTTTCTATTATCCCATAAGGATATAAGATGAATCAATCAAATAACAAAGACAGTTTCCGGGTTAGCCTAGGGAATAGAGATTAGTCCCAGTATTTCTTTGTGTTTGGCCCTTGGCTGCTCAGAAATGACCCCACTTATCTAGTGCCTTTGGGACTTTCAGAGGGAGAAGGGAGAAAGGGAAGGAAATTAAAATTTCCTCCATCTTTCCTAAAGGAGAGAAATGAAGATTTATTGACACCCAACATGACCAGGTCACGTGTTGGGTGATTTATAGTACTTATGTTAAATTCTCACAGTAATGTTGAGTGGTAGGTATTGTCACCCTCAAATTCACAGATAGGGCTTTGAGACTCCAAGGAGCTTAACAACTTGCCTGAAGCCTCAAAGTCGGTCTTGTTGAAACCAGCACTTGTCTCGATGCCTCTGGAACTCCGTATTCCATAATTCTCTCATTTACCTTCCAGTGGATAGAAGGCTGGAAGGAGAAGTTGAGCTGAATGGCTTTTCTGCAGCATTTATTCAGTGAGACACAGAACTCCAGGAAATGTAGTCCTGGACTGTGTATTGGGATTGCAAATGAAAAAATGCAAATACCCCGTCCAGAAATGATACCTTTGCAAAGAAAATGCCTCGATGGCACTGGATAGTTCAGTGAGCAGCAAAATGGAGGGTAATTACAGGGCTCAGTGAACTCGAATGAAAAAGTGAGTTGGAAGATAATGTTAGAGAAGAAGCTAGGTGAGCCAGAGAGCTTTTCTGAAGGTGAAGAATTGATTTTGATCATGGTTCTGACCTTGAACATGCCACAAGGCCCTCTAAGCTATAGTCTTATGAGACAGGAAGAACAGCAATGTATTTTTGACGAGTCTGTTGAAGATTAAATCAGGTATATGTGGACCTTCCTTACTTTATTTACCCCAAAGTACAAAGCTTCTCAATTGCATCAGTTCTAATACCGATGAGAATATTGGGGGAAAAAAAGACCCAAAATTTCTGCTTAAATTCCCTCCCTCTATGGGAGTGAGTTATGTTTGTTTGTTTTTTAAGTTAAGAATAAGATTTTATTCGCAAGATTTGGATAGTCTGATTTGGTTGTTTGGCGCTGGAAATTCATTTTCCAGATGCAATGTTACAAGGGGTAATTAGGTTCCCTGGAAGCCTCCAAAAGGCTGGTATGTATGAGACAGACGGACTATAGTGATCATGGAGGCGGCCAGAGTGTTGCTTCTGGAAGGAATTGGCTTAGTGGCTCAACAGTAAGGAGGAAGAGGGTATCTGGGCCTCTCTTTGGTGTAGGACCAGTGCTGGGCAAAATTGAGAACAAGATGAATTTAGTCTCTGCGCGGTCTTCTGCAACACCCACCCCTGGCCACTGCAGTCCAGGTGCCTGTCATCCTACTCATCCCTCTTCTCTAGAGTTCCCAGGGAGGAGGACAAACACAGAGAGTGATAGCTGAGTAGGAAATAAGGCACTGAGTTGTCATCATGTGGGCAAACAGGCAATGAGCCCTGGGCCCTCCAAGGCCCCATCTTCTGGGATTTGCTGATGAAACAATGTTGGAGGCCTAGGTTTAAGTCTAGTAATGATTGCAGAACAAACTCCCACTCTACTCTTTCTTTCTCTCGCTCACTTTCTCGTACTCTCCGCAAATTTGTGTTGAGTACTTGCTGTGCGCCCATCACTGTTCTAGGTGCCGGGGATCTGGCAGTGAAGAGAACGACCTGCTCTATCGAGAATGTTCGCAGATTGTAAGAGAAATGAGATGTAGTTTGGAGGTTCTTGCAATGGGCCAGTGAGGGATTATGGCGATTCAAAAACACCACTTGCTTCTGCTCACAACCTTATTTTCTCTTGAGAAAGAAAGGCAATAACAAGTAAACAAACAACTAGGTAAATAATGCAATTATAAATAATGATAAGTCCTATAAAGGAAATGAACCAGGCTTATTTGAGCAGGGATAGGGAGGAAAGGAAAGTGCTAAGTATGTGGAGATCAGAGTAGAGACCACCGGAGCATTTTACTTCCCAGGTAAAATCAGGCAGGGAAGTGAACACGTATGGAGGCCAGTAGGCATGAACAAACCTGGGAAGTCTGAGGAACCAGTAAAGGACAGTGTGGCTGGAGGACAGCAAGTGACAGGAGCTGGCAGGTGACGTCAGAGAGCCACGCAGGGGTCAGGGGATCACAGAGGGAGAGCTGGGCTTGCAGCCCAAGAATGATGGCAGTGGGCAGCCGTGGGAGTGACTGAAAGTGGGGGTTCCTGTGATCTGACTTACACAGTGAAGAGAACGACCTGCTCTATCGAGAATGTTCGCAGACTGGAGGAGAAAGGGGATGTAGTTCGGAGGTTCTTGCAATGGGCCAGTGAGGGATTATGGTGATTCGAAGGCCGAGGGGCGGTGGTGGGCACCATCTGGGCTGCTAGAGGGCCCAGGAGGCCAGTGAGTCGCCTCGCTTTGTCCATGCAACAGGCCTTGCCCGGGGGACTCACCCAGGGCACTCACTTTTCTTAGTCTCTTCCTTTCTGCATTTCTGTACCCAGGTTTTCTCTCGGACTCGCCTGCCTTCCCCTGGCGGGCTCCCTGGAAGCAGCCGACAGAGGGGAGGGAGTGGCTGGGTGCAGCGGGGTGTGAAATGGGAGCGATTTTTTCCTGAGTTTGTTATTTGAAAAGTTAGAGCCTGTAATTCAGGTACGGCCTGTAATTTTCCCCGAAAGGAAGGGTTCTGTTCAAGTTCTGCAGAAGCGGCCTCTTTGTAATTTAGCAAAACGTCGGAAGGCAGCGCCGCTAACAGCTACAATCCAGGGACGTGGAGGCTCCTGCAGCCGAAATGCCTCCAGAAGGGATTCGAGTTCCCTGGGTTGGAGCTGCTCCCTTTCAGCGCGTCCGCGTCTACGCCGCCGCCAGTCCGGTGTCTTCTCCCCGCGGCTGCCAGGCGACCCCTCCTCCAGGCTGCGGTGGGAGCGCGCTGCCCCCCGCCCGCCACTGCGCTGACAGACGGTCCCTGTGTCGCCTGTGCCGCGCTCCGGAGGACGCTGGGGGAGCCTCGGGCCTGGGCTCTTGCCGGAAGGGCCCGTCGTCCGGTTGGTGAGGGGAGTCCGGCGCTCGCTCACACACGGTTCACCTCACGTCGTTTTAACTCGCCGCGTGCGGGGGTCCCCAAGCCCCAACGCTCCTCCTCTTTTCCCTCCGACCCGACCGTGCCTCAGGCCCTGGGGCAGGACCCGCAGAACCGGCTTCCGGTCTCGACCGCAGCGCCGCCCCTTCCGGCCTCTCGCGGGCGGACATCCTGCGTCGCGAGGGCCGGTGCCGTCTCTCTCCTCGCGCCTTCGGCGGGGAGCGTGGAGCTCGGCGGGGAGCGCTCTGACCCGGAGGAGGAGCTGCACCTGCAAGAACCCGCCCGTCGGAAAACCGTCGGGAGGAAGGTTGAGCAGGTCCGTCGGGGGGTTCAGAGGAGACTTCGAACCCAGAGAGTCGGAGCGTCTTCCAGCTCGTCGCACCCGGAGAGCTGAGCGGTGCCTCTGGCTCACCTTCCGGAGCGCTCTGTGGGCGGCGCTTCTCGTGCGATGTCACGTCGTTCGGCGAATGACAAGTTACAGTCGGCGGAGACGTGTAATTGTGCAGTCGGTGACGCCGACCGCGAAGCGACGCTCGGTCTGTGGACGGAGAAACTGGTCTGCACCGACCGCGAACCTCGGACAAGACGACAGGCGCCGACTCCACACCGGAGCTCCGAGGCGGTCGGTTTCTTAACTTCCTCACAAGGGAGCCGAATCCGTGTTTTCCCGAGACCGAAATACTGGCTTTACCGCAGGGTTTACTGGGGGTTTTACTGGCTTATCTCTTCCGGCTTCCACTGATGTCTTCATAATGTGCCAAAAAAGAAGAAGAAAAAAAAAGGCACCGGAAACGGACTCAGGCGGTCCAGCGTCCGCCGGCTGCGGCTGAAAGCACCGGCCTTTGCACCCCCTGATACCGGGAGACGCGCGGGGCAGTCGAGGCGGGGAAGGCCGGTCCGAGTCGCTGCGGCGTGCGACGTGTCAAAGGGCGACTCGGGTCTGGACAGGCGGCCGAGCGGGGAACAACTCGGCAGCCCTCCAAAGCCCGACTCCCCGCCAGCGGCTTCCCGCGGCGACCTGCAGGACGTTTGGAGGGAATCGGATGGGGGGATTATAGTACTTTCAGTCAGACTCGGAAGCTTAAAAGATATTTGTTTCGGAAGATGAAGAATAAAGAATTTGGAACCGGAAAAATCTAGATTTCGGGTCTGCCTTTATTTCCGCCTATGTGCAGTGGCCGCCGGGGCGTGCTGATACGACGGAGGATAGTGTCTGCTTGTTTGTGGTGGTTGTGGGGGAGAAGGGATGCGTGGTCCAGGCCTGACCGGTACCGCTGTGGAGCCACAGTGAGGGACGCGTTGCCGGGGTTTCGGAGGCGGGAGTTTTCACACCTGGCGGAGCACCTGGGGAGACGTTCCACGGGAGAGGAGCCACTCGAACAGGACTTCAGTGTCCGGGAATTGCTGATACGGGGCAGAGCACTGCGAGTTAGCAACAGTGTGAGCACGAGGCACGCACACCGGGAACGCATGCGGGCCTGCTCGGTCCCGCAAGAGCCGCTCCAGGCAGCAGGGCGAGGCCTCTGCGTTTCCTTGCCAGTAGCTGACATTGCTTCACTCCGTCATCCTTAAAAATACCGACTCTCCGCCCCCAGACTGTCAATCTGTCCCCTTTCACCAGCATTAAACACATTTAAAAATGATTTGAAACAACATTACATTAAAAAAAAAAAAAAAACTGGTAGGTTTTTAGTCAAGGGTACAAAAAACAAGTTGCCATTTGTGTCCCAGAGATTTTTTTAAACACATCGTCTGCCCAGTGGAGGAGAATGGCAGCTTGGAAAACAGGCTGGCTTGGGGGACCAGATGCCTAAGCGGGAGGGGGGTGGGCAGCTCAGCATTGGACATCCCAGCTTTTCTTCAAAAGGACTGATGGTGGCCTTGGAGAGGAGGGAAGCAGAAGGGGAAGGAAGAGAAGTGGAAAAAAGAGTTTGTCATTCACATAATCCCATGGTTTTCAGCAAGGTCAAAAGTCTGAGAGTTCTGTGGTACGGTGGGGAGTGGGACTAAGGAAAATGTGATTTGCCAAGGTCAGCAGTTTCTGACACTCATTCAAATTCTGGCCTTAGGGGGTAGGTGTTTGATGAGAGCAGGAGGAAGAGGTGGCATGAATAGATGGCATCTGGCATCGGTGGGGGATAGGCGGCAGCTGCAGCTTGCTCACTCAGTTCCATGGGAGGCATTTCCAGAACAAACAGAGTCACCTCTTAATTGCCTGCATATGGATCTACCACTTGGTGGATTCTTTTCAAAATCTGCCGTTGGTGTTTCTGAGGCACACACTCTAGACGTCCTTCATTCTCAGAGAGACTACACTCTGAGACTCCAAGGTCATCTGCAAACTCAACCTAGGTGAGACTTGTTGGAATTGTATACCTCCTAGGTACATGACAGCAAGGAGACCATGTAATTTTCCAAGCATAAGTAAGGGCTATTACACCACCTTCTGTTTTGGGGAATGGAACAAGTGCTCATCATGTGCCTTGTAAACGGTTATGCCTTGCTTCTTTCCATTAGTTAGAATAATCAACAAATTGGTTGGCCATCTCTACCCCAAACCCAACTCATTTAAGTTCTCCTGCTAACAGCAGCCTGTTTTAAGAGTAGCACAAAATAAAACAGAACGCATGATTTCTATGATATTAAGGGCTTTGTAAAAAAAAAAAAGGTCACCTTGACCATTTGGGGATTGTGTTTCGGTTTTTGTTTTTACTCGGAATATCGAGTGGAAGACAGTATCAGCACTAAACAGGCAGCTTTCAAACCCTCAGTGTGGTAGCTGGTCCTTAAATAATGAGAAACTTCTGGCATCGAGCATTTCCAGTCCAGTGAGGTCATAGTTGGTGAAAACCCCACTGGACACAGGGACTCTGGGTCTACACACTTCCCTCTGTAGAGTCTTACAGGAAATTTCTTGGGATGCTCAGCAGTACCCCATGACTTTGGTGAATTCTTTCTGGCCTTTGTGGTCTGAGTTTTGCTCTGAGGGAGCGGTGGGACCCCCTGGAGCCAAGAACATGGGTTCTGTGGAGCCCCTCATTTCCCTCACCTGCTTGTTCAGTGCTGTTTCTCTGGAGCCTCAGCTTTCTTTTCTCTGAAACAAGGATCCACTCTGGGATTATGAGCATAATGTGTTGACTGTGGCTAGTCCTGTGCCTGGCATGTGGCAAATTCCAAAAGGAAGTTGTTTTAGAGTAAGTGTTGGTTTCTTACTTTACAAGAGCAGACACTGTGGAGTCCTTTATCACTCAGCCATAAAACCATGTGCATATTTCCTTGAAATATTCGTAAACATCTGGAAACAATTTAGTCTGAGGACACTTTAGGTAACTAAAGGGACTCATTCTTAAGATGAATATATAGTCTCCGGAGACTCTGGGATCAAAGAGCAAGTGACCAAATACGTTGACTCGACCCAGAAAGTTTCATGGTGAGAGAAAGGGGGAAAGAGAAGAGGTCAGAGAGAAATAGATTTTGCTTAAAGCTAAGCATCAAGAACATTTTGGTTGAGAAGCAACTTGGTGTTTACTGTATCATCTCGAAGTCAAAGCACCTGGGCTGTACCTCTGTGCATTTGCTGAGTGACTTCGAAGTCGGTGGTCGCGCCTCTCTACACCTTCGTCCTGTTAGGATTACTTTACCTATGGAAAAGAGACCTTAGAAGGTAAAACCTAGAGCCCCCTACTAACTTTGAACCCAGAAAGCAGTATCAAATAACGTGAGAAAGGACTAACACTCAAGGTACAATATGGGTCAGGAGTATGTAATGTTACATAGCATTAAAAGATATCTCTGAAAAGAAAAAAAAAAAGATATCTCTGGAAATGGCCTATACTTGTGGCAAAATTAAGGTGTCTGTTTTCTATTTTTCTTAAAAATTGCTTTTATTTAACCAATTTGTTTGAAAAAGCAATTCGATTTTTAAATTTGGTCTTAACAAGAACACAAAGTCAGGAATGCTACAAGGGTTCCAACTTTTAGCCCAGATTTATGCTCAGGGTTATCTCGTCTTTAAAAATATATTTACCCAGTTAAGTTTTCTTTTAAAAAACCTGGGTACCCTTACTTATATAGCCAAGTAAGGATATTAAATAAACGTCCTACTATTTTCTGTGTATATTCTTTTAGGAAAGAAGGGGCATTACAGCACCAACATAACAAAATGATTATAATCTCAAAATAAAACAAATGGGTGCATTTAACGTAAGAAGAAACTCACTATGGCGTTCTTACTACCCCACTCCATTTTATTCTGGGGTCTTGAAAACTTCGTTCTTTCTTCTGAGAACTGTGGACGGGGATCTCTGCTTTCTGCCTCCTATACTTCACTATGTAATTGCCGATTTCACTAATGAAACTCACTTGATGATTTTGTGGTGACCCAAGTTCAAGTAAAATTTATATTATTCCCCAGCTGTACATCTTTTTGTTCCCAGTTCCATGACAACCAAATTATCATCAATGTACATTAACAACCAACTGCCGAGTTAAAACCAGATAAAAGACAATCCGAGCTGAAAGTAGACATTTGAGACATGAATTATTGATTTGCAGTTGTACTGAAGTTGTACTGCAAATATTGAATCCGTCAGGGTATGTTGTTTCCTAATCCACTGATACCCAGTCTCATAGTCCGCAATTTCTTAGGGGCAGTAAAGGAAACCTTTACCAATTTTCAGTGTTTCAAGGCACCTAATACCAAAATATGTTTGTACTCTCTACAAACAACAGCAACAAAACTTTAAGATTTTTCGATTGCATCAATTTGAGTTTAGAATGGCTCTGTGGATCCCCGTAGTCCTTAGAACATAGTAGGGACTCCTCAAAGAGCTAGAGGAATGCAGGACTGAATGATGATATTCTCCGCCATCACGGGCTAAAGTGTACCTTGGACAGACAATTTTAAATTTACTTGATGCAAATGACATAATATGGTTTACTTGGTAGAAAAAGTTGTAAAACATGGAATCTATGGGAAGAAGGCAGTCCATGACGCTGAAAAGATTGAGAGCATTTATATTTTTTGGTGAAGATATGAGTGGAAATAAAACTGTACTTTGAGGGAGGTTTTTGCACTTAATCTTTACGTTTATGACCAGAAGTCTATGCCGAGAGGGACGTGGGGGTTTCTGTTGTCGTTGCTGTTTTGTTTTGTTTTGTTTAACTTTCAGTATTTAGTTCCAGGAGCAGATAATACTAATACTAATACTAATACTAATACTAATACTAATACTAATACTAATACTAATACTAATACTCAGCAGCTTAAAAAAAAACATTTTCATTTCTTAAATATTTATCTTGCTTGCTTTAGGACACCAGGTGGCAATATGGGGTGAAGTGTGGGGAGCTTGGGGCACTGAGATTGGATCTTGTCCTATGAAAGGGGAAGCAAGCGTGTGGTTGGAGATCTGGACAGCAGATTGATCAGCAAGTGTTTGAGAGACAGATAAATAGATCAAAAAAGGGAGAACTTTTTAAAGATTTGGTTAATCTTTTAATTTTTTTTAACCTTTTGGCTGAAAAAGACAAGGTTGACATTCATCATCTGTAGGAAACACTTGTGTCATGAGGTTCTAGAAAATATTCTGCTTTGAAAATTCAGGAGCTACCAGAAAGTCTCTAGCTCCTGCTAGCCTTTTTTTTTTTTTTTAAGTGTTTAATGATATATAAGATGCTCCCTCCTCTCTACCCTTCCATTCGTTCAATTGCAGAGCATCTACAATGTTCCATGCACAGCACTAGAAGTATTGGAAATATAAGGTCTGGTCCCTGACCCCTATGAGCTCATAGTTTACAAGAAGCAGATGTGTGAATCCTAAATCATCAGTATGTTTTGGGTTCTAAAGTGGAATCAGGATTGGGGCAGGATAAAGAAGGGTTGCAAAGAATGGAGTTGTCATCCAGTGGCCAAGGAAGAACTTCATGGAAGATAGGAACTTTGAGCTGGATGGTGAAAGATGAACACCTGTCCATCGTTTAGAATAGATCAGGGGAGGGAGATTATTATAATGTCCATTAGGCCACCATGAACAGTTCAAGTGTCTGTGGTGTGTATGAGAAAAGTTGGTTGGGTCTTAGCATTTATTCATAATCATACTCAAGGGGCGCCTGAGTGGCTCAGTTGGTTAAATGTTTGCCTTTAGCTCAGGTCAGGATCCCAGGACCCTGGGATCGAGACCCACCTCTGCCTCCATGCTTAGCCAGAGCCTGCTTCTCCCTCTCCCTTGGCCCCTCCCCTTGCGCATGCTCTCTCTCTCTCTAGCATGCTATCTATCCTTCTCTCTCTCTCTCAAATAAATAAAATCTTTTAAAAATAATACTCAAAAGCACAAACGGTAGTTACTATCTGGAGACTAATTTTTGAATTTGAAAACATGTTTGGCAAAACTTGACTTCCCCACAACCCCTCATATATGAAAATTTGTGTGATGAGCGCAATTATAATATAGACTGAGCTCTAGATATGCAGATTTTTTTGGGTCAGGATCGATATACGTGTGCTACCTAGATTAGGTGCCAGAGAGTTCTTAGAAGTATGATTCCAGGAAGAATACAGATAAAATAAAACTTAGAAAACAGATGGAAATTTCAAAAAATCTCAGAGCCTAGAGAGAGAATAGGAAGTTGACTTGACGCGGGTAGTGCTGTCGGCATCAGAACAAAGGAATGCACGACCTGGTCAGAGGCAGCCGCTGGAAAAGCCATGACTGCAGCGAGCTTTTTCCAGGCAGACAAAATGAAGCTAGTGAAGATAATGTGATAAAAAGATGTTTGCTTGACAACATTTGGGGGTGGGTAACAAGTCTGGGTTGTGGGTGCCTGTGGAGAAGGTAGGGTGAGCTTTCAGGTGAGAGATGAGTTTTAGTCAGCACTCTTTCTTCAGAGCCGATCCTCACCTGGAAAGTTGTGTTCGAAGTGTTTGTTGAATGAATAGTGAAATAAAGCAGGTGCGTTGGGTGCCAGCCAGCAAGCAAAGATGGGGTCAAAATATTTATCAGCCAAACTTGGAGTGAAATAAAAAGCGTCTTTAGGTGACTGCTGACGGGTTTGATCAGGTCGGACACACAGATAGTGGGAAACCGCTTGTTTTTATTGAGTGGGTCCGTCGGATGGAGTCTGACTTCACCGAGAAGAAATTCCCTCCCTCCCTCCCTCCCTTCCTTCCTTCCTTCTCTCCTTCCTTCCTTCCTCTCATCTTGCCTCTCTCCTTTTTTTCCCCTTTTCATGTTTTTGTCTTTATTTCAGGTACACTGCATTCTATTTTCCTTAGCCTCCTCCCTTCCTCCTCTCACCCTTTCTTTTTCCCTCTCCTTTCTTCGAGTCCTCCCTCACTCCTCCGTTTCTTCTTTCCCCTACCTCCTTCTCCCTCCCCCTTCCCTCTCCCTCTTGTCCCTCCCCGTTCTTGTGTGAATGACAAGTATAGTATTGAAAATAAACAAAGTAAAGGAGCATAGTCCCAAGGGTTTAATGTAAAGTGGGAAAACCTTAACCCTTGTGCCCTGGGTGGTTCACAGAGTTCCAGCAGCAGGTTTCAGGGGCCTGTGGGACATTCTGTTGAGGGGGGAGGCACAGTGCCTTATTATAACACTCCAACCTGCCTTATTGCAACATTTCTTCAAGAAATATCTAATGTGTATGTGGTACTATGTTAAGCACTCTGAGGGGTATTAAGTTCTCTGTTCTTCAGGTAACTTAAGACATAGTTTATAGGTCTAGAATCTGGACTCTAGATTAGATATATAAACAAATATATACAAAATCAAGTGGAAAGGAACACTATGAAAGGAACAGATTATAGGAAACGGTAGTTATTTTCATCTTGGCAATTCAGAATTGGAGTGGGATCTATTCAGGAACCACGTCTCCAGGAAATACATTTCTATGCGTTTCCAGAAAGGGATATGTGTTTATATTAACAATTGTCCATGGTCAGGAAGTCTTTCCAATGACTGACACTAATCCTATGGGTTAAGAACTAATTTTTTATTTTCCCATAGTTTTAACACTTTAGATTAAATTATTATTTTGAAGGGTTTAACTTAAGAGAAGAGTCTTAACGTTTCAATAAGTGAAGGTTAGTAAATGCATTGGAACATCCTTCCTTGGTTCACTGCTGAACTGTATAGTAGAATGTGGCTAACTCTTTCGAATGAAATTAAAGGATAACCTTGCATTATTGTGGATTATAACCTTGTATTATAATAAGCATTATAACCTTACATTGTTATTAAGCTGTCGTACTATATGTATTTGATGAAAAACTAAAAGTTTTTATTTCAGACTATTAGTTTTCTCTTATTATTTAATAGTCAGATTTGTCCTAGTTGAAGAATCATTTTTTCAAGATAAGAAATGATAGGTCATAACAAGTAGTGAAGATGGAAATGGATCCAACAGAGAATCTTTGGAAATAAGTGAAAGAAACCCCTAATTCCCACTCCCTCCCTTCTTCTCTCTCTCTCTCTCTCTCTCTCTCTCTCTCTCTCTCACACACACACACACACACACACACACCCTACTTTCTTATGTTTTTCTGCATCTGGGGCTTTTGAAATTTTTATGTCATCAAGAAAGCTTACCTTCTGCAGAAAGCCCTTGACCCTGAGGTACTTGGGAAATTTTAGGAGGTGGCCTAATCCTCTATATATTCCAGGCAAATTTTGACAGCCGTATTGCTTTTCATCATTAAGTGATCCTGGAACTTTTCCTAAATAGTCAGGCACATTAACACCGGCATCTTGATTCGGTTCCAACCCAACCTTCAGTTTATTCCATTCTGGCTAGTCACAGCATTCTTCCCTGTTCCTCCTGTGACCTGAGCCATTCCAGGAGACCGATGTGTGTGTGGTTAATACATGTAGAGTTCTCAGGAGACAGAAGCTACAGAAAAGCCAAATACCGTGGTTTCGTTATTATTACTAATCACAGGGCCCTGCCTCAGAGGAATGAAGGTGAGAAGAGATGAATTAGCATTGATAAATGACTTGCAAAATAGAATATGCTGTAGAAAGGCTCTAAATATTACTTTAAAGAGTGGAGACAGCATGCAAATGTGATTAAGGAGGTGGGGTCAGAGGGCAAGCGCTGGAATAGGGGTGCACTTAGGGTCAGTGTGACCGAATTCTGGAATGATGTAATTTCCTGTACATACCAGTCTCAGAGGCAGGCTTTCAGGAAACAGGATATTTGATATGGCAGTTCTGCCTTACTTCGGAAGGGCCCAGGGAAGAATAACAGTTGACTTTCTTGCTGGGCTACAATCCCCTACACCCCCATCCCCCACACCCACTAAACTCAACAATTAACATCGTAAATAATTTGAAAATTTGTATTGCTGGGTAAAATGGGCTCAGCCAGACTCTTAAAGGGAAAACTTTTAGGAATAAGAAGTTCGATAAGATGGAGAGTATGGTGGAGAATGGCTAATAGGGTTGACAGGTCCATTTGTTACTTGTAATTTCTTGGAAACTGAATTAAAAAGTTGAGAAACTCAGATCTTGAATTGGACTAAATTTCAAGATTAGACAGTGGATCAAGGAAAATATATTTTCCTAGAAATCTGATCTTACTGAAGGTGAGATACAATGGCCAAGCAATGCTTCTACATCGTATGAAACTCAGGGGGCACTTTTGCTTGCAAAGTCAAATGGTTGGGAGCAATAATTCCATCTTATTTACAAATATGTGATTCCTAGTTTTCATGTTTCCTGCTTGCGAGACGTGGGAATAGTATCATTTACCACACGGAGATTCCATGAGGCAAATACAGTTTGTTTGTTTGTTTTAAGAATTTATTGATTTATTTGTCAGAGAGAGAGAGAGTGAGCAAGAGAGAGAGCATAAGCAGGGGTGGGGCAGGCAGAGGGAGAAGCAGACTCGCTTAACTGACTGAGCCACCCAGGTGCCCCCCAAAAGCAGTGTTAGTTTTCTAAAACACTCTGCGGTTTTCTGGGAGGAAGGGCACTACCACAAAGGAGTTTATTCCATTAATGGGAATTTATGGGTCCAACATCCAAATTTCAGTACCATGAAGTTTCCATTTCTTGCTTGGGTTTGTTATACTTCAGGTCCGTGCATGACACGCAGGAGAAAGGCTGGATCCGTTTTTATAAAATGAACTTAGGGAAATACAGTGACTTAAGAGAATCTTCGAATTCAGAACTGAAAGCTAGTTTATAAGTTGTTGAATCAAATCTACTCTGGGATCCAGAGTTCCTTCTCTGGCATTCTGGGCGGACAGAATCCAGGCTGCTCGAAGATTTCACAGAGAGAGAACCAGGGTGCAAATTAGTTTCATCAAGTTTATATGAAAATCTTGTGTGTGTGTATGCTTGTGTGTGCATATAACACATATGTCCTGTAAGAGGCCTATTTTTTATGTAACTGCATTTTCTCTCTCAAAAGCTGGTCACATGGGCTAAGAAGTGTGAGCGCACTGATGGGGAAAATAAGGGAATTGGAACCGCACTTAAAATCTGGGAAACGTGCCCAAAGTGTTTACCAGTGTTTTAAGAAAGCATATTTATACTTCTAGAAACAAGCACATCTTTTTATTGATTCAGGATCTTCTACTATTTCACAATGAAAGCAGATTATACATAAAACTCAACTGATTTTCTTTTTTCCTTCTCCTGTAGTAACCAAAGGCCCTGGCCGGGGCTCTAATGAACAGCAGCTGTGCTCTGAGGGTTTCTATAGATAAAAATTAAAGTAGGGGAACATCCGAGGGTGTCGTCGTTGTTGTTGGAGTAACAACGGTTGTAGGAGTTCGAAGGTAGCTAAAGGCATCAGCTCTTCTAATTTGTCCTTCGGGCTCTTCATGCAATAGACTAGGAAACTAGCAGAGCCTGAGAGTCCGCTGAGCTGGGGGGAGGCTGAGCCCTGTGTGGCCGCGGCCGGGGCTGGCCCCGCGGGGCCCTGCAGGGAAGGGTCTCGCTCACCCCCACGGATGTCTCTGGAGACCTGGATCTTACAAGACGGCTGCCAGGGGAATGGCTACGTTCATTAACTGTGCCTGATGGATTGGCAGAGCTGAGAAGGGGCCCGAGAGGGTTTCCTTCGAAACCTTGTCTTTGCAGACGGAGGAAACAGGGGCGATCCGCATGGGATCAGCTCGCTCGTTGCAGAACTGGGGCTGGGAGGCGAGCTTTGCTCCTGCTCAGCGCCCGCTGCCTTCCACCCCGTGGCTTCCCAAGGCTGCATCATGGTTGTCAGCCCTCGGGGTGACATGCTGGGTCAGTGTCGCACACCTGTGCATCCAGTCACTTGGCCCCGTCCTCTCCCCCTACTTTCAGCAACACTTTTCTGGAATGTATTTGATGCTAGTGTCGTCTGTCTGTCCAGACACGGTTGGGGGATGGAATGAGTGTCTGTGGCTGGAAAGGTCACTTTTTCCTGCTGGGAATGTGGACACGTGTGAGAGTCTCAGCCACAGCTGGGTAGAGGAGAGCGTTTTCTTCTTCTGGGTCAGGACCAGAAGCTGCCAGTTGTGCCTGAGCTCTTTTCACTTGGATGTATCAGCTCGCAACCAGTGATAGCTTCTGTTAGTGCACATCACCTCAAACTCATTTCTCCGGTCAACCAGAAATCCATAAAACAAACAAACAGAACTAGAAACCCATCGGAGGTGTGAACCTGCATCTTCCCATCACCCCGACTATCCTGACCCCATCTTCTCTTTTCACTCCGTTTTCTGGATACACCCTTTTCCGCTCTGTCCTCTGGGACTGTCGCTGAAACTCAGTTGAACCCAGCACAGGCTTAAACCGACAGGATGATTTTTCTGGGGCCTTCGAGATGTGCAGTGTGGGGGAAATAAAACCTAAACATGCTGTCCTCTAGACTTCGGCCTGAAAGGTTTGGCCCTTCAGTGTGCCCCATCGGCAGAGGTGCGCACGTCCAAAACCCGGTGTGAAAGACAGAGATCAACACCTCACACCTGGACCGGTCACTCATTCATGCTACAAGGTAGGCAGGAGCAGAGGAGAGAGTGACACATGAGAAGTCCCAGGGCCATATGGCAGTCAGACAAGCCTGCTTTGCTGCTCTGTGGCTATTTGGGAACTCAGTGGGCGTTAGTCCCACAGGGCAGGCGCCGTGGTAAAGGCACCATTATCCATGACCAGCAGTGACACATCCTTACGAGAGAAAAAGAGGCGACCTTGAATCTCAATATCATATTTTAAGCTTTTGGTTGCCTGTCCCCAGTGTGCTGTTCTCAGAGAGTAGTGAAACGAGGTATTCCTCCTGAAGAGATAACAGGAGCGGCAGCTGGCAATCCAGAAGGGATGTGGTTAAGGTTTGTCGAGCCATTTGAAATTCTTTGTAAGTAGAAATACTTACCCCAATGACTCTTAGGAATCCAATTTTCCAGTTTAAAAAGGGCAAAGAACACATTTTGCCATTTTTGCTAGAGATTACTATCTTTAATTACATGCAAATTACTTTAAAAGCTAGGAAAACCTATAAAAATTTAAATGTCCCACACCTGGGGGCTTAAACTAAGAGTCTTTGTCAAATAAAATGAATTCTCCAAGATCTGCTTTGAGCTACTTTCTTTGCATCTAAGCACAGCCTCTCCCAGAGGAAGGAAACAGTAAAGTTCTCACAGAGAGAAAAGGTTTACCACTCAGTAAAAATGCCTGCACCTCCCCCTTATGAAAGCTTTAATTTAGCTCAGCCCACTCCTCCACGAGTTAACTTAGAGCACCAATAAAAGGAGATTATTTTTGGACTGAGAATCTGCCTGGCACATTCTTTGAACCTAGTAGAGCTAAATAAATCCATCCAAACCCCTGTGATTTTTAAAGATGGGCCTGTGATCGGTTTTGTGCACGCAGCAGACCACATGTGGGAGAATATGGTCTAATCTGGACACATCAGGAGCTTCGTATATGAATATAGCCCCTTCTTACACACACATTAACTGGAAAAGATACGGAACATGAACATGCTGGTGTGCGTGTGAGTGCTCACGTGCGCATATACACACACACACACACACACACACACAGGGGCAAACCACTGAATCTCTTAGACCCTCAGTTACTTTATTGTAAAATGGGAACAGTTGTCTCCCATGAAGGGTTATCATATTGGGTATAAACAAGTTTATACAATTATATGTATAATATTTAGTTTTGAAGTATAATATTTAATTTTGATTTTTCCCTTGCCTGTAACTTTTCTATTTTTGTATTTATTTTTTCCTATTTGTCTCTCATAGTAAATGTAAGGCAAGCTCATCACAGATAATGAGAGTAGGCTATAGAAAAGACAGTAAGGGGAAAATATCCATTACTGCATTGCTCGGAGGTGAACACTATTAACATTTTGATTTATTTCCTTCTGGTTTTGGGGTTTTTTTCCCTGAATATTATTTTATATAGTTAAGAATATAACATATGTGTAACGTATATTCATGTATATGGACACATGTATACATACATGCATATCACAGGTGTTCTTTCATATCATTAAAAGTCTTTATAAACCAACTTTTATCTCTAGATAAATCTCTAGAACATGGCTGACATCATTTATTGGACACTCTGTACCAAACTATATAAGTAGTTTACATATGTTATGTTACTTCATTCTCATGAAATGCTGAGGTTTGCTTATGGAGACGTGTGTCGCCCATGAGACAAGAGAATAAGTCAGCCTCTGCTAGAGACCCGGGACCATCTAAACATTTAAGTGGCGGCAAGGTAACTCGTGACACTGTGGCAGTGACTTGGTAAAGCCCTCTTACTTTGGGAAGTTAAAGCCAAAGGAGGACGTTTACAAGTGTTTTTAAGAAAGATCTCTTGCCACTTAGGGGCTCCTGGGTGGCTCAGTCGGTTAAGCAGCTGACTCTTGATTTCGGCTCAAGACTTGATCTCGGGGCGCTGGGACTGCGTCCCGTCGGGCCCCACGCTCGGCACAGAGTCTGAGTCTCTCTCTCTCCTTCTCCCTCTGCCCCTTACCCCACTCTCTCTCTCTGTAAACAAACAAAATCCCAAAAAGGGAGAGAGAGAAAGATCTCTTGCTACTTATATAAGCACTTGAGAATTTTTTTTTTTTTAATTTTAAAGCCTGGAGAACAAAGCATCTTTTTGTTTTTCTGTTCCTAGGGGGTGCAGTCCTTTAAAGATGGGCCGCGCCTCGGGGCAACGCGGGAAGCCTTCCCGCCAGACTACATCGGCCCCATTCAGTGCTCGGGAGCGTGTCTCAGCGCCACAGTGGAGGCCTTTGCTTATTAAAATCCACTATTTTTCTGACCATTGAGCCTCTAAATGAAGCGGCTGAGAGGAGTAGCACCATAGTATCGCTTGAGCTTTCAAACAGTCTCGGAATTTCCATGTTCATCAACAGCCTCATCAGGGCAGAACCGGGGCCAAGTGCTGCCGACTTGCCTCGGCCAAGGCTCCTTCAGCGCTGACCCCGCAGCTACCGCAGCTCTCGGGGGAGCTTGCGGGGCCGCCCGCCTCCTGCTGGCCCAGGCGCAGGACAGAAGGTGCTGGAAGGGCGAGCGTGAGCCTGCACAGGGGACCAGAGGGGTGAGGGACGGTGGGGGCGAGGGTCCCTGGAGGAGGGGCTGCTCCTGGCCCTTAACTTTCCAATCCTCCCTCCGAGAGGCCCGCGGGCCCCCAAGCCTGCTGCCCCCCGAGCGCGGCGCGGACGGTCTGGAGTCTTCGGTCAGTGCTGGACGGCGAGGTCTGCACTTCTGCAGCGCATGGTAAATGGGGCTTTTAAAGTAGTGATTTCTTGCTTCACCAACGCCAGTTGCAAATACTCTGTGCGGGGGACGGACTGGCCTCTGCCGAGCTAGCGCGCCCCGAGTCTGTCCGTCAGGCCCGGGCTGCCCGGCAGAGCGCGGTCCGTGCGGGGCGGCGCGCGGGCGGCCGGCGGCCAATTTCTGCCCGGAAAGGACTTTTCTTGTGGAAAAAGCTTTTCAGTTTCCCCGGCAAACACTAATAAGGTTTTGTGTATTTTTTCACTTTTAATTCTTATTCTGCACAGAACTCTTTCAGAGGGCGCGTGTTTGGTTCCTTGAAATGAGGAGGATTCTTTGCGTTCTCCCGCGTGGCCCCTTCTCTCTGCCCCGCGCACATCTCGGCGGTGGTTCGCGGGGAGTCGTCCTGGGAGCGGTGGTTCCGGAGGAGGAGATCAGGGCGTCTGTCCACGGCAAGACCGAGCGAAACCTATATACGAAGGGGTTGGAGAGCGGCACAGAGGGAAATAAGGGTTCCCGTGGGCTCAAAAGGACGCAGCCTTGCTTAGACTCGCATCGGGATTATCTGCCTTTAAAAATGAAGCAAAGTGACCGCAAAACACAATGAGAAATACCGGTTTGCCTCCAGGTACCGGTAGATGCATATGTGATTACATTTTAAATGTACCCGCGGACTTGGCAAGTTTAAAATATCCGAAGGCCAACTTTTGTCCTATCTGATACTGTGTTTTTGGAAATACTCCTTTTTTATGAGTCCGGCGGCTTCAAGGGAGGCTTTCGGGACCCCGGGATGTGCAGCAGGTCTCAGGTGGAAGGCCGGACAGAGCCTTTGGGGGTTGTGTCCGCAAGTTTCTAACCTGGGGGTGCATGGCCTCTCGGCTGCGTCTTTGGGCGCCTTGGAAAGCCAGAGCGCTCCCAGGCACTAAAAAGTTACCTTCGTCGTGTCTTGAATTTGTACTTTGCATCGTTGGTAATTAGATAGTAGATGCCCGTGGGTAGGTGGCGAGCGGACGACGCGCTGGCGGCCCGACGGTCACGTCTTTCGTGCCGACCGTCTCGTGCCCAGCCGAAACCAAGCTCCACCCGGTTCCCAGGACGCCGCCGAAGAGCAAAACATTCTCGTCACCACTCCCTGCTGAACAGTCCGTCTGCGTCCCTCGCACCAGGAAATGAAGCCCAGACGTCCCGGAGAGACCCGGCGGCACGTGGCTCCGCTTTCCCCACAGCTTCGTCTTTCTTGCCTCCCCGGAGGCCCCAAATGCTCAGCTGTGGCGACCCAGGAGGGCCGAGATCGGATCACTTACCAGCCCTGCATTCTCAGGCGCCTGCCTCTGCGAACCTCTAAAATTAGGACAATGACAGGCTCCCACGCGGCGCCGTGCTGAGGAATGGATGAGGAGAAAATCCACTACTGGGGATGAGTAATACTGCTCCTGCCGCTCGGCCCGTCCGTTCCAGACTCTTCCCACCACTCCCGCCCCGCCCCCCACCCCCTGATCAAAACGCGTACTTTTCCTTCAAAACTCCGTGCACTTGCTTCCTCTTTTTCTGTGTCTCTTTTCTCATGTAGGAAGATACAGTGGGTTCCCTCCTTTGAGCCACAGCTGGACAGTCTGTGCTGCCATGATTTCACTTAGTTTGTTAAAAAAAAAAAACCTTACTTGTCGATATATCTGTTTTTCTTGCTAACCTGTGAGGTCCTTGGGGGGTGGAGGCCACTGACCTCTCGTCCCCACCAGCCAGCAGGCAGGTGGTAAAGATGTGCCTTGAACAGAAAGCAAACAGCAGTAGCAAATCGAAATCGATTCATCACTGCAACTTCACTTCAGTTCCAGGGTTTAAAAGCTCAAATAAGCCTTGGGCATGGACTCATTTTAATTTGTGGCCATCTGATCGTTCCGGCTCTGCTCAGACCAAACGCTCTGCTTGCTTCGCTCAAGAATTACACATTTGTCAGACCCCCCTCCCCCCCAGGGAGTTGGCATGCGTGTGAGGTGTGTGTGAGGGAAAAGCAGACCCACATTTCTGCTAACCAATGTAATGCTCATCACAAACGGACTAAAGAGAGCATTTCCCAACTTAATTCCCTAATTTCTTAACCATGTCCTTAGATTGAGGTGCTTGCCCAGGTTTACATCAGAAGATTCCAAATTCTGAATTGTTTTCTCGTGTTTCCAGAGTTCTATCGCAGGAACACCCTCAGAAGGGTAAACACTCAAATTTTAAATTTTATTTCGATAGCACTTCAGGCAAAGACAGTATAATATGGTTCTTCCATAAATGGCAAACGCAGAATGTTTCAGACAACTTGGGGATTCCAGAAGGCTGAGGTTGTGGCAGCTCGTGATGTATGATGCCGCGCGTAACGGATGGGCACTAGAGCTCTGCAGTCCTCTGTTCCCACTGGCCTTGTGCATAATCGGATTTGTGCTCCCAGGTTTCGGGGAGGGTCTGTAACTAGAGGATTGGGGAAGAGTAGAGACAGCTTGCAGGCTGTAACTGCAATTCTCAATTTGTTGCCAAATTAAATGCTTAGAAGTCTTTCTCTGAGCGGAACACCCCTTATAAAAGCCATGTGATTGCAACCCAACCATAGTGAGAAGTTGGTGTCTTTACCCATTTTAATTTCCGGGTTAAAACTGTACCCAACACATTCTCTTAAATTCCTACCCACTTCTTAGAAGTTCTTCCACTTTTTAATAGTTTAGGAAGCAGATTTCTTAACCTCTGCATCCTTTCAGGACCTCTGTTTGTATGAGAGGCAAGCGGAGCCAAGCGTTTCCGAGTTGGGCTCTGTGGCCGGACTGGCAGGAGTCAGGGAGCCCAGCTCTGTGCCGTTGGTCAGGCTGCCCAGAGTCTCTCTGCCTCAGCCTCTTCATCTGCAGCATGGGGCTAATAATTAAATGACCTCCCTGGGATGCAATAAAGAATATTCCACATAATGCACTTAACCTGGCAAACAGCGAGTACTCTGTGATTGTTAATCAAGGAATGTTTATTAAGCACCTACTTGGGAAGCCATATTTATCCAACATTAGATCCTAGAATGTATGTAAAGGGTTACAAAATGTTGTCACTGCCTTCAAAGTTTACAATGATATGCCTTACTTATATGCCTAGTATTTTTAGAAAAGTCATCTTATTTGAACCTCACTTACAATCCTTTCTGACATTTTGGACTTTGATTTTCTTTCACGGTTAAGTAAAACAAAACAAAACAAAACAAAATAAAAAACCTTGGAGCTTAGGAAGGATGAGGGAGTTTGCTGAGAGATTATGTGTGACAGAGACAGGACTGGCTCTTGGAGCTCTGCCTTCTTACTGCCATTTCCAGTACACGCCAGGGTCTCCGTTTAGTAGCTCCTGAGACAAACACATAGAAAACAAAGACAAGAAGACAGTGCATAACAATGTGCTAATTGTATAAATCAAGCACTTTGTGCAATTAGGGTTAAGAAAAGAGACTAATTTGGTCTGGAGAAGCTGAGAAAAGTAAGATAAAATTTTTAAAAAATTTTAAAGATTTAATTATTTATTTGAAAGAGAGAGGGTGAGAGAGAGAGAGAGAGAGAGTGTGTGAGGGACAGAGGGAGAGAGAGCCTCAAGCAGATGCCATGCTGAATGTGGAGCCCAACATGGGGCTCATTCCCACAACCCTGAGATCACGACTTGAGCCAAAACCAAGAGTCAGACACCCAAGTGCCTGTGCCACCAAGGCACCCAAAATTAAAATTTTAATTAAAGGTTAAAGATAATGTACACACCTACTGATCATTCTTTATTCTGAATGTTACTAGAAGTTGGTTTCCCCTATATATGAAATTAAAGGTTACTTTGCTTAGTTTTGCTAGCCACTATTAAATTATTAATGTTTTTTGTTACAACTATATTGTGCTCTTTTCTTATACCAAAAAGAGATTTGAAATATAGGTGACATAGCGTCTGTGAGGTGTTTTATGATCTTTGGAAGAAAGGCTCCGTAGAAATGCAAACTTTCAGCTCGAAAGTTATGAACACAATTACATTGTCTTTCTCTAATGGAATTCTATTCTCCAGCGACACTGAAAATAGAGCTGGGAGCATAGATTTCCAGTTATTTTCCTGAGGCTCAGCAATCTCTAGGCTGTGGTTAACTTTTGGCTTGAGGCCACAGGAACACACTCCAAATATCCGTCGTCTCCAAAGGTTATGTAGGGCGCACGAGATGTAATTGGTTCATTGGTCATCCGTCACGGTGGTCATTGCACAGCATCATACGTATGCAAACATGCCTTCTTGGCCGTACTGTGTTCTTCAAGGAACCCTGAGAGGCAGGATAGACTTCAGAAAGCCAGTGACATACACATTCCTGTCTTTTGTTTTAAGCTCCTACAAGGGATGATCTTGGCAAAACTCACCTTTGTGACAGCCTTTGTTGAAACAAATAAAATTAAACAGATTTGCATCAACAGATCTTCATCCTGTGTCCAGTAGACTATATACCAAACTTTTCTTAACCCTAAATGTTGGACTTTCTCACTTGGTCTGGATAATATATTGTTTTTCTGGATGTTCTGCTCTTGGAAGAGGTATCAACTTGGATCTAACAAACAGGCCTAGATTCTGTTGTTCCTGGATCCTTTGTAACATTATTTTCCAGCCCTGTCATGAAACTGCTTCCTAGAGGGACCAATAAAACTTACCTAGTAGCTTGGTCTGGACTTTGAAACAGATACTGCAAATGGTTCTAAAGGCTCATAGGTTACTTGGGTCCAAGTGAGCTGCTGTCACTTTGTAAGCTCTCAGAGTTTAATAGAAGAGTATCCTTAGGAATTTACCTTTAATGCCCTCTCACTCTTTTTTTTGGGGGGGGGCCCACATTTCCTCCTCCATGTCTGACTCCATGTGTGACTCCTTTGATAAAGTACTTGTACTGGCACACCGTGGCAGTGGACTTCACTTGAGCAGTACACGGTCTGCCTTGTTTTATTTAAAAAAAATTTTTTTTAGTGTATTTCATGGCTTCTTAAAAAAACTTTTATTTTATTTGTGTGTGTGTGGTTCCAAAATTCATTGTTTATACACCACACCCAGTGCTCCATGCAATCCGTGCCCTCCTTGATACCCACCGCCAGGCTCATCCTTCCCCTCCCCCCCTCCCCTCCAAAACCCTCAGGTTCCTCAGAGTCCACAGTCTCTCATGGTTCATCTCCCCCTCTGATTTCCCCCAACTCACTTCTCTTCCCCATCTCCCAATGTCCTCCGTGTTATTCCTTATGCTCCACAAATAAGTGAAACCATATGATACTTGACTCTCTCTGCTTGACTTATTTCACTCAGCATAATCTCTTCCAGTCCCGTCCATGTTGATACAAAAGTTGGGTATTCATCCTTTCTGATGGAGGCATCATACTCCATAGTGTATATGGACGACATTTTCCTTATCCATTCGTCCATTGAAGGGCATCTTGGCTCTTTCCACAGTTTGGCGACTGTGGCCATTGCTGCTATGAACATTGGGGTACAGGTGGCCCTTCTGTTCACTCCATCTGTATCTTTGGGGTAAATACTCAGTAGTGCAATTTCAGGGTCATAGGGAAGCTCTATTTTCAACTTTCTGAGGAATTTCCGCACTGTTTTCCAAAGTGGCTGCACCGACTTGCATTTATTTAAATCTTAAACATCTGAAATATCTATTTAAGATACTGTGGAGTTTTGGGGTTTTTTTGCTTGCAGCTGAGTCCAGCTGGCACTGACCTCCCATGAGCCATTGTCTGGGAGCTTCTAACCTAGAAACTGATATGTCAGAGTGAGTTACCAGACGTCGCTGGCGTGAGACTAGGCAATGACGATAGGTCTCTGCAGTTTCAGTGGGCTCTCCGGAAAGCCCAAACCGGTCAGACCTTTCACAATGCCACAGGTTTGTCCTTTTCCCTGTGGGCCATTGGATCTGCTTCTCGTTCTCATGTTCATAGCACTGTTATAGTTCAACCCAGGATTTTCTGAGCTGAGTCACACGTCCACGATACGGACACCCACATATACCACGTACACACACACAGCCACACTGACTTTTTATGAGAAATATATATATATATATGTATATATATATATATATATATATATATATATATATATATATATATAATCTTTCAGTGTAAAATTATTTTAAAATTCCAAAACTTTGCAAAAGTGTTTTTCATCTTTGCTGCCTTCTCGATTGCTTGCATAACTGTCAAATCTGATCATTTTCTTTAAAAACTACTTAAAAGAAAATAAGCATCCATACAGTGTTGAAATGACTCTGATATCCACAAAAATCCCCAGTAATGTTATTTAAAACATCAAGAACATTACACATTTGACTATAGAAGTCTGTAGCCATAGAATTATATAAACTGTAGTTAATCTGTGTTAAACTAATAGATTATAAAAATGGAGATAAGTAAAAATAAGTATATTGTTATTTACTCTGCAAGCGTACAGATATATCCATTGGTCAAGTATTTGAAGAAGAATTTGTAAATTAAAATCCAGAAGAGATATTTGAAACAGTCTAATTCAGTGCCCCATTTGACAGCAATAGAAATGGAAACGCATTTGGCAAAGTTATCTTTTTTTTAAAGATTTATTTATTTATTTGAGAGAGAGAGAGAGAGCGAGCATGAGTGGGACGGGCAGAGGGAGATGGGGGAGAATCTCAAGCAGACTCGGTACTGAGCGCAGAGCCTGCCTCACTGCTTGATCTCAAGATCCTGAGATCGTGACCTGAGCTGAGACCAAGAGTCGCCTCCTTCACCAAATGCACCACCCAGGCGCCCCCCGCAAAGCTACCTTCTTGAGATGGCAGGACTTGGGGGGGAATCATGTGACTTTTTAGGGACAGACAGGATGAAACCCACATTGTTTGACTTCTAATCCACTGGAGTGCCTCCCCCTCTCCCGTTATATAAAGTTGTCTTAATGATAAAATTCATGAAAAAAAATTTTAAGACTATTGAATTGTAGAAAATGTGAGAAAGGGTATAAAATCACTATTATACAAATCTGCTGTGGGGCTCTGACAAATTAAAGAAAGTCTTTGATATTAGAAGAATGGGCTCCCTCCAGTCAGGTTAACATGTAGTGTTACCTGATCCCCACGCACACACGGTGGCCAGCAAAGCCAGAGCCCGTTGGTCTTGGGAAGAGCTGGGACCGGTCCTAAAACTAAAATGTCAAGGAAGGAAAATCAGAATCATAATAAATCATCCCCAGACTAACAGATCTGTAATAAAGGAAGACGTTTCCCGCTGCTGTCAAAGGAGGTATGATCACTGTCCCTAGAAAACCTTAGTATAGGAGTAACCAAATGAACAAATTGAAGGAGCCCCAGCAAGGGTCTGCAGATGTGTCTGGAGAGCAAAACAGAAGCAGATTTCCTTGTAAGTAACTCCTGCTTGGGCTAGATAAAAAATCACCAATATGTAGTTTAGGATGTCCCACTTTTGCCTAAATCCACTATCACATATATACTTTCCTTTAACCAATTTATGGCAAACATTTTGTTTGTAAAATCTGATTTTCCAAAATCTCTTCCCCCACCAGCCCTCCTAATTAGGGTATGTCTTCTAGGGTCCCCTAAATTCATAGAATCTTCCAGTTTATCCCTAAGATACTTTATTTTGAAGGTATTTAAAATAAATACCTTTATTTATTTAAGAGTAAGGTCATCAGGTCATTAAACTCTGTGCTATTTGAATTGCAGACACAGAGGAGTAGAGAAGAGGATGAAAGCTGCCAACGAAAGTTCCATCAGTGGTTGGGAAATGGCTCTGCCATGGAATGACAGACCAGGCTGCCCCCTTCTGTCCTTCCTCTTGCTTCAACATACTGCTCTCAAAGTCCTTTAATGAAAATAATTTACAAATTTGAAAAAAATCTAAAACTAGGAGAAATCTGAAATCAATCAATCAATCAATCAATCACTCAAGGAGGTGGAGGGCAGGACGCCTGCATTGACCCAGAAGGCACATTGGGAACAGATGCCACAGAAGAGAATCATTTAGGTGGATTGTTCTTACCCTTGGTTATCCTGCTTTTCTGGGTATCTCTTCCTTCCTTTCTTCTTCCTTCCTCACTCCCTCCCTTTTTTTTTTTTAAACTAGATTTTTTTTTTTTAGATTTTTTATTTATTTATTTGGCAGACAGAGATCACAAGTAGGCAGAGAGGCAGGCAGAGAGAGAGAAGGAAGCAGGCTCCCTGCCGAGCAGAGAGCCCGATGCGGGGCTCGATCCCAGGACCCTGGGATCATGACCTGAGCTGAAGGCAGAGGCTTAACCCACTGAGTCACCCAGGTGCCCCCCTCCCTTCTTTTTCTTCCTTTCTTTCTTCCTTCCTCCCTTCCTCCATCTTTCCTTCCTTCCTTCCTTCCTTCCTTCCTTCCTTCCTTCCTTTCTTTCTTCTTTCTTTTAGTAGACTCCAAACCTAGTGTGGAGCCCAGTGTGGGGCTTGAACTCACAACCCTGAGATCAGACCTGAGCTGAGATCAAGAGTCAGAGGCTCAACTGACTGAACCATCCAGGTGCCTCTGGTTATCTTTTCTTTTAATCAATAAGATTTGTTATTAGGTCTTTCCTCTATCCTGACTTCTGCCTGTTATGAATTGAGGTATGACTTCTTCCTGCCAACACTCAGATGATGGGGAGCTGGAAATGGTGGCCATGACATGAGTCACAGTGACACACAGATTACTCATAGGTTTCCACTCCAGGCGGACAGAATCACCTAATGACAAGGAGTTCTTTAGGGCTGTTCAACAACAGGGACATGATTCAGTAGAATAAGATTATTCCACATGGATTTTTGAGTGTTTTGCCTGAAACCTCTTTTTTCCCCTCATGTGACCTTAGTGCATCAGCTTCCTTCCTAGTTAAAAGAGTCACACATCCTTGGAGGGGAAATCACTATATAATTAAGGTTTAGGTGTGCTTGGCAGGCAGTCATGTCGCTGTAGGCTGGAGAATGAAGTCGCCGGCTTTTGCCCAAGCTCCTTTGCCAGTGAAAGGGAATAGAAAACACAGTGACTAGAAAGGACTAATTACAAGAAAATACAACCTGAAGCTAAACATGATTTTTGGCACATAGAAATGAGTGCGCCAGGACGTGTCTAAAATGGTCAGGAGTTCCCTATGTGTCATCATTATCAAAGCCAAACATTTGTTGGGTGCTGCTACGAAGTACGGGGTGCCATTCTCTAGGCTTTGCTCGCCCGCCTTCAAGGCTCGCCTTCTAATTTGGGGAGATAATTACTGATGCAAAGTCTTGCACAGAGAAAGTACATGAAAAGCCTGCGTAACACATGCTCCTGGAATTTACGCGTCTTATAAACAATGCAGTAAACCTTCATCAGGAAAATTTGTGTGCCAAGGCTTTCCAGAAACTCACCCCAGAAGGGGCTGTCAGATTTGGTGGCTGCATGTGAGTTGATCAGGGTGTGTCAAATAGGCATTTTCTTTGTTCTTTTTTAGATTTTATTTATTTATTTGAGAGAGAGAGAGAGAGAGAGAGCATGAGCAGGGGAGGGGAGAGGTAGAGGGAGAAGCCAACTCCCAACAAGCAGGGAGCCCAAGATCATGATTGGAGCTGAAGGCAGATGCTTAACCGACTGAGCCCCCCACATGCCCCCCAGATAGGCATCTCACCCAGCGCCACTGACCTATCCATTCTGTCATTCCAAAGAAGGGCCTCGGTGTGCCAGGAGCTGGGATATACAGTTAATAAGTCAGAGAAGGTTCATCACGGAGCTCGTATTCTAGTGTGACGGTCAGCGGGCGTAATTGCATTTGGTCAGAAGTGTTGTTAGAAGGCAGGTGGTTCAGATGCTGGACAGAGGACCATGAGGGGAAGGCTGCTTCTGGCTGGTGATCAGAGAAGGTCCCTGGGATTGCTGACAGGTGACTGAGGCTTGGAGGAGGACAAGGAACCATCAAGATAAAGACTCAATGGCTACAGGTAAGGCCTAGGATGTGTTGTCAGGTGGAATCAAGGCCAAAGAAGAACAGAAAGGAAAGACAAAGAAAAGGCCACCACGGTCCGCAGCACAACTAGAGTGGGGTGAATGGAGGGACATGTCACAGCATGGCTGAGAGGGGGATGCTGGACTTCAGCGAGACAGAGGAAGCCTTGGCAGACCGTTTTCTGACCTACCTCCCATGCCGCTGTCTCTGCCCTCCTCCCTGGCCCATTACTGGCTCTGACGGCTGCCACCCCTACTGGGGTATCTTTTCGTTACTGTCACTTCACTTTCCAAGTACTTGTGGCATCTTTCCCCACACCAGGTATAAAGTTCTTGAAGGCGGACTACACGTACGATCGTTCTCTGTATCTTGTCGAGTGCCTCTCTGCCCAGCATGCTTCACGCTCTCAATAAATATGTGTTCAAATGCATGAACCAGGTGTGAAAGTTGAGGATTGATGTGACCATCGTTAGTGACCTCACTTTGGGGATTCGCCTAAGCTGGTTGATACAGACACTGTCAGCTCACCCATGGTCAGGGGGTCAAGGCTGGTAGGAGAAAGAAGAGAAATGGTCATTCTCATTTCTGTCTGCTCATTTCAAGTCTCTTAGAAACCTTCCCGTTTCCTCTTTCTCTCTACTGTGCCTATAGGTGAACTTAGTTCTTTTGAAATAGAGTCATGCTGCTTCCAGCTTGGAGACTGATCCCTGTAGGGGGCTCTCGGTGTGGAGGAACAGGCCAGTCACCTGGGCTTTTCCCAAGCATGGGTAACAATAGCCCTCATCCACTCTGTCACCTAGCCAAAGGTGTTCTCAAACAAAGACAAAACGAAACGAAGCAAAACCAAAAACACAACAATAACCACAAAAGGACAAGATTCAGCCACTGCCTTAAATAAGCTATGGTTGAAAGTTTTCTGTTGGACTAGTTATGGAAAATACAAAACAATCCTACAAACCTGCAGTGCTGGATCTGGAGGAGATCTTAGTCACCGGGTCCAAACTTGTGATTTTGCCATAAGGACGCTGAGGCTCAACATCACAAATTTGACCAGTAATCCTGCTGGATTAGAGAGAGAGAGCGCCGAATCCTAACCACTAGACCACCAGGGAACTGGATTAGAATCTGAGCCTCCTGATTGCCTCCGCAAAGCCGTTTGTACAATTGTTCCACATGAGAATTTAAAACAAAATAGAAGAAGTGTGTATGCCTGATTGTGACACTTTTAAAAACATGTGTTGTTTCTATCTTATATTTTACAACCCGTTTTACAGACAAGATTGAAATGCAGAAATGTTACGGCACGGCCTCTTCCTCCACAAAATACTGAGCTTAAATCGCTGTCTACATTTGGCTCTTCTTACTCCTAAAAGAGAATTTTAGAGGTTTCTGGGTGGCCCAGTCGGTTAAGCGTCCGACTCTCAGCTTTGGCTCAGGCCTTGATCTCGGGGTCCCGGAACAGAGCACAGAGTCAGGCTTCACGCTCAGCGGGGAGTCTGCTGGAGATTCTCTCTCTTCCTCTCCCTCGGCCCCCACTCGGGGGCACGCTGTCTCTCGCTGAAGTAAATACATGAACCGGGAAGAAGAGAGAGACAGAATTTAATTTCCTTCCACTTTAACATCATTGGAAAACAGCAAGCCTCTTCTGTTGACCGCGCTAGCATAGTCCGGGCTCCATAGCGGTCCAACGTCAAAGACAAAAACTGCTGTGAGGGGCTGCAGTTCTCTACGGGTCCCTCTTTGGCTGTGTCTGGTGTCAGCACAAAATCACCCTGGTTCCTTCTCTTGTTGCAGTGAGAAGTGAATTCCCTGTCCCCTGTGGCTTTCTGTGCTGTAGGCTGCTTGTCCGACAGTTAAAACTTGAGATGAAAGAAGAAGGAAAGAAAGAAGAGAAAAGCAACTTGAGATGAAAAAGTTAAGGAAGTGAAGTCATGTCTCTCTTCTCGGGTTTTTAAATGCCCCACGACAGCCTCTCAATTGTCTTTTCTCCAGTGAAGAGTCTTGTTCCATCACCGCGGTTCTTCCAGGGCCCGAGCTTCGTCATTAACTGCACGTGTGTCTCCGCTGCTCTCTGCTTTCAACTGTGCTTTTTTTAAAATCTGTTTTTTCCCCAGATTTTTCATTAGAACATTAAAATTTATTACTCCTCTCCCCCCAGAAAATGAATCATTAAAAAATACGACTCAGAGTGGTTACCTCCCATGAAGACACCCATTTCTGCGGCTAATGTCAAGATTGATGTTGTGTCTCTTTCAAAGTGACGACAGTCTTACTACAAAGGAGAACGGCCATCAGCAGAAGACAGGGCCTTATGGTTCATCTAGAGCTCGGTAATCCTGCTCGAATACCAGGGTTTTCGTGGGGACCACACACCTGGAATATGGCAAGTTTAGAAAGCTCTTAAAATCTCAGTCAGAACTCACTCTTTTCCCAGAACTTTGCCTTTCTTGGTTTTCTTCTTATCCCATTGGCATTTACCAAAGGGCTCAGATATTTAGGGGAAAAAAAAAATCACTGAATAAATATTGAGTAATATGACCCAAGATTTGTGTTTTTAGACATGTGGCAACCAAATTAGTCGACCCAAGGCACACAGGCTGGGAAATCACTGAATTTTCATAGCCTGGCTTTAGCCCTTGGCCTTCTTCCTGTTTCCTGTCTTTTTTTTTTCCTTTCTAATTCATTTCTAATGAGATTACTTGTTAAAAGTGCCCGTGGCTTACCTGTCTTTGAGTGTAGAATCTGCCTGCTTTCTGAACGTTTCCCCAGAATCTGAATTGAGAAAGGAAAATTGTCTTGTTAGAAAGCCAGGAGTTGACTAGCAGAAAGAATGTCCCAAATGGGGCTTTTCAGACAAATGTCTGTGCATGACTTCTGTGGTGCAATTTTGGATCAACCACCACATCTCAGATCTTGACTCTTAAAGCTTTTGTTCGTTTGTCAAGCTCCATAGATCTCACTCCGTGGTCCAGTAGCCAAAATCAGACCAACGAAGCCGCGTCACATATGTGGGTGGTTTTCTCACTTTCTCTGCAGTTTTGCTGTGATAGAAATCTTCCCGATTAAATACCAACAAACAGTGAACAGAAGGAAAAAAAGAAACAACAGCAGTGGCTTTGAGCAGTCAGTCTGTCTCTGAGGAGAAACCGTGACAGCGGCGGTCGCCGTGAAGCCTGCCCTTGCCCTGTGCCTCCCGTGTGCCAGACCGCGTGCCCGCCGCGTGCGCATCACACTGTCCAGTGACCAGAGAAAGCAGGTCGTCTTACCTCCCTTTTACTGTTTTGTAAACTGAGGCTCAGAGAAGGAAGGTGGCTTATCTAAGGCCACGCAGTCAGTAAGTAGCTGGGCCTGTGGGAGAGCACAGGTCGTCTCGGTTCCCAAGCCGGTTCACCTTGCATTCTCCCCCCCGCCGTGCCCCCTTCCCAATGGCTGTTCAGTTGGCGCAGATGGAAAGACTCTCATTTTCCGGTTTTTTTGTTTGTTTTGTTTTGTTTTTTGACATGTAGAAATGACTTGAAAGTAGGTAAATAACTAATTCATCTGTAAAGAAATTGGGAGTAGGTTACATATCTGAAGCCAGGATTTTATTTTATTTTTCATACAAGAGAACGTGTTTGTTGGGTAATTGAAGTCCCGTAATAATTCCGGTACATGAGTGTTTTACATCTGATCCTCCGTCCGTGTTTACTGAGCACTGGATGCAAACATACATGTCGTACTCCGAGGTTACAGTCAAGTAGACTTAGAGTCACATTGCAGGTCCCAGCATGGGGGAAATGATGCATCGAGTCCCAGGAGAGAGCCAGGGTTCCGGCATGGGGCTGCTTGGGGAGGCTTTACATCAGCTCTCCTCGGGGTTCCGGTCAGGAATCCTTTCAGAAAAACATCCTAAGAGAGTTAAAGTAGATGAGGTGATCCGGAGTCGAGGCTCTCTGGGAAAGGCTGTGGCCTGGAGAGGTGCGAGCGAACCCGTGAGACCGTCAATAGCAGCACAGGTCGCGCGAGGACACCTCGGGCCCTGCAGGCTTCTGTCTTCCGAAGGAGCGTCCGCCGTGCTGAGCGCTGAACTCTGAGCTGTCTCCACGTGAAACCACGGTAGCTTTACACAGAGCGACTGGCTCAGCTTTGGGGGCAAAACTATTACAAATAATATTGTACACTTTTAAGAGCATTTTATTCTCCAAAGGATGTATGTCCCCAAAATTACATCTGAGGTGTTTTCATGCTATCTTCTAAGGCTTAGGACTGACACTTGACTAAAAATAAATAGTGTTATTTGCCAAGTTGACCGTAAAGAAAGAAATTTGCACGTCAAGGACCATGACGCGAAGTTCAAGGTCCGGCAGCTGCAATGTGACCAGCGCTGCCCCACAGCCGGCCTCCGCGTCGGCAGAGACCCGGTCGGTCCTGAGAGCTGCCGGGACTCCGTGGTGGAGGAGCTCGGCTGTGCTGTTGACAAGGCGTGGGTGCACCGTTAAACTTGGCTTTGGTCTTCGTGATGCGCTAGGCTTGGTCTACACTGCAACAGTCATCCCAGTGAAATGACCCCTGTGCCATTTATCGGGCACATACTAAAAGGACACAGTCCTAATTGCAATCGGAGCTTAGTGTAACCAAAGAAACTCAAGGGAACGCCACAGCTGTATCTCGCTGCTTTTCATAGGCCTTGCAAGAAAAGCGAAGCTGTTTTTAGTGGCTTTTGCAATTACACTTCCCTTCAATTTTCCAAAGGTTGCAGGGCCCGAACCACACAAATCCCATTAAAGTAAGTAGATGTTGTGCAATGTAAGTTCCTTTGAAAACATTCTTCAATGCCCATAAAATGATCAGCGGGCTGCTCTGTAGATCCGCTCGCCTGCCATGTTTTCGACCAAAAGGAAGAAGGCAGGCTTTGATGTGGTGGTTGGTCTCTGCTACTGAAGCTGGCGTTTTATCTTCTTGCATCAGATTTCTTTCCAAATTGATGTGACTCAGGCATACGAAACACATTTTTCTTCAGATTTTATTCCTAAAATATGTTTTTGCTGTACCTTTAAATTACATTTGGCTGACCTATTTGGAATTTCCAAGGCTTCTCCCACCAGATGCAGAGCAGAAGAGGGCCGGGGTCTTTGGGAGTTAAGGGAAGCCGCCTGGTGAGTGCGAGGCCTTCGGGAGCTGGGGTCGCCCGTGCCACCCGGTCCCCTGTCAGAGGACCGCCCTCCTCATGTCAGCTTCCCCACCCAGCCTTCAGGGCAGCTTTGGCAGCTAGATGTGGGGTCCCCTTGATTCCAGCCCTGGGGACGCACAGAGCTGTTGCTCCCTTTAACTTGTACTTGAGCGCACGGGGCCTCCCACTGAGGACTCGGGAGCGACGGTCCCATGTGTTCTCATCCGCATCCATCACAAGGGTCGTTCCTTTAACATCTCATTCTCACCAGTGTTTCTCCTTGTTTGAACCCTTCCTTTGTCTTGGAGCCTCTTTTCTACTACGGAATAAAAATAAGGACTAATTTCTTAATTTACAAAGGAATCAGAACCACACAGCTCCTCCCATCTCTACTAACCTGTCTGAAGAAGAGATGATGAAGGTTCTGTCCTCCACGGGTAAAGTTATCCAGAAACAAAAGATACTGTTAACCTAGTTATTTGCTAGGGACTGTTAAAAAGAATAATTGGGAATTCAGAAATTATTCAGCCTTCAAAACTTCAGGTGAATCACCAGAGTTCTAAGTTTCTGGGACTGCATTTATGCCACAACACTACCATGACTGTTTCAAGATTTTATTGTCTCATCATTTATCAAGAGACCCTCAGTCATTTCCACAGGAATATAGGAGCGCACAGAGGTGAATAAGATTGACTCTGACAGAACTGAACCATCATTTTTTTAAGCATTTGATTACACACTAAAATATATGTAGGGATTAAGAGAATGGAGAGATCAGTATGAATGGAAATTATCCCAGAGTCTTAGAGGAGGTCACATTGGGATGCATCATACAAAACAGGTTTTGAACTGTGTCCTGAAATGAACGAGTGAAGGGCTAATAAGGATGCAGAGGGAAGATGGAAAATGGGGTTTGCTACTTCGTAAAAAACTGCTCATGTTTAATTGATGAAGCGGAGAGGAGTGGAGGCCACGGGAAAAGAAACTTTGAGAACATCTGGATCAAAGTCGCTCTTCCAGATGAGAGAGTTGACAGTTCTGTGACTCGTCTGGTAGGAATGACACGTGTGATACACGCGTGATACACGCGTGATACACCCTCTATCTCAGACCCTCTTTGTAGAATTCATGTGGAAAAGCCTGCATTTCCTATAACATTTTCCCAGGGTCATGGTTTCCTCTGTTTTTCTGATGCTTCATGCGAGTGACCGCGGTCACTTGCCCTTGAGGCCGCAGCGGCCTTAGCAGGGCAGGCTTCCAGCTCCGGCTCAGGCACACCGGTGTCGTGATTTGCGGGAATTCTCACTTCCTTCTTCGAGCCTTCCTTTCCCTCCTCTATAAAATAAGAGGGTGGAAGCAGACAACTTCTTTGGCTTCCTGTGGTGCCAGTGTTCTATGACTCATGATTCCACGTGAAAGTACACCTGCTCACAGGGCCATTTTGCTTTTTTTTTTTTTTTATTAGAAATCGTGGCCGAAACTGGCAATTTACTCAGTCATCCACAACACACGTAAAAATACATAATCGTTCATAAAAACCACAAACACCTCGCATCAGAAATGCTACGACTGATAAAGTCGCACCCGCGCCCTCTGTGGTTATCCCGCAGCTCGCTGCGTCCCGCCCACTCCAGAACCCCAAGAACTCCAGAACTCCTGCGACGCCCCCGACAGCCAGTTCGACACCCGTGTCCTTGGGCAGCGTGTGTTAAAATCGACCTGCACCGTGACTGGTTTTACAGGAAAGACGACCCCCTCCAACAACACACACACGACCTTCTCCCCTCCCTCAGCCCGCATCCAGAATCTGCGAAAAAGGGCTTCTCACAGGCGCTGCGAATGAGGCCTTTGTAAAGCTCTGCGACGTGCACCTCTCTTCTCCGGCCGCCCAGGGGGCTGGGTTGGGTCCCGTCTTCTGTGTTCTTGGAGGAAAACAGCTTGTGGCTGGCGAGCAAAGACAGCCGAGTCCATGGGCTGCCGCTCGAGCTGCCCCTGTTGCCGACTCATCGTCTCGTTCCGTTACGCCGGCGCTAGGGAGGACGTTTGCCAGATCCAGGCTCCTCGGACCCCTGTTATTTGTGTCTTTTCTCACCTTCAGCATGATCCGGACTGGTGTTTTCATTTGTTAAAAACAACAAGAACATTCACTGGGAAACTTCTGCTGGCCTCGTTTCAGGTCATCATAGCTATTTATTCTGTGTCATAAACTATAATTCTCCATTTCCCTTCCTCCCACGTCAGGGGAGCTGGTGGTTTCTGGTGGACAGTCGGTGGAATTTGAGCGAACGGTGGAAGGTCTCAAAGAACTACCAAGAGATGATGTAGCAGGTTGTAGGGCTAAGAACAAAACATAAAATATTCTTGTTCTTGATCACGGTTTGGCAGCACTAAAAGAAAAGGCTCATAAAACAGCATAAAGAATTTAGAATTTGTGGCTCTATCAGAGAAAGTTCTCTTTGAGGGAAACAAACAAATCGTAGGATTGGCTTAATAAGGGGTTTCCTTCATGTGAATAAACGTAATCGTCCAGGGTCTGTCTGATCGGTCTCAGTCCTGGGCAGGATGGAATCTGCAGGTTTTTCCCGAGCCCTGTTTGAGAGGAGCACGAAAGGCACGTTGTGCTGCTGTCAAAAAGGCCCGGATGACCTAGAGAGACTGAAGTACAAGACAGATAAGGCCGTAGACAGAAAGACTCTGGGGAAAGAGAATGGAAACCACAGGAAAGCTTCCAAATACTTAAATACGAAGGAGAACACAGAGGTAAGGCCCCTGCTGAGCGCTGTCCGACCCAGGCTTTGGTTCTAGTGTGGCTGTGTCTGTGGCTGGTTCTGCTGCTAGGTGAACAGTGGTACAATCAGGCTGTGGGCTGGAATGTTCCAGGCCTCGATTGGTCCCCGAAATGGCGCTAGTTCAACTGGCTCCCGTGTCAGGAGGCTGCGGAAATGACATTCTTACCGAAAGTGTCACAGCAGCTTCTTTGGCGCAAGGCTCCTGGAGGAGATACCATAGAGGGAACAAAGTCAGGGAGGTGGTGGACTGTGAACACGACCCTAAAACAGAAGGAGTAAGGGTCAGTCCTTCTTAGCCGGGGGAATGGAATTGGGAATATCTGGGTTTTTCAGCAGAAACCCCAAAAGACAAGGACATTTCATGTTCAACAAGCACCTGCTCTCACCGGGTGCTTGAGACATCCCGAGGAAACATGCGGTCTCCGCTCCGCCCGCAGGAGAAGGGGTCCCTGAGCAAAACCACTTGGAGGCCTCAGTTGTCAGGCACTGAGGGCTCTGGGCTGGGGGCTCCTGGATATAAGCTACACCTCGGATCCACACCCAAATGTAGATCGTGCCCTCAGTTTGTGACAAGAATAATATCACAGCTCAGGCAGGTATCACTTCTCTTGAGGATCCGGATTCACGCTGGTTGCTTCTACTTATTTATTTTGTAAGTAGGCTCTGGCCCGGCTGGCAGCCCAGTGCAGGGCTTGAACTCATGTTCCTGAGATCAAGACCAGAGCTGAGATCAGGAGTTGAGGCTTCAGCGACTGAGCCGGCGCTTTCTTGAGTGTGTTGTGTGTCTCTGGCCAGAGGATCAGGAGACGTCAAGTGGTGGGAAAAGGCCCAGGAGCTCCTCTCTGAAGCGTGTGGAGCTGGGGCCAAGCTCTTCTCTCCGTCTGTCCCCGGCCAGGCTGGGAGTCGGCGGGGAGGGCCGCGGAAGTGTTAAGTCCAACTCCTCCAGCGGAGCACGTGTCTCGGCCCCCGCACCCCTGCGTTGGACATCTCTGGGCGCGGCGTGCCCTCGGCAGGTGGCCCGGCCTCCCGGGCGGCTCGCTGGTGTTGGCTCAGCTTCCCGAATCCATGGTTCCTGTCGGTGCCGGCTCGGGCAGGGGTGCCCAGCCCGCCACCCTGTCACCCCATGCGCGGGCTGGGTGAGCCGCTTGCCAAGGTGTGTTTGGGGGAACCGACAGGAAAACAGGTGAAAACTTGGGGTCATGATTCCCCAAAGGTCCTGGGTGAGACTGTTTCAGAGATCTTGAACCCCCTGCGGGGTTCTCATCCGGTGAGCCCCAGGCCTGAGCTGGCTCGGGGGCGGTGTGGGGGCGCCTCCCTGATCTGGGCGGAGGCTTTGGCGCTGCCCTTAGAAGAGGATGGAGCCTCCAGCACATGAGTTAGGAATGACTCGGTGTCCCCTGGAGAACGCGTGGGGAAACGGGAATCCTGCTCACCAGTTTGACTCACTCTGCATTCGTGGTTTTTTGTTTGTTTAAAGATTTTATTTATTTATTTGACAGAGAGAGGCCGAGATCACAAGTAGGTAGAGAGGCAGGGGGTTGGCGATGGGCGGGGGAAGCAGGCTCCCCGCTGAGCAGAGAGCCCGATGCGGGGCTCGATCCCAGGACCCTGAGATCATGACCTGAGCCGAAGGCAGAGGCTTAACCCACTGAGCCACCCAGGCGCCCCTCTGCGCTCGGGTCTAGTGGGTACGTTGACGAGCAGGAACCAGAGAGTTGCTGACTTCCTTGGTGGGAAACTGTACTGAAGATCACAAGACAACCTAAGACAACTAAGGCCCCCGGCAAGGTTCTCTCCTCCCGCATCTCCGCAGGAGCCCGGAGAACGGGGCAGCAGGGAGGTGTCCCCGGCCGTCTGGGGCAGAGCCGGCGTCCAGGAGCGCGCGCGGTCTCCCTGTCGGTTGGGGCTGGTCCCGGTCCCGTCCCGGGTTTGCAGGCGGCGCAGACGTCAGGACCGCCGGGCTCGCCGGCGCCTGAACCCAAGGGCCCCGGTGCGCGCCGCTGCGCACGGTGGGAGGGACGCTGGGCCCTGACAGTGCAGGAAGGAAGGGAGCGCAGGACACGGTGTCGCCCTGTGGACACTCCGGAGGGTGACCGCAGCCGCTCAGCCTCGGTTTCTCCCGCCGCAGATGACCCGCTGAACTCCGAGGAGAAGAAGAAGAGGAAGCAGCGGAGGAACCGGACGACGTTCAACAGCAGCCAGCTGCAGGCGCTGGAGCGCGTGTTCGAGCGCACGCACTACCCCGACGCCTTCGTGCGGGAGGACCTGGCGCGCCGCGTGAACCTCACGGAGGCCCGAGTGCAGGTACGCGCGGCCGGCGGCGCTTCCACGCGGGGCTGCGGCGGCCGTTCCGGAGGGCCCCCGGGGGCACGTCAGACCCTGTTTCTGGGGGCGGCGTAGCATTTTTATTTATTTTTAAGGCTTTATTCATTGACTTGTGAGAGGGCGGGCACCAGCGGGGCGCGGGAGGCGGGGGGGCGCGGGGCCCAGCCCCACGTGGACTCGACCCAGGGCCCCGGGGTGGTGGCCCGAGTGGAAGGCAGACGCTTTGCCGACGGAGCCACCGGGCATCCCGCGCGGGATTTTTACAAATCGGCTGCAAGCCCTTAGGTGGGCGGACCATGCCCCGCTTCGGGGCTCGCCCCGCGGCTGCCGGCCCTGCAGATCCGGTGACCGCGTCGTTTTCCGAGCGTTTGACCCCCACCCCCAGCTTCCGATGTGAGCGTGAGGCGCCGCAGAGATGATGGAGTCTCTGCCCCCGCGTCTCATCTCCTGGGGCTGCTTTCGGGAGTGTCCAGGCCGGCAGGACACTTGGCTGCAGACACGGCGGGGGGGTGACCCCTGCTGGGAGCGGACACGAGCGCATCAGGAGCTGCCCTGGAGCCTGTTTAGGGGTGACTCCGTGTCTCTGAAGGGGGAAGGCAGGGCGCGTGGGACAGCGCAGGGAGCAGCACGTCCTACGACGTTCGCGCGGTGACCGCTCGGCTGCACGGAGATAGCGCGGCTGGGATTAGTGACGACGAAAATCGCCTCGTCACCAGCACTTCTGGAACCCTCTGTGCCAAGTGCGGTTCTAAGGCCTTTACGTGAACTGGTCTGTTTACTCGTCAGGCCCGTTCAGGGACGTGGCGGGCGCCCCTCACCTTGCAGATGTGGAAACTGAGGCACAGAGCGTTTCCAGCGTCTCCCCCGGTGTCGCACAGCCCGAGCGGCTCGGCTGGGACCTGAAAGCAGACACAGTTCAGGCTTTCACGCCCCAGAGGAGATGAGGAGTGAGGCGCGTGTCCGGCCGAGCGCTCCTTCTCTGGCTGTGTCGCTGTCGCGGCCGCAGGTGACGACCTCGGTGTCCTCCGGAGCTGGCCGGCTGACAAGGGCAGGCGCGGATCCGGCCCATCTGTCCTGTCCGCTCAAGGAAATGGTCGTTGGAGTTTGTGCTCGTCTGGGCCTGAGGGATTTTTTCCTGCGTGTGACAGATCTCTCGACCGACAGGACTGGGGCGAGATGGAGCAGCATCCCTTGAGGGATGCTTGAGTCGATGGAGAGGGCCCTGGAGGGCCCTTCAGCGGAAGGAGAACGTTGGCCAGAGCCACGCTGTAGGGAAGTGGTGGCCTCACCTTGAAGGGCCTCCCTGGGAGGAGACAGGAGGTCAGCGACAGGGAAGATTGTCTAGACCCCTGCCCGCGTGGGGGCGAGGCCCTCAGCACTGCCTGGCGGGCCCTCCCTGCTGCGGTGAGAGGGACCCACGGGATCTGCAGGGACGAGACTCAGTTGGGTCGTCTCCGTTCTGCCATCCCAAGCACAGCCCGGGGTTTGCCTTCCCACGTCCTTCCCACGTCCTCCCCACGTCCTCTTCCCCTCGCTGCCAACCGCAGCGCCCCAAACGCGCTCTGCGTTTCCACCTTCAATCCCTTCCTCTCCTTTCACACCCCCCTGCCCCGTCTTCTGTGCCCCGGGCCTTGCCTGCCGCAGTGTAGTGAGTCATTTTAGACCCGCAGCTCTTTGAAGCGCCACTTTGACTGGCACAGAAGGGCACCCGGACGAGCCGTGCTCGGAGTCTTCCTTTCTTCAATGTGGAAGAGCCAAGTTCGTGAGCCGGTCCTGCCCCCCTTACAGTGACAAACAAATGCTTTCTTAGACGCTGGAACTATTTTCTCTTCCTCCGTTCTCACCCCACTCTGTTCTGATCCCTCTGGGGGCTGTGGACATTTCGGATGTGAGCGGACATAACTCTTCCTCCCCCACGTTATTCCTCCTCCGGGAAGTCCCCTTTCCCCAGTCCGCACCAGTCCCTTGGCCTTCTTTATGGCATTCGTCACAACATGACACTGTTACGTTGAGTCCTTTGTGGGCCAACTTCCACACGAGTCTGTGAATCCTCTTGGATGGAAGCCGTATCTTACCACTTTTGCAAAAATTCATTTTTTTCCCTCTTTCTTTTTCCTCTTCTTTTTCTCCCCCTCGAACATCTATCAAGCACCTATTATACTCTTGGAAATGTTTCACTTTGTTGGGGATGAGTAAGACACTGGCCCTCTCCTCCAGGGTGTTGTCGGTGGGAGACAGAGAAGGTAGATGGGCACGCCACACTGTCCTGACGTAGGAGATGATTCCTACGCTCAAGGAGTACGCGAGAATTCGTGATAGACCAGAGGAAGGGACGATCAAATCTGCCCCGGGAAAAGGGGTAAAAATACACTTAAATGAAGCACCCATTCTGTGCAACTCTCATGACAGCCCCGTGGGTATTAGTGTCTCTGTGCGGTGCGGAGGCCCAGGATCAGAGGCGCTGATGACGGCATTTTAAAGCAGCGGGGCCGGTGTTTTGATCCAACTCCATTAGACTTTAAAGTTCTTTCCACTTCCACTACGATTCTTCACAAGAAGGTGATATTAAAGTCAAATCTTGAAAAGCAAGTCGTTGGATGCCTGGACGGAGAGGGGGACTGTCACAGGCAGAGGGAGCCTTTGGTTGAGTATCCAGAGGAGGGAACAACTGAACACATCCGGTAGTCCCGAGCCCAGGGCGGGAGCTGGAATGCTGGAGGGTCCATGCGTGAGGCCCGTGTGAGGCAGGATGTGGCTGGGTTGGTGGACCAAGAGCTCATTCCTGAGCAGACTCTGTTCTATGGTAAGAAGTTTCGGTTCTATTCGGTGAGCAATGGAGAGCCGTGGATGACAGAAAGCAGATTCCATTTACATTTAAAACGATCAAGGTAATAGTAGCGCCAAGGACCCGTGAGCAGCAAGAGCTGGGCGCGTGCGGAGCCGGAAAGTGAGCGCCAGAGTCACCTTCTCTGACTTCTGCCCGGCCCTTCCACCCGCACGACCCACGGGGCACTAGCCGTGTGGTGTTTTACACTAACAGTGCTCCCAGGAGCCATGCAGCTGTCCCACTCCACTCCACGGGATGGCTTTTTCCCAGGCCTCATCCTGCATTTCCTGTTAATTATACCTAAAAGATTTGTTTTGCAGTTTGTCAAATGTACGTGCCTGTCTTCTTTTACTTTACTGGGAGCTGCTTATGAGCAGAAAATAAGCCTCATCTCCCCACTCCCGGCAATTAGCAGAGACTCTGGAACACGGCAGGGACCCCAAAAGCTTTCTCGAATGAGTGAATGACTGCATACGATTCCGTGGCTCTCTGGACGACTGGAGTGGTCATGAGCCAGACGTCCTCGAGCCCAGGAACGCAGCCGCTTCCGATCCCAGCGAACGCCAACAGATTACTTACTCTCGTCGAACCTGTTTCCTTGACTCTGAAACAGAAAAAATAAAACCCAGTATATGGAATGAGCACGACCAGTAGAAGCAATGAATGCAGTGTGCTTCCGGAAGTTTCTAGCCCTGGCCGCTCTCGATAACTGAGAGGTGTGCTGTGAGCGGGGGTGGGTCCTCTCGTTGTAACTTCCCGCCCCTGCCCTGGTGCTCTTCGCATGATCCCAGTAAACCACTTGCTTCGTAGATCATTGCCGCAGGCACCAGTGGATCTGGACACGGAGAACTTTCTTTAAATGTCCAATAACCATTTCAAAAACAGATGATATTTTCACATTTTGGAGAATTTTGAAAAAGACTTCTAAAAAAGCCAGTCTCCATGGTCTAATGAGGTTTTTCTCTTTTCCTTGATTACAAAGCTACAAGGGTTATAGACCACATTTTGCTGCCTTGTGGGTTGGTCTTGGATCTCCTCTTCGGGGGGTGGGTGGTGATGGAGGCCCCACAGGGGCCTGTCGTGATCGTCTCTGATACTAGGGCAGTGAGCTCACGCGGCCCGCCAGGGAAGGACTGTGGCATCTTTGTATCGCTCTGGGAAGAAGGCTGTACCTGACCCGTCTCTTCCTGGGGAGGTGTTACAGGGTAACCTTGCCCAGGACGTTGGCATGATTCGTGTAACCTCTTCTTCTTTGTTTCCCTCTCCCTGCTGTGCCCTGCTCTCCTCCCGACACTCTTCCAGGTGTGGTTTCAGAACCGAAGAGCCAAATTCCGCAGGAACGAGAGAGCCATGCTGGCCAACAAAAACGCTTCCCTCCTCAAATCCTACTCAGGGGACGTGACTGCTGTGGAGCAGCCCATCGTACCTCGTCCTGCTCCACGACCCACCGATTATCTCTCCTGGGGGACGGCCTCTCCGTACAGGTGAATGGCGGGCCCGCCCTCCCTTGCTCCACTTCCACACGTTTCTCAGCGGCCAGTCCCGCTCAGAGCTGCTGGTGCGGCCGGCTGACATTTCTTACTGGGTTAACCTCTTCAGAGACATTCAACTTGCTGACACCCCCAGATTTTCACGGGAGATTACTAGTTGCCCCAGGAGCAGGGTTTGGGGCAGAAGAGAGAGGGACGGGCCATCAGCAATCTCCTCTTGGACTCAGGAACTCTTGCAAAGGTTTCAAAGATGGGGAAGAATCTAAAAGAAAAGATCATTAAGCTTTGCCCAGAGTCCCTCGTGTGACCATTCAGGAACAAAACTTGACTCCACTTCCAAATTTAAGATAGATGTGTTTCATTACGCTGAAGGAGAAATTTAACTCGTAAGGCTCCAATGTAGGCTCAAAGGTGAACGTTATGGTAAAACTGATTTTGAATTAAAAGACAAGAAGGAAGGAAATGAAAAGGAAGGGAGGAAGGAACGAGAGAGAGGGAAGGAAGGGACATCCACAACCATTCTGACCACGCTCATGGCCACAGTCCCTTGTTAGCAGGTGGGAATGGCTTATGATCCAAAATACCTTCCTGTTCTATTGCGAATTCTCACTTCTCTGGAGTGCTTTGGGGGCCAGTTTGTCCGTGTGGGGTTTTTAAAAGATAAAAAACAATGTGTGATTCATACTAAACTTTTATATTAAAAAGGTGAAAATTTTTCAAGAAGCAAGTAACAGGGTATTATTTCAATTTCTTGGAAAGACTTTTAACCTCCATTTATTATGCTGTTCACATAACACAGATTAATTTAGCCCAAGGGAAGTTGAACCTAAGCATCGTTACTGTTCTTAAGTGCCTTTCTTTGAACCTAACCCTGAGTACTCTTAGACACAGGGTCAAGGCTGCGTGTTCTCTCTGGCCAGCTGCAGTGGAGAAGTATTCACAAATTCATTTATTATGTTTTTATTTGCCTTTTTATTGTGAAGGCTAATCAACGCTTTAAAGAGAGCTCTTAAACTAATTATAGGAGATTATCCCCCAGCTAAAGTTCAGCTCCTAACGTGAAAAGCCACATTCGTGAAATGTAAATACTTTTCAAAATTGATGGTTTTAATCAAAGCATAAGGCCTCACCTCAATGTTCTTTCTGTTCCAAATCAATTCCTTGAAAGAAATGCCACAATTGTATTCGGGTTTTTTTTTTTTAAATCCCCCATTGTGCAATTAGCCTGAATTATGTTGGTTTTAGCACTTAGAGACCCCATACCTGGGAAACTGGAAATTTCTCAGCTCTCAGATATAGTAAGCCTTGCTGATTTCAAAAGATTAGTCCTATCTCTATGTCCGATTTAAAATGTAGACTCTTTTCCCATTGGAAAACTTACTAAAAACACATTTTGAAGACCATTGTGAAATCCCATATCTTTTAATATTTTAAATAGGTAGAAGACTGCTTTGTTTCTCTGATAAATATTGTTAGCTCACAGACTCATTCAATGGCTTGGGGAATGGATGTGGTTCAGCACTTAATGCTTCAAGGTCTCTGGTTTGAATTTGGTCCTGACCAGGAAGTCTTGCTCCTTTTCCTACCTGGGTCCCGTTAGGAGCGTTTCACACCAGCTCTAAGCTATCCAGTTGGCTTTGTGTAGTCCTTGGCAGCCTGAGAGAGAGCCTGAGGGCACGACACTGCGTGGGTGAGGCTGAGATCCTCCCTGAATTAGTACTGGACCAGACTGCCTGCCCCTAAGTGGAGGGTCAAGCCCCAGTGCCTGCATCATACACGCTTGGTATATGGGCATCATGCTGAAATTATTAACATGCAATTTGTGTGTGCCTTTTTTGGAAATGTTCTATTTTATTTTAAAAGATTTATGTAGAAATACTAGATACATTTTTAAAGAAACATTCCTAATGCCACCATCTTGATATAACTAGTTTATTTTTGCAATTAGAGTTCAGTATTTTATATAGTGTAGCCTTAGTGTACAGATCTTGTATTCTGCTGTTTTCATTTAAAAATCATATAAGCTAGTGCTTTTGACTCATTTCATGGTATACTTTTATATAGTTTTTTCTCTTAGATACAGAGTTTGTAAAAAAAATAATTAAAAATCGCATAGAATCTGATTGTTCATATTCTGTATGAAGAATAAATTAATCTCCAGATAGAAGTAGAAGAATGATGGTTTAAAACACTAATTTAATCAATATCAATGTTTTTGACCCATTGTTGACTGAAGTGTTTATATTTTGGTTAATTTCTAAAAGTGGCAAGGCTATTCTGTTACTCGGAGATTTTTCTGCTCTGTTTAGGACCAAAATACATTATGGTTTCACAATTTGAAGCTTGGTAGGAAATGTGTCTTGTTTAGGAAACATAAAAGAGAAACAAGTGTTGAAAAGCAAAGGAAATGAGAGACCTTTTGTGTTATAAAAAAAATTAACTGGCTATTTCTGTTGGTACATTTATGTCAAGTTAGTTATCTCACATGTGACATTCATTAAAAGGCATTTCTTTTGGTTAATCCTTGGAACGCTCCTGTGTGCTAGCTCTGTCCTTGCTCTGGTTCCAAAGAAGAAACTGAACACTTGCCCAAGTGTAAGCCTTCAGCCAGCAGAGTAAGACCCAGGGCTCGTGGTGCCTGTGTCTGTCCAGCACACTAGGCCACATCAGCACGTTCTCATTCAGATTCAGGCTTCCATTACACTGAGTGTAGTAAAAAGAGTAAGACCGGGAAACTGTAAACATGCTCTCTGATTCAGTGTCTGTCTCAGATCAGGGTTGCATGCGTGCAACTGAGAGCCACCTTCTGGGGTGTGTGAGCAACCCCTTGGAAGGACTGATGTGGCTCAGTCATGCGACCAGGCAGAGTGAGCAGTTTTGCCAGAAAGGATAGCTCGCCGGCTTCCACCGCTCTCCCCTGAAAGAGGAGGGGAGGGAACCAAGACTCAAAGTAATCGTTTGCATGTGGTCAGAATCATGGGATGGGAGAGAGCCAACACATTTTTTTCTGGGTGTCTTTTATATCCAGCATGGTGGCTGTATAATTTATCATCCAAGCTGGGACACTTTCGGAAAGTGAAAGGGGAGTGCTATTAATAATGACACCAGAACAACAGGCGTCACCGGGGACATATGGTTCCCCCTATTTATAGCACGACATGGCCCTGTCCGTTCCCTTGAGCATGTTACGGGTGATGACGTCAGGCAGGCAACTGAACCACCAGGAGGAGCAAAGCGTTCTCCGACACAGATGCTGCTGTCCCGGCAGGTGTCTGCTTCATCTACCCATCGCCCGTGGGGGGAAGCTGGTTTTTGGCACATGCGCCCACTGCTTAGATCAGAACTATTTTCCGTGGGCAAAGGAGGGCGCACACGGCACCGGAGGGAGGTATTAAGTTCAACAAATCTCGTGGTGACTTCACCTCCTGGGGAGCAGCGACCAACCAAATCCTAGATTTTGACCTGTTATTCTAGATGAGGTAGTCGAAAAGCTTCTCCCCAGAGACATCCTTTCCTATGGGAGCTGGAAAATGGCCTGGGTCATCAGTGCCAGTTCCAGAGGGAGGACTGGGCTTCCAAGAAAACTAGTGACAGGCGAGAGAGCGGCCAGCTGTCCCTGTCCACGGCTCCCCTCCCCGTCCTTCTCCTCCTCCCCCATTTGATCGTGGTCACGGTGCTGCCTGACATCCACTGAACGCATTTGGCTCATTTCTCCCTTTCACGCTTTCAAAAATAGATCCTCGTCCCTCCCAAGATGTTGTTTACACGAGGGGCTTCATAACGGATTCTAACGGAAGACACTGAAAAGGTAACTTGTCAGAGGGGGACGAGGGTGGCTGCTGGGGGTAGGGTTCAAGTGGGAACGAAGTGTGTTCGAGAAAGCGGGTCTTGGCAGTTTATAGCAACGCCACCAGTGAAGTCCTCAAGTGGGGATACGATGGGGAAGCAGAGACGCAGGCGTATGTGTCCTTGAACTTAAGGGGAGTCGCACAGACGAGAGCAGGCTCCTCCGAGATTACGGAGCACGTGAGTCGCCTGGGATCGGGTTGCAGTGCAGCCGCGTTCTGTAAGTCTGGCTCAGGACTCGGCTGCGTCTCTAACCTGCTTCCCCGTGGTGCTGAGGCTACGACCCTAGGAGTAGGGGACTATAGGATACGGGGCAGGGGTCGGAAGAACCGTGTTCTTGTCCTGGCTCCAGCCGCTCCCCAGGCTGTCGGGTCGTCAGGCTCTCATGCAGCCTTGCATCTAAGGCCGAGCGAGCGGCCTTTCCCTTCTCCACACCTCCCAGGGCGTCCGAATCCCGGTAGCGGACGTGCATGTGAAAGAAGGCACACGAAAGTCCTCGAGACGAGAGAGAGAGATGCAGCCCCGTGTGTAAAACGTCCTTAGGAGGGGAAGTTAGATGCGGCAGGAGGATCGTGAGCAAACAGCGCAAGCCGAAGGCTAAGGCAGAAAATCAGCTTCTGAATTTCAGAAATGCTTATTTAAATCACAAAGGATCACCTCCAGAAGGATTTATGGGGTCTCTCTTTAAAAGTAAACGCCCACAGGAGAGCGGGTATGGCGTTGGCTTAGGTAGAGCGGATACACCTGGTTCTCGCACTGCAAAAGCCACAGCCAGAGCCTCGCCTCCGGCCACCAGCATCGCTGCGCCACAGCGGCCTCGCGCTCCACCACCTTTGGAAAAACCCCAAGCTGGTGAAACCTCAGGGTCTCAGGATGACACCCAGACTTCTCGGGCTGACAGAGTTGTCTTTGGGGGGAAATTTTCAACAGCTTGTCATCATCTGTCCAAGGGGGCCAAAGAGAAAACGAAGTCGCGTTGAAAACGGAGGCAGGCGCTATTTTCCCCCAAGCACTCCTCTAGTGTTTGGTGATTTGTGGGGCGTTTCGAAAAGCAGAGAGGCAGGTGCCCGTAAGTCTCCTGGTTTAGAATCATACCGTATGGAGAATTTTCCACGCTTCCTTGGTGTTTGGAGCCATCTGAACACGCTCCTTCTCCCGACAACCTTTCGGGGTAGGTTGAAATGATCAAAAATGATTTGTCCCCAGTGCAAATGGAACCGAACCCCGGCGTGGTTAGCATTCTGCCGTCTGTGGCTGATCTCCATCTGTTAAGAATCTCCAAACAAGGAGATGGAAAGATTTCAAGCTTGCTTAAATGTGTCAGCTCCGTACACGTCCCGGCGCAGAGCTGCTGAATCAACAGATGGGCCCCAAGCATTTCTGTTTCGTCTCCGCTTCCGCAATGCACTTCACTTGGCAAAGCAGTTTCTTGGTCACAGACACAAAGAACCGACATTCTTCAAAACTCGAGAGAAAAGATGCTTCCACCAAATCCTATAAACCCAGTCCCTGTGCTCAGCTCATGTCCATGTCCTGTTAGAGGGGCAGGTGGCTCTTAGAAGGCAGGACCAGTGGGCTGGATCTGTCGGTGCTGCTAAGCTCCTGACGTTATCACGTGCGTCATCGATACGGATCACTTAGTCTTTGTCTCACTTTCTGATCCCAGCAAGTGTCCTCTTGTGTAGGGATGAGTGCTCGTTTTCACATTTTGAACGGTCCTATAAAATTGGTCGAAAATAGCTAATTAACCCTCTTTGCTTTTGTCTTGGGAGAAAACGTTTCAAGATCCTCTCTCTCTGCCTAACATAGACCTTTATAAGTTTTGGTGGCGTGAGAAACAGGTGGTCACAACAGTCTTTCGCGCTGGCAGCCAGCCAAGGCTCTCTCGAGTCTGTTGTCACTTTGGGAAGTGGTCCTCTCCAACTTACTTTTCATGCTTTCTTTAAAGCATGACTAAGCGGCTCTAGAGTACCCACTCATTAATTCTGTCTTCTCTGACCTGTCACACGTCTTGCTTGTCACTGGTGTGTCAATGGACTGCCCTCTCCATGCCTCCATGGCTCTTTCAGTGCAAGTTGAGGAACTAGAACCATGTCGAACTACCAGACGGAGCACAGACTTGTAATTCTTTAGTGCGGGCGCTATTCCAAACCCGGTTAATCGTCTATGAAGTAAGCGGGCTCTGTTCTTGTATCCTACTTCTTAGAGCTGTGCAATGTGCTAGACTAAGTTGGATCCATTTTTGAAAATTTATAACTTTCCTAAACATTTATCAAGGGCAAATATTATCATTTGTTATGCTCCTAGGAAACTGCAAAACTCATTCATTGAGAGCAGCTGCTGTTTTAATCTTCATGCCCCACTAACATAAGGGCTACCTACAAAGTATTGCACAGTGTCATGAATGCAGTGATACCCTTACAACAGCACCACAGTACAATCGGACAAGGGTACTTTCTCAACTCTAGAAACTCAGGCTTCCATTTAGTGGAAAGTGTCCCAGTGAAAATCCAATTTCCTATGCAATATGTAACTAATTTGCATTGATTTGGTTTTGAGATGGAAAATGGATTATTTTATGGACACATTAGAGAGGGAATCTCAGTATTTCCAAGAGATGTGTTACCATATGAAGTCTTCAGACTAGCATATCAGATGAAATTAGTCAACTACAGAGCAGCTCTATAAAAATTATCTGTGAAATAGATAATATTGAAGTCACAGCTACAGTAGACGTTTCTAGGAAACGGTGATGATGTCTTCAGTAAACAAAAACAATCCCCAAAGGTTCCAGTCCCCTTTGTCTACTATGGAAAACAGACTAGATCTTTGACCATCAAAAAAGGAGAAAATCGGGGCACCTGGGTGGCTCAGTGAGTTAAACCTCTGCCTTCGGCTCAGGTCCTGGTCTCAGGGTCCTGGGATTGAGCCCCGCATCAGGCTCTCTGCTCAGCGGGGAGCCTGCTTCCCCCTCTTTCTCTGCCTGCCTCTCTGCCTACTTGTGATTTCTCTCTGTGTCAAATAAATAAATAAAAATCTTTAAAAAAAAAAAAAAGGAGAAAATCTCTATTAAATAGGACTTTGCTTGCCTAGAGCCTCAAAGGAAAATAGAACCCCAAGAGAATTAGGTCAAGTACTTGAAAGAGTGATACTCCATGACCATCCACAATTTACCGAATTTTTTCTTTATGCTCTCTCATGAAATTTTAGCCTTCTGTTTCCAGGAGGCGTTCAATTTTATTCTGTTTAACCAATAACATAGATAACGTACCATTTCAGCTCCTCTCTTATGCATTTTAAATGGTACTATGGACCATCTTCAGGATTTAATTCTCTCACAAAAACCTGGTTAAGAAAGGCGGACTGGGTTCATTTCATGATCTGTAACTTAGGATCATTTCCCAAACCCAGTGGTCTCTTTTCCTAACAACTGACATCTTTGATTTCCTTGAAACCTTGGGTTTCAGTATATACTAGCAATTTTTTGAATGTAGGATTTACGGGTTTGCATACATTTCTGGTAGTGCCTTGAAAGGAAGCAAGTAATTCATATAGAAATTAAATGAGAGTACTATACGGGTTTCAAAAATAAATGAAAATTTTTGGTGTATTACTAAAAAAAATAAAAATCAAAGAAACAAAAAAACTTGTCCTATTTTAACAGGGTTTCTGATCATTTACCTCACTCCTAATTGAAACCTATCTTAACTGGGGACTCTTTCTGCTCTGTTGGTAGACAGTGGGAAAGCGATAGTCTGTTGTTAGATCTGTACTAATCTATACTAATATTTGTTCATTTTAAAAAGATATTTTTGATGGATCAAGAGTATGTAGTCATCGGCCCTGGCTTTGTCCCATCCCTTTGATTTTGCTCAGTCTATCAAGAGAGCAAATGTAATAGGAAGGACTACTTCCTAGTGATAAAAGAATATTGGTAAATTTTTTTAAAAGATTTCATTTTTTTGAGAGAAAGTGTGAGTGAGAGAGAGTGAGAGCTCAAGTGGGGGGAGGGGCAGAGGGAGAGGAAGCAGACCCCACGCTGAGCAGGGAACCTGACATGGGGCTCCATCCGAGGACCCTGGGATCATGACCTGAGCCAGGACTCTGAAATCATGACCTAAGTCGAAGGCAGAGGCTTTAACCCACTGAGCCCCGCAGGTACCCCTGGTAAAACATTTTTGAAAAATCATTACTCACAGCAGGAGACCGACCGAGATCATTGACATTGAGCAAGAATTCATTTAATCATAGTAGATATCTCTCAGTTATCTCTTCATTAAATACTTTCTTGAGTGTCGATATGTGCCAGATACGATGTTAGCTCTACCTGAGGATATAGTGGTGAACGGGGTCAGAGGTGGTGTCTGATCTATGAGCTTACAGGTGAGGCACTGAAGTAAGTGCTGAAAGCGAAATTACAAGGTGCTCCAGGAGAACCTAAGTTTGCATAGACGGTTGAGAGCTTCTTCCCGGATATGGGTAAGAGTGAAGCAGGTAAAAATGAAGTGGAAGAACGTAGGATTCTTTTGGAACACTACGGAGTCTTCCTTTTTCTGCCTTAAGACACACACGCACACGCACACACACACACCCCAGTGCTGTAAGAATTTTAAATTAAGGATGTGTGTTTCTGGAGAGACCCAGTGATCTGGGACTAATTATACTTCATTAACTGAATGTTCCTGGGTTAATTGCTAGTAAGTGAGCTGGAACAGGCTATTGTGAGTCTTGACCATAAGCCTCAACTGTATGGTCTCCCAAACAGGGACAATGACACAGGGCTGTCTATTTGGAGAGCAGCTTTGCTTTTCTCTCTTTCTGGTCTGTCACTGGATCCCCAGAACCACAAACTCCCATGTGGCTGGTCGATCGCCCCGGAGGGCAGTCAGCAGTGGAGCTCCCGGTGTCCCATTTGTAGTCTATCTCACTCGAGGCCTCCATCGAAAGGGATTTTGCTAATCTTAGAAACAACTAGAAACATGTTCATTTAACTAGAACGAGTTCCCTTTTAACTGTTTAGTAGACAGTAAAGAATAATTTGCTTCCAAGTCTGAGAGACCCTTACATTTTCCTTTAAAAGAAATTCATGGATTCCATTCACGGAAAACCAGCAAGTGCCCATTTCTGTCCAGCTGCTTTTCTAGGTCTTAATTACCATCTCTGACAATGAAAAACAACTTCAGGTTTTTCTCAGGAATAAGGACAAAGAGAAACAGTTATCTCAGAGGCCAGGAATCCTGAACCTGGACAGAGCCTTTGCTGGTTCATGTAGGGGAGTTAAACAGTCCCCAAATAACTAACCTAAAAGGCATCCAGAGCCACTCGAGTCCTCTTGAGAAGAAGCTACAAAGTCAAGGCCATCGGACAGGAAGCTGCGGCAGCACTCGGTGCTCCGGGCCGCGGTGTCAGGGACGGGGGCTCTGCTGCTTCTCAGCAGCTCCCGGCGCGGTCCCCGCCGTCGGCCCGCAGTGTGGCGGGCGCGGAGTCGGCTACTTAGAGTGACGAGGGCGCGGGGTCCCCGCTTCCAGACGCCGCGTGTCTCGCTCCCAGCTCCGCGGGCTGTGACAGACGCAGAGAGGCCACCGGCCGGGAAACGTCCCGCTTTTCCGCAGAAGCAGCTTTCTCCTCTTGGCCCAGAAGTCAGTTATGCCTCACTGTGCCCCACATAGCAGGTCCCTCTCCCCGCCCTGTCCCGCTCTCCCCGGCGCTTCCCCTGCCCTTCGGACGCTGCCAGCCTTTCCCGAGTGCCCTAAACCCATGCAGATCCGGGGCTGAAAAGGACCTCAGAGGTCACCCGTGCAGCCTGCCTGGCCCCGCCTGGCCCGTGCTGAGACTCGTGTCCTCCCGGGGCACCGACCTGTGGCTTCGTGAAACTAATGCCTGTTATTCTCCCCGCTCTCTCCTTTGTCCCTACAGCGCCATGGCTACTTATTCTGCCACATGTGCCAACACTAGCCCCGCACAGGGCATCCACATGGCCAACAGCATTGCCAACCTGAGACTGAAGGCCAAGGAGTATAGTTTACAGAGGAACCAGGTGCCAACGGTCAACTGAGGAGAAAAAACCATTAAACAGGCCTACGAAGAAATCAAACACCATAAGACACCTTTCCTGCTCTGTCATTTCTTCATCTGTTGGGGAAAAAAAATAAAACAAACAAACAAACAAATAAAAAACCCTGAACTCAAACATTGGGACCATGGCAGAGAAAAGCCGGAGAGGAGCAAAATGAAAATTAGTTCACAATGTTTCTCCTCCCTCCGGGGTACCACCACCACCACGTGCTTCCGCGTGTGTTGATTTTGTTTTTCCTTCTCCTCGTGTGCTTTGCTTTAATATACTCCAAGCTTCTTCAGTTAGGTTCAGCCCACCCACCCCGATGGCCTTATGGGTTTCAAAACAAAACAAAAAAACTACAGCAGCCAAAGAAACCACATATACATTCAGAGTCATTGTCTAGCATCTCCTTGGTGACCTGTTTGAACCTCAGTGCCTTGCCCCTATCCTTCTTCCCAGTTCTCTGTATAAAAGCTCTAGGAGCTTCTGAGAAGCCAAAGTCTCTCTGAAAAATCTGTGCCAGACACGATTTCCTGTCTTGTGGTCTCCATGTCTGTCGGTCATGGTAAGGTCTTTCCATCAGCTACTGTTCAGAAAGCAATTATGTACAACATCTGGTCACTGGCTTGTGTCTGGCTAAGTCTGAGCTCTAAGCTGTGGATCGAAGCTCTCCTTATCAGCTAGAGTTTAAGCTCTAAGCTGTAGATGACAATATCGCCATCACCACCACCCCTCACCCCCATCCAGGCAATCAGCCATCGTAAGTCAAAGGTATTTGTTGTTTTTGAATGATTTGTTGTCATGGGCTTGACATTCTAGAGAGGGAGAGAGATTTCTTTAGGAAAACAAAGACTGAGTTGTGAAAGGCATGGCCTACATCTCTTTAGTGCCTTAAGGATAGTCAGATGCACACTTATATATATACTGTAGATATTTATATATTTTATGTATATATATCTAAAATATTCTTGCAAGCTTGAGTTTGCAGTTTCTCGAACACTACCAAAAGCAAATCTCACACCGTCACCACTGTCCTTAATCTCTACAGTAATGAGATGTTTTGGGGGATCTCGTTTCCTTTCTTTCTTGACACAAAATTCTCATCAAGGCCACAGAGCACTTCACAGGGCATCTGTTTCAGAACAGGTCTCATTTTCACATTTGAGCTTTGAATAAATTAGAGCCTATTCGAGGCTATAAAAATGTTCTTGAGTTTGGAGACAGCTCTGGTGGAACAGGAGTATATCCTGATACGTCATGGGGATTACATTTAGAGGAGGGAAAGCCATGTTGCCATCTGCCCCTTCTCCACTCAACAGGAATCTGAAAGACACGTTTGAATGGAATCCTTAATGTCTTGTCTAAATTCAAAAAATTTAAAAGGCGACTATGGGCTATTCTTTTACTAATATTTTGAAATAAAGTTTAGTGCCTAGGGCTGCGAGCCAGGACTGACCTGTCTTTGTTTCTTTCTTTTTGTCTCCAGCTGTACTTTTGTAACTTGTCGGGTGGACGAGACCAAACCACACCACCATGCTGTGCCTCAGTTTACCTTTTTGTAAAATGGGTTTAACAGTACTTACCTACCTCACAGGGGTGTTGTGAGGCTCTATTCATTTGCTCCTTCATTCTTTGCTGTGTTCTCTGCTTGTGCAGCACTTGGTAGCCGTGGGAGGAAAGGGACTACAAAAGTATACAATGTTAATGGAAGGATAAGGTACCTGGAAGCCTTGTTTTCTAGCAAGGAAATGCTACCTTGCTGTAAATATACCCTTCCTATAGCCTTGTATGTGGAAATGAGAAATAGGTTTATATTTACAGACCTCTCAAAAATCACATCACTTGACCAAAGAATAATTTAAGATACACAGAACAGACATATTTTTGACATATTTTTATCCTGACCAGGTTGGTTCTAATACCTTTAGTTATCAGTAATTAAAAAGCTCTAGATTGGTTTTGGCCAGATATGCCAACTCTGAGTGACAGGCATGGACTGCTGAGTTTAAGATGCACTTTCAGCACACACTTGTTCCCCCTCGGCCTAGCAAGTTGAACCAATGGTGGAACTTTTTCAGCCAAACAGCCATCAATTGGAAAATGTATTTTAAATGTTGAATCTATACTTCTTTTAGTAACAAGAAGAAAGCCCATCTTGTGCATTTTGCTTCCATCCACTGATTCCCTCTTCTTTTAGCGTATTATTAAAATATTTCTTACTGATGTTTCACGTGGGCTGGCTGAACACCACATATTACTTGCTTCCTAAGGATTCCCTATACTAATTCTTTGGTCCCACTAGCTGCTGCAGATTATCAAGATTCAAAGGAACAGTGTAGACTAACAGATGAAAACATTCTTTGTGAAATGAGTGCAATCCAAGAAATTGGTGAACATTTGGAGTTTGGACTTTGGGCTACAGTGCAGGGAACAACTCATACAAGACAAGGTGTTGCTAGGCAAGGGGAATTTTTGAAGAGGGAGGAAAGGAATAGAAGGTCATGTGAAACAAAGTCATTTGAAGCTTTCGTCCTGACATCCGTTTTCAGTAGTGAACAGAAAAGCCTGAACCCAAAACCCAAACGCTGTGTGAAACTGGGCAGTTTTGCCACCAATGCCTGGGAAGCAATGACTGGGAAATCAGAGAGTAGCCAGCGCTGGTCAGCCGTAGGAATTTTCATTGCTAGTGACTCAACACCACAAACATTTATTATCTAAGCACCTGATCAAGAAGTATACACATGAGACAAGCACTCAGTATTGTTCATTTATTATTGATTTTTTTTTTTTAAGTAGAAGTTTGATATATGATTTAGAGGAGTAGCCTTTTGGCTTCCAAGCCAGGTCTCAACAGAGGGCCTCAGACCAACAAAGTTCCAAGGCGTCCTCCCTGCTCTTCACCATCATTATACCCAGATGCAGATGAAAACATGCGAACTGTCTGTCTGTGTCCCCAGTCCCTTCCCAAACAAGATGCTGATCTGTAGGACACGTGGCAGGTTAAGTCAAACCAGAAGAGGTGATTGAATAAAAAAGGGAATGACACTTAGGGTATAAAGATCTCATAATAAATATAATATGTAAATTATATCTTGCTTTATGATGTAAAATATACATTGTTTGCGCTAGAATAGAAATGATTCCTTTTCAATAAAAAGAAGAAGGATACTACTATGCGGTCTTTTGTTATATACATTTGAGTCTGCTGATTCTTTTCTCTTTGGACTTCAAAAATAAGTCTGCTAGGACCTAAGGGTACTTGCCGGGAAGAGCGAAGGTAAGAGGGATTTGTGAACAGAACTTTCATCGGAGTGTGGTAGCACTTCTTAAAAATGCAAATAGTCTATTCCTCAAAAGCAAAGACAATGGTGGGAGGGAGAGGGGATATTTATTGGCATAATGCGTAAAGGGACACTTTTATGAGAATTTAATTTTCACCCATTTCTTTAGAATCCATAATACCAGCTCTATATGACAAAACAGACAAAATAGCACACACATTTATTTTAGAATAAAGAAGTAAGAGAGTAAAATTTAAGCACCTACTGTGCTTAGCACTGGGTGTGTGGTATGGGGGTGGGGCATATGTTCTGTTTTCATATAGATTAAGATCCGATTTAAAAGGGAAGTACGTGATGAACCAACGTATGCGACAGTCAAGACAGCAAGTGAAGGTGTCAAACGAATAGAGCAGACAAGAGTCCAGAAGGAAGAAAGAAACACTGAGCTGAAGTGAGAGAGGGTTTCATGGAAGAACTGGGGCTCGTTTAATCATCTAGGACTGGGAGGACAGGAGGTGTTGCCTTCAAGTCAGAGAACAGAAAACGGATAAACGTGGGGACACAGGAAGGAGGAATTTGTGTTCGGGGACCATGACAATATGGGCCCAGATGGAATGGAGGGCTTGTTTTGAATCTACGTGGAGGAAAACACTGGAGATAGAAACTGAGCCTTCATCTTGCAGAGTATGGTGTGTCGGGACAGAGGAGTTTGGAATTTTGCTCAGGCCATAGAAATCCACTAAAAGTTATTAAGTAGGAAAAAAAGTCATGCAAAAAATACTACTACGGCAGGATTGCTGTAAGAAGAAGAGAAGCCAGAACAGAACAGGATCTAGAAGCAGAACAGTTAGAAGGGGGACAAAAAGCAAAGGTTGAATAGGGAACATCTTGCAAGGAAAGAATCAACAAGACTTTATGGCAGGAAAAAGAGAATAGAGTCTAAGATAATAATAAATTAAAAAGTGGGAACTAGGAGAAGGGATCACAGACAAAACTGACAAAAACCAACAGAAACGGGAGACCCTGTGAGAGAAGGCAGTAATTGCAGTTTTAAGTACGTTAACTGAATTTGAAAACAACAAAATGTAAGTTAAGATATGAAAGCTTGGCTTGAAACCAAGGTCAAGGATGGAGATAGAACTTTGGGATTCATCATTAAGGAGGTGATACCTTGAGGTACAAGAATGAACGAGTTTTTCGAGAGGAGAGAGCGTCCTTGTGCTTCCACTGGAAGCGCAGTGGACCCTTGAACAACACACTTTTGAACTGCCCAGGTTCACACCAATGTGGATTTTTTACAGCACAGGACTGTAGGTATATTTTCTCTTCCTTATGATTTTCTTTCTTTAAAAGACTTCATTTATTTGAGAAAGAGACAGAGAGCACAAGGAGGGGGGATAAGGGATAGAGGGAGAAGGAGACACAGACTCCCCACTAGCAGGGAGCCCAATGCAGGGTTCAGTCCCAGGACCCTGAGATTGTGACCTGAGCCAAAGCCGACCCTTAACCAACCGAGCCACCCAGGTGGCCCTTTATGATTTTCGTAATAACATTTTCTTCTGTCTAGCTTACTTTATTATAAAGATACGGCATCTAATACATGCACAGAATTTGTGTGGGAAGACTTTTTGTGCCCTTGGTAAGGCTTCTCGTCAAGAGCAGTTGTTAGTAGCTAAGTTTTAGGGGAGTGGAAAGTTTCACATGGATTTTTGACTGCACCGGGGATGGCACCCCGACCCCATGTGGTTCAGAGGGTCATCTGTAGTTTCAGCCCAGGGAGGAAGGTCCGACTCTGCAGAACACGTAGCGAGGTGACAGCTGCTGAAGGCCGTTGGAAGGAGCTGTTTGAGAAGCAGGAGGAAGACCAGCTTGTTGGCTTCCCCAGAGTTAAGGAAAGAGGAGTCTCTGAAGAGAAGAGAGTGTTGAGTATGGTCAGATGCTGGGGAGCAGACCAGCGTCACTGGGGGTGGAGGAAAGGCCACTGGATGCATGACTTTCTTGAGTATGTTTACTGTGGTGCTGAGGGAAGAAGACACATTTTGACCAGTCATGGTAAGAATGAGTTCCTTAAAAAATGAAAGTGGAAGCCGTGACTCATAGACTACTTGCTCGAGAACCTTTGGCATCGAAAGTCTATGAATAAGGATTCTTTGAGCTGCAGGTGGTAACTGGTTCAAATCACAAGGGCTGTATTTAAAACCCACGGGGGTGCCCACTGGACCCAAAGTACGACTGCTGGAGCCGAGCCGCTCCTTGGGTCCCAGAGGCTGGAATGAGGCCGCACCCCTAGACAAGCCAAGGTCTGTATGCCCTACCCCGGAGCCCACCGGCGCTCTTTTGATGGTGTCTGGCCTCTGGGCAATGAGTCTGCAGCGCCAGCCGGATGTGCGGACCTGGAACCTGCCGTCCTCACCGTAGACCACGCTTCAGGCACTTCTGATTGAGGCTCCCTGTCCCGGTAATCTGGAGCCCACTTTCAGGGCCCCATGGGCCTCTCTTACTGTGACTGCTGTTTGCGGGGGGTCACGGTGTGTAGCCAGAGCTCGGTGAACACAATGCCGTTGCCACCCGTGTAGGTGGAGGTCTACTTTGGGTGCAGGATGGGCTGACGTGGAAAGGGAAGTGAGCGGGACACAGGTTGGGCTTCTAGGATCTGACCATCCCCGCAGTGCCATATTCTGGGAAGGAATTCCAAATAGTTCGAGAATTCTACATGTCAGCCTGAGTTTCCAGGTCAATATGGAAGTATGTTCATTAAGAGAAGAGTGTCGGACATAATTTGTTGAATAGTTTGCTAGCTTGATTGATAACAGAAATGTCTGAATATAAACGTGGATTTTCATTTGTACTCTTGCCCGGACGGCGCCCAGTGGAGGAGCACCACACACCTCTTTTAAGATCTGGCCTGGTTAGCTTTTGGTTCACTTTCTGGATATCCCATTAAACAGAAACCAATACCAGAAATCTTGTTGAGACGTAATTCTTGAATGTAGATCCATCTCGGCCTCACTATTTTTTTTTTTTTCCTCTCTGAACAGGACTCAGAGCTCTGCTTATTCCTAAGGCCTCAGTTTACTTCTCCCATGGGACAGGCTCAGAAGGGTTTTGAAAAAAGTTAACTTGCCTCCTCTACTCAGCATCATCTCAGTATAAAGGGCTTTATGGCCGACGGGGTCCTGACACTTTGCATCGGGCTTGTGGGGGGATGGGACAGCAGAGAGGTTTGGGAAGGGGCCGAGAACGACGACTTCCAGTCATTTCTCTAGCTCCTTTTAAGCCCCTGTAATTCCCACTGTGTCTCAAACCTTCTGACTCTGCTAGAAAAGAGGGAAGTCTTACATTTTGCAGAGTTTGCTATTGTCTGACCCTTGGGAGGCTTGGAGGCCTGGCAGTGGGTAAAGATCCGCCCTGGTCTACCGAGTACCTCAGGTCTCCCGGTTCTCGATTTCAGGGCCTGTAACAAACAATGCCCCGCTTCTGCCCAGCAGTTTCTATATGGTCGGGTCCACTTCAGTTGCAAGTGGCAGAAACCCAGCTCAAATTAGGCGGTGATGGTTTAATCAGAGGATTTGCTACGTGGATGGGGGTAAGTCAGAGAATGAAAGGAGGAGCTCTAGGAACTAGGGTAGCTCTGAAAACCCCAGGCAACAGAACTGAGAACCGACATCCGCAGAACTCTGTCTGCCTCTCAGCTCTGCGTGCGAGTTTTCTGCACGTAGCCGGGAAAGCAGCTACCGCGGGACGCAGCCCCCATCCATTGCACTTGGGAAGGAAGATCAGAGAAACAAGCCCCTGTTACGAAAATCCTGGGGGAGGACTCTACGGTCCTGATTTGTTTCGGGGGCATCCATGACCCAGACATCGTGTCCTGTGGGTCGAGAGGGATTGAGCACCCAGAGCAGGGCGCCTGCTGGTTTCAGGTGCTGCTTGGGTACCAACACGATTGCTCTTGTCCCCACCTCTAGCTCCGGGCACTGCAGCAGCGCTCAGCCGCCGGGCCGTTTCAACTCTGGAGGCCGTGTTTTAAAAATGGTAAAGCAGCAGTCAGCCTTGGACCCTGAAAAGTGACTGCAGGAAGCAAAGGTACAACCCTTGCTGGCCAGGAAGCATCTTGGAGTGTTAGATGACAGAGCAATGGAGTTCTGCTGCGTTGAACCGTTACACAACAGGGCCTATTTCTGACTGCAACCTAGCCCCGCCTAACTGGTTCACCTCCTTCCTCTTTCTCCTCTCTTTCCCCAGTTGTTCCCTCCCTCCTCCCTCCCTGCCCTCTTTCCTTCCTTCCCTCCCTTCCTTTCCTTCCTGTTTTCTATACTGCCTGCATTTCAAGATGTTTCTTATATCTCATAGCCTTGTAGCTCTCCCTGACCACATATTCTAATTCTCGCACACTGGACGTTATATGGTTATCCATATAATGGATCTTGTGCCTTTTGGATTACTCCTAATAAAGTGATTAAATGTAATAGTAAATTAATACACTAAAAAACATTTTCAGTAAATTAATGCCTAACACTGTGGGCTTCCTGGAAAATAACTTCCAAAATGTTATTCTAGTTCTAAAACAGCAGCATTCCTGAAAGGAAGATAGCCAGGTCTTCTACAAATTGAAGGCATCTGAAAACTATTTCTTAGAGTCATATATTTATTTGCTTAGTGTCACTCAGTTAAGAATAGGTAAATTAAGGCCAACAAAACTGGACAGCTAGAGAAACTCACACATGAGCATGGGAAGACAGGAACAAAAATGTTCATTGCAGAATGGTTTATAAAAACAAAATTTTGGAAATAAACGAAATGTCCATCAATGGGAGAATAAATAAGCTGTGATATATTCATATAATGGAAAACTATTCAGAAATAAAAAATGAATGAGTGAACCATGGCTACACATGTCCACTTGCACAGCTCTCAGAAACATAGCTTTAAGGAGAAAAAGTAAGTTACAGAAGACTGTGTGACACTGTTTTATGAAGTTTAAAAATGCACTCTAAATTATATATTGTTTGTGAACATGAATGTATGTGGTAAAAATATAAAAAGATGCATAGGAATGAAAAGCAATTTCAGAATAATAATTTCAGAAAAAGCAACTTCTGAGTAAGGAGACAAGGGACTGAATTGGAAAGGGCCCCCTGGGTGCTCCGAACATATCTGTAATATCTTATTTCTTTAAAAAAATATGAGAAACAAAGAGGACAAGTATTAAAGTTTGATGAAAGCTGTGTGGTAAGTACAGCATGTTCATGATATTGATCTCTCTACTTTTCTGTGAATATTATATTTCAAAATGTGTTAAATGTGGAAAGAAAAGAACGTGTATGTATATCTTACCGCCTCCGCAGGCGGAGATGGGAGATTGAGGTGGGTGTGTTTGTATAATCCCAGATTTTGTTGTAGCCAAGTAGAGAGGAAAGTGGTCATAGTACATTTTTTTAGAGGACAAAAAAAAAAAAAAAAAAAAAAAATCCCGCATATAACTTAACTCACCTAATTGAGCTTCGAGGTATAGAAGGGTTGATGTCTCTGAAAGATTTCTACCAAAAATATCTCCCTTGGTTTACTACTGGACCTAAATTTGTACCTTCAGAGAATGGGTTTCCAGGAGTCTCCCACGATCTGGGCTGTATGAGGTGACCCATGCCCTGAAGTTATCATTAGCCATTTTTTATCATTCCTGCATGATCTTGAAAGACTAGGACATAGTTTTTGTTTGTTTGTTTGTTTTTTGGTTTTTTTTTTTAAAGATTTTATTTATTTATTTGACAGAGAGAGAGAGAGATCACAAGTAGGCAGAGAGGCAGGCAGAGAGAGGAGGACACAGGCTCACCACAGAGCAGAGAGCCTGATGTGCGGCTCGATCCCAGGACCCTGAGATCATGACCTGAGCCGAAGGCAGAGGCTTAACCCACTGAGCCACCCAGGCACCCCTAGGACATAGTTTTAAGACACGGAATGGGGAAAAAGAGGGAAGAGAAGAGTGTGTGTGTGTGTGTGTGGTCTGAGAGTCCCGCTGCAGAACAGCACTCAGACAAGATCTCTGCAGAGGAGAACTAAAGGGGGTACCATGATGTAGTGACACAAACATGGGCCTTGTTTCCGGTCCCTGCTTAGTTACTAATCTGCCATGTAATCTCGGGAAGTTGCTCCTGTCCTATATGTATTTTTCTTCTTTGTAAAGTGATGACCTGCCTCACAGATTGGGGGAAGGATTAAAGAAAACACATACACAAAGCACTGATAGCCTACTTGAATCACGTTGTGGATTTCCTTGTCTTTCTGTACGATCAAGGGACAACTGAGCTCCAGGGAAGAGAGCCCTGGGATGTCATCAGGTGGCCCAGGCTCTCTGTGTGGCACCAAAGCAGAAGAAATTCAAGGATGAGGAAAGTGTGGCAGCGAGAAACGGAGGAGGGAAAATGCAGAAAGGAAAAGAAGGAACACGTAGTTTAGAATGTGTGTGACTGCCTGCTCTTCCCAAAAGTATACACAAGATGGTTTTCCGTTTGCCTAGATACTCTTACAGTTGAGGTATCTTGGGGCGCCTGGGTGGCTCAGTCGGTTAAACGGTTGCTTGGGCTCGGGTCGTGATCTCAGGGTCCTGGGATTGAGCCCTGCATTGGGCTCTCTGCTCAGCGGGGAGCCTGCTACTCCCCATCCTTCTGCCTGCCGCTCCCCCGGCTTGTGTAGGAGATCGCTCTCTCTGTCAAATAAATAAAGAAAGAAAATCCTTTAAAAAAAATTGAGGAGTCTTTACAGGCAATAATGTAGCAACTTCTTTCTAGATATGTCTCCTGAGACAAGAGAAACAAAAGCAAAAATACACTATTGGGACTTCATCAAAATAAAAACTTCTACACAACAAAGGGAACAATCAATAAAGCTGAAAGACAACCTACAGAATGGGAGAAAATGTTTGCAAATGACGTGTCTGATAAAGGGCTAATATCCAAAATATTTTTTAAAAAGTACACAACTCAACACCCAAGAAACAATAATCCAATTAAAAAATGGGCAGAAGGCATGAATAGATATTTCTCCAAAGACATACAGATGACCAAAAGACACATGAAAAGATGCTCAACATCACTGATGAGCCCACACCTGTCGGAATGGCTAAAATCAACAACACAAGAAAACAGACTTTGGCAGGGATGTGGAGAAAGGGCAACCCTCTCACGCTGTTGACGGGAATGCAAACTAGTGCAGCCACCGGGGAAAAAAGTGTGGAGGTTCCACGGAAAGTCAAAAATAGAGCTACCCTATGACCCAGCATTTGTACTGCTGGGTATTTAGTCAAATACAAAAGTATTAATTCAAAGGGATACATGTAGCCTGATGGTTAGAGCAACATTATCTGCAAGAGCCAAATTACGGAAACAGCCCAAGTGTCTGTCAATTGATGAATGGATGAAGATGTGGTATTTATATATATATGTACACGCACACGCATATATATGTATACATATGTAATTTAATATTCCGTTGTGTGTGTGTGTGTGTGTGTGTGTGTGTGTATAATGGAATGTTACCCAGCCATAAAAAAGAATGAAATCTTGACATTTGCAATGACATGAAGAGAGCTAGAGAGTATCATGTTAAGCAAAATAAATCCATCAGAGAAAGACAAATACTATATGATTTCACTAATATTGGAATTTAAGAAACGAAGCAAATGCGCAAAGGACAAAAAAAAAGGAGAGAGAGAGGCAAACCAAGAGACAGACTCTTAATCATAAAGGACGAACCAAGGGTCAGCAGAAGGAAGGCGAGTGGGGGTTGTGTTGGGTGGTCGGCAGGGATTGAGTGCGCACTTACTGTGATGAGCACAGGGCGACACACGGAAGTGGTGAGTCACTATGTACACCTGAAATGAATATTGCATTGTGTGTTAACTGAAATTTAAATAAAAACTTTTTAAAAATTGACTTTTTTTTGGTGTGTGGTTTTTTGTTTTTGTTCTTTGGAGTTTTTTGTGTGTTTGTTTTTGTGTTTGCCTTGAATACAAAAATGGCACTCAAAAGTTCAGAAGCCCTTTCTCCCATCCCAGAGGAAATCCTACAGAACAATGACTGAGGAGTTCTGATGAATTCCTCGTTCCTCTTTGGTTACACAAAGAGCTCAGACATAAAGCAGCAGGGCACAGAGCTCGTTTTTGAGGGAAGACTGTGTTTTACTTCAGTTCCTTCTCCTTACTGTCTCCTGACTGTGTGATGCTCCTTCTTCTCAGGGAGGAGGTGTTTGATGACAGTCTGCTAGAGACTCCCTTCAGCCTGGGTGGCACTCCCTATTTCTCCTGATTCCCAACCTCTCCCTTCCTGACTCCAAGCGAGTTTCAAAGCGTCTGTTTAGCATTTGCTGTTTTTGAGTCACCAGGGGAAAAGGCATCACCACGGAGGCCTAGAAATGATTGTGGAACGTCCCTCTCCAAGACTCAAAAGACTGAAGTCTGGGCTGTTTCCCATACGACCTGCTGTCTCTGTCACTGGGAACCTACCTCAGGCCCTGCCCTCTCAGGAGACAATGTGCCTCTTTCCCATCTCACCCCAACATCAAATAAGTGGCTAGTGGTCAGATGGGATTGCATTTCCTACAACTAAGCGCTGTTGACAGGAGATGCATAAAACACAAGGATAATTTGAAGAGAATATAAATCAGATGAGTATTAGACCAAAGAAACTTGGCTTTTCCATATTAATAAGAGATAACATAGATGTTAAGGCAAAGAGCACCATTAGGGATAAGAATGATGAAAAGAACAATTCAACATGAAGCCATCACAATTTTAGATAACACTTAGCAACATGTAATGATGTAGCCTTAAAATTTATAGTATATAAAATGACAGAACTATAAAAAGAAAGGTAAAAATCTGCAATCACAATTGGAAATTTTAACATACTTCTCTTGGTAAATGATAAAGAAGATTAAAAACTAGAAAGCTTATAGAAGAGTTGAATAAGACTGCTACCAATCTTGATCTTTATGAATATTGATAATATAATTTTTAAATAACACAGAACTCATTATATAGACTACCTTTTTATCAGAAATTGATTACATTGATTAATATCATTAACCAAAGAAATATCATGGGGAAGTATCATGGACCATGTATGAAAGTCATAGACATCAGAGGTATTCCAGAAGTATAGGTCCAGAAAAGCCAGGAGACACTTTAGGTAAAACCACTGACTGATTCTTACTGATTCTGCTGAAATTTTCTCTGCTAAGAGACAGTTGGTTCTAGGAGTCCAAAACAGGAAATGTTCTCTTATCCTGTCTCCAGATGCAGCCTCACCAATCTGAGTGATGTTTACTGTTGTAAGTGATTTCTACATTTCGTTCTAAGTTTGAGTCAGATAGCTACATGAGGATAATTTTTAAATGTCGTTTTTACATGACTCTGATGTATTTTCACTGACTGAGTGGCACGGTCCCAAAATTAGCAAGGTGCCAGCTTCTGGTAGTGAGCTGGGTACACCAGGGGGACATGCCAGCTCTCAAGTTTCTTTGAGTTTCCAAGCCTTTTATGGCAAAATGCAACTCAGAAAAGAAAAAGAAACCAACATATTTTGCTGACTGGGTAGTTCTATCACATGGACTTCAGGACAAAGCCATCAGTGTTGATGAATTTCCCTAATTATGCTTTAGACCCTGACACACCATTTTGAGAGTGGCCCCACATCGTGCTGGCCAGTTTGAACTCTAAAAATTGTCCAATTGCTAAAGCAAACATGCTCCAGGTTTTCCAAGGAAAATAATCTATTTTCCAATTTCCTGTGCTCCATCAGGGTGCAAAACATAAAATAAGCCAAAATTCCTCCACAGTGGGCTTGCAGTCTTAAGAAGACCATTATTTTCTACACAGAAAGTCAAATATTTTTTCCAGAACCAATTTTCTTACTGACCACATTGAGTATTGAGAAATCAGGGAGAGCCTTCTTGGGAAAGACTGAACCAAAGGAGGAATTTGGCTTTAGAAAACAGGAAGTGGGTTTCTATTGCTGTGCGTGGCCAAGAGAGAATATGACTTCTAGACCGCATTGTCAAAGGTGTGTGAATTGTCTCTAAAGACAGTCAGTACTCCTGAGTCTGACCTAAACCAAGGCAAGTCTTACCCATTACTCCTCCTTTAAGGACAAAGCTCTAGGATAATCTTGACGGACTTTACTGCATCTTCTCTCTTTTCAAGGAAAAGGAGATCAAGTTGGGAAAGATCAGCTCAACACTTCTAAGAAGTCTTTAGTACAAACATATTTCATCCATTAGGGTAATGTTTTCCTCAGGCTTGTCCAGGAATAAATCCCAACCTTCTCCCCCTTCAGATCCCAAAGACACAGCTGATTTGTTTTCAGTTGGGGCAATGAAATGTTGAAATGGGAAACACATGTCCATTGGGTCTGGAGAGGACAGGCTAGGAAGCGTCTTGTTTATGAGGCCCCCACTCAGCAATAATCTGACGGCCCCAAAAAGACCGAACAAGCAACCAGCAATTAACTCCTAAATAATAGCTCTTCCTGGGAAGACAGTGGATTTTAAGTCTCTGTAGAACCCTCATTATCTAATATGAGGCTTAACGGGTTCCTTATTTAAAAACAGGAAGTGCTTTTAGAAACCTTGCTTAATTGTTGCCCTTCTCTTTCTTGGAACAGAAATAACTGGACTAAGCGCTCCACCCGGACGCTTGTGACCCTGGATCCCTGCCCGTCGCAGGTAGTGCACCACTAAAATTCCCACCGAAAGTTCTCCCAGTGTGTCGTTTACCTTTATAGTCTTTTGTAAAGACTATCCCAAATGCATCCCAAAGAAATGCATCCCAAAGAAAATCGGCTGAGAAGTCGGGAAAATGGAAAGAAAAGTATTATCTCCTGAGAGAATTAGACTCAGTAAGCCATGCAGAGAAGTTGCTGAGTCAAAGAAATCTCAGGAAATGGGGACCTGTCAGGGGAGGCAGTGTAAGGGCCGCATCCTCTGTACCAGGATGAGAGCGCCCAGGAGGGATCAGCGTCAGATCAGCCTTGTTTGTGTCCCCTGCACGGGACGAGTGTGTTTGGGGCTCTGTGTGCTGCTGACAGAGACTTGCTCCTGGAAACAGTGCAAATACAGAAAGTTTAATCAGATGGAATATTTTATGCAAATTTTACAAATAGTGTTTCCAGAAACAACAAGGTGGGAGGTGAAATAGGTCCTTCGTTGATAATTCTGACATATGATTCTCTTTACTGCTGCTGCCCTTGTTAGAAGAGCTAAACGTCACGTTACTTAAATAATTCCCAGTAGTGTTTTCTGGTGGTTCCTACTGTTTGACTATTTGCTATAGACTATGGTTCTTTCTGGTACCACCAGACTTAATATCTCTTATTTATTAACAATAAATATTGATAAATTAATAATCAATAATGAATACATCTATTAAACGAACACTTTTTAGAGAACCACGATGAGTAAAGAGTGTAAAGAATGTTGGAAGGATTTTAAGAATAACTTACGACTATCAGAATTCCCAGGAATTCCGATTTCTTGATCCCAAATCCCTAAGATTAATATCTGTTGGGAAGGTAGACCACTGGCCGTGGATAAATTTAGGAAGAAATCACATCTAGAATGGAATCCTGGGGCTCTGGTGTTCCACGCTCTAGCAAAGAATGGTGAAAATGTTATGAATTTGGGAACCGGAAAGTCGGATGTAAACCTTCCTGCAGAAACTTGCCCTGCAGGCAGTCTCAGGGTGGCCACTTGCCAATAGAGATAAACTAACACTTCACTGGAAGGTCGATAAGATCATATAAGATTAGGAATTCCACTTTGCGCTTTTAAAAGAACTATAGATAAATACAGGGTGTAAATTTGGGCCGCTGTCCCTAGAGACCGTTGCTAAAATTTTGCATGCACAAAGCTGGGAAGGGCAACAATGGGTGGAAAGCTGACTGGAAATTGGTAGAAGCAGCTTTGCGTCCAGCTCCAAGTTCTCTGGCCCTCGTAAGGCGTCTTCTCCCTCTGCAAAATAGGGTCAGGAAAGGCTGTGGTGAGCCGCTGCTGACGGACTGTGAGATCCTGGTGATTCCTGGAGACGGCCTCCAACCAGGCTCCAGGTTCAGCAGACTTTCCTTCTCATTACTGGAAAATCTTGTACCAGATGAGCAGGAAAGCCCAAAAAAGGGATCAGCTAAAACAGAAAATCAAAGGTCAGATGTGGCCTAAGGATGCTACCCAAATAGTGGGGCCTTAGGATGACGTAACCATCCAGCGTTTCCACTGCTTCCAAACTTCTGTCACGTGAACACCATTTTATGCTTTCTACAACATCTGCATACCATCCCTACTCTTATTTACTTAATATTTTTCTTTAATTCAATCCAATTTTTAACTGAGCCTTGTCCCAAACAATAATAAACATGAAGTTATTGATTGATGTGCAAATTGTATTTCCCTAAAGCATACTTGCATAACTATTACATGCATCATAACACGCGGGTACATAACCACCACACTACACAAGTGTCCATCTGCGCACCATCTAAAATCAGCTTGTCTGGGGCGCCTGGGTGGCTCAGTGGTTAAGCCTCTGCCTTCGGCTCAGGTCATGATCTCAGGGTCCTGGGATCAAGCCCCACATTGGGCTCTCTGCTTCGAGGGGAGCCTGCTTCCTCCTCTCCCTCTGCCTGCCTCTCTGCCTATTTGTGATCTCTGTCAAATAAATAAAAATAAAATCTTTAAAAATAAAATAAGATAAAATCAGCTTGTCTACCACTGAGCCATACTTTGGGAAAGAGTCATAAAGACTACTTTGCCCAGTTTACGAACGAAACCTGGAGGGAAGCACCTATCTTCAGCGAGTGAAGGGAACCCCTCTGGGAGACACACAGGCCATGCTCAGAAGGGCCCACGCTTGGCTTAATGCTCTGCTCTCACCTTCTCGGAATTCTTAATTTTTAAACAAGAAGCCTCACATTTTTGTTTTGCACCAGGTACTGCAAATCATAGAGCCGGCTCCAAAGGGACAGAGGAATATGAAAGGGTTGGCATCAGAGCATGGCTCAGTTGTGACCCTGAAATTCACTTTTCATCAACAATTTTTTGCAATGAATCACTAAGTAGTTACTAGAAAAACCACCACCCTTAAACTATGCAAGACATCCATGGATGACAAAAACGAAATGCTACAAATGGGGGGTTTTGGAAGGGAGGGGTGGGGGGGATGGGTGAGGTTGGTAGTGTGGACTAAGGAGGGCACGTATTGCGTGGAGTGCTGGTGTTATGCCTAAAAAACGAATCATGGAACACTACATCTGAAATGAATGATGTACTGCATGGTGGCTAACATAACATAATAAAAAAAAAGAAAAAAATTTTAAAAGATGCTAGATATTTATTATCTTGCATTAGAGCTTATAGTCAGGTAGGGAGGTCAAGATGAAATTCAGTAAAAATTTGATAATCTATGATTAAGAGCTAAACTCTGTGTTGTGGATAATTACAATGGTACTTTGGAAAAGAAAGCCATCTCTGAGGAGGTCATCACAGAGAAGATGTGAAAGGGAAAGGTCTGAGCCATTTGACATCACACAAATCTATTTTTAGAAATGTCTGTGTCAGGGCGCCTGGGTGGCTCAGTGGGTTAAAGCCTCTGCCTTCGGCTCAGGTCACGATCCCAGAATCCTGGGATCGAGCCCGCATTGGGCTCTCTGCTCAGCGGGGAGCCTGCTTCCTCCTCTCTCTCTGCCTGCCTCTCTGCCTACTTGTGATCTGTCAAATACATACATAAAATCTTTAAAAAAAGAAAAAGAAAAAGAAATGTCTGTGTCATAATAAATGGTACTTTTTAGGAGCCTCACTTAAAACATACCCAATTTGGGGCGCCTGGGTGGCTCAGTGGGTTAAAGCCTCTGCCTTCGGCTCAGGTCATGATATCAGGGTCCTGGGATCGAGCCCCGAATCTCACTGGGCTCAGGGATCCTGCTTCCCCTTACCCCCTGCCTTCCTCTGCCTACTTGTGATCTTTGTCTGTCAAATAAATAAATAAAAATCTTTAAAAAAAAAAAAAGAAATGTCTGTGTCGACCCTCTCATATAAAACCCTTCACAGTCTAGACTCAGCCTTTCTTCCCGGTTTCTTTTCTGACCAGTTTCCCCAAATACAGACTTGTCTCTAAAATTTATAAAGCCCAGGTCAAGGGCATCCGTGGAGGCTCACACCGCGTGCATTTAGGTGTTCCAAGTTATCAGGCAAGGTAACGGTCTGTGAAATAATGCGCGACACTGGTATCCGACCTTCAGAGCGATCTGCCGGCTGGCTTCCAAATTACACTTCCTGCACCCTTGGGAGTCCCACTCTGAAGTGGGTGGGTGGGGAGAGCTGGCTCCCAGCCCCAGCGGCAGCCCGCGCCCCTTGTCTTACTGCATCCGGCCGCCCGCAGTGCGAGTGACCGCAGCCCCGCGGCGCCGACTCCGTGCGCTCCGCGCTTGTCCACGCGCTGCCCGGCCGCTGCCCTCCGGCCTCATCTCCGCGTGGGGTGCTCGCCGCGATGGCATGCTTTGCCTTTGGAAGTGTAGATTTGGGGGAGAGGACCTTGCAAGCTCTCCACTAGGTTGGGGGGCCCTTTGGACAGGGGATTTTGGATCCTAAGAAAGCAGACTGTGGTCTGCGAAAGACAAAGAAAGGTAGGGTGACGGGGAGGGGGTGAGCGTGGGCTCCGGGTGAGCGTGTCCTCTCGCCCACGCGCTCCTTGGTTCATGGAAGGTGGACAGCTGGAGGCGCACCGCAGCCTGGTCCTCGGATGCACAGGACCTCGAGAAAGTACAGCCAATGTACCTCATGTTCTACGCCCCCTCCTGAGGGGTCATTTTCCCTGAAAAGCATTTTTTTAAGTATCTCTTTTGTCTTTATGTAGGTCACTCTGCCTTTCTTTTTCACCTGGAGCACCTATGTCTGCTCTGCTGAGGTATGATAAGACCTTGTTCAAAGGTCTCATCTTTGAAGCGTTGCAAACTTTCAGGCAGAGGCAGTCCATTTCCGCTTTGCTTCCCCTTGGCATTTTGTTTATGTCTCTGGGACAGATTTTATTACTCGCATTATAATTACTGTCTTCCTCTGTTGGACTGCAAGTGCTTTGTATATGTTTGGTCCCTTGTACAAAAACAGTGACGGGTGACACATAGTTTTCCCTCTAAGAAAGGTATTTACTGAGGGAATGAATGAATGAGACGCTCCTCTGGGCCCAAGTGTGCCATGTTACCCAAGAGTTTATTTATCTTGGGGCATGACCAGTCTCTACGAGTCTGTGTGAGTCTACGCACCAGCCTGCTGAGAACTGGAAATGCTCAGTCATCCGATGTTCGGTGCCACGTGGATGAGTCCTCAGATGATTGACTGAATTTTTCAGTTTTCATCAGAATGATTGGCATGGGGTGTGCCCGGCCTTGTGTCGCCCGGCCTCGTACCCCCGCCGCACTGTGTCCTCCAAGTTACTCTTGCATACTCGAGGACCCAGCCGGCTGGGAACGGGACGCAGCCTTCCTCATCACACGCTGCCCTTGCAAAAGCTGACAAGGTGAGTGCCAAAGGAGATTCCAGTCCATCAGTCCTCACTGTCATTAGCAAGTAGCATTTATTAGGCACCCACATGTGCAAAACACATTTTCAAATGAAAGACATCATGACAAACATTAGCTGATGAGATTTTTTTTTTTTAAGCCGTGGAATCAACTTTCCTGCAGCCTACCAAGCTGTTTTATGAGAATTCTGCCAAAAGGGAGTTGAAAGCATATACTACATTTTGCTTATTGACGTTTCCCGCACTTCACGGAAGTCCTCTGTTTCCCCAATTGCCTGCCTCTGGTTATGCCTTTTCCTTGCCTTTTATCCCAAACTCCGTTCACTGAGCGTGCTTGTTAGTCTCTGCTGCCCGGCAGGGCTCACTGGGATTGAGTGGAAACATGGCACATGGGGAACCAGCAGCCCCAGCTCCCGCTTGCCTGTGTCACCGGTGATTGGAAGAAAATCACTGACCTTAAATGCCTGTTACAGAGCTGCTGGGAGAATGAACGAGTCCTGCCTGAGGAAAAACACTTTGCAAACTCTTCAGGAATACAAAAGCAGTAGGGCTGTGTTGTTATCTGCCTTAGGTACACCTTTCCATGTGACTTGGGGTGTTGGTTCTCTTCTGAAACAATCCGCGATGGTGTCTGAGCCATTGTGCTCTAGGGTGTCCAAACGCAACAACAGAATAATGTAGTCAGAAGAGCTGAATGGTGATTGTGAGGGTAGAAAACAGGATACCCTTAATCTCTGGACACAGACTGAGGGCTGCTGGGGGGTTGGGGAGAGGGACGGGGTGTCTGGGTGATGGACACTGGGGAGAGTATGTGCTGTGGTGAGTGCTGTGAATTGTGTGAGCCTGATGATTCACAGACCTGCACCCCGAAACCAATAATACTTTGTATGTTAATAAAAAAAATCAATAGTATATTAAAAAAAAAAAGAAAGAAAACAGGATCATCTTTTAAGCACAGATGGGAAGTTAGAGACTCAACCTTTTCCATAGTTTTCTGAGGAGATTCCAGGACTTCTGATGCAGATTCCAAAGCTCAGTGCCATGCGCTCCTTCCAGATTCCAGCCGCCTGCTCTGTCCTCCTCCAGCCATAGCTTTCCCTTAGGGGTTTTTTAAACATGAGACCTAATTTTTCATGTGCTTTTATGTGGCTTTCATGATGGAAAAGCTGCAGAGCATCAAAGAATCAGCTTAAGCCGGTGCATCCGAGTGGGGCTATCCCACGCGCTGGCCGTGGGGTCGCTGTAATGGAGCAGGCCAAGCGCCGCTCTCCCATGTGGTGCTGCGATGAAAGGGGCCGGCCAGCAAACACAGGATGGCTCTTCTTTGAAGCAGTGGCATGGGTACATGTGTCCTACTGATTTTTTCTGAACACACATATTTGGCCAGCTGGTTTCCTCACCTTCCGGAGAAATCTGACAACATAGACTTTTTTTTTTAAAGATTGTATTTATTTATTTGACAAACAGAGATCACAAGTAGGCAGAGAGGCAGACAGAGAGAGAGGGGGAAGCAGGCTCCCTGCCGAGCAGAGAACCCGATGTGAGGCTCAATCCCAGGACCCTGAGATCATGACCTGAGCCAAAGGCAGAGGCTCAACCCACTGAGCCACCCAAGCGCCCCCCCCCTTTTTTTTTAAACAGACTTTATAAAGCCCTACATCAGGGGAAAGATATAAGCCCTTAGAAGAGAACGGACAGGTAAGATGCAGAAAAGATACTTCTTAGTTGAGAACTGGTCAGAGGAAGGCCGAGGCGCTGAAGGACGCAGCTATTTTAATTGCACAACAATACCACACGGTGGCTCCAGAAAGAGCTGCACAAGAGGGCAGAGTGTCTAAAACCGGTTTCCATCCCACAGTACCTTTCTCCGAGGCATTGGGAGAATTTCACAAAAACAAGTGCCGTTCAAAATAGAAACTGTGCTGAAGATTTGAAACAGCTTCTTAAATATTGCAAAGAAATATTTTAAACTGTTATATTTTATCGGACCTTCTCCGATGGTCCCCAGGTGGATGGGGGGCCTCAGCCCCCAGTGTGTCTGGTAATTGCCCACTTTACCTGTCTTGCTGGCCCAGTGGGCGGTATATCCTCTGAAGGACAGGCTAATGTGCTGGAAAGATCTGTGAGCCAGCTGCCTTTGCCCAGGTTTAGCGGGAAATCATGTACATATTAGACTCAGTTTCCCAACCAGAAAGGTGGGGATCAAAATAAGTACTTCAGAGCGCCATTGCCAGGAAGCTAAGGTCAAGGGCAAACAGTGCCTACTGTAACCAGGTACTTAATCCACAGTTGTTGAATGAAGAGAAGATACGTCTGCAGAACACCTGCATGCACTTTTCAGTTTGAAATCTGTGACTTCAGGGCGTTTTCAAAAATGCAATTTAAAGAGAGCTAGTACAATAAAATTCCTTCTTTTTATACCCTTTTTGTCCTGTCTTTTGCTCTTCTCTCTCAACACTTTTTTTTTAAGATTATTTATTTATTTATTTATTTGACAGACAGAGATCACAAGTAGGCAGAGAGGCAGGCAGAGAGAGAGGAGGAAGCAGGCTCCCTGCTGAGCAGAGAGCTGGATGCGGGGCTCGATCCCAGGACCCTGGGATCATGACCCCAGCCACAGGCAGAGGCTTAACCCACTGAGCCGCCCAGGCGCCCCACTCTCAACACCTCTTGAGGAAGAATCTCCTTATACTGGGCCCACATAACTCTTCTAACCTGTGTTTTTGCTCTTTCATCTTACTACACATGCAAATATGCTCATTGATTCATGACTTTAAAAACGTTCTCTTGACCTGCAACTCCACCAAACCGATCTTTCACCTTTCTCCATTTTACTATCAAAATTCTCAAATTAACTTTCTTCTTCCATCTCTTTACTGTGAAGACATACTACAAACTTCAAAACCACTTTATTACTCACTATACCACAGAAACTATACTCCTGAATATCTCCAATGACTCTGTAATCACTAGCTTTCATGGACTTTCAAAATCTTATTATTTTATTATTTTTTAACCTTGGTAGGAATAAAGATTTTATGTTCTAGATCCAGAGTCACAGCTTATTTGTTTTAAGATATCAAATGAATCCACTAAGATATCAAATTTGAGTCTTTAGACCCAAATTTCTAATACATATATACTTTTCCAACTTGTGAAAATACAGTGAAATAGGGGTATATAAACATTCTTTGAAAATGGTAAAGTATTGTACTCATATTAAGAATTATTCATGAGAAAATTATTCACAATAATTAGTGATCATTCACAAGAAAAAGATCTGGAAAGAACAAAAATACATGGAGGTTAAATAATATGGTACAAGACAATTAATGAATCAACCAAGAAATCAAAGATGAAATCAAAGCATACATGAAGACAAATGAAAATGAAGACACAATGGTCCAAAATCTTTGGGATGAAGCAAAATCTGATCTAGGAGGGGAGTTTAGAGCAATAAATGCCTACCTCAGGAAACAAGAAAAATCTCAAAAAAAAAAAAACAACAACAAACCCCCCCCCAAAAAAACAAACCTTATAACTAAAAGAGCCAGACACAGAGTGTACTCAAATGAACAAAATCATAAATGAAAGAGAATAACTCACACTACAGAAATATAAAGGATTATAAGAGAATATTATGAAAAAGTATATGTCAACAAATTAGACAACCTACAAGAAATGGATAAATTCCTAGAAATATATAAACTTCAAAACTGAGTCAGGAAGAAATAGAAAATTTGAACACACCAATTACCAGCAATGAAAATGAATCAAAAAAATAAAAAAAGTCCCAACAAACAAAAGTCCAGGACCAGACAGCTTCACAGGTGAATTCTATCAAACATTTAAAGAAGTTAATACCTATTCTACTCAAACTATTTCAAAAAAATAGAAGAGGAGGGAAAGCTTCCAAACTCATTCTGTGAAGCCAGCATTGCCCTGAACAATACTGGATAAAGTTTACTGATAATGATCAATAAAAAGAGAACTATAGGCCAATATCTCTGATGAACAGAGATGCAAAAATCCTCAACAAAATATTAGCAAGCCAGATCTATCAATACATTAAAAAATCATTCACTATGATCAAGTGGGATTCATTCCAGTGGATACAAGGGTGGTTAAATATTTGCAAATCAATCAGCATGATACACGACATCAGTAAGAAAAACAATAGGAACCATATGATCATCTCAGTAGATGCAGAAAAAGCATTTGGCAAAGTGAGACATCCATTCATGATAAAAGCCCTCGACAAAGTAGGTTTAAAGGGAACATACCTCAACATAATAAAGGTCATTTATGAAAAACCCACAGCGAACATCATGCCCCACAGGGAAAACTGAGAGCTTTTCCCCTAAGGCCAAGAACAAGACCAAGATGTACATTCTGAACACTTTTATTCATCCTAGTTCTGAAAATCCTAGCCATGGCTATCAGACAACAAAAAGTAATAAAATGCATCCAGATTGGTCAGGAAAAAGTAAAACTTTCACTATTTGCAAATGATATTATATATAGAAAACTCTCAAGACTCTGCCAAAAGACTACTAGGACTGATAAATTATTCATTAAGGTTGAAGGATACAAAATCAAAACACAAAAATCCATCGCATTTCTATACAACGATAATGAAGCAGCAGAAAGACAAATGAAGAAAACAATCCCACTTCCAATTCCACCCAAAATAATAAAATACCTAAGAGTAAACTTAACCAAGGAGATGAAAGACCTGTACTCTGAAAAATACAAAACACTAATGAAAGAAACTGAAGATAACACAGATAAATGGAAAGATATACCATGCTCATGGATTGGAAGAATCAATATTGTTAAAATGTTCATACTACCCAAAGAATTTACAGATTTAATGCAATCCCTATCAAATCACCAGCAACTTTCTCCACAGAACTAGAACAAAAATGTTAACATGTGACAGAACCACAAAAGACCCTCAGAAGCCAAAGCTATCTTGAAAGAAGAACAAAGCCAGAGGGGAACCTGTATTGTTCAGTCAGCTGAACATCTGACTCTTGATTTTGGCTCAGGTCATGATCTCACTAGCCCACCTCAGACTTCATGCTTCTCTCTATCTGTCTCCTTCTCCCTGTACCCCTCCCCTTGGTTCATGCATGCTTTCTCTCTAAAATAAATAAATGTGGGGTGCCTGAGTGGCTCAGTGGGTAAGGCCTCTGCCTTCTGCTCGGGTCACGATCCCAGGGTCCTGGGATCGAGCCCCACATCGGGCTCTCTGCTCAGTGTGGAGCCTGCTTCCTCCTCTCTCTCTCTCTCTGCCTGCCTCCACCTACTTGAGATCTGTCTGTCAAATAAATAAATAAAAATCTTAAAAAAAATAATAAATGCATCTTAAAAAAAGAAAGAAAGAAAAGAACAAAGCTGGAGAAATCACACTCCTAGATATCAGGATATACTTCAAAGCTATAATAATCGAAACAGTATGGCACTGGCACAAGATAGATGTATGGATCAATAGACCAGAATAGAGAGCCCAGAAATAAACCTATAATTACACGGTCAATTAATCTTTAGCAAAGGGGGCAAGAATATGCAATGAGAGAAAGACAGCCTCTTTAACAAACGGTGTTGTGAAAACTGGACAGCTACATACAAAAGAATGAAACTGGACCATTTTCTTACACTATACACTAAAGTAAACTCAAAATGGATTAAAGGTCTAAATGTGAGACCTGAAACCATAAAAACCTAGAATAAAGCACAGGCAGTAATTTCTCTGACATCAGCCATAGCAACATTTTTCTAGTTATGTCTCCTGAGGCAAGGGAAATAAAAGGAAAAATAAACTTTTAGGACTACATCAAAATAAAAAATAAGGAAACAATCAACAAAACCAAAGGCAACCTACTGAATGGAAGTGTCCATCAATAGATGAATGGATAAAGATATGATGTATGTACACACACACAAACACAGGAATATTACTCATAAAAAAGAATAAAATCTTACCATTGCAACAACATGGATAGATGGGGGATGTTATAATGCGAAGTGAAATAAGTCCATCAGTGAACACAAATATTGTACAATATCACTCAAAGGTGGAATTTAAGAAGCAAAACCAATGAACAGAGAAAAAAAGAGTCAAACCAAAAAACAGACTCTTAACTATAGAGAACAAACTGATGGTTACCAGAGGGGAAGTGGGTGGGGGATGGGTGAAATAGGTGAAGGAGATTAAGCTCCCTTATCTGATGAGCCCTGGGTGCTGAAGGAAGTGTTGAATCACTATATTGTATACCTGAAACTAATGGAACACTGTTAACTATATTGGAATTGAAATAAAAATTTAAAAGAGAATTATTGTTCCTATTACTATTATCAGGAACACAAGATTAATTAGAAAGAGATCCTGCTCTAGGACACACTATCATCTACTGGTGAAGAAAGATCTTGTGAGATGGTTTAGAAGCAGGCAAGTGGGTGCCCAAAGAGCCAGTCTAAAAGTGTTTTGGAAACCTAGGATGTAGCGTAAGTGTGACTTTTTATGGGACATTGGCGTGTTTAAGAAAAAGAAAGCATTTTCTGATTTACTAAATAGAAAATTAATTGAAGAGAAACTTTTGTAGCTTATTATAATTTAACCCAAGAGACTTGACCCCAAGGTAAGGCCCTCTGAAAGAGAGTTTTTACCCTCGTCTACTTTTATTTTGCAGCTGTCACGGCTGTTTGTCACCCAGCTAGAATGGAATCCCTAAGGTTAGAGATTAGCTGGCCACTGAGAAGAGAGGAGTATCTTGCGGTCTGGAAAGCTGCTTAATGCTGAGGCTTGGGTGACCCACCCGTCCTCCACACAGCTCTGATGGCTACGAGTACGCATGCACGGGGCTGGATCGCAGCCTGGGAAATGAGTACCTATGCCGGGTGCGCTTGGAGAAAGGGATACTGGTACTTCTTCATACCTAGTACAGGTACACAGAAATCAATGCCTGTCTGCGAGATTGGGAAGGTGGGTTGTAGCTTGTGGAAATATTTTGGAATTTAAGAGAGAAAACAGTATTTGGTTACAATAAAAAACATAGTTACATATTAAAAAATATGTCATTTATGTATTTATAGACTGTGTTTATATATTAGCAATACACATTACCAACGCATACTAATTAAAGTGGACCGCTGAAGCATCGATACTTAACCACTTCTAATCTTAGTTTTTGTTATCATCGGATTTTGAAAATAATCTGTTAAAAATAGTTTATTATTCTCAGTAGTCATCTCCTTTGCCCTTGAGTCAAATTATTCAGATTTTTATTGTGTCTTCTCACAGTGGCCAATTTTATTTGGAGGAGCAGCTCTACTTTCTACAGAAAGATGAAGGAGATATGATCAAAAGGGCACTGGATAGAGCAGGATGTCCAAGTTTCCATCCGGATGCTTGCCATGTCAGGGCTATTTTTGAACTGGATTAAATTGTCCTGCCCCCTGGACTTTAGCATTCTCATTATCAAATGAGAACTGCTCAACCTCTAGGTTCCTGCCAGCTCTGTGATGCTCTGAGAAAAGTTTACTTTCCCTCTCACTCTTGTTCTTCTACTCCCATTGCTTTGATTCTTTCAGATAAGAATTTCACCAATCTTATTCATTAACTTGTTCTTTTCTTCTGTACATTTACAAAGCTCAGCTTTTTGAGGAGTAAAATTCATACAGGATGTCCCCCTCTGCCCATGTTACTGAAGTGAGTAGTCATACAAATCTGCAGTCTGGGGCAGAATTCTGGGCTGAAGATATAAATATGGGAGTCATTGGCCTACAGATTATATTTGAAGTCATGCGGCTGGGTGAGATCACCAAAAAAATCACCAAAAAATAAATGAGCGTAGTTAAAGAAAAAGAGACAAAGGACTGAACTCTGCAGCTCTGCAACACTGAGTAAGGGAGACCAGGAGAAACCAACGAAGAGAGGTTGAAAGGAGCAATACAGGAGAAAATACAGGAAAGTTAATGTTTTGAAAGATGGATAAAGAAAATATATCAAGGAGAAGTGATCAACAGTGTCGAATATTGTTGATGGTGTAAGGAAGATGAAGCCTGAGAATTGACCACTGAACTTAGCCATGGGGAAGCCATTAGTGACCTTGTTTTTAATAGGGAGGAGATAATTAAAATGAGTTTCAGACTGAAGAGAAATCGGAAGCGCCAAGTATAGACAAGACTGTGCAGCAGAGGGAAGCAAAGGAATGGTGCCAGTGTTGAAAGATGTAGCGGTATCTTTCTTTTTGGTCTTCAGATGGAAGAAACAATGAGGTATTTGTATGCTGATTGGAAATGTCCTGTACAGAGGGAGAAATTGATGTTGTGGGAGAGGGGAGAAGTTCTTAATGTCCTTAGGCAGGTGAGAGGGGATGGAATCTCTTCTGTGCACGTAGATAGCTTGGCTTATGTGGGAGCAAGGAGAGAGTTTATGTTTAGTAACAGGAGGAAGGAAGAGTATGTGCCTGCATATGCTGATAGGTAATCTGATGGGATGATGGGAGTCTAAAACTTCTATTTGTTTCAGTTTTCTCAGTAAAGCAGGACACAAGGTCATCAGCTGCGAATGGGTATTAGGAAGGGGGTGTTGGACATCTGAGGAGAGAAGAGAAGGTGTGTTAGATAGTCATCTACAATAGTAATGCAGTAAATGGACTAACCCATAATTTGGCTTATGGGCTGTGGCTTTGACACAGTGAGAAGGCAAGGTTATTAAGAATGTGTATAATTGGGAGATTCTAATGATTAGCTATAAATTTATGCTATGTAAGGGAAGGGAAGAGACATCGAAGGAATGACATCCAGTGAGAAAAGGGTAGGGTTATTCATTGTAGCAAGGTTGAAAGATGACTGAGGCTGGACTGACAATGAGAGTGAGTGGAAAAATAGGATAAGAATGAAAAAAATATGGAGATGTTGCACTTATTTGTAGTGACGTGCACTTATTTGTAGTGACAAAGTCAGAGAATGACCATGGGAGGATGTGGCTGAGGTCAGGGAGGACAATGTCATTGGAGAAGAGAAGTCAAGGACCTGGGAGGTCACTTCCATTTACCAGATGTGTGAACTTAGAGGAGGGGAGGATTGGAATAACATGCATAATAGGCCCTCAGTAAGTTGACCTTAGTCTTTCTGAGCCTTTATTTTATCATCTATAAAATGAAGATATTGACCTCTTCCTGTCTCAATTTTGAAGATCGAATGGAACAATGTATTAGAAAGCATCTTGTAAATAATGCACCAGTGCACAAACATAAAGATTTTATTGCATTTGTTTTTGTTCATGGTGTGGGATAGGAATCTGGTTAAGAGCTGAAGATTTTAGATTTTAAAGGTTTAACAATATAGGATCCTAAACGAGAAAGTGGCATAATCAAACACCATCAGTGAGATTACCTAATTTACACTGGGTGGAGATAAATTTGTAATTATTTAATAATTATCTCTCTCCTCTTGGTTTTCCAGTACAACATACACACTGTCCCCAAACATACAGATTGGATCATCTTAGTTCCCTCATGCTAGTATTCCCATTGTTCATGTGATAACATCTACATTCCTGGGTCTGTTATCCAGGAACCACCAAGAGCTGATGTCATTTTGCCTTTCTACCTCCCTATCTTGCTCCTATCCCCTTCTGTGATTTCAGAATATCACATGTCCTTCCACTCGTCTGTGCCTTTGTCCATGCTCTTTTCTCTATAACCTATAGTGTTATTCCTCACATTGGATTCTATTGATAACATTATTTGATTCCATATGCTACCTACTCAGTAAGGCTTTTTGTAAAAGTTCATCTTTCTGTAGTGCTTTTATTATGCCTTTGTCCTTGAATATATTTTTGCTTGTAATTATTAATTAAACAATTAGTAATTATTTATAAATATATACAATTATAATTTCATTTATTATAATTAATTATAATATATAATCACTGCTATATATAAATAATATATAATTAATTATAAATATATAAACACTTAATAACTGTTTAATTATATACATGATTAACATACATACATGTGTGTTCCATTGGACTGTAAGCTCCTTTAGGGCAGGAATCAGCTCTTACTTATCTTAGTAGAAATGAACAATGGATTCCATCTTCATATGCATCCATTATTTGTGCTCCATATAGATCTGTTGACTGAATAAATGGATAGAAGAATGATTGAAAGCTATTTATGTACAAAGCACCATGCTGAATGCTGTGTTAAGTATTTTTTTTAAACCCAGTAAGTATATGCTCAATAAAACTTGATTTGTTTCCATGTCCCTACTTCAAAGCACTTCCCTCCTGAATTGGAAACTGCTGGCGGAGTGAGAGCAAATGAAGTTTGACATGTCGGCTAAGTTAAAGGAGGCAGCCGTAGAGTAATGGAAAGAGAACTAAACTGGGATCAGAAGCTCTGATTTCCAGGACTAGCTCATATGCTAGCTTTATGACTCTTGCCACCTTGAAACATCTCTGAACATCAATGTCCTCCTCTGTAAAATGAGGTATTTGGATTATGTGATCTCCAAAGTCCTTTCCAATGTTAACACTTCATGATTCTAAAATGCTATGAAATCATCAGCATTGCTGTCAAACCCAAAATCAGATTTTGCCAAGGAGAACCACTTGCAAATTTCTGGGTGGCTAATAACCTCGACTGGACAAAGTAACTGTTCACAAGAGAGAAAAACAAATTATAATCCTTTTTTCCATTGTCTCAGGCAAGATGATTGGTTCTGCAAATTATGCACTGTTGTGAGCTCAAAGTCCCAACAAGCACTATGCCTCAGCTCTGGCTTAGGGGCGTAAATAAGAGTATATCTTCAATCTCGATGGAAAATATGTGTCCCAGCTCTGCTTCAGAAGGCATGAATAAAGGCACATCTTCTTCAGTCTAGATGGAAAATATGACATGCTTCAGGTTAGCCTCCAACCAATGTGCAGAGAATCACTTCTGGAACCATGAAAACTGGAAAGAAAAAAAAAAAAAAAACAACAACCCTGCACAACTTCAACCAAATTGGAATTGATATTTGTTGCAGAGCCTGGAGAGTTGCCTCTTGGCAGAAGGAGATTTTTCCCAGTTGGTTTCAAAAGTCTGATGATCTAAAACAACAGCTGGACTTGTAACTCTTAAGAGGCCGCTTCTGCCCCTGACATTTGAGAGTGACCGTGACAGCGCTGCCAGTAGGGACCTCACCACATCTCAGAAGATAGCCTTGTTCTTTTTAAAGACCATATATTGTCTTGTTCGCACAGGCCTGCGATTGGAGGATCCGGGATAAACAGGGGAGACATACAGAGAAAACAAGAGTAAGGTTTTATTTGCTTAGGGCAAAAACTAAACATCTCCTAATCCAGCTCTTTAGTCCAATGACTTTGTGGTTTTTTCCGTTGCCACAAAAAAGGCAGCATGGCGTAATGGGAGGCTGCAGGTTTTGGAGGCCCTGGGCTTAACTAGTAGCTCCTGAAATTTATTCATAAGTGATCTTACAGAAATTGCTAATCTCTCTTCCTCTCTCTATTCATCAGCAAAATAGGAGCACTTATTTCTATCACACAGAGTTGTGAAGGTGTTTTGTGGGTAAGATGCAGTAATACTTTATATGTACCAGATTCCCAATTTGATTATAAAAGTTCTGCGATGTGGAAATGGTAGTGAGGATTACTATTTTAAAGTTTATTTAATTTTTTAGTAATCTCTGTACCCAACAAGGGCTGGACTCCGAGATCGAGTCACGTGCTCTACCAACTGAGCCAGCCAGGCGCCCTCGATATTTTAAACAACTTACAGGTGTTGTTTTAAAGTGGAAGATAGAATTTTTAGTCTTTTTTTTTTTTAAGATTTTATTTATTTACTTGACAGACAGAGATCACAAGTAGGCAGAGAGGCAGGCAGAGAGAGAGGAGAGGAAGCAGACTCCCTGCTGAGCAGAGAGATGGATGCGGAGGTTGATCCCAGAACTCTGAGATCATGACCTGAGCCAAAGGCAGAGGCTTTAACCCACTGAGCCACCCAGGTGCCCCGAATTTTTAGTCTTATATACAGAAAAGCTCAGCAGTATTGTTGCCGACTGACTGTCAAGTGTAGGTAAGAGATTAGTTTCCATTGCCTCTTAGAAAAGCAAGTGAGCAGGGCTGGCTGCATGGTGAGTTTCCCGCGCAGTTGCAAAGGCCCTTGTACTTAGAAAAGCCCCATGCTTGGTTTAATGCTCTGCTGTTGACACTTTGAAGTTCTTAGTAATTTTTAGACAAGGAGTCCTGCGTTTTCATTTTGCACTGGTTCCTGCAAATGACATGGTCAGTCCTGAGATTTAGAAAGGAAATTCAGTGCTGTATACATGCGTGCTCAAATTTATGGAAAAGAGTGTGCACATGTGGAGGCATTACTCTATCTTATAATAGTAACAAGTATTAGCACTTGTGCTTTGGTTTCAAAGGATGAAATTAATTCTGAGTTGGTTGTGAAGATTCTAGAGGGAATAGATCCACATTTGCATACGTTATCATAGCCATGACTAGAAGGTAAATCAAAGGGTCGCAAGAGAATTCGTATACAAATCCCAGTTCTGCTTGTTAACTGCGTAACTTTGGGGAAGTTATTAAATCTAACTATGCCTCAAATTATCATCTATAAAATGGGGTAGTAGCAATTTTATTGGGTTGTGAGGATTCAATAATTTATCACATGTAAATTAATAAGAACACTGACACGGGGTGAGTGTTCAGTAAGTATGACCTATTATTATCATCTACAAAGTAGAACTTAACAAAGTTCCACTTCCGTTTGGAAAGAATCTGTCCCTGCTACTTCAAGGGACTCGAAAATCTTTTGGGCTAAGATAACGAAGTTAACTCTGACTTTTATTTACATTGTTTTAAGGTCAGACCCACCTGAGAAGGATGTTCATTTATTTTTTAATAAATGAAGGGAAGTATCAGTAGAGAGCTTAGCAACTTGGGGATAAACGTTTGAATATAAGTCACTCATTTGTAGGGGTCTGTGTGTAATTACCCACTTGTTCAGCAGTTATTCACTGAGTGTCATATGCCGGGTTCTGTGTAAGTGGTAGTGATAAGTTGTGAAGATGTCTTCTCTCTCAAAAAAACTCATCATCTCATAGAAGATATAAACCAGTAATCCTGTTATAAGTACAGTATGAAAACTCTATGGGAAGGATAAGAACCAGGTGTATAGAATCAGAGGGAAGTAACCCCAATTATTTTCAAGGCAGTAGTGGATCAGAAAGGCCTTCAGAGATGTTGGAAGATCTAAAATGAGTCCTAAAATGTCATGGGAATGACCTATGAGAGAAGAGGGCAGGAACTATGATCAAAGTCCCAGAATTGTTTATAAAAATTGCACAAATTTCAGGGTGCCTGGATGGCTCAGTCATTAAGCGTCTGCCTTTGGCTCTGGTCATGATCCCATAGTCCTAGAATCAAGCCCCACATTGGGCTCCTTGCTCGGCAGGAAGCCTGCTTCTCCCTCTCCCACTCCCCCTGCTTGTGTTCCCTCTCTTGCTGAGTCTCTCTCTTTCAAATAAATAAATAAAATATTTTAAATTGGGGTGCCTGAGTGGCTCAGTGGGTTAAGCCTCTGCCTTCGGCTCAGGTTATGATCTCAGGGTCCTGGGATCGAGCCCCACATCAGGCTCTCTGCTTGACGGGGAGCCTGCTTCCCCCTCTCTCTCTGCCTGCCTCTCTGCCTACTTGTGATCTCTGTCAAATAAATAAAATAAAATCTTTTTAAAAAATTGAACAAATTCTGGTATTACTAGAATGTAGAGTATACCATGAAAGAGTAGTGAGATAAAATACTGAATGAGGAAGGGATTATATTATTGACTTTGTAAGCCATGTTAAGGAGCGTAGACCTTATCCCGAGAACATATCGAGTCATTTTAAGCGGTGAAGGATGTGATTTAGTTATATTTTTTGAAAATTTACTTGGACTACAGTATGAGTAATACACTGGAAGGAGAAAATTATTGTAGGGCAGAGAGGAGGTTGTGCTATAATCCAGGTGAGAGATGGTAAGGACTTGAACTAAGGTGATGGCGATAGGAATCGTAACAAGTGGACTGAGTCGGCAGATGGCAGAGGAGGAATCATCAGGACTCGGAGTAGAGAAGGGAGAGAAGCAGGAAGGAGCACCATATTTGGGGCTTGGCTAGTTGCATGGTTGGTAATAAATCATTGATAGCTGTAATTAAGAGGATGAGTAGGATTGCAAAGGAGGAAAACTTAGAAAGTAATGAATTAACGAATTCAAGTTGGGATTCATGAGTTTAAGTTTTGGAACACAAAAAAGAAATGTTCAAACAGGCAGTTAGGTACATAATGTGAACTCTGAGTAAAAGATCTTGGTTTAGGAAACTATTTGAGAATCATTGTCATAGAGATGAAAAGTGAAACTATTAAAGGAAGAGAATATGTTTAGAGTAAGAAAGAATCTGGATTTAGAAAAGAACTCTCTAGAGTAGATGGAAGAAAGATTGTTCACAACACCAAGATATAGGCAAGAAGACAAAAGCAAAACCAGGAAATGCTGTGTCAAAGAATGTAAAAGGAAAAGTTTCAAGAATTGGAGAGTATCTGAAATCTTCTATAACCTGAGGGGAAAAAAATAAACACCCAGATTTAGGAAGCCCAAAGAATACAATATAAAATTAATTCAAGAGATTCACAGTAAGACACATTGTAATTATTGTCAATAGTTAAAGACAAGGAGAGAATCTTAAAAATACCAAGAGAAAAGCAACATGTTACATACAAAGGAACCCTTAATACATGCAGTGGACTTTTCAGCAGAAGCTTTGCCAGCCAGAAGAGTAGGGTGATATTTTCAAAATGATGAAAGAAAAAAAACTGTCAACTACTTGGCTAAGTGGTTCATAATTGAAGGAGATTATGATAAAGCATTCTGTAGATAACCTGAAGAGAAACATCACTACCAGACTGACCTTACAAGAGACATTAAGGAGAGTTTTTCAAGCTGAAACAAAAGGACGCTAATTAGCAATATAAAAACATCAAAAGCATAAAACTCACTGGTAAAAATAAATATATAGTTAAATTCAAAACACTCCAATATTGTAGATAATTTATAGCTCTGGTATTATTAAACTCTAGTATTAATTATTAAAAATAATTACAGCTACAATAATGGATACACAATGTAAAGCAATGTAAACTGACATCAAAACATAAAATGTTGGGATGCCTGGGTGGCTCAGTCGGTTGGACCCCTGCCTTCAGCTCAGGCTCTCCATTGCCTGTGCTCATGAACAAGGATGGGAATAACAGTCCCAGTGCCTGAGAAACACATCTGCCGTGGGCTCTCAGCATGGCTTAAAGAGCCTCACACTCATTATTCCAATCAGATTCAAGTTATCAGCCTTGCAAAATGGGTATTCACATCCTCATTTTACAGAGAACTGAGGCTCAAAAAGATTCACAGACCACCAAAGACATAGGTGTAAGTGCTTGAGCAAGAACTTGTAGGGACATCTACCTGACTCCAAAGGCATGTTCTTTCCATATGTTATGCTGATTCACCAAATTCTGCTTTGAGCTCTTTAGACACCCTACATTAAATCACTTTTTATGTAAAAAAAAACCAAAAACTCAGGGTCCTGGGATCAAATCCATACATTATGCTCCTTGATCAGCAGGAAGCCTGATTCTCCCACTGCCTACTGCTCCCCCCTGCTTGTGCTCTCTCTCTCTCTCTGACAAATAAATAAATAACATCTAAAAAAAAACTCATAAAATGTTGGGAGTGCTCTGATATCTCATTGTGGTTTTGATTTGTATTTCCCTGATGCCAAGTGATGTGGAGCACTTTTTCATGTGTCTGTTGGCCATCTGGATGTCTTCTTTGCAGAAATGTCTGTTCATGTCCTCTGCCCATTTCTTGATTGGATTATTTGTTCTTTGGGTGTTGAGTTTGCTAACCCCAGTCAGAATGGCTAAAATTAACAAGTCAGGAAATGACAGATGCTGGCGAGGATGCAGAGAAAGGGGAACCCTCCTACACTGTTGGTGGGAATGCAAGCTGGTGCAACCACTCTGGAAAACAGCATGGAGGTTCCTCAAAATGTTGAAAATAGAACTACCCTATGACCCAGCAATTGCACTGCTGGGTATTTACCCTAAAGATACAAACGTAGTGATCCGAAGGGGCACATGCACCCAAATGTTTATAGCAGCAATGTCTACAATAGCCAAACTATGGAAAGAACCTAGATGTCCATCAACAGACGAATGGATAAAGAAGATGTGGTATATATACACGATGGAAGACTATGCAGCCATCAAAAGAAATGAAATCTTGCCATTTGCGACGACGTGGATGGAACTAGAGGGTATCATGCTTAGCGAAATAAGTCAATCGGAGAAAGACAACTATCATATGATCTTCCTGATATGAGGGATAGGAGATGCAACATGGGGGGTTAAGGGGGTAGGAGAAGAGTAAATGAAACAAGATGGAATTGGGAGGGAGACAAACCATAAGTGACTCTTAATCTCACAAAACAAACTGAGGGTTGATGGGGGGAGGGGGTTTGGGAGGGGGGTGGGATTATGGACACTGGGGAGGGTATGTGCTATGGTGAGTGCTGTGAAGTGTGTAAACCTGGTGATTCACAGACCTGTACCCCTGGGGATAAAAATATATGTTTATAAAAAATAAAATTAATAAAAAAAATGTTGGGAGTGCTGTAAAACTGTAGTGCTTTTCTATACATTTAAAGTTATTATCAACTTAAAATAGGCTGTAATAAATACATTTTATGTAAGACTTATTATAACCACAAAGCAGAAAACACAGAGTAGACATACAAAAGATCAAGAGAGAGGCGTTCAAGCATACACTACAGAAAATCATCAAATCACTGAAGAAGAAAGCAAGAGAGAAAAAAGGAACAAGGAATTATAAAACAGCGAGAAAATAATAAAATGGCAAGAGTAAATCCATATTTATCAATAGTTAATTTAATTGTGAATGAACCAAACTCTCCAATCCAAAGACCTAGAGTGCCTGAATATATTTTTAAAAAAAAGGAAGAAAGAAAAAGGAAAAAGAAAAAGACCCAACTCGATGCTGCCCACAAAAGGCTCACTTCAGCTTTAAGAAAACATATAGACTGAAAATGAAGGGATGGAAAAAGATATTCCATGTAAATAAAAATCAAAAGAAAGCAGGGGGGCACCTGGGTGGCTCAGTGGGTTAAAGCCTCTGCCTTGGGCTCAGGTCATGATCTCAGGGTCCTGGGATTGAGCCCCACGTCGGGCTCTCTGCTTGGCGGGGAACCTGCTTCCCCCCCAATCTCTCTGCCTGCCTCTCTGCCTACTTCTGAGCTCTGTCAAATAAATAAATGAAATCTTTAAAAAAAAAAAAGAAAGAAAGCAGGGGTAGCTATATTTACATCAGATATCCTTATGTCAGACAAAATAGACTTTAAGCGAAAAATTATAACAAGAGAAAAATAAGGTCAAATTTAGTAGAAAAAAGGAAATAACAAAGGTCAGAGTAGAAACCAATGAAATAGAAACTAAAAAGACAATAGAAGAGAACAATGACGCTGAGTTGGTTTTTAAAAAGCTCAACAGAATTGACAAGCTGTCAGCTAGACTAAGAAAGAAGATGCAAATCAATAAAATTAGGAAAAAAAGAGGAGACAAGTGGGACCACACAAACAGAAAGGGTCATGAGAGACGACTATGCACAATTACACACTAGCAAATAGACAACCTGGAAGAAATGGATGAATTCCTGGAAACATACACCCTACAAAGACTGTATCATGAAGAAATAGAAAACCCGAATAGACAAATTACTTTTAAGGAAATTGAATCAAGAATGCAAAACCTCCCAGCAAAGAAAAGTCCAGGACCAGATGGCTTCCTGGTAAATTCTACCAAACATTTAAAGAAGAATCAGTATCAGTCTTTCTCAAATTCTTCCAAAAAAAAAAAAAAAGAAGGAACACTTCCGAAGTCATTTTATGAGTCCATCATTACCGTGATAACAAAACCAGACAAGGATACTTTCAAGATATGAAGCCAAAAATACATTATATGTTAATTTAAAAAAGAAAATTATAAGCCAATATCCCCCTTGAACATAAATGTAATATCCTCAACAAAATATTAGTGAACTGAACTCAATAGTACATTGAAAGGATCATACACCATGATCAAGTGGGATTTATTCTAGGGATACAAGGATGGTTCACCATTAACGAATCAATAAGTGTCATAAACTCCATTAATAGAATGAAAGATAATATAAATTTGGTATTGGCATAAAAACAGACACATAGATCAATGGAACAGAAATAAATTCATGGTCAACTAATGGTCAGCTAACATATGGTCAATATATTGTGTATATATTGGTGTATGTATATCTTTTGCAACTAATTTTTGACAAAGGAGCCAAGAATATACAAGAGAAAGGATAGTGTCTTCAGCCGAGAATATACAAGAGGGCTCCTGGGTGGCTCAGCTGGTTGAGTGACTGCTTTCGGCTCAGGCCATGATCCTGGAGTCCTGGGATCGAGTCCCACATCGGGTTCCCAGCTCCATGGGAAGTCTGCTTCTCCCTCTGACCTTCTCCCCTCTCATGCTCTCTCTCTCATTCTCTCTCTCTCAAATGAATGAATAAAAGAAAAAAGAAAAAAAAAGAATATACAAGAGAAAGGATAGTGTCTTCAACAAATGATGTTGGGAAGACCGAAGAGCCATGTGCAAAAAAAAAAAAAAAAAAAAAAGAAATGAAAAGAAAAAGAAACGAGATCCCTATCTTATACCATACGCAAAAATCAAAATGGATTAAAGACTTGAATATTAAGACCTGAAACCATAAAATGCCTAGAAATAAAAAGCAGAAATAATCTCCTTAAAATTCATCTTGGAAATGAGTTTTTGAATTTGACACCAAAAGTTAAGGAAACAAAAGCCAAATAAAGCCAAGTTATACTACATCAAATTTAAAATTTTCTGCACAGAAAAAGAAATTATCAACAAAATGAAAAGGCAACCTATAAAATGGAAGAAAATATTGGCAAACCACATATCCAATAAGGGGTTAATATCCAAAATATTCAGAACTCCTACAACTTCACAGCAAAACAAAACAAAACAAAAACCCACAAATAGCCCAAATTAAAAATGGACCAAAGACCTGGGTAGACATTTTCCTAAAGAAGATATACAAATGGCCAACAGGTATGTGAAAAGGTCCTGAACATCAGTAATCACCAGGGACGTGCAAGTTCACATGACAGTGAGATTCCACGTCATACTTGTTAGGATGTCTGTTTCCAAAAGACAAGAGATAACCAGCACCGGGGAGGTCCTGGACAAACAGAAGCCTCGTGCACTCTGTGGGGAGTATAAATTGATGCAGCCACTGTGGAGAGCAGTGTGGAGGGGGCACCTCGGTGGCTCAGTGGGTTAAAGCCTCTGCCTTTGGCTCAGGTCATGATCACAGGGTCCTGGGATCGAGCCCCGCATCAGGCTCTCTGCTCAGCAGGGAGCCTGCTTCTCCCTCTCTCTCTGCCTCTCTGCCTGCTTGTGATCTCTGTCTGTGTGTCAAATAAATAAATAAAATCTTAAGAAAAAAAAAGAAAGCAGTGTGGAGGTTTCTCAGGAAAGGAAAGACAGAGCTACAATGTGATCCTGCAATCCCGCTTCGGGGACACCTCCAAAGGAAACGACATCACTATCTGGAGGAGATACCTGTGCTCTGGGATTTACTGCAGCATCATTTGTAACAGTCAAGTACAGACACCACCCAAGCATCCGTCAACAGGTGAATGGATAAAGAAAATGTGGCGTGTGCATACACAACGGGATGCCTTTCAGCCTTTAAAAAAGGAAACCCTGCCCTGTGCGGCAACACAGATGAAACTGGGTGGTATTATGCCTAGTGAAATAAGCCAGACAGATACAGACAAGTACTGTTTGGTATCAATGATATGTGGGATCTGAAAAAAACAAAGTTGAACTCATGAAAACAGAGAGTAGAAGGGTTGTTGCTAGGGGCCGGGGTGGGAGACACAGGGAGAGCACAGTTACGGGGTAACAAACTGAATCTTAAGATGAATCAGTTCTAGGATCTAATAATGTATAACACGGTGACTAGAGTTGAGAATACTGTGTTGTTTAACTGAAACTTGCTAAGAGTAGAACGTGTGTTTTCACACACACACACACACACACACACAAATACGTGAAGTAAGGGATGTGTCAGTGACTTGGTGGTGGAAACCCTTTCACAGTGTATATGTAAACCAAATCATCACGCTGTGTACTTCAAGTGCCTTACAATTTCATTTGTTAATTGTACCTCAATAAAGCTGGAAAAAAAAAGGGATCTATTCACAGGAAGCCAAACGACCTCCTCACGTTTAACTTTCTAATTGCAAGGATGAAAACATACATGACTTTACAACGGAAAGATCTGACTCTCGCCCTCTTAAGTGCTCAAATCTGACATCTCCAAGAGTAAGACAATTTGATTTTCTATGCCACCTGAGGTAACTTAATACGAAGTGAATAGCATTCCCTATAAAGTACCCTTATTGAACATGTTTGACCTGAAGCTAATTATTTCTTTAAACCAGACTTCCAGTTTACAGCAATACAGGGGATAAAAGAAGGTCTCTAATTGACAGCCAGATGGAAGCAATCAGTCCGGCAAATTCAGGCTAAAGCAGTTCTCCAAGACAACTGCCCCAGTCTTTTCAAAATTTGATGTTGTTTAAAAAAAAAAAAGTATTGAGACGTTCTTGAGAGAGACTAAAGAGATACACAATCAAATACGATGGGTAAACTTTAAGTGGATTTTTTTTTCTTTCATAAGAAAACTAGCTAATTAGGATACTTTGTGGACAACTGGAGGATATTTAAATACGGACTGACACTATGTTATATTAGAGGTTTATGGTTAATTTTATCTCAGGTAATACTAGTATTGTGGTTATAAAAAATTCTTTTATTTTTATTTTTTTAAAGATTTTATTTATTTATTTGATAGAGAGAGATCACAAGTAGGCAGAAAGGCAGGGAGAGAGAGAGGAGGAAGCAGACTCTCCGCCAAGCAGAAAGCCCGATGCGGGGCTTGATCCCAGAACCCCGGGATCATGACCTGAGCCGAAGGCAGAGGCTTTAACCCACTGAGCTACCCAGGCGGCCCAAATTCTTTTATTTTTAAAAGATGTAGGGATGCCTTAATTTTTAGGAGTGCCAATGTCTGCAGCTTTGAAATGGCAAAACGTTGATAGCTGTTCCACCTAGATGTTTGATACCTGGAACGTATTTTGTTATTCTTTCAAACTACTCTGTACATTTAAAAAAAAAATTGTAACACGATGTTTGGTGGGAGAGAGAACATAATTTGCTCCACAGTTTGCTACCTAGAAAATTGTCCCAAGGAATTAGTGATAAATTCAAGACAACAGTGATAGAATAGTCCCCACAAAATAACTGTGTAGCAGTTATAGATGAATGACTCCATATTCGCAAGGAACAAAATTAGTCCCAACAGGACTTTTTGTCAGGTCGATTTTTAAATTTATGCAGGGCAGCGAAAGGCAAAGAATAGCTAATTCATTTCTGAAAAGGGAAAACAGGAGGTCTGTGGCTCTAAATAGAAAGATTACAAAGTGATTTTAAAAAGATATGGGGTAGGGATGGACTCACTGACAGCACAGATTAGCTCACAAACCGGTGTATGAAGTTTTGACGTACGATAGAGGTGGCCTGACGAGGTACACAAGGAGAAATGATGTGACAAATGGAGCTGGAATGGCTCTAATTCCTCCAAGAGAAAAGTGAAACTGCAGCCCGATCTCAAACCAAGTCAGTTTTTGGTTTGAATCGGTTTGGTTTGAATCAGTTCCACACACAGTGAGAACCCAAATTTGAAGAAAGAGAGAGGTCACTCGCTGGAGGAGAACCTTAGGTTGAGGGATTTGTGTGTGTTTTTAAGACAGAGCCCCGCAGTTCCGAGAAGCACGCATCAGAGGGGACGCGTGGCAGGGAAGGGGAGCGTGCCTGCGGGGGGCAGCTGGGGCTCCGTCCAGCAGGTGCTCAGTGATTACGGAATGAGTCGATTAGCCGTCGATTAGCCGGGACAAGAGAATGGGTTAGCTTAGCTGGGAGGTGCCGAAATTGGCTCGTCCAAGAGCAGGCTTTTTTCACTGACAGGCGTGAGAGGGGAGTTAGCCGATGCGGCTACTGGTACGTGTGCTTGGCTTTATGACTTCTCCCCTCAGGCTTCAGCAGCAGGAAAGGACCCACTGTGGCTAAAAATCAAACAAATTTCTTAAACTCAAAAGGCATAGGAAATGGCGTGTAGGTATGAAAACCTGTGCTACGCCCAGAGAGAGTTTTCTAAGAGATGTCGTTTGCGTCCTTGTTTGTTATAGTTGTTTTCCTAACCCGGCACCAGTGCACTTCCCCGGAGCATACGGGGACCTTCCTGAAGCCCGGATCTCAAGAGATCCACAGTGGCATGTGTGGCAAGAGCCAGTGGCAGAAGGGAGCTAATTCTAAAATTAAAGTGTCTAGGATCATATCCTGGAAGTAACACACACGAGCTATGAAAACCTCCTGCGAGCTCCCGGGCTTCTGAAGCGTCGGCTTCCCCTCTTACCGAGTCCGGATTCTGTTAGTCCAAGCTCTTTGCCAGTTAGAGAAATGGACTCTGGCTAACTTGAACTCATTGGGAGGATACAGGACAGTCCGTGAATCAAAGGGAAAGCTGCAGGACCAGGCTTAGGAAAATCAGAAACCAGGGTAGCCCCAGACATCATCCACGCGGCAGGAAAAGACGGCTGGCTCTCCTCGCATCGCCCCTCCACGCTTAATACTCAGTTTTCAGCCTTTGTCAGTGTGCTTAAGATTAGACTCTAGAAAATTTAGATACAGATAGCCTGATTTATTAATATAACACTGTATGTTGACTACACTGGAATTAATAAAATAAAATAGCCTGATTTAGACTCATTGCTTATCTTCCAGCTAGAGGAGGACAGAGCATTTTTCACACAGTTCCATCAAACTGTGGAAGAGTACTGTTAGCAAACGCATGGAGTTACTATACAAAACAAAAATACAAACAAACTTAGGTGTACTCCATGCCTTTGGCTATGCAGTTACCTACATCCTCATTTCTATTCATGAACTGGCAGTAGTGCTTTGGCCAACATTCTGTAACTATTCCACAGTGAAAATACATCCATCTTCTCTCCGAAGATGAACAGCCCCAAACTGCACGCACCACCAAGGCCAGGGTCTCTGAGCAACATGTGTTTGTGCTGTTGTGTAGACCTGTCTCAAGGGTCTGCAGCCTGTAGACAAAGCAAACTCACACAACAACAACAACAACCGTGGCTCTCTACTAGAAAGTGGTACATTTACATTAGACCTAATATTCTTATGTCTCAGAGATCCCCACTGAACAGATATGGAAAGAGAGGTCCAGAGTGGCCATGCAATTTGTCCAAAGCCACCAACGGCTATGTAATTAAGCTAACATCGGAAACTGGGTTTGTCCGACTCCAAAGCCACCTCCTTACCATCACAGAAGGGTCAGAACAACATGACTTAAATGTTCTTCTTGGAGAATTTTAATGGGAAACAACGCTCTGGTATGTGAAAACAGAGGTCTGAGGACAGTTTTATCTTATGGGAAGCAGGGGAGGAAGGTTCAAAGTTGGAGATCCATGAGGAGGGGATGAGAAGCATATTTAATTAATGGAGAGGAGGATAAACAGGACTTTCCTGTTCTGAAAACCATTTTGCAGTGACGTTAACACTCTGTACTTTGTGAGGGGCTTACATAGCTGTTTCCTCAACCATTTTTGCATCAATATATAGTTGTTTAGATTATTTATTAGTAAGGGCTTTGGCTGACGTACGCTAGCAGGTCACTTGGAAATCTGATTACCCAATTATTGATTTTTTTAACCTCTATACCTGTAGAATAAAAATACTATTCAGTTAGAGGTAGGGTGGTGTTGAAATGGACTGTTTAGAGAAAAAACAAATTAGATTTTCACCTTACATCATACAGCAAAACAAATGCTAGATGCATTTAAAAGTTAATGTTTTTTCAAAGAAACTATTAGAAAAAATAACTTAGAAGAAAACATAGGAAATATCTCGGAATGGGAAAAAACAAAACAAACAACCTCTTAAAGCATGAAGACAATGAGGAGTCCCTGCTAGTTGGGGGTCAGGAATGCTCAGGAATTGTTCAAGTTTTAGTGAGCAGAAGTTAGCGATGATGGAGGTACTCAGAAGGCGGTGGAGCGGTCAGTGTCCAAAATGCGAATTCCCTTTACACTCTCCCAAGAGCTTTATACCCAGCGAAGAAACAGTGCCAGACATTTTATCCCGCTAAGATTTATTCCCAATTTAAATCTTGGAAACTGCACACAGGCATAATAATTTTGGTCAATCAGGAGAAAGCTTATTGTGTTTCAAAACAAGTCATGCAAGGAAAGACTTAAGGAATTTCATTTTAGCCTGAAGATGTGAAATTTAAACTTCCACTAAAGGACGCTTGGAGGAAATGTTTAGAGAAAGTCATGGTGTTGGCTAGACTCTTTCTGAGTGACTTGTTCTGATGTCAGGTATGCGGTAAGGGTTAGTAAGAATCTCACATTTGGCACAGTCTCGGTTCTCACAGTCTCAAATAACAAGCCGGTCGTACTCAGATTTTATTTTCCTTGAATGTTTAGATTGCATTCCACTGCTGGCTTGGTAGCTATTATTCAACTTATACTTTTAAAATGGACATTTATCTGTTGGTAAGCAAGAAGACCACAGAGTATATTTTTCTTTGTTTTTAAGTTTTTGGTCAGAATATTTAGGACAAAATGAATTCCAAGAGAAACAAACTACAGATCTAAGTTAACGACTATAGTCGCTTCTACAGCATTCGAATTCTTGTGTGTCACCTCGAACTGTAATTTTTAAATTAGTGATTATATGGTGTAAATAATGTGAGAGCTTCTGCCAAGCAAAGCAAAACTAAAAGATAATGTCACAGTGGGGAGTGATGCCAATCAGTTGGATGAGCTCTGAGCAATTAGAGATATGTTTTAAGTGGCAAGAGTCAGAGTTGGTGGGATCTCAAGAAGACTGGTGAGTTGATAAGCTATCAAGTGTCCGTCCCAATCAGTATGGCTTAGCCTTGAAGATGAAGCTCAACTTGGCCATGTCAACTGACACTGCCTGAAGTTAGATTAAAGAACCAAAGGGCATCCGTTGCATTGCTCAAGAAAGAGTGTTAGGAATATTTCAAAGCTATAGACACAAACAGATGTGAACCTCACCGAATAAATGAACGAATAAAAATGGAAAAAAAAGGGCGCCTCGGTGGCTCAGTGGGTTAAGCCACTGCCTTCGGCTCAGGTCATGATCTCAGGGTCCTGGGATCGAGTCCCACATCGGGCTCTTTGCTCAGCAGGGAGCCTGCTTCCCTCTCTCTCTCTCTCTCTCTGCCTGCCTCTCTGTCTACTTGTGATCTCTCTGTCAAATAAATAAATAAAATCTTTAAAAAAAAAAGTTTAAAAAATAAAAATAAAAAAATAAAAAAAAATGGAAAAAAAGGCAGAAGGCTTTCAGAAGTTCATTCTCTCAAGCTTTACAGTATAGCTGACTTCCCTTTATCCTGTTTATCCAACAAGAAACTTGGGTTATGGAAAGTATCTATGGATTCCATCAGAAAGAAAATAAGTCAACACTTGATACGTCAGTAAAGACATTGCTCAGTTTTGGGGAAGAAGTAGGGACCTGCCAATGAAGCACTGCATCGGAGAGGTTTACGCATCAGGCACCTTGACACAACAGAGAGGTTGGTAATCGGTGGAGAATGTGTAGGAAAGCAGGAGGGCTCTGAAGGATGGCAAGCAGGGCTGAAGAAACAGTGAGAGATTTAACTCTGCCTGGTGCAACCATAATTCAGAAGGGATGTGGGTAATGATGCATGAATGTTTCTAAGTTCTAAAGGCCTATGAAAGAGGAAGATTTAGTGCCTTTAGAGCAATAAATTCAAGCTAATTATTAGGATAAACTTTCTGACAGTGTTATTTGTTTTATGTAAGAGATAAACTGCTCCTGGAGTAGAGAAATGGAAAAGGGTGAGCCAAATCCCAGCTGAGGGAAACACATCTTATAACAGGACAGGAGTGTGGTGTCTAACACACCATCTCACAGCGGGCATATGACCACGAAATCAGGGTTTACTGTGGGGCTGATTTTCACATGAACCCTTGGGCATTGAATTCAGGAGGAAGTAAGCATAGCATCCTCCCTGACTGAGGCCACATCTGTAAAGAGGGAGGATGAGGTTTTTCTCCATCTCACATTTCTGCAGAAGCCTGAGCCAGGAATGGGTGAATATAGAAAGCATCCATAAAGCAAAAAACGGCTCATTTGGAGGTCTAATGCTTTTGCTTGTGCTTTTGGGTGACATTTGGTGGTCACTTTCATTTGGCACCCGGGTCTCTGAATTTCATGGGCTATTGGATGTCTCTTTCAGTGTCTTATTTTTAGATCTGCTTCTAAGTGACAGTGGACGTATTTCTGAACATTTCTTGAATTTATTTTTTTCCTGGAGTATCACAAAACAAACCTTCGTCCTAAATTCAAACTCAAGTCTTCAGAATCACTCAGATTTTGCATTCACTGTTGTATTTGTAACATCTTTGACTTTATTCTTGATTCCTTGTGTGTAAGAACCTTGGTTCACCAGTATTCCTTGTTTGGCATGATGTTTTTCTTACCTTCTCTTGGGATCTTCCTTTAGGAAGACAGAACTTTAATTCCTTTTCTATGTTGTTCAGGCCCAACTATTCAGGATCTTTACAAATCTTACATTTTCTCATATGGTTCTTTTTAGCCATGCAAATCAGGTGAAAAATGGCCCAAGTTTGCAACAATATCTGGAGTGAAGACTGTCCGTACCAAGATGGCAAATGCCAGAGGGAAAGGGGTGGAGGGATGAGCACGGTGGGTGAAGAGCCATGAAAGGTATGCGCTGCCAGGTACAGGATGAATAAGGCATGGGGACCAAGGCACAGAGAGAGAATACAGTCAGGGGTATTGTCATAGGACTGCATGGTGACAGATGGTAGCTGCTGTTGTGGTGAGCCTAGCACCATATTCAGAAAGGGTGAATCACTATATCGTACAATTGAAAGTAATGTAACACTATGTATCAACTATTCTCTTAAATAATTTTTTTTAAAAGAGGGAAGTGTTTTGGGAAAGTAGGGAAATAGAAGGCATTTTTTCTTAAACTGTGATAGGGAGAATGAGATAAGCTCAAAAGGTAAAGATGAATAAACAAGTTTTAAAATAGATTGTGTTAGTGTAAGTCAACAAGTATTTCTTATTTGCTGATGTACACATTGCCCTGGGAGAGAAAGTTCAGAGTATGTAAAACAATGAATGAAATATAAAACTAGATATTAGAGAACTTAACATCTTATGGAGGGGGATTGGACACAACACGTGGCATCTTTGATGTAAACTGGGGAGTGATGTGATCCTCTGATCTCTCAGACTGGGGTAAATTGTGACAAGGCAATGAATGATAGGACATGTTTTCAAGGTCAGCTTGGCACCCCTGGCTTATCAAGGGGTCCCTCGGCACCCCTGCCCTCACCTGCTAGAGAGTGAGACTATGGCTTTAAGTGAAAAATAACATTTTTATTAAATGGTCTAAAACTATTCTTAAGGATATCTCACATTCCACTCTTGCCCCTTTATAAAGTATTTCTGTCACCTCCTGAGAGATGAACCCTGATTATCCTCCTCCCCTGAGTTTTTCATGATAACTTGGCCCTTTGTAGCTTTCATCATTATCCCATGGAGTCTTCATTTATGTAAGTTCCATGAGAGTTTGGGACTTCCCTCTCATGTCCAACACTATATCCTCGGAGCCTTCTGCAGCATCTGGAACAAACACCTACACACAGTCAAGCATCGCACTTTGCACTGGGGATACAGAAATGAACACAATAAAATGTCATAATTGCAAACGGATGTGTTATCTCTTTGGTTTTGTTGCCTGATCTATAAGTGATGCAACCAGTTACTCCCTCTCGGACTTCCCTGATCGGACAGATGGTCCCTTTGGATTTATGTGCTTCGTTATACTTGGTCAGGGAATGGTTCTGTCTCTTCCTTAGCTTTACGGAGACCCGACAGTGCTGTTCTGTGTCACTTTTATGAGTCACCCTCCGTGCTGAATTATGAACCTGCTCTTCTTATTGTCACTTTACGTGTTTCGGTTCTTCTTAACTGGACCGCCAATTCTGTATTTTATATTTATCTCATTTCATCATATTGCTCAATATATAGTAATGAACCTGATAAATGCTTTTCAGGTTGATTTTTCAACATTATCTTCTTATAATGATTATAGTCTACAAATGTGACTATCAGGAAAAGTGATATTTTGTTTCTTAATCTGTTGTTTTCTTTTCAGAAAATAGAAAAGAAAAAAGAAAACGTGCCTTGGGGAAAACCTTCATTTGTAGCATTTACCAAAGGAGAATAAGCCGCTGAGTCTAAGGGGCAAGGCTAGTGGCTTCATTTTCGTTTCAGTTTGGGATTTTTTTTTTTAACCAGCCAGCAGCAAACAAAGTGAGAATGCTGGTAATGAAACTTTAAAAATAATCCCTTGAAATGAAAATGTATCTTAAATTAACTTTTGCTCCATGAATTTCTTTGTAATAAAGATGTAATAAAGATGGCCGTAATTTGATCCTCTACCATTTCCAGGACACTCTGAATAGCATAAGTCCTAACCAGATTTTAATTCATTTCTTTGAGGAAACTTTCTTCCTTATGTCTCATTTCCTGAACCCTATGATGTGGTCCAATTTCGTGCTATCCCGAGTGCCATTTTCAAAATTGGTTTAATTGCAAAAGTTGGAGACCATGTGAACTGTGGACACTTACTGCCCATGAGAATGTGTTCTTGATTATTAAAAAGACGATATAGGGAATATAATTTATCTTATGTGTTCAAATATATACCTTATATTACCTATTATGTTCAAAATATAATAATTATAATAATAATAATGAATTAATCTATAACAGTTGCCATTTCTTGAGGAAGCATTACATTTTGGGGACAGGACTGAAGACTTGACATGGTGACTCCTTTCTCCTCTTTAACAATTCTGTGGGGCAGTTCTTATTATCCCTATTTTGTATGTAGGAAAATGAGGCTTAACAAGTTTAAGAAATGTACCCTAAGTAAGTGGAAAAGGGAGAATTCAAATAGGGTTCTTCATGGCTACAATGTCTCTAGCTTTAATTTCTTTGCCAGGTAAAATTTCACTGATGGTCTGGACAAGTATTCCCAACCTGTTCTATGTTTACAGCCTATCAGCACGCAACGGGGAGCTTGAATGATTCGTAGAATGCCCTAGCATTGCAGACAGGCTGGAAGATGACCACCAGGGATGATTTCTAAACCTGTCATAGTTTGATGGAAGGAGTAATAGTATTTGGAGTCACAAAATCTGTATTTCAATTCTAAATCTAGGAATCCCTTTGGCAAACTACTTAATGAGTTGAAGGCTTAGCCTTCTTGCCTATAGAGTTGATAGTATGAATAATTTCCTCCCAGAGATGTTTCAGTCATTACGTTGTATGAAATTGTACTGGGCATAGGGTATCTCAGCTTGAAGTCCAAACTGACTGGCAAACACATGGGAGGGATTTACCAGAAACCTGCCTGCATGGGTAATTTGGAATCTTCTGGCATGTCTAGGAATAGGGTGGGATGGGCCCAACCTATGTCCTTTTGCAGAGAAAAAGAGGACCCTTCAGGAAGAAAACATCTCCAGGGAAGAAGGATCCAGGGGTAATGAATCTGACCAAATAATAAAAAATTATTATAAAGGAAGAAAGATTCTAAATAATGTTTGGTGTTCATCAGTAGAAATGTGTCCCATCCTAGTCTCCACTGAACTTTAGACCAAAAACTAAGTGGACCATAAAAACAGAGGAGCTGTTTACTAAACTCCTTATAGAACTATGGGACAAGAAAAAGTTGCTTGGGATTCCTCCGACAGAGGGAAACACAAGAAAAGCATCTCCCTTGTTTTGCCAAAAACCATCGTAGAAGTTTGGAAACTTGGGGTTTTTAGGAAATCATGTCAAAAGCCTAGGAAGTGCTGGTGGCATCAGGAAAAAAAAAAAAACACAGTATAACTGGTTAATTTTCTGTGCCAACTTGACTGGGCTAAGGTGTGCCCAGATAGCTGGCAAAAATATTTATAGTTGTGCCTGTGTTTCCAGAAGAAATTAGCATTTGGAACTGGTGAAGTGAGTAGAGTGGATGGCCCTCCTCTGGGTGGGTGGGGCCAGTCCCTTCAGGGCCCAAGTAAAACAAGAAGGAAAAAGAAGGGTGAATTTGTTCTCACTCTGCTTGAGCTGAGCCATCCGTTTTCTCGTGCCCTCACATCCTGACACTCTTTCCTGAGTCTTGGGCTCTTAGACTCAGGCGTAATGGCAACTCAGTGGAGGAAGAGACAGTCTTTCCAATAAATGGTACAAGTGAACATCCATAACAAAAAATAATGAACTTGAATTTCAGCCTCACAACTTTTGCAAAAATGAATTCGAGCTGGTTCATAGACCTAAATGTAAAAAGTAAAATTTAAAAACATTCGGAGGACAAGTAGAAGAAAACCTTTGTGACGTGGGATGAGGTAAAGAATTCTTAGACATTACACCAAATGCTGATGCCTTAAAGAAAACGAATGGATAAAATGGGCTTCCAAAAATTTTAAAGTATTTGCCCTGCCAAAAACACGTTTGGAGAATGGAAAGACAAACTTCAGGCTGGAAGAAAGCATTTGCAAATGACCCATTTGACAAAAGTCCTTTACCCAGAATATATAAAGCACCCTCAAAACTCAACAGTCAAAACACAAACAACCCAATTTAAAAATGAGTAAACGACTTGGACATTTCGTCAAAGAGGACATGTTGACGTCAAACAAGCACAGCAAAGAATGATCCAGGTCCTTAGCCGTTGAACTAATGGGAATTAGAACCATGATGAGGTAACACCGTAGAGCTGGGAAAGATGCTGCACAATCAGAAGCCTCAGACCTCGCTGCTGGTAATGCAAAATGGCACAGCCACTCCTCAACACAGCAGAGCAGTTGTCCTAAAGTCAAACAGACACTCAACATAGGACCTAACAAATTCACTTCAAGGAATTTACTTTAGAGAAATGAAAACCTGTGTTCACACAAAAACGTAGGCATGAATGTTTGTAACAGCTGCCTTCCCAATCACCAAAGAGCGAGAAACAACTAATTGTCCCTTAACAACTCAATGGATAAACAAAGCAAGATAGATCCACACAGTGGAAACCTACCCAGCAATGAAAAGGAATGAGCTAGAGACATTAGCTGGATGACTTTCAAAGACATTATGCTAACTGAAAGAACCTAGTCTCAAAATGTGGCATAGTGTATGGTTCTGTGACTATAATATTTATGAAAAGGCAAACCTATGATGACCAACAGATCCGTGGTTGCTAGGGCTAGGGATGGGGGGAGGGAATGCTTGCAACGAGGCATCACTAAGACTTACTAAGGATGAAGGAACAGTTCTGTGTCTTGACTATGATCAGGTGGTTACATGAATTTCTGCAGAACTACCCACGAAAAAAGTCAGTTTTACTGTATGTTAATAATAAAAAAAATTATTAGGGCCAGTACCCTCCCAGGCTCTCTCTGTCACCAAATACTCTCCTTCTCCTTGTTCTTGCATTCTATTGCAAAAAAAAAAAAAAAAAAAAAAGCAACCCATGCCGATTTCTTGTACCTACTCCATAATATCTGGCATATTCTCTGTCTCACTGAAACTGTCCCCCAAAGGAACTCATGATCCTTATTCTCCTCCCCACAAGGAATCCCTTAATAATTCTGGCTCATTCTGCCCTGCCATGTCTTGACTCCTATAACTCTTCCTGTATCCTTCTTCTTGGCACATATTCTAACACTTAGATTATTCAAAAAAATGTTTCAGGTGCATATATTGGTCTGTCATGACCAAAAGACTTTTTCCTCAAAAAGCATGCAGATAGAGGACAAACCCCAGACTTGCTGGAGCCTGAGTAATCAAAACGTTATGTCGAAACAAGAGCCAATATAATTTCTGTTAGTGTGAGACTTTCAGAAGGATAGCTTAGGAAAAAGTCCCAGTGCACGTGAAATTCTGATTGTCTACAAAATGATTAATCACAAAATTTCACTGAATAATATATAAACACTTAATCATACCTGTACATGCCCTCACTTACACCCCTGAACCAAGTTTATAATTGCCACTATCCATTCGAAACGACTGGTCGTGATCACAGGAAAGTGGGGTGGTAGTGTTCTTTTTTCTTTCAGATTAAAATACTCATATAATTTCATTTTCATCTCTCTTTGTACGACACCAACAGTTTGCTTTGGCCTCTCTCCTAATTTAATCATCTCGATTATCTAGATTTTTGCCATCAAGTTCTGGATGGAGCCAGGATACTCTGACGTTGGTGAAGTTACAAAATATTTTTACCCCAAACGTTGTCTTTAGCCAGATTTGTCTTTCTGTGGTTTTCTCTGCTGGGGATGTTCATTCCACATTCATTCAATCAACACTGATTGACAACTTACTGTGTGCCGGGTACGGTGTTAGATGTTGTGAATAGAGTGATTAATAAGACAGACATGGCTCCAGCATTCACAGGATCCACAGACCAGTGACTGTAGGCAGACAAAGGAGCCAATATTTATAGGACATGAATAGGAATGTGTAAATTATTAGTGCACACAGAAGAGGGGCCTGACCCAGTCAATGAAAGTCAGAGAAGGTTTCCTGGAGGGAATATGCTTGGTTGAGTTTTCGGAATAAATAGCAGTTAGACAGGCTAAGAAAGATGGGAAGGAATTGACAGAATAAAATTCTTGTGACAACATTATATCCAAATACTCTGGGATTCTTGTACCGTTGTAATTTGATCTCGTAGAAATGCGGCCTCTTTCTCTTAAAAAGCCTTCCCTTGCTTCTCTGAAACGCAGAGCTCTCCTGTCCTGTGCACTCAGCAGAATGCGTTATCTGCATCTATCTTTCGGCAGTCGTACGATTACCCCAGAAAGCAGGGAGACAGTTAGGATCGCAGGCTTTGGGGTGAGAGTCCCTGGGTTTGTTCTGCATTTGGATTCCAACTGCATTATATTTCGCTACTTACTATTCTCTCTAGAAACTTCCATTTCCTCATCTACAAATGAGTAATAATACCTACTTTGCAGAGTTGTTACATAGGTTAAATGAGCTAATAAATGCAGTAGTGCATTCATTTAGAATGATGCAGGAGATATGATCATGCATCAACATGACGGTCACCTGTTACCAATATGTGTACACGCCAGTTTGCCAACTAAACTGTAGTTGCAGGAGGGCAGAACCAAGTTTGAATAAAATAAAAAAAAGCCAGGAATTTTGCATATAAAGTTCCATTTGATTCTTTCAATGAATCTCTGAGTTTGCTATTATTTTCCCTTTGTTTCTTTTGCAAAGACTGAGTCTCAGACATGTTAACTCAATTGCCCAAGAATTTGTCCTCATGCCCCTCTCCCCTAAAGACCCTGCCTTTTCCACAGGATAATGAAATAAAAGAAGCAAAATGTGCCATGCTGGGTTTTTTAGTTGCAAACAACAGAAAGAGAGATTGGCTGACTTAAGCAAAAATAAATGATTGGAGGAGTCCTTAGAGTTCCTGGATTAGTTGATGGCTAGAAAGCAAGGTCTGAGAAGCAAAGCTGAATGTCCAGAAGAGTACTACCATGGCCCCAGTCTGATCTGCTTAGTGTGCTGCCATGACCCCCAGTTGGGGACGCTGAACTCTGGATCACGGCCACCAAAGCAGGTTCTAAACAGTCCTGGCATCTTCATAAAGCTGTATTTTATGCTGTAGGCTTGGCTGTCCCCTAGTGGCTGGAGATCAGGGAAACCAGATATCTGGCCTTTGGGGGCATTACACCCCAAACCTATAGTGCCAGATTCCCCAGCACAGGGAGGAGGTTCTGTGGCTGGGTAATCTAAATAAGTAAATAAATAATAAATAATAAATAAATAAATAAACCGAGTCCCACTAATCCCCCTATAGGGTTTCTTTTCGAAGCCGTGTTGACATACTCTGCAATCTGAAGCAGAGTTGCACTTTAAGTCTAAGAAATGTCGACGCTGGCTCTATCTGTTGTGCCTGCTGCACCTGGAGTCTGCGCCGACTTGCCAGCGTAAATGCAGAAAGGAAAGATTCGGGGTTCCGGTTTGGGGGATTTCTGTGCAGACTTCTGGGAAACGGAGATGAAACAGAGTAAGCACAAAAAGGACAAAGCGGCTGAGAACTGTAGTTACAATTAAAGAATGAAGGAGAAGTTCAAGTGTAAGGCAAAGGAAGGAAAAAAGGAAACATAAACACAAGTACTAAAACCTAGGAAAGGATCCTAATGAAAGTGAAGAAAATAAGACAATTTTATATAAAATTTGGAATAGGAAAAAGCAGGGAACCAATATCTAATAATGCAGACGATCCTGATTCATAGATCATAATAGAAACAACAGGGCTATTTGCAGGAAGAACTTAGAAGGGGCAAAGGAACAGACTTTGGGGGACTGTGTCAAAAAGAGTTGTTCTAGAAGGAAATTAAGAGATCCAGTTCCTCTACCCCCTCAACCGCCAAAATTAAAAAAGCTCTTTAGGCCTCACATCTTCCTGCAAGACGACAGATTCCTCCCTGGGTCGCATGAACACGAGGCCCCTTTGTATTTCCTTTGATGTGTGAGTGTAGGTACTGGGGTGTCCAGCCTCTGTGCGGACCCTCAGCTTCAGGGTTGGAGAGGCACGAGAACAACTAGTCAGCTGCCCAGAGTCGTGGAATTTAAAAATCACACACCAGCGAGGTTTTCATTCGGATCCTCTGACGGTGAGCCGTGTCTGTGTCAGTCAAGAGGTAACCCGCATTTCCTGCCTGAATTAGGGGGACTGTTCAAATCATTTTAACTATCATTTACTCAGCCTGTCCTAGCAAACATTATTCTTTGTGTATTTTTGAGTCCTCCTATCAGTCAGTTGTTGGGTAAAATCACCGGCTCCATTATACAGAAAAGGCAACTGAGTTGAGATCACATGCCCCAGTTTGTGCACAGAGAAAGCTGAGACTTTTAGGTGGGTCTGTGAAACACTGGCAGTGAGCTGACTTCTGCTGCAAAGAACAGAATCCTGACCCGAAGACCCTTAAATCCTAAGGCGTATGTCGTCTAATACGGCGGGGAAACTGAAGGGGGCTACTCGGCAGCGCGGCGATGACATCAAGGACTGGGGTTTCCATCTCTCTATTCTGCCCTATGTGTCGGTGATGTCTCGTGTTCAGGAGTGTCACTGGAGCAGTTTTGAGCATCCCGTGAAGACATGACCGCTTTGTTGACAAAGAGGAAGGGGATGTGCTCCAACTATAATTAACATACAGCATCATACTTGCTTCAGGTGCACAATTCAATGATTCAACAATTCTGAACCTTTCTCAGCATGCATCGAGGTAAGTGTACTCTTAATTCCCTTTACCTATTTTACCCATTTTCCAACCTACTTCCCCTCTGGCAACCACCAATTTATTCTCTACAGTGAAGACTCTTTTATTTGCTTGTCTCTTTTTTAATTGGATTCTTCATTTGTTTTGTTTCTTAAATTCCACAAATGACTAAAATCATATAATACTTCTCTTTCTCCAACTTACTGCATTTACCATTATGCCCCCTAGATCCATCCAAGTTGTTGCAAATGGCAGGATTTCATTCCTTTTTATGGCCGAGTAATAGTTCATTGTATATACATCCCACATCTTCTTTATCCATCCATCTTTCCGTGGACACTTGGGCTGCTTCCATGTCTTGGCTCTTGTAAATAATGCTGCCATAAACGTCACAGTGCATAGACCTTCTCAAATTAGTGTTTTCATTGGAGGGAGAAGGTAAATACCCAAGAGTGGGATTACTAGATCACATGGCAATTCTTTTTAATTTTTTAAGAAAACTCTGTACTGTGTTCCCTAGTAGCTACATCAATTTGCATTCCCACCAACAGTGCCCAAGGGTTCCTTTTTCTCCACATCCTCACCAACACTTGTTGTTTCTTCTGTTTTTTTATTTTAGCTATTCTGACAGGCATTGTGGTTTTAATTTGCATTTCCCTAATGATGAGTGATGTTGAGCATCTTTTCATGTGTCTGTTGGCCGTCTGTATGTCTTCTTTGGAGAAATGTCTATCCGGTCTCTGCCTATTTTTTAATTGGATGATGATGATGATTATTATTATTATTGGTGTTGAGTTGTTTAAGTTCTCTACATATTTTGCATATTAACTCCTCATTGAATACGTCATTTGCAAATATATCTCCCATTCAGTAGATTGTATTTTTATTGTTGATGATGGTTTGCTTCTTTGTGCAGAAACTTTATTTTGGTATAGCTTCAATAGTTTAATTTTGCTTTTGTTTCTCTTGTCAGAGAAGACAAATCTAGAAAAATGTTTCTACACCTGATGTCAAAGAATTACTGCCTATGCTTTCTTCCAGAATTTTATGGTTTCAGGTCTCACATTTAGGTCTTTAATCCATTTTGAATTTATTTTTATGTATGATGTACAAAAGTGAGCCAGTTTTATTCTTTTGCATGTAGCTGCCCAGTTTTTCTAACATCATTTGTAGAAGAGATATCTTTCTTCCATTACAACAGATTTCCTTATGTTCATTTTGTATCCTACAACTCTAGTGAATTTCTTTTTTAGTTTTAATATTTTTGGTGAATTCTTAAGGATTTTCTATATACAATATCGTGTCATCTAGAAGTACTGAAAGTTTTATTTCTTCCTTACCAATTTGGATGCCTTTTATTCCTTTTTCTTGTCTGATTGCTATTGCTAGGAGTTCTAGTACCATGTTGAACAGAAGTGATGAGAGTGGACATCCTTGTCTTTTCCTGCTTTTAGAGGAAAGTTCTCAGTTTTTAACCATTGAGAATGACGTTAGCTGTGCATTTTTCATACATGACGTTTGAAGTATGTGTGTTCCCTCTTGACCTACTTTGTTGAGAGTTTTTGTCATAAATGGATGTTGTACTTTATCCAATGCTTTTACTATGACTGTTGAGATGATCATATGTTTTTTATCTTTTCATTTGTTAACATGATGTATCAAGTCGATTAATTTGCAAATACAGAACCACACTTGCATCACTGGAATCAATCCCATTTGGTTGGAATGATTTTTTAAAATGTATTGTTGGATTCAGTTTGATAATATATTTTTTTAAAGATTTTATTTATTGGGGCACCTGGGTGGCTCAGTGGATTAAAGCCTCTGTCTTCGGCTCAGGTCATGGTCCCGGGGTCCTGGGATCGAGCCCCGCATCGGGCTTTCTGCTCAGCGGGGAGCCTGCTTCCAACTCTCTCTCTCTCTGCTTGTCTGCCTACTTGTGATCTCCATCTGTCAAATAAATGAATAAAATCTTTAAAAAAAAAGATTTTATTTATTTATTTGTCAGAGTGAGAGAGGGAGAGAGAGCGAGCACAGGCAGACAGAATGGCAGGCAGAGGCAGAGGGAGAAGCAGGCTCCCTGCCAAGCAAGGAGTCTGATGTGGGACTCGATCCCAGGATGCTGGGATCATGACCTGGGCTGAAGGCAGCTGCTCAACCAACTGAGCCACTCAGGCGTCCCTGATAATATTTTTTTGAGGATTTCTGCATCTCTGCTCATCAGAGCTATTGGCCTATAGTTTTCTTTTTTTGTATTATCTTTATTTGGTCTTGGCATTAAGGTAATGCTGGCCTCATAGAAAAAAACTGGAAGTTTTCCTTCCTATTCTATTTGAAATAGTTTCAAAGAACAGGTATTAACTCTTCTTTAAATATTTGGTAGAATTCACTAGTGAAGCCATCTGTTCCTTGACTTTTGTTTGGGAATTTTTTTGATTACTGATTCAATTTCTTTTCTAGTAATTGGTCTGTTCAAATTTTCTGATTCATTTTGGGAAGTTATATGTTTCTAAGAACTTATCCATTTCTTGTAGATTGTCCAATTTGTTCACATGTAATTTTTCATAATATTCTCTTTTAATTCTTTGTATTTCTGTGGTATCAATTATTTCTCCTCTTTCATTTCTGATTTTGGTTATTTGAGTCCTCTCCTCTCTCACTCTCTCTGGTTTTTTTTTTTTTTGTTGTTGTTGTTGTCGTTGATGATCTTTTAAAAAAAAATCTCTTGGTTTCATTGATCTGTTACATTGGTTTTTTGTTTGTTTGTTTATTTGTTTTTTGGTCTCTCTCCCACTCATTTCTGCTCTGATCTTTATTATTTCCTTCCTTCTACTGGTTTTGGGGTTTGTTTTTCTTTTTCTAGCTCCGTTAGGTGTAAGGTTGGTTGTTTACTTGAGATTTTTCTTTCTTCTGAGGTAGGCCTGCATTGCTATAATCTTCCCTCTTAAAACAGCTTTTGCTGCATCTCAAAGATTTTTGGAAGTTCATGTTTTTATTTTGCTTTCTTTCCATATATTTTTTAATTTCCTCTTTGACTTCTTAGTTGATCCATTCATTGTTTATAGTAGCATGTTATTTAGCCTCCATATATTTGTATTCTTGCCACATTTTTTTGTGTGTGTGATTATTTCTAGTTTCATACCATTGTGCCTGGAAAAGATGCATATATATTCTTTGAATCTTTTTGAACTTGTTAAGACTTGTTTTGAGGCCTAATATGTGATCTATCCTGGAAGATGTTCCATGTGCACTTCAAAAGAAGGTGTGTTGTGCTGTTTCTGGTTGGAATGTCCTAAAACTGTTAGATCTATGTGGTCCGATGTGTCATTTAAAGTGACTGTTTCCTTGTTTGATTTTCTATTTGAAGGATCTACTTCATCTATATTAATATGATGGTCACAGTTTGAACCCATTCTGGAAGCACTAAATTTTTTCTCCCTTCCCCTCAATTTATGTGTATGATGTTATACTTTACATCCTTTTATTTTGTGACTCCCTTGACGGATTTTTATTTTTTTAAAATTTATTTATTTATTTTAGAGAAAGAGAGAGAGGGCATGCATGCATGAGTGGGGGGGAGGGGCAGCAGGAGAGGGAGAGAGAATCTTCAAGCAGACCCCCCACTAGTGCAGAGCCTGATATGGGGCTCAATCCCAGGACCTCAAGATCATGACCTGAGTCAAAATCAAGAAGGCTTCTCAACTGACTGAGCTGCCCAGACACTCCCTGACTGGTTTTTATAGATGCAATTGATTTTAATGTTTTTATCCTGTAATCTCCATCCTGGTTTTGTAAGTGATTAACCTATTACTTTTATTATGTTTGTATTTACCTATGAATATATTTTCATGATTTTCATATCACGATTTTCATAATTTTCTTACTCCTGATTATGGCCTTTTCTTTCCACCCAAAAAATTCCCTTTAATGTTTCCTGTTAATCTGGCTTATTGGTGATCTCCTTTAACTTTTATTTGTCTGGAAAACTCTATTTCTCCTTCTATTCTGAATGATAGCCCTGCTGGCTAGATTATACTTAGTTGTAGGTTTTTCCTTAAAGCCCTTTCAATTTATCATGGCATTCACTCTGGCCTGCAAAATTTCTGCTGAAAAATCAGCTGATATGGGGTTTCCCTTGTATGTAACTGTTTTCTTTTGCCTTTTTAAAAAAGATTTTATCTGTTTATTTATTTGACAGAGAGAGAAAAAGAGAGAGAGAGAAAGAAAACAAGCATGAGCAGGAGAAGTTGCAGAGGGAAGGTAGAAACAGGCTCCCCACTGAGCAGAGAGCCCAACATGGGGCTCCATCCCAGGACCTTCGGATCACAACCTGAGCCAAAGGCAGATGCTTAACTGACTGAGTCACCCAGGCACCCCTTTTCTATTGCTTTTAAAATTCTTCATCACTACTTTTTCACATTTTAATTATTATGTGTCTTGGCGTGGACCTCGTTGGGTTGATTTTATGGAGAGCTCTCTGTGCCTCCTGTATCTGGGTGTTTGTTTCCTTTCCTTAGATTATGGAAGTTTTTAGCTATTATTTCTTCAAGTAAGTTTTCTGCTCCCTTTCTCTCTCTTATCTTCCTGGAATCCCTATAATGTGAATGACATGTTTGATGATGTTACTGAGTTCCCTTAACCTATCCCATTTTTTCTTTTTCTTTTTTTTTTTTCTTTTTGCTGTTCTGCTTGATTTCTTCCCAGTAATCTACCTTCCAGCTCACAGATCAATTCTTCCTCCTGCTCTAATCTATTACTGTTTTTAGTGGATCTTTAATTTTAGCTACTGAGTTCTTCATCTCTGATTGGTTCTATTTTATGTTGTCTATCTCTTTGTTGATGCTCTCACTGATATCCTCCACTCTTCTCAAGGCCAGTATCTTATAATCATTACTTTGAAATTTTATCAGTCATATTGCTTTCTCTGTTTCACTTTTGTTATTTTGCTGTGCTTTTGTTCTGTTCTTTCATTGGGAACATATTCCTCTCTCTCATTTTGTCTGAATCTCTGCATTTGTTTCTCTGTGTTAGAAAAGTCTGCCATGTCTCCTGATCTTGTGAAGAAGAGGTCCTGTGGTGCCCTGTAGCACAATGTCTTCTGTTCACCAGAACCAGGCACTTCAGGGGTATCTTTTATGTGGGCTGCGTGTGCCCTACTATTGTGTTTGCCTTCAGTCCAGTTGGCTACAATGGCTCTCTTTGTCTGTTGTGGGCCAGGTTTGGTCCCTATGCTGTTAAGATGTCAGTCTGGGGCTGCCATGGGCTTGTAGTTGGGTGATGTCAGCCTTCAGACCAGATGCCTGCCCTCAATCCATTGCCAGAACTGTAGCAACACTGCACTGCAAGGCACTCTCTGTTGTTCTCTGAGAGGTTTTTGTTGGTGGGGAGGCTGGCAGTTGAATTAGATGCCTGCCCCAAGCATCTTTTGGGGCTGTCATAGACTAACCCAAAGGGAACTCTCCCTATGCTGTCCCCTGAGAAGCTCTTGTTCATAGGCAGGGCTGGCAGTCAGATCAGATGCTTGCCCCCTCTTGGTGTGCTGGGCTACAGATGCTCTGATCAGTAATGCTCTCTCTCCACACTGCTGGTTATAAGGCTCAGCTGTTGGGGCTATGGCCAAACTGGTATTTGTGGTTATCTACCTGTCTCATGAGGGAAGGAGTCACTTTGAGGTGGCACTGGTCCCCTGCTGTTGCTTGCAGAGTGAAATGCAGCAGGAGCTGCTTTGGTGGGACTCTGGTGGGGTAGGGTGGGTTAGATGGGGCAGATCAGAGAACTGCAGGGCATAAAGTGTCAGCACAGTTGGAGGAGGATGTTCTAGCTGGTTCCCACAAGTGTCTAGCTATCCCACATAGGTGTGGGAGTGAGATAAATGACACCTGCTAGTTCTTTGGTTCTTGGAGAAGTCTCCTAAAGATTCCTGCCCTGCCAGTCTATGTTCTGAGATTAGTAAATAAATTTCACATGTAACCCAGGTACTTTTCAAACTGCTTCTTCTATGTTTTATTTCTGTAGAGTTATTTGTTATGCGGTCTCTTTAAGGGTCAGGACTCTTTGAGAGTCAGGTTTCCTATCACCCACTGGTTCTTCCAGGGGCAAACCCACTAATTTCTAATGTAATCAGACTTAAGTCCCACTGGTTGTGAAAAACAAACAAACAAACAAACAAAACTCACAAAATTAAACCCCACTGGTTTTCAAAGACAAATGTTATGGGGACTCACCTTCCCAGTGCATGTCCCATGTGCCTGGATTACCTGGTTTGGGGTCTGCTTCTCTCCCTCCTTTGGGACTGTGGTGCCCCTCCCTTTAATGGTCAGCCTCACTGTGAGTTTGGTTCCTGAGTGCGTTGCTGCCCCTCCTACCCTTTTGATGTGGCCTCCCCTGTAACATTAACTGTCGAAAGTCTGTTCTACCAAACTTTGGGTCATTTTCTAGGTGGATGCACCTAGATGTGGCTGTTATCTAGGTATGTCTGTGGTACAAGGTGAGTTTAGGTTCCTCCCACTCTGACATCTTCCCAGAAATCTCCCCAAAATCTTTACATTAGTGAGAAAATCTTTCCCTGACGTCCCCAGTAGCTTTTTCTGCATGTACTACTGATTAACACTGAGCCATGTGTCTATGCCTAAATCCAGTCACCTTCCAAGATTACCACAATTGGCTTATTCCAGTCATGTTCCCCTGCCCAAGGCTGTTATAGGAATCAACTTCCCTTAGCAAGCAAAAGTAGGGGGTGCGTAGGAGAGGGGTGGTGGAGATGGCAGTTGTGGGAAGACAAGCAAATTTGTCTGCCATAGATACTGCAACAAACTTGTTGTTTTAGGAATGAATTTAGTTTACAATGGCTGGAGTGGAGGAGAGGATAGGAAAGGAAAACAGGGGAGGGGAGAGGAGGGCAGGGAACATTTTTTGAGACTATATTATGTAAATCATTTTACTCTATTTCACATATTCCACTACTTTTTCTTCATAGGGTACTTACTTTGATGATACCTATTTTCTAGAAGCTCTATAAAGATCTTCAAATCACATAGCCAAAACATGGTGCAGTGATTATTTTAATCCAGATTGATTGATTACAGTCTTAGGCTTTTAGGGGAGAATGATTAGAAGTTATTTTAGATGCAAGTGTCAAGGAGACCGACATTAAAGGAAAAGTGCCATCTTCTAGAAAACTAACCCTATATCTCTTTGTATACCTTTTCTAGCTTCTCAAAACCCCAAATTTAGTTTGTTAATTGTATGCACAGCCTGTTGTGTTCATGTCTATGGTGTTTGATAATCAAGTAAGAGGAAATTCTTCTGACACCCCTCTGGAACCCTAGTTCCACATATCAGAGGCTATGGCAATCCAAGACAGCACTAGTGGGAAACCAGGGAGAAAAGAAAAGAAAAACAGGAAAAAAAAAACACACAAAAAAAACCACAGGCAGGAATAGAACAAGGAATTCCAAGAGGGGCTTCTAATATTTCATTGTTATTGAAAATTACACTTCATAAAAAGTCTTATTCATTTAAAGTTTGAAGAGTGACAGAAAAATGGCTTTCATACTTAGGTCTGCTAAATGTATGACAAATCAAAAAAGATAGAACAAGGAGAAACTTTAAAAACAAAGCAGAAAATCAGTGTGTAGTATAAATAACACTTCATTAGGGCTGTAGTGCCTTACAAAACAGCCTAGAAAATTCCACAGAGAAATCGTAGTATATGGCTCAGGAGAGAATAATTTACTATCATTAGGGGTTTGTAATCCCTACAATGGAAAGGGGAATGTATGCATGTAACTCTTTAATGATAGTGGGCTTGCAGGCATAAATCCCTAAATGATGAGATGTGAATACATTTTAAAATTCAAGTTTCTATTGGGTAAGGAAAAGTCAGGCTGTCTGGTTTGCTCGGCATGCTGACCCAAGTCTATTACCGACCCACTGAGAACTGCAGCCGTGGGAGAGTACTTAATCCGTTCCACGTCTTAAGTGGGGCCATGCTCGGGGTAGAGGTAGTGGTTTAAGTCTCTTGCTCATCGGGCACACATCAACACTGGACACACACAATTTTTGGTTAGTGGTAGTTGATGCCAAAGGCATGGCAGAATGCCACACCATCCAAAACACTCTCAGCCATAACCCAAGTGTTTTCTGTCCGAAAAGCCTTTTCTGTACTAAGTTTTAAGCATCCAGCTTAGTGTGGGTCCCAAGCAAAAATGAAGAACAGGAAAAATTAATAATTTTACTCTCCACCCTCAAGCTCCCTTTTCCTCCCTTAGGAGGGTTTCCTCTCTTGATGCTATTCTCAAACTCTCTTCAACAAATTCTCTGAAACAAAGACATGCAAATGAAAGGCAAGAGTTTAAGGGTTACTTGGCCCACAGGCATTTTTTTTTTTTTTTAACTTTAACCTAGATCTAATCCTTAAGCTAAGCATGATTTAGAAAGATTTTCAAAGAGGTGTTCTCCAGACAAAGATGCTTAGATGTTGGATGGGAGGCAGGACATTTCCAGAATCTGGACTAGACTGTGGTATTTGGGGGTTATTAAGTTTGAAACAGGGGAGCTATAGACTTAAATGGGATTCCAGGTCAGATGTCAGGAAGAAGGGATCCACCCTGGGAAGTGCGAGCATGAGGTTGGCATTCCAAGACCAGGGGTTCTGAGGGAGGCTGAGAATGACAAACAGAAGGCCAGGAACCAGCTGATGAATGGTGCTGGCTACAAGGGGTTGGCTGGGTTAAATCAGGTGTCCTTCACCTGGTAGGACACACGGCAGAGGAAAGTCAACAGTGGTCCATGAGCAGCCTTCAAGAGGTCTGGAAACACCCTTAAATCTCATTTAAAATTCTCTGCAAGACGGAGTGTTGAAGCTTGGATTAAATTCCCAAAATAGTGTGCCCCCCTAAAATGTCTAAGTGCAGCAGACCAATGAAAGGGGACTCTGGGACCCCCTGGAATCCATCGTAGCAGCACTGGTCTGTAGCCAACTATGCCGTTCAGCCTGGTCCCCACTCTGTGGGTGCATCTGCTTTCAGCGCCTGCCGCAGAGTGGCTGAAGCATTTGTTGTCTGCCATGATCCAGTTCCCTGAAAAGGGGCCAAGCAGTTTACTTGACTAGTACTGTAGTGACATCTCTCTCTCTCTCTCTCTCTTTCTCGTGACCCATGGGAATAATGCACCATCCCACTGTCACCCCTGGGAGTGCAGGTCACCAAGATGTCTGATGGCTCTGCTCTGCTGGCCGACGAGCTAGTCAGCTTCAATCTCTTGCCTTGGGTTTCTTGGATGGAATCGAGATGCCATTATATGTCCTGTGCACCAAGGGATGCATGTCAAACTCTCCCAACGGCCCCCTTCCCCAGGATTCTCTAGTTGGGGACAAGGTGAGAATGCAACCCATGGTGCCCTAGTAGTTACTCTTTTCGAAACCCTTCTGATATACACTCCCTGGACACTTGAACTTTAAATATTCTATGCTTTCGAGTGGGTAACCGGCCAAGGTATAAAGGCCTGTAATTAGGCCTCCTCTTGGCAATGCCTGTATGGATGCCCTTACTTTGGGGGGTGGGAGAAGTTGGAGTCTGTTTTGGGAGGGTCATAGGTAAAATTAAGACTGAAATAGTTGCATTTTGACAATCTGTTTCTTAGGGGTACGTGAGAGGGTAGCAGAGGGCCCATGAAGATTAGTAGTGTCCACTGGAGACCTGAACCAGCCTGTCAAGTCACAAAGTATTTGAGGGAAATCAGTCCCGAAAGAACCATAGCTCCCTCTGGTTCTTTGTAGAATTAGCCAAACATTTAGGTAACATCTGAAGAGGAGGTTTCTCTGGTCTGATCTTTCTGTGTTGTGTTGGTAAACCTGTGTCAGGGCACGTGTTGCTCTCTGTGTTGGGTGCTCAGAGGGACACACCTCTGCTGAGGGCAGCCTACACACGTGGCAGGAAGCAGAGGGGAAGAATCAGGAGGGAAGAGAGGCACACGAGTTTCCAAATGGTTCCTTTTTGGAAACTTTTATGTTAACCACCAGGAGCAGCAAAAATGATGTACTTTCATGCAGGGGGCTGGTGCAGGTTTATGTTATAAAGAGAAGAATTTGCCCTTCAGTTTTTCATATACTGGTCTGCAGTGGGAGTGGCTCGCGGCCAGGCACGACATTTTAGAGAAGCCCAGAGGGTTTTCTCGAAAGTCCCAGATTGTTTGTGTTCTTTGTAAAATAGACTCAAGTACAGAGGAGCTCACTTATCCAGCCCCATGGGGCATAGGCGGTCCCACATAAATGCCCTTTCCAGATGCCATTTAGATTTGTGCTATGACGGAATGACATTTGCAGGAAGTGGATCCTCACAACGACCCAAACGATAGGGCACAGGAGGCTTTACCGACCCCACCGTAGCCTGCCTGGGCCCAGGACACATGTTGCATAAATGCTCGCCTCGCCCCGTCCTCGTGGCTCCAAGCATTCTGAACCCAGCTACAGATCGGAGGCTTTTTCCAATATTTTACATATAGGATAATTCGGGAAATCCTAATCGTATTCACTATTAATAAAGATAAGAGCTAAATTAAATTCCTTTAGTGTTTTTAAGCAGCTTTCTAAGCGCCAAGCTCTGCTAGGTCCTGTCGGAGTTACTTAGATTCAGTGGAGAACCGAGATTTAGAAAACTCCAGATGCAGTCCGCGTGCTGGCTGGATGCTGCTGGGCCACGGCTAGAGGCTGGGAGGCAGGGCACTACCGGGAGGACCAAGCAGGAAGGGAAGACAGAAGTGTGGGCCGGAGGGGCAGACCTCAAAGCCAAGAGAGTGGGTCCGAGGAGGACGGCGTCCTCTGTAAGACAAAGCTGGAGCCGGGCAAGGCAAGGTCCTATCAGCATTTCTTGCTCTACGGGATTACCTGGTCCAGCCTCCATCTTTCTGGGGTTTTAAGAAAGTACTAATATACTGAGAGACATGATATCTCATCTCAAAATCTTACTATGCTCCGTTTACCCAGAATATCTTATTTCCTTAATCGTCAAGTTTCATCAACTTTTGCAAAAATGAAATTACCCTGCTGGAATTTTTTGGAGGTCTGCTGCGATGTTAAAGCATTTGCGACTAGGAGAGCTGTAGATCCCACTCTATTAAATACTTCAGAGAGAAGCTGGGGTTATCACTGCCCTTTGAGAGCTGGTGAGCAGACTTGCTGAGGGAGGAAAAGGAGTATCACACCACAGTCAGTGTATTCCTGAGACGGTCTAACTAGTAAGAAACTGGACTGTGCATCCTCTGAGTGTGCAGACAAAGTCCCCTTTCCTTGTTCTGGGTCTATTTCTCCCAAACTAAGGAAATCCATTCTGGCCATCTCTGGACTCATCTTCCCTGTGTTTGCCTTCTCCTGGGCCTATCCCCACCTGCATATTCTGTTCTTGAACTAACTGGACTCAGTCAGCTCTGGGGCTGGCCCAAGGAGTTTCCACATTTGTGGATGCCTGGCTCCTTCCAGCAGTGACCTTGTCCTGACAATGGGGCTTTGAGAGCCCGAGGTTCTTGTTTCTGAGCGTGAGACGGTGCTGGCACCTGACCCATCACACACACACCTGCTCGCAGCCGCTCCAGGAAAATTACCAGCTGTCCCAGCTCACACCAGAGCTTCTATTCTGGGCCCCCTTCCTAGAAACTAGGTCCTCCCTTCGCTCTTGTCTTTCGCTTCTCCAGACGATGGGGGTCCGCAGCACCTGGGTCAGGGGCTGTGCCTGGGTCCCCAAGCACCTTGACTACTACCTGCGGGTCAGCCTGGACTATAGCATCTGAGCATCACCTGCCACCAGGACGCCCAGTGGCTGGGTCCTACTTTCCGACAGAGAGCTGCACTGTCATGGGGGGCCCTGGTGCCAACCATGTACCCGAATCTTCACTGAAGACCACAGTAGTGCTTACCTCCCCTGCCTGGGTCACGATGAGCCGCCTCTCTCCGTCCCAACGCTGGCCTAGCATCATGTCTACTCCCAGCCCCGGAACCTTCTCCTTCTGGTTCCTTTCTACTTGGTTACTTACAAATCTGATGGGAAACAGCCTTTATGGGTTACTAAAAACCTCTTTCAGGTATCTTTTTATAAGAAGTACAAAGACTTTCAGGAAGACATAAAACAGTGTTACTTGAGCGTTAATTGACATACTGGATTACTTTTCATAGAAAAATGCAGGCAGCATTGAAGGATAGTGAGAAACTTGGGTCTATTGAGTTTGTGTTGAGGGTAGAAGGAAATCCAACAAGACAAAAAATTGCAAGTACAGAAGATTAACTTTTCTCAATTTTGCCAACACTGGTATGAGGCAGTTAAATCTCTTCCTAATAAATGTATTAAATTATAAAAATATTTTTCTTGCCAGTTAACTTATTCTGGAAATTCTAAAGGGAGACTTTCAAATAAGCACAATGAATCACTCCACATTTAGCCATTCTGAAACCCTTTTTAAACAAGTGTTTCTGAAATAATGGAATGGTCCTATGATGCCTTTAATGTAAATTTTTAATACACATTTCTGTGCCTGATATTGTAAACTACTTTAGAAAAAAAGATAATTTCATGAAATTTTGCATCCTGAGAACTCTGGAACTGAATAAATCAATTTTGATGTTGCAATATGGGAATGTTTTCTGGTTCTATTCTATACTTTGCATTTTAGCTTTTCCCTTCTCTCCCTTCTATCCATTTCTGAGGTCATTGCTTATTTATTTAAATCCTTGCATAGCACCTAGTCCTAGATGTGAACATGGTGGGTGCTGAATGGTGTTTGTTAAATTGAATTGAAGTCAACATGACCACATATGGGCCCATTTTACCTATAATTCTAGGGCAAGATTGACTTTTTGTTTTCCTATTGTGTGATGAAAGCAAGTTGGCAGGGAGCTAGCAACTTTTCATTCCCTGGAATCACTTTTATTATTTATTTACTATTTGTAGTACAAACATGTTTCCAGGAACTTGAGCCACTAGAATGTAGTTTTCTACTTAAATTCAATCCCTCTGTTTAGGAACCTTCTCTCTATCGGGAGAGTTTGGCAAAACTCAGAACCCAGTAAGGAAAAAAAAATGACTGCAACTCTTCTTGGGATAGTAGAGAAAAGAAAGGAGAAATATTTATTGAATCCCTTCATGCCTAACAGACTCATAACTGTTTCCAGAACCAGTTCAAACTAATTTTGCATCTTGTGCGATTTTATTTCAGGCTTAATGAACTTTAGGACCACAGAAAGGGGAACTGGTTTGGCAAAACATTTCAAACTATTCTTTTCTCTTCTCTCTTATCCCTTCTTTTTCTTAAATGGTTTGGGTCTTGGCAAAACCAAAAAGTATTTTTCTCTCGTGCTTTTTATTTTTTTGTCTTTAATTTTTAACTAAATGTGCATTTCAAAGGAAATGTAACCCAGCTGTTTCTTATTCTTTTACACTCAACAAAATGGTACTTTGCAAAAACCATTCCATGTCCAAGAAGCCTTGAACCCCTTTAAAAAAAAAAAAAAAAGTAAGCCTTTCTTTTCTTTAAACCAAGAATGCAAACTTCACCAAAAGAGAAGAATTGGAGTCAAGAAAGATAGGGATTTGGTTTAATTTAAATTCAGAATTTGTAAGTGCGAGAATGATTGCAGCCTTGGCAAGATGTAGGTATTTCCAGGTAACTGAAGTTAACCTATTTTGTTGATGAACCCTGACCACATTGGATGGTGGCACTGTGATATTCTCCTTCCCTGGGGCCTTCCTAGAAGGAAAAATCGTGTCTGGGGGGGTGCGTGTGGCTTTGGGAGTGGGGAGTTGGGCAGGAGGGTGTATCAGGAGGGATGGTAATGCTACAAGGTCATTGGGGAAGAAAAGTAGAACGACCCCTGATTATCTGAGACTTCAGGATTTAAGAAAATGATTACTTTGAAAGAAGTGAAGATGAAAGGTCCTTTTAAACTGTTAACCGATAATTTACTAAATGAATATAACTCCCGAGAAAAATACAAAGAGAGATGCTTAATTTACTCACGAGAGAGGAAATGTCCAAGTCCTGGAACGATTTATTTGCAGTACAGAAATCTGTATGTTAATGACAATCTTTTAAAACTTTGTGCAGTTGCTAAAAGAGACTGCTGAAGTTCCTCCACTTGGCAATGCTTTGTTTTCTTAATTGGAAGTTACTGAGTACTTGGAAGTAGCACAATGTATTTCTCTAAAGCTATGTTATAATTCAGACTTTCACGAAGGGAGAGCAAACTCCCCATTTTCCTACTGCTCTGAATTACACTTTGTTGATAGTTAAACGGGGATGTATAATAAATATTCCTACAGATTTTGCTGTGAACAAAATTGTACATGTGACAAAGTCGAAATTTAGTAGGAATTATGTTGACATTGCAGTACATTTTGCCAAGACACATAATTCCCACAGGCATCAGACAAGGGCATTTACAAAAATCATACTACTTTCTATTTATAAGACTACTTTGCATTTTCTGTCACAGATACTCTTTCGGTATCGACTGATACTTGTTTCTTACTTGTAAACGTTTTATTGTACGTGCGATTCGGTTTGACAGACAAGAACAGAGCGGGCGGAGAAGCACCAGGGCCTCTAACTCAGCAGAACTTCTGTGGGAAGCAGGAGAAGGTCCCTATTCAAGTGAGATGGGCTGGAGGCACGGTAGGCAAAGTGGAGAACGCCTGTGTGCAAAGAAAAGCAGTCCGTTCCTTTGATGAGGGCCCACACGTGGGCTCTCGGCCCAGAGAGGGCAGCACGGCTGGGTTTCAGGCGCCACGGACCCCTCCGGAAACAGCCTCTCAGATCTGAGAACCGATGGGGGAGATGGAAGGGATTTGGAGAAGAACCCACGACTGACGAAGAACTTTTAAGAGGTTTGCTTACGGGCTTTAAGAGTCTCTGAACCCCATCTCAATCCCTCCGGCAAAAACCTTAAGAAAGTCTCTGTGGTTCGATAATGCCCTTGGTCCTGAGCATTGTTCTTCCTCTAGGAATATTGATTCGTGTTGAATTCTGCATCGAAGTGGATTTTAAGTGTCAACAGAAGTTCATGGAGCCACTTCCCTGCTCACTGTCCAGGGGAGGGAAATGGACACACTGACCGGGTAATTTAAATCAACCTGGGAAGATCTTGCAGTGCACGTGGGAAGGGCGTGTTCTCTCCGAGGGCAGAAGCCAGGTCTGAGCAGCGTCCGGAACATTCCCCAGCTCTGTCCCCCGCATGTGTTCAGGAAGTACTTGCAGAGCGGAATGAAGGAAATACAGCAACTCTGGGTCTACGCGCTAATCCATTTCTCTCACCTTTAAAAATTGTCCTTGAAATAATTAAGTTGTAATTTTATTTACTTTCCCTCAGATCCAAAGGAAATGAAATATTTTGGTAAAAAAATGGGCAACTCGGGCATTTTTGCAAACCATGTGTGTTTCCCCTTCCGATTCCCTTATTGCTTAGGAACAAATACCTGCGTCACATTGAAATCCAGTGAGAGCAGATTTCCCTTCAACCAGGAATAGGAAGCCCAGCGGGAGCTTCGCGTGGGGAGCAGCGTGGAGTGGTTTAGGCGAGTGTGTTCACGGTAATGAGTGCGTGGACAGGAGGTGAGAAAGCTCCCAGACAACACGGGCTTGTCGTCGCCGGATGGCTGAGTGACGAGCAGCGAAGGACAGCATCTGTGAGCAAGGGGCCAGGGCTGGGGGCCGCATGAGAGGGGAACAGAGCGGCGGGAGCAGGCTGAGCAATCACGGAGGGGCTGGAGGACACAGAGCCCTCGGGCCGCCTGGCTGGGTTGCACTGGGGGAGAGATGGAAAAGCTACAGGGACCGGCACACGAAGTCTTTCTAGAACGTCATCTGTATCATTGCAGTGCTCCCTAAGTCTGTAAGGCTTTCATTTCCTCCTTGAGGCTTTGAAATAACATTCTGGAACCCTTATTTTCATGACCCTTTCGGCTACTACTACGTCACAACTAAGCACGGCTCTATACCTGGGACAACGGGAAGAAGGCAAGTCCGTGTGGATCCCGGCTGGAGGAAGAATGCTGGAAGCGGGACTGTCAAAGGAAACCTGTACCCACGGCACGAGTACGTGCAAGGCTCGCCTCCCCTGCAAAACGGACACCAGCCTCGCCAGCCGACGCTTCGGCGGTCGAGGCCGGAGCTCATCGAATTCTTTCTGCTCGCCTGGAAAGGAGGAAGAAAACGCACACCTGTCTGGTACCCGCCAAGTGTTAAGGTGTTTTGATCGATGATTTCTTGTGCATTTCTCACAACAGCCATGGGCTTACCCACAGGCTCTGTTCGCGCAGGAGGCGCCGGAGTTCACGCCAGGCCCCCCCGCCGGCAGGCCCGTCCTCTGCTTGTACCCCAGGGTGCCCTGGTGCTACTCCAAACGAAGCTTGTTCTCTTCTGCCTCTCCTCGTCTTCTCTCTCGGTGATTCCACTACTGACATCTGGGCTATTCTCAGGGTCACATTTTCTCAGAACAATTGGGTATTATTGTCCCAATTTATAGGTGAGGCACCCGAGGCCCCAGGTTTCAGAGCCGGATAACGGCGCAGTCAGGGTGCGGGTTGGCGCTTGCTGACTCTGAGCTCGTGCTCTGAGCCACTGGGGGCTTCCTCCTCAGTGCTGCTGTCGCCGGGGAGCCACCAAACGATTGACTGTGCCTCTGTGGCATCCTGGGGACTCAGTGGCCGACAGCTTGTGGGTATCAGTATGGACTTGAGACACGAGTCTTGAGACTTTCACGCTGAGGCAGTCAGCTCCTGGCCACGCAGTGTGGCCCCTGGACTGTCCCTTCTGGAAGGCCAAATTAGGGATGAGAAAACGGAGGGATCTTGCCTGGCATTGAGTTCCTGCGATGGCGTTCATCCCTGTGTTGTCCAAGACTGACTCGGAGTTTAATGGGAACCAGAGTGACTGGAAACGTTTCACAAGGACGGACTTCTCATTTTTTTCTAAGGATACAGCTATCAGGGAGAGACATCAGGGAGTGAGCATGGCCGTCTCCTGTCCGCCCCCAGCGGAAAGCCGTGCAGCAGCCAGGATGCAGGGTGTCTTAGCGGAGTCTCTCATTACTCTCCCCTCGCTCTGGCGTAAATCATTCTTAATTGCAGATCAGGCATGAACCATTCTGGGAACGTGGTGCTCACTCGCTGTTGTTGTGTTACCGGGCTAAGTTCTGTGTCAGCTTGACGAAACGTCTGCGGCCGCCGGGCTAACAAGAAGACCATGCTAAAGTGGCCTTTAAACAGCCGGTTCTCACACTGGTCCGGTAAGCAGTAGCCACTCCCCTGCCCTGAACTTCACCTCGGAAGGGCCTCGGATGGACAACACGGGTGCCCAAGGAGAAGCAGCCCAGACTTGGGAGAGGGGGTGGTGCTCCTATGACCTGGAGCTTTTCGTCCTGGGAGGACTAGTCGGATGCCTCTGGGAGGACTAGTCGGTTGCCCCTGGGAGGACTAGTCGGTTGCCCCTGGGAGGACTAGTCAGATGCCTCTGGGAGGACTAGTCGGTTGCCCCTGGGAGGACTAGTCGGTTGCCCCTGGGAGGACTAGTCGGATGCCTCTGGGAGGACTAGTCGGATGCCTCTGGGAGGACTAGTCGGTTGCCCCTCGGAGGACTAGTCGGTTGCCCCTGGGAGGACTAGTCGGATGCCCCTGGGAGGACTAGTCGGTTGCCCCTGGGAGGACTAGTCGGTTGCCCCTGGGAGGACTAGTCAGATGCCTCTGGGAGGACTAGTCGGTTGCCTCTGGGAGGACTAGTCGGATGCCTCTGGGAGGACTAGTCGGTTGCCCCTGGGAGGACTAGTCGGTTGCCCCTGGGAGGACTAGTCGGTTGCCCCTGGGAGGACTAGTCGGATGCCCCTGGGAGGACTAGTCGGTTGCCCCTGGGAGGACTAGTCAGATGCCTCTGGGAGGACTAGTCAGTTGCCTCTGGGAGGACTAGTCAGTTGCCTCTGGGAGGACTAGTCAGATGCCTCTGGGAGGACTAGTCGGTTGCCTCTGGGAGGACTAGTCAGATGCCTCTGGGAGGACTAGTCGGATGCCTCTCTCACACACCTTCTCCCAACCTGTCTCCCAGCATCTTGCACAAAGTGGAGAGGATAAAGGTCTCATTTTGTGCCATAGACGTGACCTCAGGGAGGTAATTACAGCCCCGATTTATGTAAATGAAGCGTATGTTTGGGTAGTTTCATAGTTTCTGAGAATTTCCTTGTGTATGTAACCCATATGCTCTGCTACTTTCTCCATGGATGATCAAAAAGGGACTTTCCTAGCCCTGTGCTGCCGCACTGCCCTCGCGGTGTCAGCGCACCAGAGATGTCTTCCTTCTACTCAAAATGAGCCCCCCCACATCCCTCTTTTGTTGAAAACTTCCCTGCCCTGTTCCCTTTACAGGCTCTTCTTTTTTATGGCCCCTTCTGATTAGGAGTTAAATAATGCAAGTCCTCCCCCCATTTAACTAAACGAATATACTTCTGCAATCTCCATCCCGTCTGCTGCCTTGTCCGGGCCCTTTCACGGTTACGCTAAGATGTGCTTAGATGTGCTAACCACTACACCATGGAACCTATGGTTACACTTTTTGAAAGAGTCTTTCTCTCTCACCAACTTCTGCCTTTTACTTCCCACTCAGTTCTCAGACCACGTCAGTCTGGCACTTCCCCCTAAAAACTCCTCTGGAACTGATCCTGCCAAAGTCACTGGGTAGGTTAGAAGATTTTGCCCACAATAACAGAAACCGGGTTAAATTATAAAGGAGATTCGGGGCTCATGTACTTAGAAAGCCAAGAGTAGCATGAAGATAAGACACACCCCGCCCCCACAACGCAACAAAGTCAGGTCTACAAGCCCCTGTGAGTCAGTGGAGTACAAAGACTTGCACTTGAATGGCTGACGCGTGTGATGTTCAGGATAAATGTTAAACGTGGGACTTGGCCTTTCAGCCCTCTACCTCTCCCTTTTTTTGGACCAGTCTAATACATGTAAAATAATAACATTATTTTAGCCTGTATTTCTCTGATTACTCAGAGAGTAAGTGTACTCATGGTGCGCTTATTAGCCTTAGCGCTTTATTTTTTTTATTTCTTAGTTAATTATTAAGAGTTTCTAAAAAATTCCAAATAATAACTTCATGGTATTTTGACAACAGAAATATGATGTCATTCATCTATCAACTTTATCTAGGGGTCTTTCACATAAAGGAAAACCTTAATTTTGATATAATTATATGTATGTGTGTGCATTGTATAAACTTACTTTGCCTTACATGCTTTTAAGGTTTGGCTTAAGGACATTTGACCCCAAAATATTCATCCACCTTTTCTTTACTAACCACATAGACTTAATATTCATGTTTAAAATTTTAAATTTGGGGATTCCTGAGTGGCTCAGCTGGTTGAGCCTCTGCCTTTGGCTCATGTCATGATCCCAGGGTCCTTGATCGAGCCCCTCATCGGGCTCCCTTCTCAGTCAGGAGCCTGCTTCTCCCTCTCCCTCTACCGCTGCCCCTGCTTGTGCTCTCCCTGCTCTCTCTCTCTGTCAAATAAACAAATAAAATATTTTAAAAAATTTTTAATTTAAAGGATAGTTTACTTTTGCCTGTGATATGAGTTTTATTTTAGGAATGAGTTTTATCTTTCTCCATATTTTTAGCCAACCTCTAATATCTGTCAAAGAATTTATCTTCCTTCTCCCCATTCTGTTGTGGAGACACATTTATTATTTACTAATTTGCTGAGTACAAAGGCTTTGTCTCTAAGCTCTCTCACCTGTCTATCAGTCTGTTTGTTTTGTTTTACACCATTATTACGTTTTTTAAATTATTCAAGCTTTGTAGTGTGCCATAACATGTTATAGAGCAATCTCACCATTTTATTCTTAAATTTTCACATTGACATGGCCATTCACAGACTTTTAGTCCTCCACAAATATTTAAATATAAAATACATAAAAATAAAGTTGAACTCTTGATTGAGATAATATTTAGTTAAGAAAATGGGGCGCCTGGGTGGCTCAGTGGGTTAAAGCCTCTGCCTTCGGCTCATGTTATGGTCCCAGAGTCCTTGGATGGAGTCCCGCATCGGGCTCTCTGCTCAGCAGGGAGCCTGCTTCCTCCTCTCTCTCCCTCTGCCTGCCTCTCTGCCTGCTTGTGATCTCTGTCAAATAAATAAATAAAATCTTTAAAAAAAATTAATTTGGGGGAGAACTGACATCTTTATAACATAAAAGTCTTCCATCTAAATGCATGGAATTTCTGTCCACTTATTCAGATTATCTTTCTCATTTTTTAATTTTTTATTTGTTTTTACTCTCTTTTCTGTTTATTTTTGGTTATTTCCTAGACATTATATCTACTTTTCTCAATATTGTGAATGTCATCTTATTCTATATAGTTTTTCCTAGTTGGTTATTGTTGTTATAAATAAATGTTACTGATTTTTGTAAATTTACCTTTCATCTGATACCTTGTTGAATTATCTCACTGATAGAGCTTTGATTGTTCTACTGACAATCATATCATCTACAAATAATGATGATTTTATTTTTTTCATTTCCAGTCCATATGTCATATCCTCCTTAATGCATCCCATCTCCACTTCTACATTAAATAATAGTGCCAAGTGAATAGCTTTGTCATGTTCCAAGCCTTAAAGGAATTAGACTATTTGTTGTAAATTTCTACATTCCTACAATAACTAGTTAAGAAAGCTTTCTTATAGTTCCAATTTGCTAATTTTTAAAATCACACATGTGTATGTTCAACTTTATATAATAATTTTCTGCTTTGAAATAATCAAAGATTTCTTATGATTTCAATGATAGGGTATTTTAATGAAAAACTGTCCTATTACAGGAGAAATACTTTCTTAATCATATTTATTATTTTTAAAAGACATTTATTATTAGATTTGATTAGTTAGCATTGTTTTTAGGATTTTTGGATCTGTGTTCTTAAGCTAAGTGGGCCATAATCTTCTTGTACTGTCTTTGCTAGTTTAGGAATAAAGATTTAAGTAGCTTCAAAAAATGGCGTAGTCAGTATCATATTTTTTGTTCTATTTGGGGGATAACCTGAATAAAATAAGATCTAATTTCTTGAAAGTATGGTAGAAGTTACCTGTAAAACCATATAGGCTTACATTTTTAAAAAAGAGAAGTCTTGATCACTTTTATTTTTTTTTCGGTATTTTTTCTAAATTATACTGATCTGCTCTGGTCCTCTGCTCTTCTTGTGCTGATATGACATTTGACAAACACATTGGACTATATCGATTTATTTAGTCTTTAAAACTTACAGACATTAGGTATTAAAAATACTGTACAATCTCTGTTTTTTCTATGTATCTTTCCATTTTTAATCCCAAATATGTTTATTTGTATCTTTTCTCCTGATTAATTTTAGAAGATTCCTCTATCTTACTGATTATTTTTTATTGATTTCTTAGATTCAGGCGTAGGTTACTATACTTTTACTGGTTTTCCTGTTTTTACAAGACCAGTGCTCTAACCCCTGAGCTATAGGGCCTGGTTTTCCTGTTTTTAGATTTCTTCTTAATTATGTGCTTCTTTCTTATTTTGGGAGTTTGCTCTTGATCTATTATAAACTTCTTAAGTTAAATGCCTAACTTTTATTTAAAAAAATGTTCTTGAAACACCACATCAAAAACTAATGACATACTGTCTGGTGACACATAACACAATAAAAAAAAATTTTTTAAATAAAAACAATAAAAATATTTTAAAAATGTTCTTGGCCCCTAACAAATGTCTTCAAAGTAAAAATGTATTTCTTTACCCGTGTCCCATAAATTTTGTGTTTTACCATTATCATTATTCAGTTCTACATGTTCTACAGTTAGTATTTTTTAAAATTCTGATAATGCACACAACAGAAAATTTACCATTTTAACCATTTTTCAGTGTGCAGTTCAGTAGCATTAAACACATTCACAACGTTCTACAACCATCACCACCATCCATTTCCAGATCATTTTTTGTCTTTCAAACCAAACAATTCTGGAACAAGACATCTGCATTTTCCCAAGTCCTTATCTACTCAGCGGCCCTGTTTCCCCTGAAGGTAGATCTGGCCTGAACTCCACTGCCTGGCAAAGGTGGGCAGATGGGGGCTGGTCAAGATATCTTCTGCATAAGATACACCTGGGTGCCCTGGTTGTTGGAGAAGTTGCCCCCGGGTCCCCAGGAGGCCACAGATCCAAATGGGAACAGACTGTAGCCAATTTTCAGATGCTGCCTCAGAGAGATCGGTGTTGGGGGGTCTCCCTCTACACAGGAGGGTGTGCAGGAGGTTGGGGCAGTGTCCTGGGTCGATAGGCCTATAGGTACGTAGCTGCCCAAGGCCTGGGGAGTCGGTCATACGAGTGTGTAAACTGGGCATGGTTCACAGCAACCAGGGTTCTGTAAAAGGACATGAACCTGGAGAGGCAGGGTAACCTGAGAGGGCTGTTGTGCAAACATGGCAGGGGTTTCCTGGCACCTTTCCTACCCAGAGGTCCCTATTCCCTCTGTAGGCATATCTAGAGGGAACTTAAGTGCCCCACCAGGGTGGGGCAGGGCAGGTTGACGGGGGTATCCTCCAGTAAGAGACAGCGTCATGCCCTGTTTACTGTAGAAGCCCCAGGTTCCCATGAGACATCACGTTCAAGCGGCGTCTGACTCCTGCCAATTTGCAGCTATGAACTTCCTTTCTGTGGATAGAGGCAGAGTCTGGCAAATACTGATCCTGTCTTATAAATCTTAATTTCTCCAGAATATCTTATCAATCAAACCATGGGTACGTAGCCATTTGAGACCAGCTTTGTTCACTTAGGAAAACGCATTTGACATTTATCCATATTGTTGTATCAGTAGTCTGTGAGTTTTGTTTTTTTTTATTGAGGTGTAATTCATTGTACGAATGCTCCATTCCTGTTGGTCCATTCATGATTTGAGGGTTTTATTTCTAGTTTTTAAAACTTGTGAATAGGGCGCCTGGGTGTCTCAGTGGGCTAAGCCTCTGCCTTCGGCTCAGGTCATGATCTCAGGATCCTGGCATCGAGGCCCGCGTCGGGCTCTCTGCTCAGCAAGGAACCCCCCTCTCTCTCTGCCTGCCTCAATGCCTACTTGTGACCCCTCTCTCTCTCTCTGTCAAACAAATAAATAAAATCTTTTAAAAAAATAAAACTTGTGAATAGCGGTTTTTGTGAAATTTTAAGTTCTGGTCTCTCTTGGGTACACACGTTGGAGTGGGGTTGCTGGGTTGCTGGGAGGTGGTGGTCATTTCAGGGACTGAGGAGACCAAAGCTGCATCCAAGAGCTCACCGAGGAGAAGGAGCTTTGCAAACACGGCAGGGGTTTTGTTGAAACTTCCAATGGGTTAAACAGGATTAAGCACAAACTAAGAACAGAAGGAAATTTCCTTTGTCTCTAAGAAATAAAGCTACTTTTAGAAAGAAACCTAAAGTGATTATCATACTGAGTAGTGAAATAGTAACAGCTTTCCCCTTGAATCAAGAACAAGACCAGCATGTTCACTACCACCCCTTCCATTAAGATTTTACTAGCGGTCCCATTCCCAATGGAGTAAGAAAGAAGATGAAATAAAACATAAAAAGATTGGAGAGAGAAAAAAATAAAACTGTCACTTTGCATATCCCATGATTTTATTCACAGAAGAAAAAACAATGAAACCTACGTATAACCTCTTGCAACCGGCAAGTGATATTAACCATCACAATTGTTATTGGAAACAGTTTTGTTTTTTTTTAAGATTTTATTCATCCATTTGATAGAGATCACAAGTAGGTGGAGAAGCAGGTGGAAAGAGAGAAGGAAGCAGGCTCCCCGCTGACAGAGAGCCTGATGAGGGGCTGGATCCAAGGACCCTGGGACCATGACCTGAGCCGAAGGCAGAAGCTCAACCCCCTGAGCCACCTGGGCGCCCCTATTGGAAACAGTTCTTATGAGCTGGAAGGTATCCCTCCCAAAGCAAGAATGGTACCAAAAAATTTCAATGACTACAGCTCAAATGGCTTCTAAGATTTAATTTTGAAATTCTATAATCATACCTTGGAAATCTCAGTCTATGCTGAGAATTTTCTGAGAGAGCTCCAGTTTTTGATAAGATGGATTTATAATCATACCAAAATGAAATAAAATCTTGAGGTAGTTGATGCTCTTTCAACATTTAAATGTAACAGAACATTCCAAAGAATCATGAATAGGAAGAGCTCATTTAATACATTTTGTCTTGTAAAAATACTTGTTTGATTTTAACTTCTTCGTATTTTATATATTAATGATACTTATACTTTGATGGTTTTATTGCTTTATCGGCCAATATCTCTCAGCAACAACACACTTTACCCTCCATTATGAGTACAAAATAGAATCATGTGAGGAGTTTAAGAGTTCTAAATCAGACTAATACAAATTCCTTAGATTTTGAACTTTTAAATTATTTCCATTGTCATTTACTTTACTACCACTGACACCTTCAGAAGAGGTGTGTCTTTTCTTGACAAAAAGTCCAGGGAAACTTTTACAATCTGAAAATAAGGGTTAAAAATTAGGGGTGCCTAGGTGGCTCAGTCATTAAGCGCCTGCCTTCAGCTCAGGTCATGATCCCAGAGTCCTGGGATAGAACTCCATATTGAGCCCCACATGGAGCCCCATATTGGGTTCCCTGCTCAGCTAGAAGCCTGCTTCTGGCTCTGCCTGCTGCTGCCCCCACCTGTGCTCCCTCTCTCGCTATCTCTCTCTGTCATAAATAAATAAAATATTTTTAAAAATTAGTAAGACATTTCTTACAATCCCAATTTATCTAAATAATGCTAAACCATAAATTGAAAAGGAGGCTTCAGAGGTGCCTGGGTGGCTCCGTGGGTTAAAGCCTCTGCCTTCGGCTCAGGTCATGATCTCAGGGTCCTAGGATCGAGCCCTGCATCGGGCTCTCTGCTCAGCAGAGAGCCTGCTTCCTCCTCTCTCTCTCTCTGCCTGCCTCTCTGCCTACTTGTGATCTCTCTCTGTCAAATAAATTTTTTTTAAAGATTTTTTATTTATTTGACAGAGAGAGATCACAAGCGGGCAGAGAGGCAAGCAGAGAGAGAGAGAGGAAGAAGCAGGCTCCCTGCAGAGGGGAAAGCCCGATGCGGGACTCGATCCCAGGACCCTGAGATCATGACCTGAGCCGAAGGCAGAGGCTTAACCACTGAGCCACCCAGGTGCCCCTGTCAAATAAATTTTTAAAAAACTTAAAAAAAAAGAAAAAGAGGCTTCAATTCAAATTCAATTGAGTTAAATTAAAATTTAAATCAAGAACAGAAACAGTAAATTACAAGAAAATATGCTTACATTTTCTCAGTATGTACACACTTTCGGTTTATAGATGACAATTTAACCTTAAAATATTACAAGTTATATCAAAATCCTACAAAGCAGGCAGGCTGGCTTTAGGGATGCATGACCTGCCCATTCGCACAAAGCCCAGTACTTAGAAGGACCCCTCACTTGCTTTAATGCTCTGCTGCTGCCATCCTGAAAGTCTTAATTTTTGAACAAGGGACCCACATTTTAATTTTGCACTGGGCCCTGAAAGTTAGGTAACCAGTCTTGCCCGACCAGATAAGATAATTCAGGACACCTACAGCTCACTTCCTGAGTTTAATCCCACTCCCAGTGGCGTATACCCTGCTCAGGTAAACTACTCCTTGGACCACCTGCCCAGGTGCCATGGCCTTGTCTAACTGCTGTACAAGTTTCTAAACACTTCCTCTCCTCGGACCCTTCTCCTAACAAATTGGTAACAACCAGCTGTGGATTGATCAATAGACAAGACACGCCTCAAGGGGGGTTTTCCTAGACACGTAACTGGTGACCAACACAATGAAGAGTAAATGAATCCGTTTGGATGTGAGGTGCAGGACTGCAATGACTGGGTGGGGTGTCTTCTTGTTTGTGGGTGTTCCTGCTGTTGGCCACAACCTAGCCAAGAGCTATGGTAAATTTCTAACCATCATCCAGCCAAGAAGAAGGTGTGTGATGATCCCAATTTAAAATGCAATAAGGCACAGAAAAAGGCAGAAATAACACACAGACTTTACGATGACTTGGACCAGCCTCACAATTTGCTAGCAGGAGTCACCTGGTTCTCCTCCTGAACTTTCTACCCCTAAAACAGTAGAGCTCTGGGCAAATGGAAAGCAGACCTACAGTTTTGATAAAGACCTGAAATTTGAATACATTGCCCTGAGTTAGAGGAAAGGATCACTATCTCTGAATATGAACTTGTCTGAATTGAGATTAGAATTAGCCTAAGTCTTCAAAGCTATGGCAGGGAGCTCTCCCCACTGATGACATGTCATAGGAGAAAACAGAAACCTTATCGCTGGAGGCACTTAAACTTGAGCTAAGGAAAAAACACAAGGAGCACTTTTGTTGCTCAAAGGCTTGGAGTTTACATGCCCAAAGGAGCCCAAGGAGGTCAAGTGGCTTGTTGGAGGTCACAAACTAATCAGATGCAGAAGTGGGACCAGAGCAGGGCCTCGAGCATCTAAGTCCAGCCCCATACTTTTTCATGCAACTTGTCTTTCAGATCATTGACTTAGAATTCCAGTTTAAAAGTGTGAGTTTAAGTGTTATTTTTTTTTATTTCTGCCTTCACCCTTGAGTCACACTAAAAGCAATTAGAGAAAAATACCCTCCATCTTCTTATGGGAAAAAAAAAATCCAGAACCCTAAGTTACAATTCTAAGCCCCAAATGCTGTTAAATTGGACCAAAATAAGGGAAGATGCTGAGAATTAAGACAAATGTCCACCACCTTTGTTTTGAGGAAGAGATTATTCTAAAGAGCGGTTCTCGAACTTTAGTATGCATCAGAACCCATCAGAGAGTTTCTTAAGGTACAGACAACTTGAGTCCCACCCCCACAGTTTCTTACTCAACAGGCGACACTTGAGAATTTGCACTTCTAACAGGTTCATAGGTAATGCTGGTGTTATGCTGGTTAGGGACCATAATTTGGGAACCTGAAAATCCTCTCAAATTTTTTAATCAGGGCGAGGAACTCTAGGGGTTGGTACTGGTCCTTGGAAAATCAAGGATTGTCTCTTTAAATGCCCAGTTAAATATCACAAAATAACACGGGAGCATAGCTACCATCTACAATCTAGTCTCCTGATTGAGAGAGGGTGCTAAAGGTTTAAAAAAAAAAGTGAATAGATGAAGAGAGATAGAACCCATGAGAACATGAGAATGCAATAATTCAGGGAATGGTATAAATGACATCCCTGGAAACTACATAATCCAACAGCATTTTGAACCTGAACTGAGATGGTCACTCAAGGAGAGAGAAGTAACATAGACCCCAAAATACAGATGACATCTCATGTTCACACTCCCCTCCTTCTCACCCTTCTCCAGCAAACTGTAGACTCATTGAAAATGACATTTATGCACAAAGAAAGTAGCATGGGAACAAGGCATAAAGAAAGCAATGATTTTATTTTTTAAAAAAGGAAAGAAAGGAACCTAAAGAAAAGCACATTAAGTACATACATCATAAAATGAATTCCCCTTACATACACTGTGATCCTTTGAAAGTTAAAAAAAGAAAAAAAAAAGGTAACAAATGGGAGAAACAAGAATTCAAAGAAGAGAGGATAACCTATCAAAAGGAGTAAAAAGTAGACTGGTAGTATTCTGAAAAGAAGTAAAAGAGAAAAATAATATCATTTCAAAGATTTAGGTCATTTTGGACTGTGAAAATTTGTTTCAAAATTTGGGGCAGGCTTGAGGAGATTTCAATAAATTCAGTGGGAGAGGAAAGTGAAATAAGAACACATCTATAGAGGAGAAAACCGGGGGAAAAATGAATGAACAAAAAGTTGCAGATCTAAAAAAAAAAAAAAAAAAAGTTGCAGATCTATGATAAATTCTTAGGAATAAATTTTCTCCCAGAAAGCAGAAGCTGAGACTAGGTCCGTATGCAGGCAACTGTCTGGGGCAATAGTCCCCACCAGGAGGAGAGGATTGGGGAAGAATAAAGGCAGAAGGAAAGCAAGCCAGTGTGGGTTTTCTCAAGTCAGGCACTGCTGTTGGACTCACGTGGAAGAGGGCAGCACTTAGGCACCATACTCTTCTGGTCAAGGTCACCTCCATGGACTGTTAACCCCATGCATTGATTGTGTACAGGTACCTAGAGAGTCCCCCAGGGGAATCCCAAGCCCTACCTCTGAGGCTAAAAAGGGTGGATTTGGGGTGCTATCTGAGGCAAGATTCTGCCAGGTTACATCTTAACAAGTTATTTACTGCAGGAAAGACTGTAAAAGGCCGGTGATCAGAAAGGATATAGGATGGGAGCAATTGTACTGGACATGGAGGTCAAACTGTGTCTTAGGAGAAAGAAACAAAGGTATGAACTTGGAAAAAAATCTTAGTAAATTTACTGAACTTGAAGGAGAAGGAATGAATGTCAAAACATCCAGGCCAGGAGCAAAACAGACATTAAAGTCACTTAAAAGGGGGAAGAAATTACATGGGTTCAGCCCTGACATTGCAGCAGTCCATACCAGGAGACAGTGGAGTTATGTCTGTAAAACCCTCAGATAGCAAAAATGAACCTGAAGAATTTCACTGCTAATCAAAATGTTCTAGGTATAAATGCAAGAGACACAGGTTTTCACACCTATAGGAACTCAGAGAAGGTAACTCCTGTTAGAGCATCTTGAAACATACTTGGGGACAAAAATCTAGCCAGCCAAGACCTCAGCAATGGAGACGCCATGATACAGGACTGGTAGAAATTAGAGACTTGATTTAAACACAGAACTCTGACATTGAAGTCAAATAATAGGATCCAAATGGCTAAAATTTTGACATTGTAAAAATAACATAATTAGCAAACACCTCGGGTGAATTATTTTTCTCACATGCCATACCGGAGAATCATTACATTCTGTCTGGCATCAAATAGTACATTTTTCCAGTGTTCTATTCCAACTGACTAATGCTTCTCAGAACACAGTGCCTCCATATTAGGGATATGTTGAAACATTAATAACTCCTGTGGAAAAATAATTATCTGAAGTTCATTGCTCTTCCAGTTTTACCATGATTTCTATATCTTCTGTTATAGTCCTATAAAAGTAAGTGAATTATATATCCATATAAGAGTAAATATAATGTGAGAGTCTGGGGTGTCCACACGTATGCACGTGCGCATGCACACACACTCACACACACACACCCCACCAAGATTTCATGTGCATCTGTGAGACTATGACCCAGCTAGTTTGGCATAGTTTAACTCTCTGAGCAGAGCCCTCCTCACGCTATCTCCTCCAGTAAAGATCCTACTGCCTCACTGACTCGTGTTGTCTGTGATCCGGAAGAATTTGGGGAGGATTTGCTATTCACTAATGGTTTATGTTTGCTTTGAACCGATCGCATTGGTTATTTGGGGGGAAATTGTTGGCCGTAGTTTGGAGGGAAAGGGAAGAAGACAAAGAGCCATTTATCAAGAAGACAGCCCAAGTCTGGGGTTGTGGTCCTGTGTTGATGTCTTTCTCAGAATTGGTGGCAGCGAATGTGGATCAGACACTCTTCAGTGGAGAACAGGAGTTTGAAACATTGGGAAATTCTGGGTCTTTTGTGTGTACAAATTTTAAGATGGTTTGCTCTAGCTCTGTGAAAAATGCTGTTGGCATTTTGGTAGGTTTTGCATTGAATGTGTAGATTGCTTTGGGTAGCACAGACATTTTAACAATATTTGTTCTTCCCATCCGTGAGCATGGAATGTCTTTCTGTTTCTTTGTGTCCTCTTCCATTTCTTTCATCAGTGTTTTATAGTTTTCAGAGTATAGTTCTTTTACCTCTTTAGTTAGGTTTATTCCTAGGTATCTTATGATTTTTGGTGCAATTGTAAATGGGATGGTTTTCTTCATTTCTCTTTCTGCTGCTTCATAGTGTATAGAAGTACAATGGATTTCTGCACATATGAGCTTGGAACCTTAGGGACAGAAGAAGAAAAAAGGAAAAAACTGCCCTGCATGCAGTGTTGCAAAGACTGAAAAAGGGGGTGAGTACTCAACACAGCCCAGAGCTCCCTACAGGACAGACAGTCTACAAGAAGAAAGACCATTCGGCTAGTCACTATGGCCCCGCATGTGTCCTGGTTTCCACAGGCACATGGATTGTGGTCATGAGGAGTTTTGCGAATGTTCTCTCAGCCCCCCCTCAGCGCCCTCTGCTTATCCTGGTGCTAACAGAGCTTTCTACAGTTTTTTTTTTTTAAGATTTTATTTATTTATTTGACAGAGAGAGATCACAAGTAGACAGAGAGGCAGGCAGAGAGAGAGAGAGGGAAGCAGGCTCCCCGCCGAGCAGAAAGCCCGATGCGGGACTCGATCCCAGGACCCTGAGATCACGACCTGAGCCGAAGGCAGCGGCTTAACCCACTGAGCCACCCAGGTGCCCCCTAACAGAGCTTTCTAATGACTTCAGCTCAGTCTGGAGTGTTGTGGAAATATTGGTTTAGAGTATAGACTATTGAGTAAAAAGCATTTTGAAGTAGAAAATGATTTCCATCAATATACAAATATGTACTTGTCTAAACCCTTGGATATATCTTCTTTATATTTCTGTAACTTTATCTATATCTAGAGTTCCCTTCTACAAACTATCTGAGTTGACGACAGAGAAGCCCAATATCGAGCATTCATCTGAGGCTGGAATAATATCCAGTGAGACACGCATGCCAATCAATAATTGACACATAATATTAATTGCAAACCATCAGACAAAGTTCTCTGGGCATATCATTTTGTTTAATTCAGATTTTAGAACCATGGACTATTTCATATACACCACAAATAAATAAGTAACTAAATGAACTGAGGTGTGAGAGGTAAACTCAAAACATAATACAAGTACTAGCCAATGAACATAACTACATAAAATGAATAACCAAATAATCAGAGCACCCTGGAGAAGACAGCAAGCCTAGCGACTTTGGGAGACGGTGTTTGATGCTGCACTGTGAGAGTTCAATCTCCCCCCAAATGTAGCACACGTTACTCTAGTTATAAACTTGTTTTGTACAGGAGCGTGCATTAGGAGTTTTGAAACTGTCTTTTGTGTTTTCTAGGATTGAGAAAGTAGAAAAATACACTGCAGATAATGAGAGCCAGCCTTATCCCTGTCAGGCAAAGAGAAGAAAGAGAACAAAGAGAGGTGTAGATAAAGAAGCCTGTGGTGTTGAATTAGAATCAGAGGTACCGGTGCGAGCTCAGGGCCTTTTACAGGTCATAGATTATTAATAGGTGGATGGAGAGAAGTAGCAGACATGCACGGGTATACACATGTGTATATATATGTGCAGACATGTATTTGCTAGTTCTCTGCTCTCTCTAGCAGCGATGGCAGGAGAATGAGCATTACTAGCACCAGGTTTTGGTTCCTAAATACTACTGTCAAATAAAAGGAGCCAGAGCTCCTTGGAAAAATGGATAATTCCAGGGCTGGGGCAAAGAAAATAGAGAAATAGCCTAGAATATTCGGTGGTACCAGGAATTAAGGAACTACTCAAACATGACGCATGTATGCTGAAAAGTTATAGGAGCCGCCGTAGAGACGGTTTAAACAGAAAGGAGGAAGGAAGGAAGAGGAGAGAAGGAGGGCACTGAAGGATGGAAGGAGAGAGGGGAGGGAAGCAGAGAAAGAAGGGAAGAGAAGGAAAGGAAGGGAGGGAAGGGAAGGAAAGGAAGGAGAAAGAAAGAGGGTAAAAGAGAAAGCAAGGAAGCAGGGTACCGAAGTCACCATTTGTCAAGCACTACAATAATAACTGTTGCAGGCAAAAATGATCCTGAATATTAAAATCTGAAGACAAAAGAACAATGAGACACAGGAGATTTGCATTTTCTCAAAGTATCTCCCCACAAAAGACTTATTAATTTAATTGAGAAAAACACTGAGTTAGTACAGAAACTTTGAAGTCACCACCTTAATCATGACATCAAAATTCGCATCAGCAACAGTAAGACATTTCAGCATAGTCTATCTCCTTTTTTTTAAAGATTTTATTTACTTATTTGACAGAGAGAGCACAAGTAGGGGGAGCAACAGACAGAGGGAGAGGGAGAAGCAGGTTCCTTGCAGAGCAGGGAGCCCAATGTGGGGCTTGATTCCAGGACCCAGAGATCATGACCTGAGCTGAAGTCATCTGCTTAACTGACTGAGCCACCCAGGCACTCCTAGCATAATCTATCTCCTGATATGATGCACTGAGAAGGAGGCAAAATCCCTTTTGTGGAATCCTTGCCAAAAATGAGCATCCTGTAAAGAAGATATGGTCCATGTACACAATGGAGTATCATGCCTCCATCAGAAAGGATGAATACCCAACTTTTGTAGCAACATGGATGGGACTGGAGGAGATGATGCTGAGTGAAATAAGTCAAGCAGAGAGAGTCAATTATCATATGGTTTCACTTACTTGTGGAGCATAAGGAATAACACGGAGGATATGGGGAGATGGAGAGGAGAAGGGAGTTGGGGGAAATCGGAGGGGGAGATGAACCATGAGAGACTGTGGAATCTGAGAAACAATCTGAGGGTTTAGGAGGGGTCGGGGGCTGGGTGAGCCTGGTGGAGGGTATTAAGGAGGGCACGGATCGCATGGAGCACTGGGTGTGGTGCATAAACAGTGAATTTTAAAACACTGGGAAAGAAATTAAATTAAATTAAAATTTTTAAAAAATGAGCATCCTGACTTAATCATAGGAAAGCATCAGAGAAACCAAATGGAAGAACTCATTGAAAGTTTCAAGGTCATGAGATACAAAGAAAGACCGAGGAACAGTCCCAGACTAGATGAGCCTAAGGAGACGCGACAACTACACGGATCCTGGACCGAAAACGGGACGTTAGTGGGTGAAATCTGAAGAAACTTTCTCTGCGGCTTCGGGAGTAACACTGTTTCAGGGTCGTTTCTGTGGCTGTTGTTGCTGATTTTTTGGTCCTTGTTTTGATCATTGTACTGTGGTTATATAAATGTAACATTTGGGAAAACTGTGTCAAGGGTAGACCAAAATTCTTGTACTATTTTGCAAATTTTTCATGAATCTAAAATAAGTTCGAAATGACAAGTTAAAAAAATAATACTAATCCAAAGAATAACCGGCCCAAGCAGAAGTGTCTGAACACAGAGAAGCGGGCGGTGCGACTCCAGTTTCAGGGGGCAAACGTGAAGCTCCGCCGATACCTAAACTTCCACAAACCTTCACGAATCAGTACCTCGTCCGAATGCGGGAGCACACGCTCTAGGCGAGCCACCCTACGACGGAATAACTTTTCCTACAGCTTCTTCTCCTTCTGTAGCTTTACATCCTTCCACGCCCGCCGTTTCCGGTTGGCATGTCCAGTGTTGCCTTTGCCTCTGTGACAGTGTCTCTCCCTTCCTGTCCACACTGGCTGCCATCGGAGCTCCTTACCGTGTTCACTGATGCTCACAATGACAGCTTCATTCCTTTGACTTAAGACTATGTATTCTTATTTAAACAAAAGTAAATCTCCCTGGATATGATGAAAACGGAACAAAACAAAACAGTGTGCCCTAATGATAATTTATATCTCATCACAAAGGAATTTATTGAATAAAAATCATTTTTTTTTAAGAAGGGGGTGGCAGAAAGAACCTTAGGGTGTTATGTGCCTGAAGTGAAGGATGGATAATGAAGGAGGAGAAAGGAGAATCAGGGCCCTTCAAAGAGAATATTTTCTTCTAAAATAGTAGTTCTCAAACTGGGTCTCAACGGAGTATTGGGCAAAAGTGTTCAGCTCCTAAAGCAGTGGCTCTGTTCTCACAGTTCAGTGGGAAAATAAAAGAGTGAATAGAATGTGTTCTTGTTTTAGTTGCCCTGAGGTTTTGCTCACTTGGAAAAACAGAAAGAACTTGTCAACAACCAGAGGTGCTGAGCAGAACACCTTGCTTGTCCGTGCATAGTGTACCGGGGCTGTAACTGCACGTCGCTTTACATATAACAGTGACATCTTTCCTGCTAGTAGAGAATTTGATAGAATGAAGTAGATCCGTGTTTTGTGATACTTTCTTTACATAGAGCATCATGGCTTCTGGGTATTTCCCTGAACAAGTGGGGGACTGTTACCGTCCTTGGGAATGTAACAGATCGCTGTGAGTTGGAATCACATTCCCCTATTCTACCCTCAAAGAGGTGTTGCTAAGTCCTTACCCAAGAATATTGCAAAACACAAAGCCAGGGACACCTTGGTGTCTCCTTATGCTAATGCAGACTTGCACCCAGGACTTTTCCACTAGCAGTAAGTTTGTGTCACCTAATAGCTTGTGGCTTCATGTGACCACTGTCATTCACTATCCTGCTTTATGGGTGTCTAATATAGAAACCAGCCTTTGCCTGCCGCCAGCTCTCTCCCTCCTTTTTTCACTTGGGAAATTATTTACTTCTAACAATGTCTCTAAGTCTGAATTTACTGCTGTGAGCTGGGTATTTAATAAAGATCTCTTTTGTTCTTGCCTTTGCTGAATCCGAGGGCGTTCTAATTCTGAATGTGTATGCATTCTGAATAATTGCAACTATAAAAGCATAAATTTTTCCCATAAAAATTCAAAATTCTTAAGCTTAATGGGTGTTGAACTTGACACATTCTTGGTCTGCTACTTAAGCATAAGGCTAGACTCATGGATTGGCCCCATTCTGAGACATCCACATACAGCGAAGAACACGGAGGCTTGGGTCTTTGTAGTGTAAGAGCTGGGAGGTAAATGCACAATCAGGGAAGAGGGGAACACATCCCCGCTTTGGCCTTGATGATTCCCCAGGGCCCCAGAAAAACCGCTCATGGTTCAGAGGACCCGAGTTATACACAGCACTGTGGCCTCAGCCCACAGAGAGGCAAGGGGGTGTGGTACAATGGCAGATACACTTCCCCAGGAGGCCAAAGTTCTGGCCCCACAACTGGTACAACTGGCTGTGAGACCTTTGACAAAGCTCCAATCCATCGGACCTCACTTTCTTTACTCGAACAATAAGGAATTTGAGCTCGGTGACTGCAAGTGTCTCCCTTCCTGTCCTAAAATTCTGAAATACTACCCTGGGATTTTTGACTGGATGCCTTTCATTGCTTATAGAAACCTAATTCCATGAGAACTAAAAATAGAGTTCATTGCCAATTAATTAAGTTGTAGTGAGATATTTAGAGAGAAGATAAAATGAACTTTTTCTCATAGGAAATTCTCATATACCATTTGAAATACACGCCACAGAAAGAATGTAGAAATTGGCCACAGAACACCGAGTCTCTTCTCAGCCATCACTTACATGTTTTTAAGAGAAATGCAGTAGGATGAAGACAGTTTTTGTGTTGCAAACAGATGCAGCCTCCAGGTGGCCTGGAGGTTTGCCCTCCTGTAGGTATTTCTCCTCTAAGTCGAAATCAGTGCCCAAACCCCACTGCACATTATTTTTTTATTTGGGCACAGGCATTGATTTCAAAAGACCTTGGCCAAATGCATACAATTTACTCTCACATATGAATGGTATAAAAAATATACTGAATTGTATCTTTTTAATTTAAAATGCTATCCTCGTGTCCATTAACAAGGCAATTAATAAAGATCATACCTACCCACCCAATGAAATGCAACTCGACAATAAAAAGGAAGAAACTACTGTAACACCATGAATGAATCTTTAAAACGTGCGGAGCAAAGAAGACAAACTCAGAAGAATATGGATTCTACCACTCAATTTATAAGAAACTCTAAAAAGAGAAGTCTAATCCTGCAGAAAAATCAACATAGTGGTTGCCTGGGGTTGGGCTGGCAGGAGATAGCTGGTAAGGAGCAAGAAGGAATTCTCTGGGGTGATAGAAATGTTCTAGATCTTGGCAGTGTTGGCTACACAGGTGTATGCATTTATACAAACTTATGGAGCTATACATATAAGATCTATGAATTTCACTTATATAAATTATAACTCATTAAAGTTCATAATTTTTTAACATGCTATCTCAATGGTCTAGATAACCTATCAGTGAGAGTATAACTTGGGACCAATGTTTGGAGAAGTATTCTCATATGAGTATAAAAAACCTAGAAATACTCATATTTTTGACTCAATAATTCCAATTGTAAAAGTTCATCCTAAAGCAAGAGGTGATGGACAAATATTTTTCTATAATTGTGGTCACAACAATACTATATTTCCCCCAATATTTTATTTAAAAAATGTTAAACATATGAAAAAGTAAAAAAAAAAATGTTTACAGTGAGTACATCCATACCTATCACTTTGATCCACCACTAACATTTTACCTTCTTGCTTTCTCATGCATCTATCCAGGCATCCTTCGAATTTACAAATTAATTTGTGGAAATTTGACTTTTTTTTTTTTTTTTTTTTACAATGTTGAGTCCTACCATCCAGGGCTGGAAGAAAATATATCAAGACACAAACAGATTTTTTTTTTCCTGTGTAATGAGATTCCACAAGTTTATAAATCTTCTTATGTGTGACCCAAGTATTTTAAATGTATTCATGGAAGTAGAGTTGAATTTACCCAGAAGCAGATCAAGTAATCATCTCTGTGTTATAATATAAAGAGATAAGGAACACACCTTCTGCTTTAAGACACCCTCTCTAATCTGCCCTGGTTCTCAAAGTTCCACCATCTGGTAGTCATTCTTTTGAGTAAATGCATTGAATCTAGAGTTAAAAATATGACCACTTTTTGGAGAATGAACACATCAAGCCACTATTGTTGTCTGCACATGTATACATTCAAATGAGCCCTTACTGAGGCAGAAGTTCCTGAGTTGTGCTGGCAAGCTTTGAACTGTGCTGACACAGGAAAGCAGGCGAAGCCTGGTGCTGGTGATCCTGAGGGTACCCTGGCAGCAAGAGTAAACCTGCCATGTGCAATACGGAGATAGGTCATCCGAGTGCACATACCGGCTAGGGATATTGTAGTGTGGTGTCATCCCTAATTCTGGAAAGGCCAGCTGCAAGGGTGAGAACATAGTCCCTGGACTTGTAGCAAAAAAAAGTTTGTAGATAGTCAGATAAAGCTTTGATTTCCTTTGTAATTATAAAAATTCTGGAATCCCTCAACATGCTAAATTATGGTTTGTGTTAGGTATTTGGAGGTTCCCCGAGGCTGTAGTTCATCTTCATCTGGCTCTACATTGTGTCGTTTTGATTTTCTACTGAAGGCCTGTGGAGACTTGGAATGGGCGTCCTCAGGGGGCTCAGAGAGACCTTTTGCCAATCCAATCAACTCTATCTCTGGCTTAGTTATCTTGTTTTCAAAATCATAGGCACTGTTGTTCCAAAATTAATATTTTTGAATATTTGACAGATCCCGGAGGGAGCGCACAGGGCCTCCCCACCTTTGTTTCCCTGCAAAACAAGTCAAGATGAAGTCTTTGCTGATGAAACTCTTGGCTTCCTCTTCCTCAGTGTGCTTCCTCCCTCTTGGAAATCCCAAAATAGTCATGGAGGCTGGCCTCCAAGGCTGGAGTTGACCTGGTGTGTGTGGCTGTCTTCCAAAAGGAATTTTTATGGAAATATGACTTTGTTTTTTTCTCATCAGAGCCTTTTCTTTTGTTATTAGAGCCCATGCAAGGCTGTGTTCTTCCCCACTTTACCATTCTTTCACAATCCCAAATTATTTCTTTTCTTATCCCATCAAGAAGAAAAGCTTCCTTCCCTGGCCCCACAGCCCTTTCTGAGAGGCTAGAAGTAGAGAAGCAGGCACCTTGATCATGAACATGTAAAGGCATTTGGGGTAATGAAACCCTGAAAAGAATTGTCCGTCCATCCAGTAATTAATTCCCCCTTTGCTTCAGTGGGAACTTGGCTACAGTTTACTTTTCACACATACACAAAATTCCTGCAGTTGAAAAAGGCTGGAGAGTAGCAAGGAGTTCCCACTGTCGGTGCCTTAATAGTTCTGCCAAGTAAGACTTCAGTTCACTTTCCCATCAGAATGCTGGGACCGTGTTAACCAAGAATAAGTGTTGACTACTTCCCACTGACATTGTCTGGGGGTTTTTGGCTGCGTGGCCCATTAGACTGTGAGCTCCTTGAGAGCCAGCACTGTGCTTTATGGTCCCAGTTCTTAATACAAAGTCTGACACATGGGAAGAGTTCAACCGATGTTGAACGAATAGGTAAATTCAATTTATAGTCCAAAGACCAAAGACGTGGCCCTTCTTCGTGTCTTACTAGTTCAGTATTACAGGGAAAGCCACTTAGCCTTTCTGAACTTGTTTTTTTACATGAAAAAAAAAAAGGAAATAGTATTATACATGCCTGCAGGAGTTATTTGAGGGACAAATGTGGCAATGATGTGTTAACTATAAAGAAGGCTCTTCTTTCCTCCTCCCTGATTGTCACCCCAAGAACGTGAGGACTCAAGACAGACAGAGTGTTCCAGTGCTGACCCCTGGGTGTGCCAGTTGTGTGAGCTTAGGCGTGCTATCTCTTTGAACCTCTATTCCTTCTCTGTGAATTGAGGAGACTGTGTTGGGTAGACACAAGGCCTGATACACTGCTTGGCCCATTACAAGCTCTTAGCAGGTGGTCACGGTGGGGAGTCAAAGTAATCTTGTGACAGGAACTGCGCGGTCAGGAGGACTGGTCAGTCGGTCAGACAGGTCAAAGCTGTGCTCTGCCACTGAAATGGCCGGGTCATCGCGGGCAAGTCACTTATATTCTTGAACCTCAGTCTCTTCAGCTATGGAACAGGCATGATATTAAACCACTTGCATGGGATTGTTGTGATGACTGCATGGAACAATGGGCATGAGGTGCTGAGCCCATGGTAGGCAGGGGAGCTTCCTGTTTCACTTTCCTTCTCCCCAGATCAACAGGCTGCCATCTTCCCAGCATTGACTTTTCCTGGCACAATGCTTGGACCCCAAACACAGGACAAGAGAAAGAAAGCCCGAGCTCCACCCCCCAGGAGACAGGCAGAGCCTAGGCTTGGTTTCTGGAAGTGCCTTCTTTACTATCCGTAAGTCCCTATCTCTGTTTCACCTGAGGCCAGTTACATTGTTCCCCTCTGAACCAAATCCCAACATCTGAAATTTTTAATGGTTCTACAGTCTGACACACTGTAATTGCCCTGCAGAGTCCAATTTCCTTGCAGCTATAAAAGGCAATAATCCCTTCCAGATCCTTGTCAGACCTTTCCAGGGCAGTGGCCTGGGTGCATGGGCAGGTGGCCAGGGTTGGATTTCTGGAGATGGGTCCAGGAGCTGCCCTGGGAGCCAGGTCTATTCTCTCTGCCTGGGCATCTTACTCTGTGCCTGGGAAGCCTGTGCTCACTGATTTTAGTTTTTGTTACCCATTCCTATATACCTCAAGTGCACTTAAATGCAGCAATTGCCCAAATTGTCTGACCTAGCTCACTTCCGGCAGGTTGACCTGGGAGCTAGTCATTGAAGCCGTACCACTTCACTTACATTCTGACATTCTGCCTAACTCTTAATTCTGCCATTGGTTGCTTAAGAAACAAATCACTGGGATTTTTATCTAATTGGTTCTAGAATGTAAAATTATGGAAATTCACAAGCAGAGAAGAGCCAAAATTCTGATTTTGATGGCTTTGTGTTAGTTTGGGGAAGGCTGTGTATGTCCATGAGTAATACTGTTTAAGAACAGCCCAGTTCCCATAACTGTGACTTACTGGATGCACAGTGCACGTACTGCATAGTTTGAATGAGGCCATATTGAAGTGGCTGCCAGGTAGAGCACCCCCAAAATTCTCCCATGTGCCCTACACCTTAAAAGCGGATTTCAGAAAGTCTGATAATTATACTCTTAGTTTAACACCAATCATTCAGCTGGAAAGGGGACAGTGGAAACAAGACAATTAAACCCGAGTATTAAGAGGGCCCATGACAATTTCAAGGGCACTGGACCTGGCTCATAAACTTTTAATAGAAATTTTCATCTTTAGCACGAGTGCTGAGCTGCCACAGCCACGCCGGCCTGTCGCGTCACACTGTAGACCTCGTCGTCATCCGTAACGGCAGTCCGCTCTAGTCTCCCTCGCAAACGCCCAGGCTCTGACCCACACGAAGTCCCCGTTCTTTCATAGAAGCACCCGAGGCAGCCGTCCTTTAGCGTCCCTGTGCCTTTGGTTTATTGATCCTGGGAACGTCTGCCTATGCTCACTCCTCTCCACCTTTCGTACTCCGCTTAAATTCTATGCTCAGTTGTTACAATGAGTCCCTTCCAGACGCTCTCCAGCCTCATCCTTGCCTCTTACTTCATTGCACTTGCTTGATAAACTGCCCCCGTAGCTACATGCAGCTGTCTGCCTCCTTTCCACCCACATCCATGTAGCTACGTCTGACTGGAGAAAGATACAAACCGCTGACTTGTCATCTTTAAAGTCACTGCCACCAACTCAAGTGGATCCCTAATGCTGTGCAGTAGGTGTATTTTATTTCTCTACTCCATTCTCCTTCCTGGTCTCCCAAATACCTGTCCACACTCTCCTTTTTCTCCTCCTGCCACTACCCTAAAACCATGTCATCGAGGTTCAGACGACCTCCAGCTGCTGACCCCAAGGATTATGTCTCAGCTCGGATCTTCCTGATTTAGCAGCAGCGTCTGACATGCATCCTCATGCTTCTGCACTTGCGTCTGCCTTCACAGGTATCCTTCTCTGTGTCATCCTCATCTCCCCGTCCTCTAAATGTTGGAGCGCCCGGCCCTCAGTTATTGGCTGAACTCTCTCCCCAAGTGAGCTCATCCTTTCTCCAGGCTTCAAATGCCATTTATATAATGATGACACCCAAAATAGTGCCCCTCAGCTGCCAACCCTGACCCCAGGTTTCACCATGGCCTGTTCAGGTGATTTCAGTAACCTTATAACCCCTCTCCTTGCTTCTGCCATTGTGTCTCCTTAGGCTAAGTTCTCACGTAGTCAGAATTATCCTGTTAAATGTAAGTCAGATGATGGCAGTCCTGTGTTCAAAAACCTTCTAACACTTTCCCATATCGTCCAATGTAAGGTCCAAAGTCCATGCAGTGACCTATATGTCCAGTCTTCCTGCTCACCGCACCCCACACCCCACACCCACATTAAATCTCTGATCTTACCTACCACATTTCTTAGGTGGAGACTTTTGTCTGTTTTGTTCATTACCATATCCTAAGTGTTTTGCACATAAACCATAATCAACTGATACTTGTTGAACACATTAGTCAATGAGTCAGTGCTCATACCTAGCAGGCTGGGTAAAATGCAGGTTTTGGGATCTTTGGGGACACGGTGATGGGTGGCAGGATGGGCAGTGCAAGCGGGCTTCTTCTTTCCATCTCCACCCTCCCGCCTACTTTCAAACACAAAGCTAGTCAAGAAATCTGAGGGTTTTACAGATCTGAGGTAGTTATCCCCGTCCCTTTTGAAGGTCAAACTCACTTCCAATCTTCTCTGTTCACAGGGCAGGTTGGGAAGGGTCATTTCCTAGCCTGAAGGAGAGGAGAAATGCTAGCCCTCTCTAAAGACACTGTTTATAAAGAGTGGGCTTGGTGCACGTATGGAGGGGTCCACCTGTCTCTCTGCACCCCGGTTCTCATTTGCCCATAGTAGAAAAACAGATAAAAAGATGACTTTCTTTTTTTTCTGTCAGTGCCTACATTTTGAATGTAAATTATGGAGAAGTAAAGCTTTATTCATAAACTTAAGATCTGTAGACATTTCAGCACCAGAGTTTTCAAGAAATGTGGAGAGAGACCAGTCTGTTGTCCACTGTTGTCCTTGGCTTGCTCTGCTTCCAGTCTATACCTAGGCTTTTCTTCTGCTCTGTCTCCTGCTTCCAGTTCCAGCTGTCTATTGGGTGGTGGTATTACAACTGAATAATGATAATACTCGCTAATATTTATGAAGCACTGACTATGTGACATGAATGGTGCACAGCACTATATCATCTAATTTAATCTTACCCATGAGGTGGACACTATTTTTACACCTATTTTACAAGAGAAATGGAGACTTTGAAGAATCAAGTAATGTGTCCAACTCAGGCACCCAATAAATGAGTCATTAACACAGTGACCAGACGTGCCACCATCAAGGCGGCCCCTGCCCTTCCTACTGCTGGTTAAGAAAAAATAAAAAAGGAGAGAGTGCCAGGGCCAGAATAGTAGTGCTGGGAAAGCAGGTTTTGCTTCAAATGATTAAAAAGTCATGGGACAGATTTTGAAACCTGTTACAAGTGTCATTTGTGATGGCAACAGTCTACACAGAATGGAATCCCATGCCAATTGAGTTTGTGTCCATGTAGGAATAAATGAAAGCAGCCAATCCAGATCTCTGCCAACAAGGCACTGGTGAAATACCGTTGTGTTCACGTCAGCATCAAGGAAAGGGAAGGCTGAAATGCTATTCCTGAAAATTGAGTCAGCATAAAAGAAACAAATTGCCCTCCAGCTACCAGATACTCAGCCTGATACTGATGCCCCCAGAACACTGATGACTTTTTGCCCTCTCCAATTCTCTTTTGAAAGCACCATTGTGCCATCCATCACTCCACCCCAGTAACTCCTGGCTTTCATGACAAACATGTTTCCTGTAATTGCCAAGTTGTGACAGGTTACAGTTTATATATGTAAGGACAGAATAATAAATACTAAGAAAGAAGGAAACAATCTCTGTTGCAAATAGCTCTAAGATACAAGGGAAACTGGTATGAAGAGTACATATGGCACCCCTGGAATAAGAAATACATGAATGGTAGAAAGAAAGACCTCTACCTTTTCTGTCCTTTCCCACATGACACCAATGTCACTGCAAAACTGTTATCAGACTTTGATTGTGGTGAGCAAAGGCAAACTAGAAACTACTTGATCAAACTATGAGAGAGAGGTAGAATTACCTTTCCAATGACTTTCTCCTGCATTCAGTTGTGAATTCTTTGAGGCAAGGTTTGTTGAGTTACGTATTCCCTGTGCTGTGAGCTGTGAGCTTAGTTTCCTCATCTACGAAATGGGATTAATGATATCTCAGAAGGTGGTGGTAAGAGACTCCTTACAGCTTCATACAACCTCATGAGGTGATAGTATTTCTAAATTATGTATCCCAGTGCTTGGCACATTGTAAGATGCAATGATGATGGCAATGGTGATGAAGAAGACAATAATGATGTAGTTAAAAGAAAGATGGAGAAAAATCATTTCTAGGCAACTCTTTTACTTCAAATTCTCTTGAAATACATGGTATAGAGAAGTGAGGAGCTCTTGATGGGGAATCATGAGCCCCTCACCATCAACCCTTTAATTAACCTTAGCCAATGACTTACATTCTTCAGATTTCCATTTTCTAACATGAAAATGTTGGTTTAAAATACCCCATGATCACGTTTAGCTCTAAATGTCTCTAATACTTTGTTTGCAATAAATGCCGAATTTCCCCTTGAACCTAGCCCTATTGAACCAGTAACTATTGCTTGCATTCATGAGTAGCAGATTTATACTAGACTGTCTCTGTAATATGGACCTATTTATGAATTTCACATGAGGGGCCCGGGGTGACGTGGTGGGTGACCGTGTTGTGACTCAAGTGGAACATGATGAGGTCCGAGCAGGAAAGTCCCGGGAAACCCGAAATGAAGCGACCGGAAGACAGTTCAGAAGGTACAAGGCTTGTTCTTGGATGAAGACGGCGCTGGAAATAGATCTGCTTGTTGTTGGAATCGTGTCTGTGGAGACCCAGAGGCTGAATGGAATTGTCAAGGGAGAGATCACAGAGGGAAAGAGCAGCATCTCTATTTAGGGAGGAGGAGGAGAACACCACAGAGGTAAAAAGGGGAGCACAAAGGCAAAGAGCCCCAGAGAGAGAAGAGTGCACAGTGGGGCGGACTGGTTCAAAGGGTTGAGGATTGGTTCTTTCTTTTCTTTTCTTTTTTAAGATTTTATTTATTTATTTGACACAGAGAGAGACAGAGATCACAAGCAAGCAGAGAGGCAGGCAGAGGTGTGGGGGGAAGCAGGTTTCCCGCTGAGCAGAGAGCCCAATCTGGGACTCGATCCCAGGACCCCTAGACCATGACCTGAGCTGAAGGCAGAGGTTTAACCCACTGAGCCACCCAGGTGCCCCAAGGATTGGTTATTTTCTGTGGCTTTCATGGGAGAATTTTCTTTAAACAGAACATGGAAGACTTCAGTTTAGTCAGAAGGATTCCTGTATCCAGCTGCTCTCATTTGCTTTTCCCCCCCAATATTCTATTATGAAATGTTCAGATATACAGAAATTCAAAGTATTTTACCACGACCACCCATATACCCAACCCTGAGTTCTACCACGAGCTTTTCACCATGGTTGTTCTATTACGTATCTATTTATCCATTCATACTTCATCAATCTCCCTTTAAACAAATGCAGTCAACTAAGTAAGCTGTACATAGTTCTGGGTAGTTCTAAAGTTACTGCTTCTAAGCACACTGTACCCCTCACTATGCCAGTATGTGCTTACGGTTTTATTTTCTTCTATGGGAGAATTTACATACCAATGAAATGAAAAAATCTTATGTGAACATTTGCTGAGTTTTAAGATATATATATATTTATATATATATATATATATATAAATATATATATATCTCCATCATTTACATACTGACCTTTAGTTCACACAAAATGGTTTTGCATAATATAGAACTTCAAATAAATAGAATCACACAGCATTTGTTCTTTTCGTGTCTGCTTTTCAAGCTCACAACATGTTGATAACATCACCCACATTGTGCACTTTGTTCCCTTCTATTGTTGAGGCGTCTTCCACTGGAGGAATAGAGCCCAGAGTGGTTTTTCATTTTTATTATTAACAGACAAGAAGGTGGCTTCCAGTTTTTAGCTGTTATTCATAAAACTGCTATAAACTTTATATAACAGTGGCTCTTTGGACATGTACTTTCATTTCTCTTGTATAAATACCTCAGAATGGATTGCTGGGTTTGTGCTGTCACATAATTTCACTTTTACAGGAATCTCATGAAAGACCCGTTGCTTCTACTTATGATGAGGAAGCTCAGAAGAGTTAGGTCACTTTCTCAGATTGCTCACCTCCTAAGAGGTCATACTGGGATGCAACCCTGGGCATCCCTGAGCCTGAAGACCATGTACTGCCCACCACACCAGGTTATGTAGAAGGGACACTTTGTCTTCCGTGATTGTTATCTCCTGCGGACTCTAGCCGAAAGTGTGTTTGCCCCTTTCTCACCGCATGGTACTGCATCAAACCGTATCTCCCGTTTCCCTTTCTCCAAAGTCTGTCTTGCTGCTGTCTGACAATGAGAAAACCTGGGAAATCTAACTCATGTTATCCACCCAAACAGCATCTTCCATAACACAACCCAAATTTGCAGTTTATACTTTTAATACTACCGGTCTTCAGCTGCGTCGTGGAAAATATGGGTAATAACAGTACTTATCTCTTAGGACTGTTTACTTAAATATATATTAAATAAATGTTATGTGACAGGTACTAGGGATGGAATCGTGATCAAAACAGGAGGAGGTACTGTTTTCATGTAGCTTTCAATTTAGACAAGAAGAGACAGTAATCAAAAGATTGTATTGATTAATGCAGAGTTACAAACTGATAAGCATTCTGGGAGAAACTTTGGGAGGTAAGGGCAAAATCCAGGCAGAAGTTTGGAGAGCAACTGGCATTGAAAGGGAGAGTAGAAAGGAGATGGAAGCTTGAGTGTAGACTGACCTCTTGAAGGGTGGTGTTGTCAGGGAGAAAGTTGCATGTTTCTCTTCCAAGAGAGCCAGGATCAGTGGGTATAAAACAAACAAAGGGAAGAAGTCAAAGGCAGTGCAGGAGGGAAAGGAAGAGAGACACAGAAGGGGATGAGAGGAGAGGAGGAGGGGAAGGAATGGGAGCAAAAGGGAGGCCCATTGGTGAGGAGATGACGGATCAAGGGAACAGAGCCTTGCACATATGGTTCCGCAAAAATATTTATTGAATTGGAAGTTAAAGCTATTAGTTGGAGAGCTAGATAATCAGGGCCTGCTCATTACCTTCAGGAGCTCATTTCATCGAACTGTGTGTATGTGTGTATGTAAAATGAAAACAGCTTTATTTTACTGTCCTGGGGATATATATATATATATATATATATATATATATATATATATATTCAGAAAACACAATAAATAAGAAAATAAAATAATCTACAATCCTATCTAAAGAAAACTATGGTTAGAATTTCAGTATGTAGCCTTCTTGATTATTTCTATTCATACATGCACACGTATGTAAATTCATATTTCTTTCTATAAAGGCATCAACGTTTGCACTCTACTCTTCGTTTACTCAGTGGTATACGCCATGAACATTCTCAATGTTAGTAAATTTCTTCCTCTTGAATTGTTCTACAGTATTCTGTTGTAGAAATTGGTATAATTTATTTAACCCATCCCCTATTGATGAGCACTGGGTTATTTTGAATTTTTAGGTGTTATAAAAAGCATTGTGTTGAGTATCCTTCTATATACATCCTTGTACAAATGTTTCCTTAAGAGCTGCACATCACTCAAGTGCATTCTAAAAGGTCTGTAAACAGTGTCTCTTCCCAACCAAGAAAATGCCAGTGTTCCCCACACCTTGCCACATTAGGGTACCAGCCTTCTTTCTAATTTTAATGAAAACCCTTGTTGAGATGCATACTCAGAAATGCCTCCTTTTTTTTTTTTTAAGATTTTATTTATTTATTTGACAGACAGAGATCACAAGTAGGCAGAGAGGCAGGCAGAGAGCGGGGGAAGCAGGCTCCCTGCCGAGCAGAGAGCCAGATGCGGGGCTCGATCCCAGGACCCTGAGATCATGACCTGAGCTGAAGGCAGCTAAGCCACTAAGCCACCCAGGCGCCCCTGCATGTGCATTTCCTCATGAATACATAGTTTGTCTTAGGAGGATATTCCTAGTGATAGGAAATAAAACTTGATCTGACTTTAACGTTTTTCCAGAGAACAGAGGAAGTCGAAAACTGTCAAAGCAACTTTTTTTATGTTTTGTACCCTGATACCTAGTTCTCTCTGATGGGAAAATAAAGTAACTAAAGTATGGAGATGTTTAATAAACATGCAAAAACAGAACTTACGCAGTGTAGGGAGCCATGGATTTTCCCCTGAGTCAAAAATTGTGTCAAAGTTTTAATCTCCTTTAGTTTTTTTTTTTCTTTTTAAAGAATAAATATAAAGGCATCATCTCTCAATCCTTGAAAACAAGCATGGGAATCACAAGAAAAAGTCTCATTCTTTGAACTGTGATTAAGCAAACATTTAAGTATTAATATAATTTCAGACAAATAAACTACAGAATTCTAGCAATTTATTACAGTTCTAATTTGCAATAGGGGATACCAGTAATGTTCCTGCTGATATTTTAATAAAAATTTAAAATGTGTATTTATAACACTTAGTCACTTCCCTTTAAAAATAAAATCTTTTCAGCCTGCATGTAAAGTGTCCAGATGTCTAATTAGGAACCCTGAAACTCAGCTGTACTGAGTTAATAAATATCCGTGGCAAGCATAAACCAGATTATTAGATTAGCCAAAATATCCCATTCTTCAACAAAGAAAAAAATACTTGCAAGTTCATAAAATGAGCTGTCAGAGTGGTTTGGTAATTTTCTAAATAAGATTATTATATTTACATGTTCTCACTGACCTCTATGCCATGATTAGAAATCAAGCCGTGCCTAATTTATCTCCCTCATTTTTCGCTGTTTCCCCTCAACCCTCACTCCTCATTCTCTGGAAGTATTTTATTTTTGGACTGAGAGAAAGCTTATATAGATTACTGGAATTTATGTAGGGTTTTTTTTTGTTTGTTTCTGGAAGGATAGAAAAAGATGAACTATTTTTGATATATGTATCAAATTGTGTGTATGTATACAATTTCCCTCTTTTAAAGACTTTGTGGCATATCAGTGAATCAAAATGGATGAAATTTCAGTAATCCTAATCAGTCTTCCCAGAGCTGAAGTTTTTTTATGACAAGGAAGCAATAAAGGGTTATAAATACATATTTTTAATTTCTACTAGGATGATGAATAAAATGTAATTGATGTACCTTATAGGAAAAGAGGCATACGGCATGATATTAGTAAATTACTAATATTCTGGCATTTATTCATGTCTGGAGCTAGATTAATAAATTCATGTTTGCATAAATCTTTATGCTTGTTTTCAAGGAGTCTAGAGATGAGCACACTTATATTTTGCTAAGAGAGATAATTAAACTCCCATAGGAAATAAAAGTAACATAAAGACAATGTTTAGGGGCACCTGGGTGGCTCCGTTGGTTAAGCGTCTACCCGTGGCTCAGGTCGTGGTCTCAGGGTCCTGGGATCAAGCCCAGCAGGCATCCAGCTTCTTGCTCAGTGGGGAATCTGCTTCTCCCTCTCTCTCTCTCTCAATCTGCCCCTCACCACAACTTGTTCTTTCACGGTCTCAAATTTAAAAAAAAAAAAAAAATCTTAAAAAAAAATAATGCTTGGGGCGCCTGGGTGGCTCAGTGGGTTAAGCCGCTGCCTTCGGCTCAGGTCATGATCTCGGAGTCCTGGGATCGAGCCCCGCATCGGGCTCTCTGCTCAGCAGGGAGCCTGCTTCCTCCTCTCTCTCTGCCTGCCTCTCTGCCTGCTTGTGATCTCTCTGTCAAATAAATTTAAAAAATAAAAATAAAATAATGCTTAATACTTAGATCAAATTGTTAGCATGAAAACATCATGGATGCAAAGGGCAAAAATTCTTGCTTGGTATCTGGTATATACTCAGTATCTGCTGTTCTCAGAAGTGGTCACTCTGTCTGCCATAGCCCGGCTACTAACCACTACCCCGTCTGTCTCCTTATTGATCAAATGAAGATAATAATAGTACCTACGCCATAGGATTGCTATGAAATCAAACAAATGCTTTGAACAGTGTCTAGCATACAGTAAATTCTCACCAAATGTTACTTTTAACTAGTATTAGTTAATTAGCTATTAAAATACTTTTAACTATTAGTACCCAGCATAAGAGCATCTTGTCCAGATTACTACTAATAGGATTTCTATGTATCTTATCTTACTAATTCGATTGCAAAAAGTCTTGGACAATAGTGATAGGGTCTTGTTTTTCTTTTGTAGCTTCCTCCTCCTCCAGCGTTGTATAATAAGCATGAAACCCACATTCTGTAAATGCCACTGTTTCAATACATAAGTGATTTAGGGAATTAATGTGTAAATTTGAGTAGTGTGAGTTATGGTTTAATTGGCCACTGACAGAAATGAAAAGAAAACACAGGATTCCTTCTCAGTCCACCCAGAGGAATCCAAAGGGGGAAAGCTGAGTATTTCTTATCATCTGCTAATGCTCTGTAATAGAAAGGACTCATCAGCCATACTTGTCTTCTCAAAAATAAAGTGCTTTTGAAAAGTGTTTGTGTGCTGCTCACTGCTGCCCATTTCCATGAACAATACGTGGGATTTTTAAATAACAGCAGCGACAACAAAAACAGATGGTGGTTGCTTAGCGGCTCCACTGGTCCCTAAGCCGTTTATGAGACAACAATGCCACCTGTTGGATGGGAAAAGCAAGCCTGATAGAATTTTCGGTTGCCCTTAGGACAGTGTTTATTTATGTCTCCTCTAGGCAATGCGGACTGTTGGGCTGCTGCATGACGAATAAAGACGAGAAACAGCCCCCATTGCAGGAATCATCCCGTTTAGTCAAACAAACAAGACATTGCTTCCACTCACAGCTGACATGTGAGTCTCTGTTTGAAAACCTGACACCCCACCCCCTCATTGAAATCCTTCCGAGGATTTTTGTTGATCTGGCATTTGCTCCGCAGCTCCTTCACACCCAGTGGGTTCACTCTCCTTGTAAGGCGCTGCTGGGAAAAAAGCAATCTCTAACACCAGTCACTTAATTAAGAGGATACATTATGTTTAATAAATCAGATAATTGCTTAACAAGTCCGAAAAGATAGTTCCATCCGGGTGAACTAGTGTTGCACTGTCCTCTCCTTGCCATTGCTATAGTCAGAAATCTCTGAAAGGTCAAGAAAGAAAACTCAGAGTCTGATATTCTGAGAGTGAGATGACACGTGGATCCCAGGCCCTGATCTGGGAAATCAAAACAATGTCTTTCTTTGGGACAGTTTTAGAGTGTCTTCAGAGTGGGAAGCCTATCCCTACTGCTCAAGATGGCACCTTGCCACTCACCAGTGCAGTAGTCTAATGATGAAAGCACTTGACGCTATTGCTTTTCCCTTGCAAGAAAGCACGTACCAAAGTTACCCTTGGGCTTTGGGCAGCGGAGAAAATCTGGAAGTCTACCATTGCCACATGTATTGGAAACCCAAGAGGGCATGACAGATGGGAAGTAAAGTTTGCGTTATCAAAGAACAGAAGCAGTCTAAAAGAAGCAGGCATCTCTGTTTTCTTACCTTTGGGCAAGCTATTTTCCCTAGGCCCCCTTTAGATTGATTTTCTGGCCATTAAGACCAACTTGGGTAAAGGAAAAGATAGGTGTGCACTTAGAACAACAGATGCCGCTTGCGTGTCTGTACAAAAATAAGTATAATATAAGTCAATGTGCAACGTCATCTGAGTGGCATGAGTAATTTGGAAATTTATAGGTCATAAAATTTTCAGTTAAGATAAACAGGGAAGGGGCACCTGGGTGGCTCAGTAGGTTAAAGCCTTTGCCTTCGGCTCAGGTCATGATCTCAGGGTCCTGGGATCGAGCCCCGTATCAGGCTCTCTGCTCAGCGGGGATCCTGCTTCCCACCCCCCTGCCTGCCTCTCTGCCTACTTATGTTCTCTATCAAATAAATAAATAAAATCTTAAAAAAAAAAGATAAACAGGGAACACTTAACACAAAGAAGGTCAAATTGGAAAGGTAAAAGCAAGGAAAATCTGGGATCCAATCAGAAAGAGAACCAGACTGTGGAGATCATCAGGACTGTTCGATTTTTTTCCACTTCTTATTCTTCCAGGTACACTGTCCAACTGCACTTTCCTGCCTCGTTGAATTAGGGATGGCCGTGTGACTTACTCCTGCCTCATTGAATTAGGGACGGCCGCGTGACTTACTCCAGTGAAATGCGAGGCAAAACAGTATGTTATTTTGGGGCTTTAAAAGGCAGTACAGAATTCTCCACGTATCCTTTCCTGCCTCAGCAACTGTGGATCCAAGTGCTGAGATGAAGCTTCTATTGATCCAGTGTCTTGGTAACCAAAATTATTAGAGTGCACCCACTAATTCACGTTAGACATACATTTTCATGATGTTATGTCTTCAAGATTTCGAGGTTTGTTACTGCAGCATAACCTGGTCCATCTTGACTAAAACATGGGGTTTCCATGGAATATATAAAATAATTAGCTAATAAAAGTAAAGATAAGAAGGAAAGTCTTAAGGAACCTAAAGTTTGGTTGGAACTAGAGGAAAAGAATTTATTCAGTAGCTGTAAAGAAATGTTTCATGTGTAGTATACAAAGTAAGCAAATACCTATAGATATATACAGTAAACATATAGAGAGATACAGTAAATACATATGCATAAAGACACACAGATATGTATTTCCAGAGCTTAGCCTTCTGCCCACTGAATAAGCCATTGCTTCCCTACTTCCCTAGCCCCGAAAGCATCAGCAGTCACCACACGGCATTATGTTGCCAGTAGCTCCTTCTTCCTGTTAAATTCTCCTTCATTCCCCAGACTGGAAGTTACATCAGCTGGATTCCCTGCTCCCACCTTCTCTACACAGAGTTTATACAGTAGCAGAGCAATTTTATTAAAACATGAGTCTGACTGTGTCACTTCTCTGCACGCCGCCTTCTGATAGCTCACAACATGCTCAGATCAAGTCAGTCCTTCCCAGAGTTCCTAAGGTCCCGAGTGTTTCCTGCCTTGGACTTCGGCGTCCTCCCGTCCTTAACTCTGTAAATAGCTGTTCCTCAACTTTATCAAGCACGCACCTTGCCTGAGGGCATTTGTTGTTCCTAGTCCCAGGCCGAAGTGTTCTTGCTTGAGTGTCTACATGGCTCACTCCCTCCGTTCCTTTTAGATTCTGCTCAGACCTTTTCTGATCACTTTTCACACTTGAGTGACTACCTATCAAAGTTGCTATGCTTTATTTTTTTCCGATTGTATCTAAGACTCTGCGATATACTCCACATTTTCTGTGTCTTTGTTAACAATCTGGTTCCCCTAATGGAACATACCAGGTTGCATGGAGACAGCTCCTGTGTTTGTTTCCTTCTCCATGGAATTCCCTTCCATCACCCAGATGCGTGCCTGGCACGGAGCAGTTGTTGGAGAACGATTATTTCCTCCGTGCCGAACTCCGGTGCTCTGCCGTGTGGCTTTGACTCTGCCTTTTCAGCCCCTGAATTGGCCACTCAGAGTCTGTCTGGGGTCAGGTTCAAGGTCAGAGTCTGCCAGCATGATCGCCCCAAGGAGAAATTAAGAAGGCTTGCTGCCGAGATTCCCAAATGCCTTCCGTGGAAAAAACTGTTCTTGCCCACAAGGCAGAGACACAAACAAGTGCAGATTGAGAGTTTTTACATACAGTTAATTTTTTAAAATTTAAGTTGTGTCTGATAGTTTCAGCACTAATGTGTCCTTTCATGTATGAAGCGATGATGTGGTTCCATGACAGCATTTGGTTTGGCTGTGTGTTCGTTTGTGTTTTCCTTCTCATTGGCTTTACTTGGCAAGGTCGAAGAGTTTAGAGTCTCCAATAATTTTCAGTTTTCAAATATTCTAGAATTACCTATCCTAAAAGGTGAGACTCTGAAACCAGGAGAGATGCCGTGACTCCTGCACGTTCAAAGATCTAGGTTTTAGCAGAGCTGAAGCTCAGACGCATGTTCCCTCCTTTCCAGCCAGTTCTGCTTTCTCTCCACGAGACTCCTTTCCTCCGGGAAGCCCTCTGAGAAGGACTCCTTCTCCGGCTGGGAGTGCTCGTCACCCCCTGACACAGGTTCTTTTCATTATGAAGAACTTTAGGGCTCCAGTAGAAAATCAAGACTCCTCTTTCTCATTTTTCTGTCTTTACTCCCCTCTGGGAAAAAAAAAAAGTTTAGGATTGAGACTGAATACTTTCATTTCTTGCCATGTCCCCAAGGATGAGGACTAGTGCCAAGAGTCAGATTAAAAGAATAGGTACTTTTCGTTGGTAACTGCACAAGGTGTAGAAATTGTATTTTCTCCTTTAGAAATCTGGCTAAATTATTTAAATACTTCTTTGGTTGCTTAAAATAACAACACAGAAGAGTGGATAGAATAAAAGCCCCAGCCCTCTTCCTCGCCCAGAGAAAACCACAATTTTGCATATATCCTTCTGGATCTTTTTCTACTTACATATATAAATAAGTAGTATTCTAGGAAGAGCATGGGAAAACCCTGCAAATCTGTGAGAGAATGCACACACACACACACACACACTCACACCACATATACCACTATGCTAACAGTGAGCAGTTAGGGCAGGCTAGGAGCGTGAGCAGAAGGCTATGCTGTGTGTACAACATTCTGAGTGTTTCATTGTTTGACTACCCCTTTGCTGTCCTGGTGGATGTTTTGTGTATTTCTCCAGTACTCTGTGTCTGTGTGTGTGTACATGTGTGCCCTTTGCAAATATCCAACTAAACTCTAAGCTTTACTGTAGGCCAGAGCCCTGTCTCCATGCAGTCATCACCCCCTAACTGGAGGGCCTGCCCAGCACCCAGCACCAGGTGGACACCGAATGCCGGCCATGCTGACCTCTGCATTTGTTTATTCTCGTCCTTAAAGACGGTTTGAGCCAAAGATGGCTCGAGCTATTAAGAAATCCCTTCCCCATCCCTGGTACTGTATTGACTCATGAGCAGCTTTTAGTTGGGTTTCTTATTGTCTTGGAATCTGGCCTACAAGCAGGCAGAGAATGCCAAGTGCACAACAGATCCCCATCGACAAGGACCAGTCATCACAGCTGACACAGAAAATGGAACGTGCTCCCTTCGTAGAGGTAATGGGCCTGGAGGGAAGCTTCGAACGTTACAAGCCAAACAACGGACTACAGCACCTTCCCACCACCCAGACCGTCCTGACTTCTCCATGGGAACCATCCGGGCCACCCTCTTGGGTGGACATTGGATCACCACCAGTAAACTTGAAAAATCATTGAATTCCAGGATCAAAAGGACCTTAAATGTATCTTACTCCAACAGCATCTTCTTTATAGTTAGGTTATTGACGACTGTTAGTAATTTATGTAGTACGCTCATTGTTACAAAGTCTTCTCTTCATCCATATGAGGATTTGAAATCTCCCTTCCTGAAGTTTCTCCCCGTTGTTTGCTCATTAACAAGTATTTGAAAACTGACCTCTTTCTATGTCAGAGTCTGTGTTATGTGTTGAGGCTAGAAAGATGGGTAAGTTACAGCTTTCAACAGCCTCCTGCTTTCAACAGCCTCATGGGTGGGTTGAAAGTTAATTATATAAACATATAACAAATATGCAGTATTTATGTGAAATGATGAATAGTTTTTTAGAAAAGCAGGGTAGAGGAGCAGCTAACCTAATTTGGGCTGGCAGGGCGAAAGAATGGGAGACACCTGATATATGTAATCTGTCACTTCTCTTTTTGCCTTGTTAACCATGGAACTATTTAACCAGCTCTAGTCAACCCAACTATATCATCTAGAGAAAACATCCACATCTTTTCCATGACCATGATAATCCTTGGGGGGCATAGTGACTGAATCTCCACCACTCACTTCCCCACTTGACTCCCTCCCCATGTAGACACAACAACATTTCAGGAATTGACCCCATAATCTCATATCCTTTGCCAGGATCACTCATCTAAGCCTGTCAGTGCAAAGCATTCCACTGAAGACAATTACTATTGAAGGAATGGGAACGTTATGAAGGGGAAATTATGTTGTGCTTGGGAGTGGTATACTTTCTTTCATCTGTGTCTTTCCAGAAATGAGTGAGGTAACATGTAGCCTATTTTCTACTAGCGAGCAACTTACATTCATGATGAAGCCAACGCTGTTATCAGAGAAGAGACAAAAAGAAGTTGGACCCTTGATCATGCTATTGAACTGGATGAGCCAGTTCTGACACGCGCTCCCAAGCTCGCAAGCCAAACAGCACATTACTCCTGTACCCGGTTCGATTTGGGTTGTCTGTTACTTGCATCTAAAAGCATCTTAAGTGTTGAACTTGCCGAAAGCCTTATTGAAATGAAAAAATAGAAGGTCTATGTGTGTTTTTTTTTTTTCAAACAACCAGTCTAATAATATTAAGAAGGGAATGAAAGTTTCTTTGGTATTCTTGTTTTTGTGAATCAATTATGGTTCCTTGTGCCCAAAGGCACATTTTCCAGGAGAAGTGTTCTTGATTCACTTAGAGAATGGATAACAGTTGGAAGCAATTCAGCCTCACAAGTATTGATTACATGTCTACTCTTTGCCCTGCCTTATGCTAGGCACCACAGTATATGCAAAGTGGTTCTGAATAAGATATGGCTCCTTTCTTCAAGGAGCTTGAAATCCTTTGGAAATCAAATGTAATATAAGCACTTTGAGCTTTGGTGTCATTCACTGAGTTTCAAATCTTGCCCTGCCTATTATATGTCTGGCACTATACATATGCTGTCTCATTCAATCTTCACATCAACCGTTAAGGTCATTATTTATGAATGAGGAAATTAAGTTCAAAGAGGTAACTAACTTTCCCAAAGTGACTTGTCAGACATGATGGCGCTGGGAAATGAATATAGGACTGAGTCCAAAACCGAAGGTATGACCAATGTTTAGGTGGAATCTGAATATGCCATTATTAGGCAGGCGCTACCACCCCCAAGCCAATTTATGTCTATTGTAGTTCTTCTGTCTTGAAGATATGCTCTGAAATCAAAAGGTGGTGCTCAGTTGGTCTTTTTTAGGGAAAAAACTCTCAAATGAGGCAAAAGCTCCATCTGATGGCAATTAGTGCAAAAGGCAAGAGCACTGAACAAGCTTTTTGTTGTTATTTATCCATTTAATGAAGATTTATTATACCTCATATATGACAGGCATTGTGTTCAACACAAGGAAGAATACAAAGACTTGTGAGGGTCAGTTTCTGCTTGAAGGAGCTGTGGCCTTCTAAGTAGCAATGACTACCATGCATCGTATGTCTGCTAATCACAAGGCTTATGTCATAAATCATCCATAACCCTCAAATGGTGGGGTAGTGTAAGTCGTTTTTTGTTCCCATTTTATGGGTAAAGAAGCTGAGGCTTAGAAAAGGCTATACTCAAGCAAAGTCAAGATTTGAAAGCAAGTCTGACCCCAAAGCTTATGTTCTTTTTATAGGAAGACTTGGCCACATTCATCTGCCACCTGAACTTGATTGACAGATGTAGTGGCCAACAGGCTTTCCTTTTTTATCCTCCCCCCACTTGGCTCCAGTTCTCTTCCACACTGAGTGACTCCCTAAGTGGTGCTGGCTTAAGCACTCAGCGACTCCACACCATGTGTTTTCAGCTCAGCAGCAGAACTCTATTGTCCTGACCTCATGTTTACCAAGTGATTGATTTTGAGAAAACTGAGGTCTGAGCATTATGTTGCAAGTTCCCTTGGCCAGAACATGCCTTCTTGCCTCTAGTGTTGAACTGGCTATATGATTTAAATTCAACAAATACATTTCGAACACTCACTAGGTATGCTAGGTCCTTCCATGTATGTTGTGTCATGACTTCCATTTTGCGAGTAATAGCTTTGGAGCTGTAGTAAATTCCTCAAGGTCATTCATGCGGTAAGTGTAAGTCCAAGATTCAAATTCCAGTTCTCTCTATCCAGCGTAGTTTTAAATATATATCCAAGTTTTCAGTATATTTTCCAGAATACGTCTGAGTCTAATACATTTTCTGCTACACCAGATGTGAACACTATTGGTTTTTGTATGGTGAGAACTACTTTTATTTAAAGCATTTACTCTCATTCTTCCTCTCATTCCACTTCCATGATTGCTTTCGGAATATTTTACGTCTGTACAACCTCTGCTTTTTTTCCTTGGTGTCTCATAATTACTGGTCCTGGCTCCATGCTCTCTCCCATAACTATTCCCAGAGGCCAGCTCTCACCATGTTACAGCCTGTCTCTCAGTTAACTTTTCATGAGAAATGCCTCTTTTGTGGCATTTATCAAAGGGGGAAAAAATCTCCCAAGCTTCTCTAAATAGCATAAAGTAATGCTTTTCTCATAGTCTTGAAATAAAGTTTCTTTTTCTCTTCTTTTTTTAACTTTGTATGACTTATCCCGTTAGTAGGACCTAGACAGCTTGCCACATGAAAACTCTTCAAGCAGACTTTCTTCAAGCCTTCAGGATGACTAAAACAGTGATTTACTCTCTCTAGCCCCAGGTAGTCTCTTAGGAATGCTTCATGATTTTCAGAAAGGAAAAAAATAGCACATGAAAAATGTGAGATATATTTTTTAAATTAACATTTATGGCAAAACTCAGTAGGACCTCATTTGGGTAAGGCCACAACAGTTTTTATGTCTATTGCCTTGTGAAGTTCTCAGCAGCAAATTAGACTTTTCTGAATTTCTTGCATAAACCTGTCTTTCTTGAAACTTGAGCGTGGTGACCCCTGAACTGAATTGAAAGAGAGTGAAATGAGAAAAGAGCTGGGGTCGCTCAGTGCTACCTTCAGAAGCTGGTAGATCCTTGGTAGAACACTTTACTTAGTGTAAAGTAAGATTAAGACAACACTTCCCTTGTAGAAAGGACAAGTGGAAAAAAATGTTCTAGTCTTTTGAGAATAAGCCAAGCCATGCTTTTAACAAAGTAATGAAAATGAACAAAGCAGCAAAGTGGTGAAAAGAAATAAGTGAGAAGTCTGCTAGACAAGGCAAAAATCCCCATCAACTACTTTTTAACTGCAAGGGGTTGAACATCTCTGGGGTTGGTAACAGTTGCCACTTCATAGGACTGCTGTGAGGTTTAAATGAGATCATAAAAGTAGAGCACAGCTTGCCTGTTGACCCTAAATTTGGTAACTATCCTAGCTGTTATGATAACGATTATGACTATTTTTTCTATATGTCTATCTTCAGTGAAGGCCAAGTGGTATGACCAGATTTTTCCACTTGGGTATCTGGTCACCACCTCAAGTTTATAATCCTGCACGGCAGAAACAGATTTTTCTGAGATCAAGGGGAAAGGACGGATGGAACCAATGACATTGACCGAGAAGATAGATTTAAATTGTTCATTGACACCAATCAGTCATGTATTTTCAATGTGTGCTTACTGAGGCCATTAGCCTTCAGGCTCTGACTGGAATTCTTAATAAAGTATTGGATAAAAAAGATTACATCACTCCACATCTCAGCATAGGTCTTCGGAAATCACCTGATTTAAGTCCAGTGTTTTGAGAGGGAGAAAGTTGTGCAAGAAGGAATTCACAAGCTACTAAGTGACACTGGGAACGATGGGAGAAGAGAGGTGCAACTTGAACATTCAGCTGCTTATCCAGATTCTGCCACACAGACCATGCAACCCAGGAACCTTTAACATTTAGTCCTTTAGTAGAATTGAAATTCCTGTATTACTAAATAAGTAAATAAATTCCTGTATCACTATCCTTTTCTTTTTTAAGATTTTATTTACTTATTTGACACAGAGAGAGAGATCAGAAGTAGGCAGAAAGGCAGGCAGAGAGAGAGGGAGAAGCAGGCTCCCCGCTGACCAGAGAGCCCGATGCGGGGCTTGATCCCAGGACCCTGAGACCATGACCTGAGCCGAAGGCAGAGGCTTTACCCACTGAGGTACCCAGGCGCCCCTGTATCACTATCCTTAAAGTACATCCTGACTCCAGAGCTGTTTCTGAAATTTCCAGCGACCCCTGTTGCAAAGAGACCATTTCATTGGAGAAACTCACCCAAGGCAGTCTTCAGCAGAAATGATCCTAAAGCACATACAAAAGTGGGATTGTGGATGGCATGACCCCCTGGCTTGCTGACAATAAAGACCACATCTCTGGAGAATTGCCTTTAGCAAAAGAATTTATATATAAATGAATGAATGAATCCTTGTATTTACATAGCATGGAAGCAGGCTAAAAAAAAAAAAAAAAGATCAGAATTATCCTCCATAGTCAAGGGGCTTACATGCTATTTTATACAAGAAGCACGGACAATCCTAAATTAATCTACATGATGCCATAACTACACTTAGTTTGGTTATTATTGGATTTTGGAGATTTATGAACCAGAAATCATAGCTTCCCACTCCTCAAACTGTGCGAACTTGCTCTAAATTTTGAAGCAGACTTTCTGGTCAAGCAAAGCAGGAAATGAGTTTTACCACGTGAAGAAAGTCAGCCGACCACTGGCAGCCCAAACATCCGCCTGCATGGCTGCTGCCCCAGAGATTGTGGAGGGCCAGGGGAAGAGCCACGAGGAGGCCCACCTACAGCTCCACTCTTTTCCTCCCTCCAGACACGAACATTTCTTCCACAATGTATGAATTGTATTAGCTTTGACACAATATTTCTGATTAATAAATGCCCCCAAACTCATTTATTTTCACAGTCTGTGGGCTGGCTGAGCTTGGGTGAGGCAGGACTCAGCTGTGGCTCCCTGGGTGACTGTTTCTCTGGGCTGGCTGGGGTGGCTCTGCTCCCCATGTCTCTTCATCATCCTGGCATTGGGAACTGGCCAAGTCATGTTTCTCTCGAGGGAGCAGAGGCAGAAGGGAGCAAGAGGAAGCCTGTGAGGCCTCTTAAAACCTGCGCATGAACTGGCCCTGTCACTCCCATTCATACTGTCAAAGCAAGTCAGATGGCCAAGCCCGAAATCTAAGATGCAGGTATTACATACCCTCCACCATGCAGCTGAGGCAAAGGTGTGGATGAAGAGAAGCCAGAGAACAGGGGTCGGTCTACTAGTCTGAGCCATCCCCAACCCTAAAGAAAGTGCTTTCACCTGAAGAATTTGAAGTTTCCTTATTAGAAAGATTTTTCTTCCTTCACTTTTTCTTCCTTCACTTTTCATTATCATTCAAGGTCCTAAATCCCCTTCACCTCTTCCTTAGCCAGAGTACAGAATTCTTGTTTTCATGATAAGCAGCATTAACATTCATGGTACAGCCTGAGTTCACTCCCTGTAAGAAGTAATAAAGGAAATAGGACACACAATCATTTTCTCACTTGCGCACGCGCACACAACATACACACACACACACACACTCACACATACACACTACAAAGAGTATCCAAAATAAGGAAAATCTAATTTTATTGAGTAGGATTAATCTGAATATCTTCATGGAGAATCTGAATATCAAGTATAACCTGGAAGGATTATTACTAAGCTCTCTAAAGTTTAATTACTCCAAAAATGTTTAATAGTCCAAAAACCCTACTGTAACATTCCACCCATTACCTGTATGATGAGAAAAGAGCTGTATGGACTGGTTAATATTTTGCTTTTTTACTTGTTATTCACCACAAGCCTTCGTCCAGCCATATCAGGAAGGCAGACCATTAGTGCAAGGCGAGTGAGTGATAGCAGGGAGAGCTTAGACCTAACCTGTCACCATAGCTAGACAGAGCTTAAAGCCCAATTTGGTGGGTCAGGAGTGGGGTGGCTCATGCATGTGCTCTGTGTCTCTGTGTCTGCCCACATGTGTACACAAATATGTGTACACATAATCAAAAGTAAATGCTTGCTGTGTTCATTGATCAATTAATGCCCATCAGGGATCAATATATTACACCACATCTGCCCAGTTGCTGTGATTGGCATTAGGAGCCATTAGTCCATTAAAAAGATACATGTTTGAGCCACTAAGGTACACAGGTTTCCCCTGCTACCTGAAAGTAGGCTGTTCCTACAAAATCTTTTCATAATCCAAAATGAGGTAAAATGAAGACGCAATTACCATTAATTTGCATGGGAAAACTTCTGAGCTTCCCCAGACTCAAAAAACAACCTCTCTCAGGCTTTTCTGACACCTCAGGGCATGTCTTGCTAATGGAAGCACAAAACAGACTTAGATAAAGCACAGATCCTCCCCAGTACACAGCTCAGAGCTGGGTGCTCAGACGCCGCGTGTCATTCCAGGGAAGGGACCCGCGGCATCGCTGTCCCTGCTCACAGCGCACGCTGGCAAATACAAACTACACGTTACACCTTGTTTTGTGAAAGTGAAAATCCTCTTCCAATTTCTCTTGGTTAACAAAAACAGTACAAGTCTAAGGTCTTCTGTCAAAGCCAAGTGACATACTGCAGTCTTCCGAAACGCGGGCGACACTTGGTTTAGAAACAGTAGAGCAAAGCAACCGGACAGAGAAGTTCACAGTAGTAGAGGAAAAGCTGCTGTTTGGGTGAAGTACCCCTGTTCAGTGTCCCTGTGCCATCCTGACGGCCCTTCACCACAGAATTTCCCATCCGTTTTGTGCTCGTTCACTCGTCTGTCTCCACCAGCTGATCAGAAGCACGAGGAGGGCAAGCAAGCGCTTGCCTCGGTTTATCATTTATGTCTCGGTACAGTGCCTGCCACGCATTAGATGCTCAATAAATACTTACTGAGAGAAATAAACAGCATTCCAATATGGCCCACGGCACAAGGGAAGCATTTTGTAACTTCTCAGTGTTATCCAACTATCTTATGATTATTATAATCTCCATGAGAATTACGTAAGGAGAAAAATTACAACGAGGAAACTTCAGATCACAAATGTACCAGCCCAGGCAATCGGTCAACTTTGCCCATTATCTAATTTGGGGGTTTTATGTACAGATCTCAGCAGGAACATGTACAACGTATACTTAACGACGTGGGCTACAGGGCACAGAAACCTGCTTCATGGTGGGGGGCAGGCCTGTACCCACCGCCTACAGACACACAGAGACATTAGTAACAGACAATCTCGGGCTTCACATGGAAATGGTTTCACTATGAAAGTCCCTCAAGGTTGTGAAACAGAACTGAGATTCAAGTGCAAAATAAAATGCAGGGCTTACCAGAGGAAAAATACAGTTTTTCTCTGTGTTAAAAAAAAAAAAGAGAGAGAGAGAGAGAGAGAGAGAAGATTTTTTTCTCCCTGAACGATAGGACCATAATGATTCAATTTCTCCTGCACCAGTCAGCATCAGCTTGTGAGATCCAGACCTGGCACATGGAAATTTCAGCCTTAAGTCAAATATTATTTCAAAGTTAATGACAAAATCTATTTTTGCAGTGGTCTTGTTTAAAATATTTCCCCTTAATACTCTTGAAATGCTGTAATTGAAAGCAGTTATTTGAGATGCCAGTACATACTTCTTTAATTATGTCCTGTACCATCTGTTTCCAATGAAAGGGCAGTATCTGTTTGCAGTTACCAATCTTATGAAAAACAGGCTTGTCCCGAAATAGATTGGAACTAAAACCAGAAAGCATTTCTTTCAGAGGCATCCTTTCAAGCCAATTAACTTTAATCATTATAGAAATGTTTATTTCCCATCTTAGTCTCTCTTCACATGTAAATTCCTTTAGGGGAAAAGATCTCTTTTTGTGACTGTTTGAATAGTTCCCATTTGGATTAATCAGAACCTGCTGGTCTGTGTATGTTCCGATTGTGAATGCTGGCAGCTTTCTTGATGAAGGAGGCACTGGGTCCCCAAGGAGGACAGATCTAGAAACAGCAGGCACACACCTACTGGCCAGAGCAAGTTCTCTTAACCACCCAGGACCTGTGCTTGGCCCCAAGCTGCCTTCTAGGGTGGGGCCCAATAAAGTGGTTAATTGGGCTGGAGACCAGAATCTCGAGCTACATCAGTACGGAACCCATCTACCCAGATGAGCCTGATATTCTCTTAACCACACACTCATGTGTCACTCTGAGAGAAGCTGTTAGGTTTGGGGACCTTAAACATAGCATCTGTGGTGTAGGCGTGGCATCACGGCACCTAGTGGAGAGTTATTTCTGAATTGTCTGTGTTCTTCAGGGAAATTTTCTAGACACAGGTCAAAAGAACTTGGTATAAATAAACCTCGGTGAGTATTTGTTCAATGTATTGATTCTCCTATATTACGGGGATACATTAATAGAAAACATACGAAGTGTCTCTCTTATAGTGTCTTGGAGATAAAATGGTCAAAAGACATGACGCATCAACATCTACATCTTGAGGATTGCGTAACGAGATCTTCTCCATGCTTAGATAGTGTCTGATGATGCAAAGTATCTGGGGTCACGGTTGGTGTTTAATAAATACTTGATTAATTTAGCTCAGCAAGCATACATGACTTGGCCACCGCTTAAGAAAGCTGGCATTTATTGAAACTTTAATAAGTTCCATTCACTGTGATGAATGTTTTACATTCATGAGCTCCTCTAATCCTCAAAACAAACAAACAAACACCCCATGAAATAGATACCAAGTATCCCCAATGTTCAGATGGGGCACTGAAACTTCCATATGGAAAGTAACTTACTGATGTTGATCAGTTAATAGTAAATGTCAACATGAAATCAGGAGTCTGTCTTATTTGAAAGTCAATATTCTTACATGTTGTCTGCTGTCTCTTGTGCTCTGTCCCTCAGGAAGGCTTGCTTCTAACACACCAAAGCTCAGGGACTTCATGGTCATGTATTTAAAATCTGAAACCACATTGTCATCATTTGGGAAAGAATGGTCCCTATTCCCATTTCTCCCTTGAAGTTTCTGGAGTTGTACCCTAACTGGACCTCCTCACAACTATATCCTTCAACTTTGGTTTGCTGAAGCTAGAGTATGCGTAGTTTGGGATCTCATGAGCTTCATTCAAGAAGTGGATATTGTCCTTGCTTCCCAAGAATCACGTGGGTAACTAATATATTTTCCCCCTTTGGAGCTGAAATGTTACACTGTCAGGCTGAATGGATCTGACAAGCTTGAGTTAAAGAAAGCCTCCCATCCAGCCCATGTTCTCTTTCTCTGATGATTTACATGGAAGTATAAAAAGAAATCCCTTAAAATTTCATAATTCAGTCCCATCCCCAACTTTCAGAAATCAGTCAGGAGTTCCCGTGGGAATCTCCAGCAAGAGGCCACACAGGGTAACACAACACGGGAGGTTTGGGGGAAATGGCGGAACATCCGGAAAGAGAACCAAGACACACTAATTATACAGTAGCTGAATATCTTAACACGTTCATACTAATGAGTGCCTTCTGACATTATGCGGTCAAGGAGAAGCTCATCTCCAGTCCTTGAGGCTGGCATTCAGGGGCTATGATTCATAAGCTGGGTTGGGAGCTAATGAGTTATGAACAAACTCCAAGCACGAATTCTGCATCAAATGGCTATGATCTATTTGTCAACTGTTCATTTATCATTTAAATATCAATCACCACTTCTCAGTCCTCCTGCACAGTGTGTGAAATTTGACCCTAGCAGCAAGTGAGTTGTATCTCTACCCAGAGAATGTTCCATAAATTCATCAAACACACCCATACACAAAGCTGGGACGAAGGTAAGAGCGCCCTTGAAGAAAAGGGAACGACAGAGTGGTACAAAAGTTGATGTATTCAAATGAAAAACTAACAGCAAAAGCAACAACAACAACAAAATAACAATCATTTGGGGCATCTGGGTGGCTTAGTCAGTTAAGCCTCTGGCTCTTGATTTGATCTCAGGTCATGACCTCAGGGTCATGAGATTGAGCCCCACATCAGGCTCCACACTCAGTAAGGAGTCTGCTTGTCCCTCTCCTTCTGCTTCTCCCCTACCACCTCAAACAAATAAACTCTTTTAAAAAGTAACCGTCATTAATTTAATTCTTACTTTGTGCTGAACACAGTGCTAGGGGCCTCATCGTGACTTTATAAGGCCCTTTGAAATGAGTGTCCTTGTACCTATTTTACAGATGAAAATATTGAGGCTCAAAGAGATTAACATTTTTTAGATTCCAGAACTTGTTAATGATAGAAGCAGAATTCAAACCCAGCAGCTCTTCCTGACTCCAAAATCTCTGCTCCTTTCATAGTCATGCAGTTGTCTTAAGGATTTTATAGGAGAGAATGTGGTACAGAAAGCTCCATTCCATGAAGGAAGCAGATTCAAAAAAATAGAGACACTAAAGACTAATAAAGGATCCTGGAAATATTCCTGAGCTAAACATTAGATCTAAATTCTATTTTCTGCTACGTCAGTGAAGAACTTTATGGCTTGGGTAAGTCTTTCCGTCTTTCTGGGCTTCATTTGTAGCATCTAGTCTATCGAATTAAGAAGATGAACTTGGTGCTGTTAAACATTTTAGTGGGAAGTTTTGGGTGTCCAAGTCCCACCCTACACTACCTCAGGGTTCTCTGTTGAAGGAGGTATTGGAACAAGGCCAAATAGTCAAATAAGGAATGACACACCTGCATTTCAGGTGGAGGGCTCCTTGGCCAATTCATACTAAAGCATCTTGGGCTGTGAGGGAGGACTGGGCCCTTCTCTCCCTGGTCTCATCTAGCATGTTTAGTATAGCATACTCTAAATTCACCTAAATAATTAGCTTCATGAATAAGAACAGTCAGCCTGCCTCAGCCACCCAAGTGCAAAGGAACATAGGGTCCAGAATGTGGGTGAACTTGCCTTGCCAAATAAGCCAGTGCAAAAGCAGAAGCCACAGAGAAATGCAATTTCTCTCCTGTACAAATGACTTCTAAATGACTCCTGGTATTATAAGTCCATGGATCAATAAAGCTGCTGTCCATAAACAAGCAGGACTAACATTCCATGACTGCCATTCAAACTGAGGCACACAGGGAAATTGCAGATTACCACAAAGAAATGGCAATGAAATTAAGAGCAGATTTTTAATTCAAGCAATAGATAGCAGAAGACAATAGCATAATACATTCAAATTGCTAAGGGAAAAAATTTTAAATCTAAATTATTTTAAATCTAAATTTAATTTAAAAATTTAATTAAATTTGATTTTAAAAATTTAAATCTAAATTAGATTTTAAAAATTTAAATCTAATTTTTTTTACTTAGGTAAACTATTATTTAAGAGGAAAAGGGAAAACACAGTTTACTATGGAGTTTCTCACAGAAAAAATTATCAAAGGATGTGCTTCATGACATTTTCACTTGAAAAACCAGGTAGCTCTCCTGAAGCTCATGCTATCTCTTGCTCTTTCCTCTTCTCCTGTTTTTTTCTGTGCCTCTACCATAATGCAGAATCTATAGGGCTAAGGGGATGTGCCCACCATCTAGACCTTGGTCTCAATTCCCAGAACCCCTGAATTTCTCGCCAAATCACCGCTGTGCCTACTTATACATTCTTTATGGGTCCTTTTCCTAGTTGTTGTTCCAAGAGTGGGAGTTTCCACCCCTGGTTATATCCCTGTGACCCAAGAGATGGCCCAAAGGTGACTGTTTCTAAGGGTGTGGATGGAACTTGGGTGTATGGAAGGGAGAACTATAAACATGTACATAAGGCTTTTAATGATGTGGGATGGAACCAGAAAGAGAACAGAATGTTTGCAAGCTGCAACACAGGCCAGGGGCCCAGGCTCCCAAGCCATGATTTTCTGGCTTGAAGTCTAAGAAATCCAGAAATCTGATTCGAGCTTAGACTTTGAGGTTATTATGAAGGCATATTTGTCAAAGGGTTTAGAATATCATTCACTTAATAATTGGTGGGCTTTATTTATTTATTTTAAAGATTTTATTTATTTATTTGACAGAGATCACAAGGAGGCACAGAGGCAGGCAGAGAGAGAGAGAGAAGCAGGCTCCCTGCTGAGCAGAGAGTCCAATGTGGGGCTTGATCCCAGGACCCTGGAATCATCACCTGAGCTGAAGGTAGAGGCTTTAACCCACTGAGTCACCCAGGCGCCCCTGGGCTTTATTTGTAACTGTTAAATATTTAGGCATAGGATCTGTGAACCTTCATTTATGTTCTTGCTCAAGGCCCTGCAAATATTAGGGAAAGCCTAGAAGAAGAGCGTGCTTGTAAGGAAGGAGTAGAATATAATACTGGTAGGTATGAAAATTAAAAAAACATGTCAATAATTATTCAGCAACTGTAAAAAAAAATGACAATTTTTGTAGGTTCATTGAGTGCTGTATCCTATTATTCAAAAGAAGGACACAAATAATGAATAACCTCATATGTCATTAAAACATTTAAAGCTAATTACACACAGTAAAACAATAGAAAGTTTAGGGTAAGCACTAAAGGAATAGAAATATTTAGTTTTGGAACTGAGAGAAGAAAATAAAAAGGAAATATATTGAACTTCATTAATCCTATAGAAAAAGGAAAAAATGGAGCAAAGAAATGGTGGTAAGCAGGAAAACACAAAATAAGACAAAGAATAAATCCACATTTTAATGATTAAAATAAATGTAACTACAATGAGAGCACCTGCTAAAAGATAGGGATGAGCAGCTTGGATAAAATAAAGAATAAAATCCAGTTATCAACTACGTATAAGACATACAACTGAAATAAAACCACTCAGGCTAAAAATGCAGTTACTAAAAAAAGATTTACCATATAAACCTAAACAGAAAAAAAAAAGCTTATTTTATAATGCTAATATCAGATAATATAGAATTTAGAGCAAGACAGTTAATATAAATAAAGTGCAATACAACGTAACAGTACAGGGAGAAGTCAACCAAGAAGAAATTACAATCACAAACGTGTATGCACCAAGTGGAGTTCCTAATACATAAGCAAAAATCTGAGATAAGCGTGTCCACCATCAGAGCAAATAAAAAATAAGCATGATAGAGAAGATTTGAATCAAACATTACCATGCTTGAGCTGATATCTGTAGTTCTATTTTCCTGTCCATAGAAATTATTTTTCTCCCTTTAGTTAGAAAATATAGGGACACCTGAATGACTCAGTCGATTAAGCTGCTGCCTTCAGCTCAGGTCATGATCCCAGGGTCACAGGATCGAGTCCCCCATCAGGCTCCTTGCTTGGCGCGAAGCCTGCTTCTCTCTCAACCTCTGACTGCCTCTCTGCCTGCTTATGCACTTGCTCTCTCTCTCTCTCTCTGACAAATAAATACATAAATAAAATCTTAAAAAAAAAGAAAATATATATTGTTTTCAAAAGCATAAAATGTATAAAAAATTAGCCACATAGCATAACCTTAAATGAAAAATTAATTAACAAAAAACTAGAGTATCCCCTCTCTACGAGATTTTTTTTTTTAAAGATTTTATTTATTTATTTGACAGAGAGAAATCACAAGTAGGCAGAGAGGCAGGCAGAGAGAGAGGAGGAAGCAAGCTCCCTGCTGAGCAGAAAGCCCGATGTGGGGCTCGAACCCAGGACCTGGGATCATGACCTGAGCCGAAGGCAGCGGCTTAACCCACTGAGCCACCCAGGCGCCCCTCTATGAGATTTTTTAAAAACTTAAAAAAAAAAAAAACCCTCATGGTTTAAAAGAGAAAGCATAAAGGAAATAGAAATATATTGACAACTAAATAATGATGGAAATACTGAATTTTATAATTTGTTAAGAGACAGTTAATGTGATGTTTACATGAAAGCAAGTAATAGAATAATTAACTCTAGAAAAAGAATAGAAAATAAAACTTTACTAGAGTGATAGAGACTAATGGCCAGGAGGATAGATAGATGGAATTAATTTTGTAAGAACAGGATCATACTCTTTACGGCATTCTGAATAAAATACCCAACATTTAGTTTTACAAAAAAATAATAAATTGCTAAACATGTGATAAACATTCCTTCTGTATCACTTATTGACTTTACAAATCCCTCTAACTTTAATAGGAATATGTGAAGAAAATTAAATTGGTGTCACTTTTTTTTTAAATGATTCACTTTTCCTCCATTTTTATTTTATTTTATTTTTTTTAAAGATTTTATTTATTTATTTGACAGAGATCACAAGTAGGCAGAGAGGAAGGCAGAGAGAGAGGAGGAAGCAGGCTCCCCGCCAAGCAGAGAGCCCGATATGGGACTCGATCCCAGGACCCTGGGATCATGACCTGAGCTGAAGGCAGAGGCTTTAACCCGCTGAGCCACCCAGGTGCCCCATGGTGTCACTTTTTCTTAAAGCTACATTCCCAGTATCAGACTGGTTTTCCTCTCTGCCACCAACAATGAAGCAATTGGTATTGGTACATTCCCTCTAATACCCTCACCTTCCTAGTTTTGTTACTTAGTTTTATTTGTTTAAGGGTTATAACACCTGTATTGTGTTTTGCAACCATAATTTCTATAACTGTTTTTCCCCCCTATTTTTAAATGGATTCAATACCCACCAGTATTTGTTTTTCTTTAATTTGACCACTTTTCCAAACTGGTGTTCTTAATTTCTTTAAAATTCATTTAATTGTCTGGGTTTTATTATTGAATGTTTAGCCAAGAATTCTTCCCTGAGCTCTATAGTCCTTTGCTTTTTTTCATATATGAGGTGTCTGCCTTTTCCCCTATTTCCTGAATGGCAATTGGCTGGATTAAATATTCTAGGGTCTGACATTTGTTCCTACAGAAAGATGTAGATATGCGTCATTATATTCTGGAAATCTTTTCCTCCTTTGGTGACTCACTTTTTCTGCCGCACTATCTAAAGCAATTCCTTTTTAAAAGGTTTTAGGTTTTTTTGTTTTTGTTTTTTCTTTTTTAGTTCAGTAATTTAAAAGTAAGTTAACCAGGATTCTCGATAGCACTGATTTTCTATCATTATTTCTTAATATGCAAGTGCCCTCTCAAGCTGTAAATTCAATTTGCTCTTCATTTCAGGAAAATTTTTGTTATTATGGTGTATCTTGAGTGGAGGTCTTTATCTCAGGGGTTCCAACTGCCCTCGTTACTAGATGACATTGTCTTCTGTAATTATCATCTTCCCCTAATTGCTCAAATCTTTTGTCTGTGATTATTTCAACATCTGCCCCATGCCGCTAATCCGGTTTTTAATCACGCCTATTCATTTCCTTGTCCTTTCTAATTCATTTATGAATCCTGCAATGTTGTTATTAGTGCATAATCTGTTCCACTCATTCTGCAACTTCTTTTTTCATTTCATTCTTTTGCCTCATCCCATCTCCGGGCTCATATTTTTACAAAGTTATTTTCTGTCGTAAAGCACATATAGCATCATACCAGGTTAAGATGCCACAGAGGAGTAGGGGCACAGATAACATATATAAATATATATTATATAACATAATATACATGCAATATTTTATATACACAGGCAACTATTAAATTCAGAAAACACAGTGCTTTGTCTAAATTATTCGTAAGCACTTAGGCTTGGAATGGATGTTAAAATTTTTATATTATATTTGGATACATATATATATTTATCTGTTTCTAAAGGGAAGTTGAGGGGCGCCTGGGTGGCTCAGTGGGTTAAAGCCTCTGCCTTCAGCTCGGGTCGTGATCTCAGAGTCCTGGGATTGAGCCCCGCGTGGGGCTCTCTGCTCGGTGGGGAACCTGCTTCCCTCTCTCTCTCTCTGCGCCTACTTGTGATCTCTATCAAATAAATAAATAAAATCTTTTAAAAACAATAAATGAAGGGAAGTTGAAGAGTGCAATATAACTTCTATTAATTTCCTTGCAGGATATCTGTTCGTATTAATCAGTCCAGGTCCCATCAGCTCACTTTAACCGCTTCCCACTGCTTGTTCTGATCTCGCTGGGCTTTCACACTGGCACGGGAAAGTAGAACTCCAGGCCTACACGACGCTCCTCTGTTGCCGGTATTTGCTCAAAGCGCCCGCCCACTTCCGCTCTCGCGCCCGCCCACTTCCGCCCTCGCGCCCGCCCACTTCCGCTCTCCCTCCCCGACCAGGGTTTCTCGCTCTCATCTGTGGACCTTTGCTCTGGCTGGCGGCCCCGCTGCTACCACTTGCCTAGACCCCTCTTTGTTTGGACAACCAATCTGAGCCAGTTTCGGAGCCCTAGCACTTTCAGTCTATTTCTTCTACTCTCTGCTTACGATCCACCCCATTTTCATGACTCTGCGACTCCAAGGAAGAGGCACTTCAGCTAAAGACGAGTTCTAAAAATTCCCTCGGCTCTGAGACGGTGCCTTGACCTCCGTCGCGGGAGACACGAACGAACGGCCGAGAGTGATCACTTACCCTGCGGACCATGACAAGGACGCCTCCACCTCTTCTCCCCTACTTTGTCCCTCACTGATTAGCCCGCAGCCTCCTCGCTGAGTAAAGCCACAAGGCCCGGCCCAACCTGGAAGTCCTTTGTGTGCTGCTCCAAGGCCTAACCGCGCCCTGGGGGAGGCAGGCAGGAACCTGAAGACCAGCCCCGGTCCAAAGTGGCTCCAAATAAGTTACTTTCCAAATACTTCAAAGAGATCAAGACAGACAGACTGGATGGCTGGTAAAAACTTGACGTCAAAGGCGGATGATGGATTTAAACCACAGCTCACTGTCTTCTTAAGTTTGGAGTGACGGCGTAAGTGTCTTCCTGTTTTTCTTGGCAAGGCAAAAAACTCAAATTTTGCCTGTGGTTTTTTTTTTATTTTTTTTAAAAACTGTGGTAATGCAGTATTTTTCAAAACTGAGAAAAAGCATTCAGTTATCTTCTGTATTGCTCTGGCCAAAGAATTGCTCCTTATGATGTGTATTCTTTTTTTTTTTTTTAGATTTTATTTATTTATTTGACAGAGAGAAATCACAAGTAGGCAGAGAGGCAGGCAGAGAGAGAGGAGGAAGCAGGCTCCCCGCTGAGCAGAAAGCCCGATGCGGGGCTCGAACCCAGGACCTGGGAACATGACCTGAGCCGAAGGCAGCGGCTTAACCCACTGAGCCACCCAGGCGCCCCTATGATGTGTATTCTAAGAATTCTATGAACTAGGTTAATCTTAAATTATGATAGTGCTCTCACAACTCTCCCTGGGACATGTCTCCCAATCTAGTGATTCTTCTTATTAAATATTTCTTTCTAATTCTGGTTTTTCCTTCCTTAATCTACAAAATTTAGATTCATACTTCTCTGAACTACATTTGCCTATGTCATAATCCTAGCACGGGCTATGACCTTCCTATTAAGAAGCGTTTCTTTCAGTTAATGTCGTGAGAGTTGACACAAGTATGTGTACAGGGGCAGGATGTTCCAGAATCTGAGTGAGGACTTCGCAACCCCCAAGAGGTGATATCTGGTTAAGGTCATTACTGGATGATACCCTGAAAGAAAAATAAAACTTTAAAGATAGCCTGGTAGATTAGTGAGTGAATTAGGAGAGTTTCAACTCTCCATCATGGTGGGGAGAACAGGACATTAACCAAGTAGACTTAGCATTTATTGGATCTTTATTGGATTCTGAGATAGTTCTATAAGGTCTTTCCACTCTTTCTGTTGAACCTTGAATGTTTTCTCCCCCTGTGTGAGCTCTAGTATACATAAATATATAAAATATTTATACATATATAATATATGTATGTACATACATATATATATAAAAGTTAGGCAGATGTAATTTCTAGGGAAAAGATATCTTTATGATGTTGGTGTAGGCAATAATTTCCCAGACATGACCAAGTAAACACTAATCATAAAAAAAAGTTAAATCAAGTTCATCAAAATTAAACATTTTGAAAGATTCTGTTAAGACAATCTGAAGACAAGCCACAGACTGGGAGAAGATATTATATATATATATATATATATATATATATATATATTCATTCTACTTTTAAATACCAATTTTTAATATATTATTTTATAGAATTATATTCACTGTAATTATTAAATTATATACATTTTCTTAAAGAACATAATACTTGAGTAAACATTTTACAAAGAAAATATACAAACAGCCAGCTTGCTCATGAAAGAGTGTAAAGTACTCTGTATTAGTCATGGGGGCAAAAGCAAATTAAAATCACAATGAGATACCAATTGACACTCACTGGAAGGTTTAGAATTTAAAGACTGGTAACACCAATTGTCGATTAAGATGTGGAATGATCAAACCTCTAATGCACTACTGGTGGGAATATTATATGGTAAAACCACTTTGGAAACATTCTGACAGTCTTTCATAAAGTTAGGCAAGTACTTATCTAGGACCCATCAGTCCCACATTTTGGTACTTACCCAAGTGAAATGGAAACATATATTTTAAAAAGTGAATGTTCAAAGTGATTTTACTCCTAATAGCTAAAAAACTGAAAAATGTCCCAAATGCCCATTAACAGACGAATGAACAAAATGTGATCCATCCACAGAGTGTAACACTACACACAACACGGCCAAGCCTCAAAAACACTGTGCTAGGTTAAAGAAGCCAGACATGGAAGAATCTGTAGTATTTCATTTCATTTAATAGTGTTTGATTTTTATTAAACTGTTCTATAATAGTTAAAGCAAATCTGTGGTTCTCAGGGGTGGGAAAACCGGTGGTTGACAGGGATTAACTAGGAAGAGTCAGGAAAGATATTCTGGCCTGATTAAAATGTTCTAGATCTTGGAAAAAACATGGGCTACATGGGTGTATCCATTTGAGGAAACTCTTCAGCTCTTAAAATCTGTGCATTTTACTTGATATAAATTATGCTTTCATTTTAAAAAAAGATTTATAGTGAAAAAATTCATACTGTAATTTAGTTCATTGATGTCATTTCTTCCTAAATGCCTACATTTAATTTTTCCACTCCTGATGAGTACTTGAGTATAAAATTAAACATCATTTACTGACAAAACTCGTGACTATATTTATTTAACTACAAGGATATATTGAGTACTAGTGCCAGGCACTGTTATGTGTCCTGGAAATACAGCAATGAATTTTTTCCCAAGGATCAGCCTAGAATCATCTCCAAAGAAGGCAATCTGACAGGGACTGAAAACTAGGGGAAGAGGAGGGGGAAGTGCACACCAGCCGAGGAACTCTTTAGGAAACTCATTAGAGGAACTCTTGGTCGTGAAGAGTTTTGATTATTAAATAAAATGAGACAAAATAATTACTAAAAAGTTTCATGCATAAGAGATCACATTTGAGAGTGACCACGAAAGTCATGGGAACTGCTCTAGATTTCGTCCGAGAGGTGGGCAGCAGCAAACCCCAGAAAGACAATTTTATCCAGTAGTGTGGGTAAAAAAATAAAGGCTCTCTTGGGCTGGTGTCAGCATTGATGGTGGTGGCAGTTGACGTGCTTGTTTATCATGCATTCTGTGAACATCTACTCTTCCAACATAATAATTATTTTCTGTTCATTCCTCACAGCAGTACTGTTCAACAGAACTCCCTGTAATCATGAAAATACTCTAGAGCCAAGCTATCTAATTTGGTAGCCACTAGCAACATGTGGCTGCTGAGAACTTGAAAAATGTGGCTAGGGCAACTGAGGAATCAGATTTTTTATTTTGCTTCATTTTATTAAGTTAAATTTAAATAGTCCACATGTGGCCCCTGGCTCCCATGGTAGGCAGGTCACCCTGGAAGGTACACATGTACCGATATAGCTACAGCCCCCAGGAGACCCCAAAGGCATCGAAGTTCTCTGTGAAAGGTTGCCTTGACTCTAGAAAGTGAATTAGCATGCTTTTTTTTTCTTTTTCCATGCAAATATACTCGACTTTTGTGGAGAGTATATACCTTTTTAACCTCTAGATCTCAGTCTCGGGGAAGCTCCTGGCTTTTCTCTCCTCAGTCCCTGTGAAGCCAAGGGGCCTCGTTGCTGAGGAGTCAAACATTCTCACAACACTCACTTGTTCCTTCAGCGATATCTGTGTGTCCCTAAAATACAGGGAGAGCCCCTGGTGAACAAAATAAGTTCAGGGACTTCACCTCCTGTGTCCAAGGACTCCTGCCCCGCGTGCCTCAGACAAACCAGACCAAGCATTTCCACCCTGAATCTTCAGGAGAAGCTGTGTTCTGCCCCTTCTACTCCTTTATTCTTCCCCGTTTCTTCTCAGTATCCGTGTACTAGGGCTAGTCTTCATGGATTTTATTTTTCTTTGCGGTAGTGTAAACGGAAGCAAAGATTTCTGCAGGCTTTTTATTGTGCGTTCAGTTCACAAAACCATTAACTTTTTATCAATTTGAATTCAGTCCTCAGGATTTTAAATAATCAAACCTCCTAGTATTAAGAATTGTTTGTGGGTGCCTGGGTGGCTCAGTGGGTTAAGCCACTGCCTTTGGCTCAGGTCATGATCTCAGGGTCCTGGGATCGAGCACCCATCAGGCTCTCTGCTCAGCAGGGAGCCTGCTTCCTCCTCTCTCTCTGCCTCTCTCTGCCTACTGGTGATCTCTCTCTGTCAAATAAATAAATAAAATCCTAAAAAAAAAAAAAAAGAATTGTTTGTTATCATGATTATTTCAGGGATATTATTTACAAATTTTGTCAGTCCATCCATAAAGATAGCTTGACTTGGGTCAGTCGATTCCTCCTGAATGTAGTTAGTGTAGCACAGTCGTTAGAAACCTATGTGCTGTGGTGAGAGCCGTGAATGGTGTAAGATTGATGAGTCACAGACCTGCACCCATGAAACCAGTACTACATTACATGTTAATTAAAATAAATTTAAAAAATTAAAATTAAATTTAAAATTTAATTTGAAAGTAAAAGTAAAAAGTTAAAGAGCCAATAAACCCTAAAGAAATTAAGATATTTCTCATTTTTGCAAAGTTTTTTTGCCCTGACCAAAAATAATTTCAAAAAAAGGAAAAAAAAAACAAAAACCTGTTTGACTTCAAAACCTGATCCTACCGCTGACTGTCTGACCATAAATAAGTTAGAGATGTGCTTCATTTTTAAATCCGTAGAATATAGAAATCAGTCTCATATAAGTAACGTGAAGATTAAAAGAGAGAGTGCACGCAGTGCTCCAAGAGGAGCCCAGGGTCCGTAGCATATGCGCCATCAGCAGGACGTGTCCTTTTATCGAGTGCTTCTTTGCTTCCTCTTTCAGTCTACTAACTTAGGAAAACAAACAAAACAAACCTCACAGATTGTTTGGAATAAGAGCGTTTGTTGACTCTCTCAGATAGTTCCTGATGCTCGTACTGAACCCTGAACTCCGGGATACGGAGAGGCTTTCTCACTGAAGTCAGTGCCGTGTCTGTTCCCACATCAGCAGCCCTGTGCATTTGAAGTAAGGAAGAACAAATTCTTCCATGGCTGAGAATAAGGCAAATAGTTTCCTAATAAGATTTTTTGTTTCCATATGGCTGTGGAAAACATTTCTTAGTTCCCTCATGGATGGATTATTTTGTTTGTTTTGCTTTGTTTTGTTGTTCTTGATTCTTAACAAATCATTGATTTTCTTTCTCCAAAGAAGAAGGAAATCCCCAAATGTGGAATGATAAAGATCTCTGTGACTGATGGTAGAGTCAGCTTCGTCTTCTTTTAAAAATCCTAGTATCAGGTCCTCAAAAATGAAAATGTTCATCTTGGCCCTACACAAACAGGTTCTGGCCATATAAATGTTGAGTATGTTGTGGAAATATATCACCTGAGCAAGTATTTGGCGATTATAAAATTGGCATAATGGAATTTCTAGTGTCAATAAGAAAGTTTTCATACGTTCCTCATTCCAGAACTTCTAAGTTCACAACTTTAATTTGGAAGCCAATGAACTTCAGTGTGGAGAACCCAGGTTGAGTAAGTGCTTCTCAGCCCCCTGCCCAGAACGCTGCAAGGACAGGCGCCAGTCACTGTCGTTGAATCACATCTCCTTCCACACTTGAGTACTCCCATCGCTGCTTCCGTCAAGACCATGTAACATTTTGCTAAGCACTAGCCACTCTGGGGGAATATAATAACCGTGTAAAGACAAGGAGAAGCAACATTCTCCAGGAAGTTTCAGTGAAATTACTCTAGTACATCTGGTGGGTCACTTTGTGACTTCCAGGAACACCTAGAGCATTAGTGTTGGCTGCCTTGATATTTCAGGGTTCAGAAATGGAGATTCTAAAGAAACAAAGACTACGACCGACTCCTTGACCAGTCCCTCCACCTGTAAGACTTCTCTGCTGTGCGCTCTCACAGCATTCATACAGCGTATCACACTTGTGTCATTATTAATTTTTCTCTTTCCCACCAGAGAGAACAGAGACTTATTTTGTTTGGTGTTGTAGAGCCAATGACTGGCAGAGTGTCTCCACACAGTGACGTCTCAGTTCTTACTTCTTGAACATATACATGATTAAATGAATAAGCCAGTCCAAATTAGAATAAAATGTTAAGATAAAAATTTAATATGAAAACTAAGCTAACCATCTTTCATGTGTTATAATAGTTAATGAGTTGTCAAAAGCCTGGCACACCAATGGTAGCATTCTTTTTATTTTATTGTTTGTCTTTTCCAAAATTCCAACATATGCATCTTACTATAACGAATTTAATTTGTACGTTGCTTTAGAAACCAAAGGCGAGACGCATTTGTCAACCACATAAAGAGAGGCGGAAAGATGTGTGAACTCTACTTGGAACTAATAGTTCACAAAGGGAGATTCTTCCTTGTATCAGGATTCCAGCTCACAAATGCAGAAGGAATGACAGAATTAGAAATCACCATTTTGCAAAACTTAATGAAATAGTGGATGTAATCAACGGTCATCAGTGGATACTAAAATCATAAGATGTAAAGCTAATGGGGAAGATTTTAATGGGATGACGTGGGCTGACAACACCAGAACCAGATCTTAACATCACAAAAAGCAAACTAGCCAGGCATGTTGTAGCTACTGGTGTGATGCCTGAAACATTCGTAGTACATCTGTGAAGTATTCTTACCAAAAATCAAATCCACTTCTTAACAAAACTCTAGATCAAATTTCCAGTTCACAGGAACTGTGAGGGGTAGAGGCAAATGTTAGTGACACCACAGAACCCAAGAAGCAAATAAGCAATAAAGAAATCCAGACTATAGGGAATTCTACAGAGTAAACAGACCAGTTTCCTCCACAGGTATATGACAAGGGGTGGAGGGAAGAGGGAGGAGAATCCTCTGGTTTGAAAGAGATTTAAAAGGTGTATCTATTGGGATGCCTGTGTGACTCAGTCAGTTAAGTGTCTGCCTTCAGCTCAGGTCAGGATCTCAAGGTCCCGGGATTGAGCCCCGCATGCGACTCCTGGCTCAGTGGGGAATCTGTTTCTACCTCTTTCCCTCTCCACCGTTTGTGCTCTCTCTCTGCTCTGTCTTGCTCCCTCAAATAAATAAATAAATAAATAAAATCTTAAAAAATAGGAGAGAGAGGTATCAATCAAATGCAAGTGTAAACACTTCTGATCTGAACAAACTGTAAAACAACACATTCTAAGCAGTTATCAGGCAATCAAGACAGTTTGAACACTGACTAAATATTTGATCATATTAAGGAATTACTTGTTAGTTAATTTAAGTATGAAATGGTCTCGGTGGGACTTTTTTACAGATACCCATTCAAGTATTCATGGAGGAAGGGAATAATACATGGGATTTGTTTCAAAGCAATCTAGCCGGAGAAGGTAAGGGATGCACAGGTCAAACACGTCTGGTCACATCTGATACCTACTGAAGTTGAGTGATACATACAGAGAGAGTATAATGCTCTTGCTACTTTCATAAAAAGCAGTGTAAAATGAGGGAGAAAACAGGCAGAAATGAATTTTGAAAACAATGCAGAATTATGGTTGAGACTGTGGCATTCTACTACTTATCAGCTGAGGGACCACAGTGAATACTAGAAAAAAAAACAAACAATTTCTTGTTCCCCAGTTTCTTCCTCCATTCAATGGGGACAACAATGGTACATGCCTAACGAACTTGCCAAGATTCGATGAATTAGTACCTGTAAAGCACACAGAGCTGGGACGGACACACAGGATGCTAATCCAGGTTAACTATTTAAAGAGAAGTCATGCTAACCAGCACGACTGAAGTTCAGCGGGAAAACGTGCCGACTCTAATTATTTGGTAGTAGCTCCCTAAAGTCTTGAAATGAGTAGGATTTTGAGAGCAGATGTGAGCACAGCAGAAGCAAATTGGGCTTAGGTCTGCAAAGGTGGGGAAAGTAGGCATGTGTGGAAACACTTGCCAGCTCTTTTCTGTGGACTCCAAGAACCAAAGATAGGACAGTTTTCATAAAATCACAGAACTGCATAACTGGCATCTACTTTATCCTTTCTTTTATCGAGAAGAAACCTAGGGCCCAGGGAGGTCAAATAATGTGTTGAAAAATCACCTAGCTGGCATTTAAACAGCCCATAGAACCAGATCTCAAGATCCCAGCAAGAAAAGTTATATATTTCTTATATCCCAACATTGCATCTGTAAGGACAGTCCATTCATCCATGAATCTAATTATGACTAGAGCTGCAAGCTATTTTATTCTGGGATTTCCCTAAATATTAAGAAACAGGAAGGAATCCGCACGGTAGGGCTTGAGGAGGGTAAAGCAGACACCAGAGCATCACTCCCTGGTGAGTAAGAAACTGAGTTATTCCCTATCACTCATCTCTTTGTTTTGCAGGGTCAAGTTTCCAAAGGATTTTGTAGGTCAAACCCTACACGCTAGTGTCTATAATCACTGTGGCCAGTGAGACCCCTCAGAATGGTCACTCCAGGAACTCAATAGTGACAGTAGCATGGGTCATTTTCTGAAATCTGTTTGGAGGCAGTTGAAAATATTATTCAATTGCCTTGAAATAAAGGAAACATTTGTTTTATTTGAGAGTGTCCTAACCATTCACAGGGAACATCCAAAGTAAGCATATTCTTTCCCAAAAACAGTTTTCAAGAAGGGTGTATTTCTTGCATTGCCAAGAACAGAGCCTTAATCTGTGAGACACTTGCGAGCTAAAATGTATTTCAAAGACATTTTAAACTCATCTCTTAATAGGTCAGTTCTTCTTGGGAAATTTCAGTGGCTGAATTGAAGAAACGTTCACAAGAAAATTAAAAATTGAAGTCATTATTCAAAATATTGTCTTTAAAATGTACTGTTAATCAAAATGGGCCTTGAGAAAGGTCAATCAACCTTTTGTATGACTCCTCACCATGTATATTATTGATGGGAAAGAAAACTATGAACCAGTTACTGCTCTCAGAGACCATTTGCACACAGGGAAATACTTCCTAAACTAAGCAGTACTTTCGACAAAGTAGTTTACCGTCTTCAAAACATTTCCCCATAGGAAATATGTTTGCAAAAGAACCACTGTTCTAGTAATTATTGAACTTACCTGTCGTCCCCTTAACACCATGTCTTTCCATGTGCCTTTTCCCATATTTGTAGCTAGTCTTTGTTACTATACTAAAATTTAATAAGCTGTGATTTCTTAAAGGTTACTGGCAATGTGGAATCTAAAATCATGCCAACAAACTTTTCATACGCTATGACATTAAAATCCGTTTGTCTTCTTTTACTGTGAGGAGCTCTTTCACTCATGCCTGATTTTGTAACATCATACATTGGTAATTTGAAACATAATTGGTTTACTGAGTTATTCAGATCTTCCAAATATTGACACAAAATCACATTTATTAATATCACCAGCAATTTCATCAGAGAAGCTTTTATGTATTGGGAAGCTGTCAAAGTCATGGTGGTAGGCAAAATTTTCCAAGATTCTAATTTTCTTTTGAAACCTTTAATTTTATCATTGGCAACAAATACTTGTTTTTGCTGCAGTGACAAACTTACTTCATTTCTTCTTGAGAAAATGTCTGCCAAATACCCAAGTCTGAATAACCAGTCTTAAAAAAGAAGCAGCAGAGCCAAAATGGAGTCACTTGTGCTTAGCCAATGTCACCAAACCAAATGTAATGTCTAACTAAAATGCAGTTTCCGTCCCCCGTACCCCCACCCCAGGAATATAAATTTAACTAGTCAGTCTGGAATTCCCCGATCAGCACTAGTTAAATAATCCATCTTGTAGACCCTTTTGTCTCCTCCCAAAAGGTGACCTGACCCAAAATTATCCTTTTTTTTTTTTTTTTTCATTTATGACTTGTCTGATTCCCTCCTCTGCCTTTAAAAACTTTTCCTTTTCCGTGGCTCTTCGGAGCCCCTTTCTGTTTGCTGGATGGGATGCTGCCCGATTCATGAATCCTTGAGTAAAGCCAATTTGATCTCCAAATTTACTCAGTGGAATTTTATTGTTGAACAGTAGTGTGTCGTTCCTTCCTTCAAGTAAAACAACAAAAATTTCATGAATAAAGTGGAGAGTTCAGCTTGCAACTCAAATAATCCTGTGTGCTTTTCCTTAAACGTAAGAATTCGTCTTATTTCATTATCTAGCCGAGGTGCTTTTGTGTGCTTTCCCTTTTGTTACCCAGAATGCTAAAGGACATGTGCTAGCTTTGCCTGTTTTGTTTCTTTGCTACTTTGAGTATGTGCTGGTGCACAGGCGCCTGCTGCAACCATGTGGTCCACACCGCTTGTGCTAAAGAACCAGCAGTTTTACCCACCAAAGCTTTTACACTATAAGCTCATTATTATGAAAGTAGTTTTGACCACATAGATTCCCTGATAGGGTCTCAGAGACCTACAAATCACCTGTTGATGACACCGAAAACTGCTCCCCTATGGATATTAATTCTGACAGACTAGAACCTGAAATAAAAATGTAATAAAGAGAGGCTACAGGCTCTTAAAAAAGAGCTTAATTTCTATGAAAAGTAACCTTACAAGGAAGACAAAGGACAGTATCATCAGAGCAGGCTGCAAACCTGATCCTACAGCTCAGTGCTAAATGAAGAAATGAAAGGAATAAAAATCGAATACAAAATAAGAAATTACATTAAATACAATAAAAGCATTTTACATCTGAAATGTGAAAAGTACATTTGGAATATCCCTATTATTACTTCCTTTCTACCATGGGAATAATCTTGATTTGACATTACTTTACTGGACCAATTTAGGAAATACTCTAAGTTCTCATATCATATACAAGAACAATTCCTTTTCTTCCCCCCCCCTTTTTTTTTTTAAAGAGTTTGACTTTAGCATTCCAAAGAAATGTAAAATCTGTGCCTCCAGATTTTGGGTAACAACTTTATTACTAACCTCATAACTGGTAGGAAATTTCCCCCAAAGCAATGTAATGGATAAAGCCAATTTAGGTGCAAATGCAACTAGTTTGACACCATAGGTGTGTGGGTCACCTGAAAAGTACATTTTTCACACTGATGCATTAAATATTCATCAAGAAAACTTGGTTTTGAGAAGAAATCTCAGATGAACATTTGCCGGGCAGGTAATCACTTCCTATTTTTTGAAACTGTTTACTGGATGTCTTTTCTAACTAGCCTTTTCCTTATAGAACATGTAGAAAATGTACTGCTTTTTTTCTAGGGGGAAAAGGGCAATAAAAAGGGGGGGGGGAAGACAATAATAAAACATCCTTAATGCCATGTTACTACTTTGTAACTTATGGGATTTTTCTTTTTAGAGAAAAAACACATTCACTGTAAAAAAAAAAACCTCTGTGAAATTTACTAATAAAAGTTGGCATAAGGAAATAAGAATCACTACAAAAATGGTAACCACTGTAAACCCCACTCCCTCTTTCCTTCCTCTCGTTAAATCAAATAGTCTGAACTCAGGAGAAATAAAAGCATGAAACAGTTTTATGTTCTTTTCCTCATTATTGCCTTCCAGAAGGCTAGTTGCAACTTTCTTTCCTATCTCATGCTGATATATAGCAGATGACACAAAGCTTTACCATTTTACTCTCACAACCAGTGTGGACTTGAGAGCCTCGCGCCCCTGGGGTCCAGCCCCTGGACCTGAGTTTACTGGACAGTCAAAACCCCTTCACCATTTTCCACTCCTTCCCAACTGCAGTCAATGCTAATGTCTTCACGGTGTTTTTGTCCTCCTTGCTTATTCTTTCTCCCTATGAAAAGGTTAATATTATCTCAGTATTTTTATGTCTTTAAAAATTCTTTAGCATAATTTTAATGCCTACATATTAAACTGTCATATGATTATTCTATACCTTTCTATTATTGTTGTATTCAATTTGTTTTTATAAATCTCTCATGCACAGATTTTTTTTTTTTAATGAACATTTAATATGCATCGGAAAACCCTGGTGCCCTTCTCTAAACCACCCCTTCCCCATAGAATTCCAGTGTGGCTACAAAGGTTTTAGCTGAGTGTTATGTAAAAACGGAATCTGGCTGGTGTTTGCCGCTGGTCCCTGGGAGGGATCCTCCAAACATTTGGAATTTCCTTGCTGATAAGAGTGTCTTTGTTATTCCTGATGGACCCCTGGGAACTAATCTGAGTTTATGCTAACAACAGGACTCATGGTGGGCCCCTAGATAGTTTCTGACCGTGCCCTGAAGACCAGCTACCTCCCTAGAGGGTTGCAGGAACCAAAGAGGGGCTGGAGATCTAGTTCAATCACGTGGTCAATGATTCAATTATCCTGCCTATGTAATGAAGCCCCAATAAAATTCTGGACACAGAAGCTCAACTGAGCTTCCTTGCTGGGGATTCATCAATATAGGGAGACACTTCTTTCATGTTGAATACAACAGAGACATCAAGAGTGATGTGTAGTGCAATGGTCACCAGCTAGACCCCAAGATCTGGCCTTTACTGCCCACCTGCCTAGACTCACTCACCCTTGTCTTGCATTTTCCTGTAAGCTCTTCTTTCTGGCTTTCTTCTTAACTCAGACAAATAAAACCTGAGACACGCACCCCCACCGATGCCCCAGGTGATGGCAGCTGTCCTGAGAAGACCTCCCACAGGCACAGACCACCCAGACCCATGGAGCTAAACCTGACTCAGGGCTGTGCAGATCGACCATGGAGTGACCTCTGGCATGACCTACAATTACCTTTACTTCATGATAATACTAGATCTCCCCCAGGAGGAGGCTCAGCCTCATTTACATACCATGCAATGTATGTATAGCCATGTTTCCTTAAGGCACATGTGTGACCTCATGCCTGCCTCTACACAGGATGACAAGGCTCCTCTCTCTAGATATTCATCCTAACCCTAGACAAAAGGCGCTCATTCACTCTCTCTCAGAGAGTGACAGCTTTGGAAGCCATTCCCTGTGATCTTCTTATTTGCTACTAATATGTTTTCTTTGTGTGACAACTCCGTCCAGTGCAGTTTCTGACCCACCAAGGAGCCAACTCACCTTGGCTTGTCTACACAACAGGCCCATTCCACTCGATATACTGGTCATGAAGATCTTGAGCCAAGCTTAGCAAGAAAAAGTTTATGTGTGTAGAGGTGAAAGACAGGTTGCGAAGCAGTTGAAAATCAAAGTATGGGTAGTGTGAGTTCGTTTTCCTAGACTCCTAGTTGCAAGGGAGAAGGTAGACTAAGTAGACCGAGAACTAAGGAAGGGGCTTTAAATGGAGAGTCGCGCATGCTTACAACGCTGACTGGAAGGCGATAACTGAGCAAGACGACTAGAGAGAGTGGGCACTCGATGAATCAGCTTCTCTCAAGAGGACATTGGGACAGGGCCCAGGTGGTTGAACTGATTTAGGAAAGGAGGTCGGACAATGCCTCTCTGAGATAGCTGAGAGCCCTTCTCTGCAAGTGTCCATCAGATCGAGTGTGTTCGCTGCCATTCAAGAGATTACTTAATCCCATCCTGGAGAGCGGAAATTAATTCCTGGCTGCAGAGGCTGCTCCTGGTGAGTTATTGTGAAAAAAGCCTTTGGCTGCCTCTCATTTGACCTTATCCTTTCTACCTTCTTCTTTCCAGCTCTGTCTCTTGGCTCAGGTGGGAGACCCTGAGGGCAAAGCATCCCCAGACGGGATGGGAACCAAAACGACCCCTGAGCCAGCAAGACCCTGCCCATGACCAACTCCAAGACACTGACAGATGTGACTTTTCCTGGCCTACCTACACGTATCCACCTTTGCCCTACATTTTCCTTATATAAACCCAGAAGTATCTTCAGCACGTTGGAAAGTCTTTGAGCCACTAGTCTGCTGTCTTCTCGCTGCTGACCTCACTGAGATAAATTCCTTTCTCATTTCACCATCACTCTTCTGTCTCCCTTTGGATTTTGTCAGCAGCAAACGGCCGAACTTGGTCTGCTGGGACTCCCGGAGCCACAGACTCTTGTAGCCCGATGCCCCGGCTACAGTTTTAGTTGTTTCTGACAGGCTACTCAGTCAGATGAGGTGATGTGTGCACCCTCACAGGCCTGGAGTCCATCATCATTTCCAGATGGTTCCAGTTGTCTCTCCCCACCAAACTAATTCCTAGTTCCTTAGGGCCACCGGGACATTCTGGTTTCCTTTGTTGAGTTCTACTGAGCATGGGGACCAACAAAGCAAATTATCTGGCTGAGACCTATTTCCCCCATGAAGCTGCGTTCCAATGATTTTTCCTCTTTGTGTGTGTGCTATCTGGGATGGCAGGACTGGGAGCTCATTCTCTTGGTAAATGGAATCATGTTTTAAAGGCCCACTGGAAATAGTCTTGGAAAACGCTACAATGAGTTAAGTGTAAATGAATCAGAAATATAGGGATTAGATTCCCTGGAAGTATAAATGGGCTGAAAAATGAAGGGAGGGAAAAAATTTCCACCCAAGGTCCTTAAGAAAGCATTGGAGTGTGTTGCCAAGAAATGACAACCTGTTTTTCCAGCACTCAAATGCCATTTAAATTTTCTTCCTTTCCTTTTTAGGCACCTGACGAAAAGTGTTTGGTTGTCAGTTGCTTTCTTCTACCCTGAAATAGGACTTTATTAATTCAATGAGCCAGGATCCAGTCCTTCTTCCCATTACATAGACTAGAGGGGCGCCTAGGGGTTTACAAGGGCTGCTGATGAAGCAATGGGAGGCGGGCAGCTCTGGGGAAACACTGAAGCTCTGGTGAGGGCCGGTATGAGATTGTTACCACCTGAAGCTGACCAGAGACGCTTCCATCCCTGATAAGGTTTGCTCTTCTTGAGATAAGGGAGCACAAGCTGTGCCCTTCGCCTGCTGGTTCACGTCCACCATCTTCTTACTGAGAATGAGATCCTTCCTTTCTCAGATACCATAATAATGGAAAAAAGAACAGTTGTTCTCTGAGCTTGAGTAACTAAGCCTATCGATTAGCTTTTGTGAGGTAACAAACCACATCAGCCGAACTAGCTTCAAAGAGCAAAGATTTATTATTTTTCAATACTGACTATATGTCAACCCTGTGGGTTGCCTGGGAGGTTTTCCAGGTTGGAGCTGGTTTGGCTGGTGCCAGAGGGTCTAAGATGGCCTCCCTTCCATATCTGGGTTGTGGATAACTTCTGTTGTCTAGTCTTCCATTTTTATATGTTCCAAATTATGTATACTAAGTGCCCATTAATTTTTATATGGGGAGCTATTTTTGTCTTACATATCATTCCTCTAATGTTTATGTAATTAGATTCATGACATACATAGTTTTGTATTCTGATTTTATTTACTAAAAATTACATTTCTAGAGTTTCCCCATCTTTAAGAATTCTCCAAAACAAAATTCCAATAGCTGCACGGTATTCTTTGATTTTAGGTCTGCCTCACAATCAAGGTAACCATTTTTCTTCTGTTGATACTTACATTATTCCTGTGTTTCACTATATAAATAACACTAGGAGGAAGACCTTTGTAGTCAAGGCTTTGAATGAGTCTCTGTCTCTTTTAGATCTTTGTAAGTGTGATTGTGGTGTCACAAGGTAAGAACTCTTCCAAGGGTTTAGATTTATGTCACCTAATTTAGTGACAGGAAGGTCCAAATGTGTCCCCTCAGCACTGCGTGACAGCTTATGACCGCAGCACCATTTTGTAGTCCCCTGCAGTGCTGCTGGGAACACATGTCTTGATAAGCAAAAAAAAGAAGGGAGGGAGAGCACTTGGTGTGATTTTCATCATTTTGATTACTGGTCAGTTTGAGCACTTAGAATATCTTTCTTGGCCTTCTCTTTTTCAGTAAATTGTATCTTCATGACCTTTGGCTTTTTTTATACTGGATCTTAGTCCTCTGAACACTGATCTGTCAAGGGATAAGACTATCGACCTATGCTTGTCATATCTATGATACATTTCCTCCAAGTGTGTTATTCACATTTTATGTTTTTGATATTTCAAATCCATAGGTGCCAAATCTATCGATATTTTCCCTTTTGATTTTTTCCCACCATTTTTACACTCAGATCTTTTTTCTATTCAGAGGTCAGAAATTTGCTCATATTTTCTGCTCTTATGTTTTGAGACATTTATCTCTTTAATCTAACTTATATTTCTTTTGCTGTCCTGTGTGGGTTTAAGTTCTAACCTTTCTCCCCCGAATAACCAGCTTTGCCTGTACTGTTTGTGTCTAATCCATACCATCTCCAGAGACTTGTGATGCATCCTGATCATAAAACTAATTTCTCAGATCCAACTATCTGCTCAGAATCTCTACGAGAACGTCTGCCTAATCACTGTATAAAAATTGATCTCCTTTCCTTCTTCCCTCCACCTCTGGCTTCCCTATTCTACAGAATGGCACGTCCATCCTTCTGTTCGCTCGGGACCTTCTCTCACCCTCCACGTCGAATCCATCAGCTGCCACAGAAGCCCTGTGTCCGACGCGCGCTGCTGCCGCTCTGGCCCAGCACCACCACCTCTTGCCTAAATGATTACGACCACCCGCTGTGCTTTGGCGCTAGGTTGACGTCAGACTATTCTCAAAACAGCCTCAGAACGGTATGTCAAAACGTGTCCTCCCTCTGCCCAAAGCTCCCAGTGGCTTTTCTTCTCACACACAGTGATGGTGAGATCTCTCTACCAGCCTAATGACATCGCCCTATTACCTCTTCCAATGCTTGACCCCATCTCACTTACGTCCTGCTGCAGTGGTCTCCCTGATGGTCTTTGGGACGTGCAAGCACGATCCGGCTTTAGAGCATTTATGCCTGCTGTTTCCTCCCCTGGAATGCCCCTTGGCCAGGTAGATGCATGGTCGTTGCCTCAACATCACTTTCTCACCGAACCATCTGCTACCCATAGTACTTTGTAAATTACACTCACTCCTCTTATGTCCCAAATCTCTTTAACTTTGTTTTAACTTGTAACACTTATAACTATATGGCACGCTACAATTTGTATTCATTTACTTGTTTATTGTCTGTCTTCCCATAGTAAAAGGGGACTATGAAAGTAATAATGTTTCCTTTTCTCACTGATGAATCTTTAGTCTCTATGTTTTTATACTTATAATCCCATCAAAGTATTCTTCTGTGTTTTCACTCCTTTAATGCTCAGGAAAACAACAACGGCTCCGGTGTTTAAGTAGATCCTGTTTTTGAGGTCATTCTCTGTTTTTATTGAATGTAAAATGAGTTTCTATGTTTTCTATCTACTTCTGAAATTTGGTAGTATAAAAGGCCAAAAAAATATTATATAGTGTTCTGTGCCCTACATTTTACAAAGAGTCTTTTAAAAATAAACACCTGGTCCCAAGAATATCATTGATTTTTCATATTTAAAGACTTGCATGGAATCCTGAGTCCCTTCACAACACTTCTCCAACTGCTATACAATGGGATGCAGTAAACTGTGTTGTAAGTGTTGACAACTTCGCTCTTTTTTCCCCATTTCCCAGTATAAGAATTTCATTCTAAGTTCAATAATCTGTCCTAAGAATCACCATGTCTAAATGGAAATGCTATATAACTAGCCCCCCCCTTCAAATTAAGGCCTATTGTTTGGGGAATTTTCTTCAGTGTGAAGGCAGAAAGGTTTTCTTTGCTTATTTGTTTTGTTTTGTTTTGATCTACCAAAACTTGCATAGTTATCTGTTGTAATCTTAAAGAAATTTTCCTATTAATTAAAAGAAAAGTCTGAAATAACTAAATAAAATAACAAATACAACGGGACTAAACTATAATGTTCATGCCACGAATAGTGCCAATGGGCTGCGTTCCTGTTGATTTTCCATTAGGTATGGTTTTCCACTAGGCATTATTTTTAGCTTCATATATTTGCCATTCCTATAATTAAATGTTAGGGAATAAAAGAATCAGACTACTCCCTGCTCATCCAAACCATGTCCTTTCTATTTTGAAACATGACCCCCCCAAAAAAGTAAATAAATAATTAAATAAAAGGAAAATAAAGAGGAAAAAAGGGGGGAACATGGAGGGAGAAAACAAAGAGGTTTCTTTGGGAAAGTCTGTAAACATAGGATGGGTAAGACTTTTTAAAGTTTTCATTAATAAGAAACCAATGTCTCTTCTCCCTCTCCTCCCCCTCCCTTCCCCACTGCCTTCCTGCTCTGTTAGATGTCCGCCATTCAACCCAAAAAGTGATGGTTCTCTTGTTCCTCGGCTGTTCTCTTGAGACTCACCATGAAATAGTGTCAAAATGTATTTTACCATAAGATCTATGAACAATTTTCTAAGAAATCCACGTTACAACAAATGTGTAATATAAAATTACAAACACGAAAGTGTTACTTTGGAAAAATAAGCCATAAGTCTAAGTATGATTGGTTGTTTAAAATGTCTTCCAGTAATAATGCCTGTTATTTATTCATTTATTTTGTCAAACAGATAATCAGTAGTGACACCAAAGATTTAAGTGAGGTTTATGAAAGAATAATTTTAAAACTAGGGAAATTTTCTCTACCTTTTATCTGCAAATTAGGAAAACACTTTCATTGTTCAGTTGGTCACTTTATTTATTAGCAAAAGCTTTCCTCAAACTAAATCTCACTTCACTGTATATTTTTCTCAGTTAGGATTTTCTTTGTGTGCATATGACAAAAACTTAGAACAGAAGATTAGAATATATGTGTTTATGAATACAGTCCCGGGATACACTGAGCAAGGCTGCTAAGTCAGTTCTGTGACCATCAAAGCCCTCACTCAGCACAGGGCTTCCACCTCATTGTCCAGTCTGCAATTATCATGCCGACAGAAGGAAACAGGAAAAAAAGACAAAGAGTCTCTAAATTTACAGATGGCTCCAAGAATCTATACATGGACCATGATAAAGGAGGCTGGGAAATGTAGTCCTTATTCCAAGCAGCCATGTGCTTAGCTAAGATTTGGAAGTTCTATTATTACAGGAGAAAATGCCATAGCATTTAATACATTAAAGGAAAGAAAAGTATATAAATGAAATACTTAAAGTATGTTAAAGAATATCAAGTCTATAAAAAACTGAGGGAGAATGGCCAACCCGAAGGAAATGCTTAGCTTACATCTTGGGAAGTGCGGTCAGCTGTTTCTAGGAGGAGCCTCTGAATACCTCCAAAGCACTTCTCAAAGAGAGAAACTCGACTGCCCTCCTCCGCTCCCCTGTTTCCCCACACTGCCCAACCCACATTACGGGGTCTCGGAGGAGTTCAATGAGAAAGAGTAGAAGCATACTCTACCACCTCTTGCAGGTGGCCAGACCAAACCAGCCACAGTCTGAGGGAGAAGAAAGCTGTGATTATGATTGAAATAGGTTATTACATGAAATGGGGCAGTTTTAACTACTAAGCTGTGATAGTACAGAGCTTATATAAGAGATCAGAAATGTCACAGTGCAGCTTTATTCAAAAGCAGAGAAAGAGCTTTTCTTTTGAATAGTGTTTGGAGGAACAATGAGAATAAAAGAGAAGATCATCTGCGATTATATATCCCATGAGCATTGCTTGTATAAAGCAACAGTTACAATAACTACCTCACAGGATTTTTCAGGAATATTATGTAACACAGGAATATAAGAAAGTTGCAGAGACCAGGGCTTAGAGAGGCGCTAAATAAACAGTTTTCTTCCCTCGATTCCTACGATTCCTTCCACAAATATGCATTGAATCTGTACTGCTTGCCAGTGATGGTTTTCAGAATAAAGACGTAGGAGGGGAAAAAAATCAAAGCAAACAGTAGAAGTGGATTTGAAAAAGAAAAATCCTTATCTCATGTCTCTTGTCTAAAGAGAATTTGATGGATCTGCCTCATACCACCTGGGGGCTGCTGTTGAAATTTTAGACACAATTCCCAGGAGGAACTCCAGCACTTGAAGCTTGGAATTTTAACCCCGTTTTATTAACAGTCATCATATAACATAATTGTTGAGTTGCGAGCCCGTGGAGTTATTTTTCTGCTAAAAGGTTACACCAACCCAAATGAGTCCACACACAGATATGAAAGAGAGGGTCTAAAACCATTTGGGTATACTGGGCTGAAGAGCAGCCTCTTTCCATTTTCTCACCTAGAGGTATAATTTGTTTTCTCCACTAACAAGGTGAGTCTCACTGGCCTCTTGCTGGTGCAGCTGTAATCGCTCGTGGCTACAAATTTTATCTTTGGTGACACCTAGTGGCTCCATAGTGTAATGGGAACATTTCCACTTTTTCTCTGAATTCCCAGGCCTGAAGGAGATAGGCTTGTGGTTGGCTTTTCACCTTTAACCTCATCAAATAATCATGTAAGAAAATCGTCTTTGTATCATGGAAATTCAGATTCTTCCACTTCCTACTTGTAAAACAGGTGATATTTGTGCCCCCACATCATTGATCGAATGTCAGAAATCTCTGGAAGAGAGATGCTATGTTCTTTCAAGAGGTTGTAATTGTCAAGCTGCTCCCTTTCCTACCTTTGATAGTTATGAAGGGGTTACAGATTAACACTATGGGGAAAAGAGAAGCAACGCCAAAAGTTTCTTCTCCTTGGCTGGAGCAGAGACAGGCTATGGAGATTTTTAGAAAGAAAGAAATCCAACGATTCACATTTTTCTGTCTGGCTTGAACTTATAATTATTTAAAAGCAAAATGAAAAACAGAATTTGGCATTCCAGATTTGAAAGCCATTTCAAAATCATTTTATTACAGACACAATTGTGGTTCAACAGTTATTTATCTTACTGTTGTCTTTTGTTTTCTCTAAACCCATAGATTACAAAAAATTAGAGTTAAATGAATTCCCGGACAACAGAAGAATCCAATCCATTATGACTTTCTTTCTTCCTAACTTTTACATAGGAAAAAAGCACAAAAAGTAATACAGCGTACACTCACATGTCTTCTTTAATAAAATAAAGAAAATATTATGGAAAAAGTTGGTCTTATTTTTTTTCTTCATTCCAATCCTGTTCCCCATCACTATCATGCATATGGTATTTATCCTCCCAGCCAATGTTTTTAGGAACAATTTGCTCTCAATATATGCACCCATCAAAAATATTATTCAGTGTGTGTTTTAATTATATAAATATTATTGTACTGTAGGTATCATTCTTCACTTTGTTTTTTATAACTATTCATGTATGGATACATAATCTTAGTTACATTATTTTAACTGCTGAACACCATTGTATGAAGAGATCACAATTTATTTGTCTATTCTCTTTACTGCAAGAAATCTTTTCCAACTTTTTTTCCTATTGAAAATAAGGCAGTGCAAGTACTTTTATAAGGGTGGACAAAGGACTTCTAAAACTCTGTTCCTCCATAAAAGCAACAAGAACACAGGCAAAATTGTCAAAATCAACTTTTTTTTCCAGAATTTGGGGAACTGTCAAAGGCTTGCAATCATCTAAGGAGTGTTTATTTAAAAAAAAAAAAAAAGGCTGAAAATCAACCTCAAAACTGCAGTAGCTACGAAAATCAGCAACCTAGACTCACTAGCAATGGAGGCATAGGTTTATAGCTTCCCCCAAATCCTCCAAGGAGCCATCACTCTTTGCCTTGTTTGTTATCCCCCTAAAAATACCATTCACAGGGCTCGTCATTACCTGACTCAAGCTCCTTCAGTGTGAATGGCTATATTTATATGAGTAAATACCTATGTTAAAGCAAAGGGATACCAAATCAACAACTTAACTTTGTACCTTAAAAACCAGAGTAAGAAAAAAGTAAACTAATCCAAAACTAGCAGAAAGAAAAAAACAATAAAGCTTAGGCTGAACATGAAGGAAAAAGAGTTGGGGTGGGGGGGGAAGAGAAACTAATTGAAACCAAAACTTTGTTATTTGAAAAGATAGCAACTGATAAATTGATAATTGATTATCAATTGATAAACCTTTTGCTATATTGCCCAAGACAAAAGAAAGAAACTCAGATGACTAAAATAAATGGTGAGAGGACATTACTACTAACCTTACAGAAATTGAAAGGATTATAAGAGCATATGCTGAACAGTTGTATGACAACAAATTAAATAACATAGATGAAAGGGACAGATTTCTAGAGAGATACATATCATCAAAACTTCTCAAAAAGTAGAAAATAATTGAATAGAATTTTAACAAGAGACTAAATTAGTAATCAAAACCCTCCTACCAAAAAAAAAAAAAATCCTCAGGACCAGATGGCTTTACTGGTGAACTCTACCAAGTATTTAACGATAAATCATCATCAATTCTTTATAAACCCTTCTCAAAAAAAAAAAAAAAAGGACTCAACGTTGCCCAATTCATTCTATGAGCCCAGCATTACTTTGACACCAAAACCAGGCAAAGGCATCTCAAGAAAACTATAGATCAATAACTTTTATGAGTAGAGATGTAAAAATTCCTCAACAAAAAAGTAGCAATCTAGCAGTAGCTAGTATAATCTAGCAGCATAAAAACGATTATATTCCACGATCAAGCAGAACTTATTTTGTAAAGGCAATATTGATTTGTCATCCAAAAATCAAGGCAAAATGCCATGTTAATATAATAAAAAACAATAACCTTATGAGCACCTCAATCAACACAAAAAAACATTTGACAAAACTTAACACCACTTCATCCGTGTTAAAAACACGGAACAACTAAGAATAAAAGGGAACTTCCTCGACCTAATAAAAAGAATCTAGGAAAACCCACAGCTGATACCATACTTAGTGGTAAAAGATTGAAATCCTTCACTACTTCCATCCACATCTACAAGGTCAACATGGTATGGGAGCTTCTCACCAAGATAATTAGGCAAGAAAAGAAAAGCATTCAAAGTGGAAAGAAAGAAGCAAAACTATTCCCACTTGCAGATAAAAAAGATCTTGTATATAAAAATCACTTATATTTTTACACATTAGCAATGAACAATCCAAAAATAAAATGAAGACAAGTCAATTTCAGAATCACATTAAAAAGAATAAACATTTAGGTGTGAATTTAATGGGAGAAATACAAGACTTGTAGACTGAAAACCACAAAACAATGGGAGATAAATAAATGGAAAGACATCCCCTGTTCATGTATCAGAACGTAATATCATTAAGATGGCAACATTCCCCAACTTGAGGTAATCCTTACCAAAATCCCCACTGTATTCACTGTAGGAACTGACAAGTTGATCCTGAAACACATACAGAAATGGAAGGGACCCAGCAAGCTCAAGACAATCTTGAAAAAAGAGGTCAAAGTTGGAGGACTCAGAGTGAGTGACGTTAAAGCTTACTAAAAAGCCATAGTTGGGGCACCTGGGTGGCTCAGTGGGTTAAACATCTGCCTTTGGCTCAGGTCATGACCCCAGGGTCTCAGTTAGGATTTTGTTTGTGTGCATATGACAAAAACTTAGAACAGGACCAGGAAGCCTGCTTCTCCCTCTCCCACTGCCCCCTGCTTGTGTTCCCTCTCTCGCTGTGTCTCTTTCTGTCAAATAAATAAATAAAATCTTTAAAATAAATAAATTGATAATAAAATTAAATAAAAAGCTACGGTAATCAAGATAGTGTAATACTGACATAGGATAGACATATAGATCAGTGGGATAGAACTGTATCCAGAAATGAACCCTTACCATTTTAGTCAATTTATTTTCAATAACAACATCAAGACCATTCAATAGGGGAAAAATGGTCTTTTTAAGAAATGGTAGCAATAAATAGATATACAAAAGAATGAAGTTAAGCTCCTATTTTTACATCATATACTAAAATTAACTCAAAACTCAGAAAGAACCTAAATGTAAGACCTAAATCATAAAACTCTTAGAAGAAAACATAGGTTTAAACTTAGTGAAGTTGGTTTAAGCAAGTTTTTCTGAGATGAGACATCAAAAACACAATCAACAAGAGAAAATAGATAAATTGGAATTTATCAAAATTAGAAACTGTCATGCTTCAAAGGCTACTATCAAGAATTCACAGAATGGGGTGCCTAGGTGGCTCAGTCATTAAGCAGCATCTGCCTTCAGCTCAGGTCATGATCCCTGAGTCCCAGGACCTAACCCTGCATCAGGCTCCCTGCTCAGCGGGAATCCTGCTTCTCCCTCTCCCACTCCCCCTGGTTGTGTTCCCTCTCTCACTGTCTCTCTCTCTCTCTGTCAAATAAATAAATCAAATCTTTTAAAGAAAAAAGAATTCACAGAATGGGAGAAAATATTTGCAAATCATATATCTGGTAAGTGTCTAGTACCCAGAGTACATGAAAAAGCACTTATAACTCAACAATAAAAAGGTAAGTAATCAATTTAAAAATAAGCAGAAGTCATAAGTAGACTTATCTCCAAAGAAGACACACAAATGGCTAATCAGTAGAAAAAAAAACATGCCAACCATCATCTGTTGTTAGGGAGATATGAATCAAAATTCCAACAAGATACCACTTCACACCCACTAGGAAGGCTATAATAATAGTAATAAAAATGACAATATCAGTTGTTCACAAGCATATGGGGAAACTGGAACCCTCAGACATTCTGATGAGATTCTGAAATGGTGAAGCCATCTCAGAAAGCAATTTGTAGTTCTTCAAAACATTAAAAATAAAGTTACCATATGAACCAGCAACTCTTCTTCTCAGAAAAGAAATAAAAACATGCTCACCCAAAACCTTGTACATAAATGTTCATAACAGTGTTAGTCATCATAGCCACAAAGGACAAAAGAACCCAAGTGTACAGTAACCGATAAATGGATAAGCAAAGTGTGGCAGATCCATGCCATGGAATCGTAGCCACACGAAGGAAGGCAGCGCTGACACGTGCTGCAACATGGATGTATTTCGAAACCACTGTGCTGAGTGAATGAAGGCAGCCACAAAAGGCTATATGCTATGTAATTCCATTTACACGAAGTGTCCAGAATGGACAAATCCATGGAGACAAAAAATAGATTGGTGACTGGCAGATGCTGGAGGAAGGAGACAATGAATAATTGCCAATGGGCACAGGGTTTCACTTGGGAGTGATGAAAATATTCTAAAATTAGATAGTTTGGATGGTTGCTTGACTCTATTTAAAACATATTTTTAAACTATTGAATTGTACACTTTAAAAAATGAATTTTATAGAATATGAATTATATCTTACATTTTATTTTTATTTGTTTGTTGTGAAATGGTATTTCATTGGTTTGCATTTTGAGGACTTCAAGGCAGCTTAAGCATCTCTTAATATTTATTGATCAGTTTTCCCTTTCTGTGAACTTTTATTCATACTCACTGCCCACCTTCTATTGGGCTGGTGGTTTGCAAAACTACCTTTCAGTGCTGGTAATGAATGAACCAGAAGCTTCCCTCTTCAAGCGACAGGTGAGCATTAACAGTCACTTGGGCATGTCAGTACTTTCTAGGCGGGAACCGCACCCATTCCAGAATGGAACCTCTGAAATCTATGGTTACCATGACAAATGACAACATCTCAAAAGATTCCTTCAGTCGCTAGAGTATTTTACCTTTGACTAAGAGATAAAACACTTGAGTTTCTCTTCACTACTGTGCCTTACTGACAATTACAGAAGTTACACACAAGTAAGTACTTTTTCTCCTACTAATCCTCTAGGCAGTCAAAGCTTGTCTTCTTTCTTTCTTTTTTTAAATATATATTTTTAAAAGATTTTATTTATTCATTTGGGAGAGAGAGAAAGAGCATGAGGAGGGGAGGGTCAGAGGGAGTAGACTCCACACCGAGCAGAGAGCCTGATGCGGGACTGGATCCCAGGACTCCAGGACTAAGACCTTAGCTGAAGGCAGTTGGCTAACCAACTGAGCCACCCAGGCACCCAAAGCCTGTCTTCTTTCTAACATGACTCCTTTTCTTAGTTTTTGTTGTTAAAAGAAAGAATTGTGGGCATATTAGACTTTACCTCACCATACACCGTCTTCTAAAATTCTTACCAAATTTGCCGATTGGAAGACTTCATCTTTGTTAACTGACTTCCCAATTTCATGTCTATCATCTTTTCCACATCTGCCCACATTTTCTCCTGCTTTGCAGGCATTTGAGCACCTACGTTACCTCATGGCCATCTAAACCACCTATCAGTTGACACTCACCAAAGTTTGGTCCCACCCCAAGCACTCGAAGTGTAAAATTAAACTCTCCTCCAGAAAACACTTCATTTTCTTCAATGAAGCTGGATTTCAAGGGGTCAGGAAACAAATCCATCAGGTAGTAAAAAGCCCATGGGGCTAAATAGTTTTGGCATAAAAAAAAATTGCTAATCACAATTTATTTAGTAAAATAAACCCTATACACACAGAAACAGAATAACAAAATTTATATCAAGGTGACAATTCTGGATCTGTCCTAAAATTTATTCATGTATGCATTTAATCCTGTGAGAATTTTAAAGAACAATTTTTTGCTAAAGCAAAGCCTTTGGTAGGGTAGACTAGCAGTATCCACTTAGTAAAATACGAAACGTTTGAAACATTTGAAAATACTCCATTAATGAAAAAAGAACTAAATTGTGAGCCCATACATCATCTCTGGAATGAAGCTTTTGTTCACATATTTGGATCCAGAAACACCTCCCTGGCAACAAATACTCTTTGGTTCTAGTTTTGAACCCAGGATCAGCTGGCGTGGCTGGATGAGTCACAAAGATAAGCCATTGTTGCAGATGGGTCAGGATGGATGGGAAAAATTCTGTAGCTTCAAAGTCACCAGGATCAAATAATGGAGAAGAATAAGGCTTTTAAAAGAGCAGTTCACACACATGATTCTAGGTCAGGAAGGGAATTCCTCCATGTGAAAGGCCAGCAAACATTCATTCTGAGGACAGCTCACCTCGTTCAATACTGAGTAATAATTAAAGAGGAATCAATAGAGGATGTAAACAAAGATTTCACAAGAAAAGAGAAAAGAAAGGTAATATAAAAACAAATTACAATTACATAATTTTAAAAACTATTTTCACAGAACAGATGAAAAAGACTTTATAATTTAGTGAAACAATTTTATCTAGATAATATGATCTCAAAATACAGATATAAGAATTTAGGAGAAAAGGGTGGATGGGAAAAAATATTCTACAAAACCAAAGGACCTTTCAGAAATAGTACAAAGAAAATAAACATTGCTTAAAACATGATAAGGAGCATTAAGGACAAGAATGCGTCAACTAGAAAGACTTTTTAAAAGAGATCGAATATAAGACAACTGGCATCACCAAGGAAGAGAACCAAAATGGCAGAAGAGAAGAAAATATTTCAATCAAAATTTTAATAAAACTTTCCATGATTATACAGATTGAAAAGCAGATTATGTTCCCAGAAAAATTAACTCAAGACAATCAATGGTGAGTTATATCCCAGTAAAGTTTCTGATTTTCAAAGACAAAGAATTAGAAATCCAGGAAAAGGAAAAATGTTCCATTAAACTATTCAAGAGAAGAAAAAACTCAGCTCACCTTTGTCTTTCCACAGCAATGCTAGATGCAATGGAGCTGTGCTTCCAAAATCCTTGAGGAAAACATTGCAGCCTGAGAATGTTATGTCCAGCCAGAGTTTAATTTGGAGTGAATGTAACAAACTTTTTTTTTTAACAAGAAAGAACTTAAGGAATGTGATTTCCTTCTTCAATAGACCAGCAGAAAATGAACTTTAACCCAATTAGATATGAATGGACAAGACATGGCAGTATTCAATGAATTTAGCTTGATACAGAACTAAGACATAAAGGAAAGTGAAGGTTATTATGATTATTATTTCAGAACTGAATGGAAATATTATAAACTTTGAAAATATAGAAATGATAAAATTAACACATAAAAACTAGAAAATAACAGGGAAGGTAATATCAGGACATTGATGTCATCAGTATTAAAACTTAGGGGTTAATAAGTAATCGAATACAGCAAACCCTTGACAACACAGTGGTTAGGGGTACCAACCTCCGTGTGGTCAAAAACCTGCATATAACTATTGAGTCCCCCAAACCTAACTTCTAATAGTGTACTCTCGAGCGGAAGCCTTACTGACTCCGTCAATTGAAATATATTTTGTGTATTATATGTATTACATTTTATATTCTTACAATAAAGTAAGCTAGAGAAAAGAAAACATTATTAAGAACAACGTAAGGAAGAGAAAATGCACTAACAGTACTCTATGGTATTCACTGAAAAAAATTCATGTGTAAGTGGGCCCACACAGTTCAAACCCATATTGTTCAAAGGTCAACTGTAATACAGACAGAAAGGCATAAAGTTTCATCAAGTAATCAATTAAAATTATATGGGGAATGACGGAGGGGAGGAAATAAAAACTCATCTTTGATTTCAAAAATTTCATCTTTGGTCACAGTTGGGAATCAAAAGATTCACTCTAAAGTTTTGAAAAATAAATACATTACAAAAAGTCTTCTTAAACAAAACAACAAAAGTAAAATCCATATATGTTATGTAAGTAAATCAAAACTCAACTATAAGAAAAAAAGAATCTGGATGAATTACAAATAATACCCCCAAAATATGCTAAATATTGGGACATTTATAAAACAAAATTTCTCAAAAAGTTTGTAAATAAAAAGATGGGACAAAAGCATTCCAGGAAAGTGTAAAGAAGCAATCATGAAAACAATTTAGGACTTGAGATCTTAAACTAGATAGCTTTGAATCCCACACTTCGAAATAAACTTTAAAGCATTAAATGTGATTTTTTAAAGCAGTAGATAATGGAAAAATTTACAAACCATAATGAAGATAAAATAATTACAAAAATCTACATAGGAAGAATTGTACATGCCCCAATATTCTTGTCTATCAGTATCTGTGCCTTGAATAACTCCCTCCCCTTGATGCTGTAAAGGTAAGGGAGGATATGGGCTGTGGCTCTGGCTGTGATGGGATATTACTATGTTCCATAACATGGTAAAATGGATTTTACAGTTTTAGTGAAAGTTATTAGGCAACTGACTTTGAGTTAATAAAATGTGTATTACCCAAGCGGGTCTGACACAGTCTAGGTCTAAAGGTGGGAGATGAAAGCCAAATGTTGGAGCGTAAGAAGGCGCTGCCCGTGTGTCAGGGGATGGCTTCTAGTTGCTGAGAGATGCACTCAGACATCGCCAGCAAGAGTGGCCCTGTTTCACAGTCTCAAGGAACTGATTTCTGCCAACCCAAAGGCTTGGAGAGGATCCTAAGTCTCAAATGAGATACCATTCCCTGCCAACCCTTCGATTCCAGCCACGAGAGATCCTACCCAGAGCCTGATCCTCTGACCTACAGAAACCGTCAGAAAATAAATGGGTGGTTTTTTAAGCCGTTAAGCTTGTAGTAATTTGTTACACAGCAATGGAAAATTAATACAGTATGTATTCCATGTAACATAGTAGCATCAAAATGGTAAAGTAAAACAAACTATAAGAAAGTTACTGGCTTAGGTACTAATATAAAACATTCTTTTGCAGTATTAGTAGTAGAAGACTTTAATTCACCTTTGTCAGCATGACATCAAAGAATCAGAAAACAAGTAAGAATTTAAGACATAGCAAAGACAAAGGTAAGTGTGTGTATGTGTGTGTGTTGTGTGAGAAAGATCGCATATCAGTCTTGAATCATAAAAACAGAGAATCTATCTTTTCTCTAATGCCCACAAAAGGGTCTAGCCACAAAAGATAACCGTGTCAGGTTAGAAATTTCTGTATCAGTTCCAAAATGTAGAAATAGCAAAAATACTCTCTGATCACAAAGCAAAACATTACAAAGCAAGACTGAACTTATGAAACAAACCAAAAAACCACCTACCATGTGCCATCTAAACTACACTATTTTAAACAATTCTTGGGTCAAAGACGAAATTAATACTGAAATTACAGAATACTGGTAATACAACATCACAGGATCTAGAGCGTGCAAATGCAGCCAAAACAGTGCCCAGGAAAAACCCCATAACCTTGGGGGGAGGAGCAAGATGGCAGAGGAGCAGGCGACGCGCTCCTGGTCCGGTCCCAGGAGTTCAGCTAGAGAGTTATCAAACCTTCCTGAACACCTACCAACTCAACAGCAGCAGTTCTAGGAACAGAAAAACCACCACTTTCTGGAAGGTAGGACGTTTGGAGAAGTGAAGCTGACGCATATATACACAGGAAGATAGACGGTGTCGGAGGAAGCCTCTGTCAGCCACTTACCAGCAGGGGAGTGAGCAGCGGGCCGAAATCCAAACGATCAGAAGTCTGCGCCGCGATGGGACGTCAGTCCAGAGGATAAGCGGGGAGTGGAATCCTCCCAGGGACAGTGTGGTCTCAGGTGCCTCACGGTCACAGGAAGACGGGGGATGTCTGAGTGCGGCAGAGCTCCCGGGTGTCCGAGCGTGGAAGCTGGGGACAGAGACAGAACCGAGGAACTCCAGCTCTCAGCTGGGGGTTGCCATAAACCGTGGTCCGTGGCACAGTCAACAAGTGGCAGATCTGGGGAGACCCCGCTTCCTTCTCTGGGAGGAGCAGCGTGGCTGCGCGGCAGGAATCCACTGGGTTTGGAGACTCCAAATGGGGCGGTGCACCAGGGACAGAAACACTCGGTCACAAGCAGGGGGAGCTCAGAGCACAGCCAGAGACCAGGGACACGGGAGGGAATGACGGCTTTTCTTGAGGTCGCACTGAGGAGTGGGGCCCCAGCTCTTGGCTCCTCCGGCCGGAGACTAGGCGGCCGCCATCTTTATTCCCGTCCTCCCAAGCGGTACGGAAAGCGCTCAGGGAACAAAAGCTCCAAAGGCCAACCCGAGCAGATTGCTTAGCCCGGCCCCTGGCAAGGGCAGTCAATTCCGCCTCGGGCAAAGACAATTGAGAATCAGGGCAACAGGCCCCTCCTGCAGAAGATCAGCAAGAACATCCAGCCAAGACCAAGTTCACTGATCAAAGAGAACTGCAAAATACCAATGCTAGGGGAAAACAGCACATAGAATTCATGGCTTTTCCCCCATGATTTTTTAGTCTTTCAAAGTTTAATTTTTTAAATTTTCATTATTTTTTCTTTTTCTATTTTTAAAATTTTTCCTCTTCCCTATTTTAACCTTTTTTAACTTTTATCTTATCAATACGTTTTTAAAAATCATTTTTAATTTTCATTTTTGTAGTCATATTCTATCCCTTCATTGTATTTAACCTTATTTTTTGTATACATATAAGTTTTTCTTCCTTTAAAATTTTGGGATACAGTTTCTTCATCCCAAAATATACACTAAACCTAGTGTATGGCTTTGTTCTAGTCTCCTGCCTGATCACATTCTCTCTCTTTTTTTTTTAATTTTTTCTTTCTTTTTTTAACCAAATCCTCATCAATTCCTTTTTTAGAATCTTTTTTAATTTTCATCTTTACAGTCATAGTCTATCCCTTCATCATATTTACCCTGATTTCTTTATATCTATACGTTTTCCTTTCTTTAAAATTTTGGAAGGCAGTATATTCTAACAGACCAAAATACACCCAAAATCAAGTGTGTGGCTCTGTTCTATTCACTAGCCTGATTATATATATATATATATATATTTTTTTTTTCCTTTCTTTTCCCCCTGGTTTTGGGTCTCTTCTGATTTGTTTAGTGTATATTTTTCTGGGATTGTTGTTACCCTTTTAGCATTTTGTTCTCTCATTCATCTATTCTTCTCCGGACAAAATAATAAAGAGGAAAAACTCACCTCAAAAAAAAAAAAAAAAAAGAACAAGAGGTGGTATCAATGGCTAGGGACCTAATCAATAGGGACATTAGTAAGATGTTGGAACTAGAGTTCAGAATGATGATTATAAGCTGGGCCTGATGATATAGCTGGGCCTGAAAAAAAGCATACAAGATACTAGAGAATACCTTTTTAGAGAAATAAAAGAACTAAAATCTAACCAAGTTGAAATCAAAAAAGCTATCAATGAGGTATAATAAAAAAATGGAGGCTCTTACTGCTAGGATAAATGAGACAGAAGAGAGAATTGGTGATATAGAAAATCAAATGATGGAGAATAAAGAAGCTGAGGAAAAAAAAGAGATAAATAACAACAAACCGCAAGGGGAGAATTCAAAAGATAAGTGATACCATAAGATGAAACAATATTAGAATAATTGGGATCCCAGAAGAAGAAGAAGGGGGGCGGGGCAGAAGGAATATGGGAGCACACTATAGCAGAGAATTTCCCTAATTTGGTGAAGGGAAAAAGCATCAAAATCCAGGAAGCACAGAGAACCCCCCACAAAGTCAATAAAAATCGGTCAACACCCCATCATGTAACAGGAAAACTCACAAGTCTCACAGACAAAGAGAAAATCCTGAAAGCAGTTTGGGACAAGAGATCTGTAACATACAATGGTAGAAATATTACACTGGAAATAGACCTAGCCACAGAGACCTGGCAGGCCAGAAAGGACTGGCATGATATATTCAGAGCACTAAATGAGAAAAATATGCAGCCAAGAATACTATATCCAGCTAGGCTGTCATTGAAAATAGAAGGAGAGATAAAAAGCTTCCAGGACCAACAAAAACTAAAAGAATTTGCAAACACCAAACCCGCCCTACAGGAAATATTGAAGGAGGTCCTCTAAGCAAGGAGAGAGCCTAAAAGTAACAGACCAGAAAGGAACAGAGACAATATACAGTAACAGTCACCTTACCTTACAGGCAAGACAATGGCACTCAATTCATATCTTTCAATAGTTAGCCTGAATGTAAATGGGCTAAATGCCCCCAATCAAAAGACACAGGTTATCAGAATGGATTAAAAAAACCAAGACCAGGGTGCCTGGCTGGCCCAGTTGGTTAAAGCCTCTGCCTTTGGCTCGAGTCATGATCCCAGGGTCCTGGGATCAAGCCCCACATCGGGCTCTCTGCTCTGTGGGAAGCCTGCTTCCTCCTCTCTCTCTGCCTGCCTCTCTGCCTACTTGTGATCTCTGTCAAATAAATAAATAAAATATTTTTTAAAAAAACCAAGACCCATTGATATGCTATCTGCAAGAAACTCATGTTAAACCCAAAGACACCTCCAGATTTAAAGTGAGGGAGTGGAAAACAATTTATCATGTTAATGGACGTCAAAAGAAAGGTGGGATAGCTTATATCAGACAAATTAGATTTTAAGCCAAAGACTATAATAAGGGGCACCTGGATGGCTCAGTGGGTTAAGCCTCTGCCTTCGGCTTGGGTCATGGTCCCAGGGTCCTGGGATCGAGCTCCGCATTGGTCTCTCTGCTCCGTGGGGAGCCTGCTTCCCCCTCTCTCTCTCTCTGCCTGCCTCTCTGCCTACTTGTGGTCTCTCTCTCTCAAATAAATAAAAATCTTTTTTTTTAAAAAAGACTATAATAAGAGACAAAGAAGGACACTACACCTTATATATACTTATATATTTAAAGGGACTGTCCAAAAAGAAGATCTAACAATTTTAAATATCTATGCCCCTAACATGGCAGCAGCCAAACCCATAAAATTCCAAGGAATAAATCTAACCAAAGAGGCAAAGAATCTGTACTCAAAAAACTATAGAATACTCACTGAGGAAGACACAAAGAAATGGAAAAACGTTCCATGCTCATGGATTGGAAGAACAAATATTATGAAAATGTCTACGCTACCTAAAGCAATCTACACATTTAATTCAATCCCTATCAAAATACATCAACTTTTTTTTTAAAGAAATGGAACAATTAATCCTAAAATTTGTATGGAACCAGAAAAGATCCCAAATAGCCAGAGGAATGTTGAAAAAGAAAACCAAAGCTGGTGGTATCACAATTCCAGACTTTGAGCTCTATTACAAAGCTGTAGTGATCAAGACAGTATGGTACTGGCACAAAGACAGACACATAGATCAGTGGAACAGAATAGAGAGCCCAGAAATGGACCCTCGACTCTATGGTCAACTAATCTTCAACAAAACAGGAGCAATGTCCAATGGAAAAAAGACAGTCTCTTAAGCAAATGGTGTTGGGAAAATTGGACAACCACATGCAGAAGAATGAAATGGACCATCTCCTTACACCACACACAAAAATAGACTCAAAATGGATGAAAGACTTCAATGTGAGACAGAAATCCATCAAAACCCTTGAGGAGAACACAGGCAGCAACCTCTTCAACCTCAGCCACAGCAACTTCTTCCTAGAAACATCCCCAAAGGCAATGGAAGCAAGGGCAAAAATGAACTTTTGGGACTTCATCAAAAGTTCAAAAGCTTTTGCACAGCAAAGAAAACAGTCCACAAAACCAAAAGACAACCGAAAGACTGGGAGGAGATATTTGCAAATGACATATCAGATAAAGGGCTAGTATCCAAACTCTATAAAGAACTTATCAAACTCAACACCCAAAGAATAAATAATCCAATCGAGAAATGGGCAGAAGACATGAACAAACATTTCTGCAAAGAAGACATCCAAATGGCCAACAGACACATGAAAAAGTGCTCAACATCACTTGGCAACAGGGAAATACAAATCAAAATCACAATGAGATACCACCTCACACCAGTCAGAATGGCTAAAATTAACAAATCAGGAAACAACAGGTGCTGGAGAGGATGTGGAGAAAGGGGAACCCTCCTACACTGTTGGCTGGAATGCAAGCTGGTGGGACCACAGCATGGAGTTTCCTCAAAAAGTTCAAAATAGAGCTACCCTACAACCCAGAAATCTCACTACTGGGTATTTACCCTAAAGATAAAAATATAGTGATCCGAAGGGGCACATGCACCTCAATGTTTATAGCAGCAATGTCCATAATAACCAAACTATGGAAAGAGCCCAGATGTCCATCAACAGATGAATGGATAGAGAAGATGTGAGAATATATATATGGATAGATATGTATGTGTACATATATTACAATGGAATGTAATGGAGCCATCAAAAAATGAAATCTTGCTATTTGTGATGAAGTGGATGGAAGTAAATGGTATTACGCTAAATGAAATAAGTCAATCAGAGAAAGAAAATTATTGTATGATTTCACTGATTTGAGGAATTTGACAAACAAGACAGAGGATCATAGGGGAAGTGAGGGAAAAATGAAACAAGATGAAACCAGAGAGGGACACAAACCATAAGAGACTCTTAATCTCAAGAAACAAACTGAGGGTTGCTGGAGCGGAGGGATGGGGTGGCTGTGTGATGGACACTGGGGAGGGTGTGTGCTATGGTGAGTGCTATGAATTGTATAAGAGTGATAAATCACAGACCTATATCCTTGAAACAAATAATACATTTTATGTTAATAAAAAAAGAGATCCATAAACTTAAATATTTAAACTACCAGAAAGAATGAAAACATTTAATCAAATATCCAGAACAGGAATTTAGAAAAAAATAAACAAAAAATGAATTCAAGGAAGGCAGTAGGAAAGAAGGCATACATTAAAGACAAAGCCGAATTTCTGAATTTGATAAGAGGCAATAATGAGACTAATAAAAGGACACTTCACTTCTATTACATTCTCTCTAAAAACCTATATTCCCAGTCTTATCACGGGGAAAACACCAGATAAATGCAAATCAAGGGATAGTCTACAAAATGCCTGACCAGTACTCTTTGAAAAACTGTCAAGGTCATGAACAAGGGAAGATGATGAAACACTTACAGATTAGGGGAAACTAGGAGACCTGATGGCTGAATGCAGTGTGAGATCCTGGACTGGATCCTAGAACACAAGAAATGGGTGAGATCCAAAGAAAGTCTGTAATTCAGTGAATGTAATTGTACTAATATTTCTTAGTTTTGACAAATATGCCAAATCATGTAAGATGTTAACATTAGGGGAAGTTGTGTGAAGGGTATATGAGATCTCTGTACTAGTTTTGCAAATTTTCTGTAAATCTAAAACTTTAAAAAAAAATTTTTTAAAGAACTTCAGAAGACCTAGAAAATCTAGACAGAGCAATTAAAATGGAAGAAATACAAGTGATTATCAAAGGGCTATCTCCTCAAACAAACAAACAAAAGCATCCCAGGTCCTAAAGTTTGTATAAAAGGATTTTACCAGACACCATAGTAACTAATAACTTCAATATAATCATTCTGATAACAGAGAAATTTAAAAAGCACTCACATTCTTTCCTGTGAAGTAAATAATTCAAAAATAATACAATTTTTCCCTTATAAGTTTAGTATATTATTTCTATTTTCTAAAAATACTGGACGCTATATCCAGAAATGCCAGATAGTGGCAGAAATCTTTGTTTCATTCTTGACTTCAGTGAGAATGCTTCTACTTATTTCCTTATTACATTGGTCCTAGCTTTTGTGGTTATATATCACATTAAGAAATTAATCATGAGGCACCTGGGTGGCTCAGTGGGTTAAAGCCTCTGCCTTCCGCTCAGGTCATGATCTCAGGGTCCTGGGTTTGAGCCCTGCATCGGGCTCTCTGCTCGGCAGGGAGCCTGCTTCTTCCTCTCTCTCTGCCTGCCTCTCTGCCTGCTTGTGATCTCCATCTGTCAAATAAATAAATAAAAATCTTCAAAAAAAAAAAAAGAAATTAATTGCATATTTACTCTACTAAGAATTGTTATCAAGAATAGACTTGGGGGGCACCTGGGTGGCTCAGTGGGTTAAAGCCTCTGCCTTCGGCTCAGGTCATGGTCCCAGTGTCCTGGGATCGAGCCCCACATCGGGCTCTGTGCTCTGTTGGGAGCCTGCTTCCCCCCCTCTCTCTATTTGTCTGCCTCTCTGCCTACTTGTGATCTCTGTCTGTCAAATAAATAAATAAAATCTTCAAAAAAAAAAAAGAATAGACTTGGGATGCCTGGGTGGCTCATTTGGATGTGTCCAACTCTTGATTTCAGCTCAGGTCTCGATTTCAGTGTTTTGAGATCAAGTCCTACTTTGGGCTCCACACTAGGCATGAGCCCACTTAAGATTATCTCTCTCCCTCTCTCTCTCAAGAAAAAAAAAAAGAGTAGACATAAAATTTTATCAGATTTTTTTACCTCCACAAAAATTATCATGCAAATCTTCTTCTTTTTAAAGCCATTAATGTTAATAATTGCGTTATAGTTTCTCTTTTACTGAACCATCCCTGTATGTTTGGAATAAATACTACTTGGTTAAACTTCGTTATTCTCTTAACATGGTCCTGTGTTCTGTTTCCTAATCTTTTTGTTAAGGGTTGTTCAGTAACATGCATCATGAATTTATCTGAAGTTTTATTGTGCATATGTGTGAGTGTGTGTGTGCATATATTGTCCTTCTTGGCCTTTGCCATCAAGGTCATACTAACTTCAAATTTGGAGATTTGCCCCACTAAGGTGACAAGAGATCAAGTTGATCCCCTTTTAACTAGTCTCCTTCTTCTCTCTGACTAGCAACCAGTCTCCAGATTCTGCAGTCCAATGTGAAATGGCATCACTTGGTAAGTGATATTCTGTAAGATGTGATTGTAACTGAAATCTCTTGGGTTAAAAAAAAATAACTTGTTCACTGTGTCTATTATAAGGATATCATAATTAGAGTTTAAAATACCTGTGCTTGAGGCAAGGAAAAGAGGCAGCTTAGTTGAAAACTGTTTTTAGTTTTTTCTTCCTTGTAGAATCGTGTTCCTGCTCACCCTCATGTACTCCTGGAAATGACCTTCAACATTGATTGAAATAGTGAAAGCTTTGACTCACCATCCCAGTGCCCATCTCCTCCATCTCCTAACCAATCTGCTTTAACAGCCTCATATCCTTCCTTCCATCATCACTGTGAAAACCCTTCTTACCTATCTGGGTCAGAAGATGAAGGCAGCTATGAGAGAGGGAACCCCTTCCTCACTCCAATTATGGTGAGACTAACACTTACATAGTGTTTATAACATTGTTGGCATGCTCTGAGCGTCTTAAGTAAATACCTCATTTAATCCTTGCAACAGCCTTTCCTTGGTAAATACTACTATTATCACCACTTGGCAATTCAAGAGACTGAGGGCAGGAAGTGACCTGCCTGTGGTCATATAGCTACCAAGTGGCAAAGCTAGGTTATGAACTTGTGGAGTTGGGTTCCCAGGTGGCTAGTCTAAGTACCAAGCTATACTGTGTCTCCCCTACAACCAAGAATCTTTCCTGCCTTGGAGATCAAGGAGGACCTTTGAATAAATTATCAAGTTGAAGATTTTAAATAAACAGGATTCAGTATTAATAATATTGTAATGCTTTTCAGATAACCAAAAGAGATGGAAAATTCATTGAATCAGATTTAGATGCCAGTAAGGGAGACCACTTTCTAGGAGGGAATCAAGGGTAGAGGGTTGGCAGAGAAGAGAAGGATAGAGCAGTGATAGTACTTACAGGAAAAACAGAACCATGACATTTGTCAAAACCCAGAAATTAGTAGTAGTACAATTGTATTCACTAAACTATAGACTTTATTTGGATTTCACCCATTTCTCCTATTCCAGAATCCAAGGCAGGATCCCACACTGCATTCGGCCATCAGGTCTCCTAGCTTCCCCTAATCTATAACTGTTTCACTATCTTTCCCTGACCATGACCTTGACAGTTTTGAAGAGTACTGGTTAGATATTTTGTAAAATATCCTCAATTTGCATTTATCTGGTGTTTTCCATGTGATTACACTGGAAATATATGTTCTGGGGAAAATACCCAGAGGTAAATTGTCTGCGCATTCTATCACTGGAATGATGCCCAGGAAACCAGCAACAATTCTGGGGCTGGGAACTAGGGTAAGGGAGCTGGGGCAAAACTTGGAGATTTTGCCCACTGTTTACCCATCTATACTGTACATGTGCATATATTACTTCTAAAAATCCTTAAATAAATGGGATGTAATGCTTTAAAATTTATTCAAAGAGACACTTGTATAGGTAATCTAAGTTTCATCATTTGGTAAAACAATGTATTTGTCCTTAAGCGTACAATCTATCTCTTGCACTTATAAGGGGCTCTTAACTATCTCTCTCTCTCAGCCTCAATTTTATACTAATTTTTCCTTTATCTTCTCTTAGCTTTTATTTATTTTTATATCATTGGATTTTTTTTTTCTTTATCTCTAAGCCACCGACAATCCCCTTTATTTCCTAGTGGGGAGAAGAGACCCTAATTAATAAATTAGGGTAGAGCAAGATGTCTTCCTATGTAAATTTGAAGCCTTTTTTTTTTCTTTTGCTACTAGGGATTACAAAGTGGAGGTTCCCCTCAGTGAGGGATGACCATGCGAAATTTTGATCCCCTAGGATAGACACACTATCAGAGAAATAGAGTAGTCCAAACACGATCATTGTCAACAGGATGAAGAAGAGTTTTATTGAAAATATGAAGTGTACAGAAAATTTAGTAAGCCTGAAGAGTTAATTTGTGATATTTCAATTAGCATACTAGACCCACAGATTTGTCCCTGGAACCGCAATAGAAATTAGGCAGCTGCTGAGCCTGCAGATTTAAGAACATGGTCCTAAGAAGGTTAAAACCACACTGCAAATTTCAGGTTTTAACTTGTTTTTCAGAAGCTGGGTTTATATTTCTTTTAGCTCTGGGAAATATCAAGTCCAGAAATCAAATTATATTCAAGAGAATGACATAGACTTGGGTTGAAAATAGTCGAATGTAGAAAAAGAGAGAAAGATGGTCAGATGGCTCTTAGGATACAAAACATAAACTTGTTTGATGCGGATGTCAGGGTGTGAGCCTAAATTGAGTTCCTGCTAGGATTCAAGGATGTCAGGACCACTCCCATTGAGGCAGAACCAACAGAACGAAAGGGCCTGCAAGAAAAGAGAACATCTCAAGTGAGGATTATCCAGGTGGCGATTCAAGAACAAGGGGCTGGTGGAAGAGGGAAGGAGAGGTTCTCACTGAGCCAGCTGCTGAGTCCTAGGGTGATGGGGCTGCTGTGAGAGAGAAAAGCCAACAAGCAGCTGGAAATGGTGAGAATGAATGAGGTTGCCTGTGGCCCTTGGTATAAAGCCAGACCAACTTTTGCATGACCCCTGTTCTCTGGATAATGGCCATCAGCGGCCATGGGACGCCATCAGCCTGCACTAGCGGCAACACCAACGCCTTTGACAAATGGCAGCAACCACCACAGCAGAGTCTGTGGCTTCCACGGGGATGTGCAATGTCATCAGAGCACATCAGCAATAAAGGAGCCATCACACTTTTGAACAAACTATAGATAGCTCAAATATATAAAATGAAATCTCTCTGAATCTAATTAGACAAATCTATCCCATTATTTCTCTTTCTCAAAAATATACCAGCAATTTTTACTCATTTATACTTCCAGATGAACTTTGGAATATGCTCAAATTTCTCCCAGAATTTTTTTGGCATTTTAATTAGAATTACACTAAATTTATATATTAATTTATAGAGAAGTCACTTCTTTAAATTATTGTCTTGGCATCTGGCACATGTAGTTTTCTTTCCACTTACTTGAATCTTCAGTGAAGTCTTTTTCTTCATGTAGACCTTGTACATTTCTTGATCATTTTTTTAGGGATATATTATAGGGCTTATTGTTATCGCATGTCGATCTACAATTTGCAAATTTTCTCACTGTGCTCTGCAGACATATCAAAGAAAACTGTCTAAACTAAATACGACAAAAATTTTATCCTATCTTTTCTTCTAAAGTTTTATAGTTTTGTCTCTTACATTTAGATCCATCATCCATTTTGATTTATTTTTGTGCAGGCATGAGGTAAATACACAAATTTGTGTTTTTAAATATGACTATCCATTGTCCCACTCTTATTTTTAACACATAATCCCATTGAATTGTTGCAAAACAATGTCACCTGCACAATTTCTATCCCTGGGAACCTAAAGAAATTTCCTTGTGGGGTGGTTATATGATACCTGTCTGGTTGTATTTTTCATTCAAATATACAGACACAGAGTCAAGTTTCAATCTAAAAACTCCAGCCACTTATCTCCAAAGAATTATCTTGCATTATTGATTGAACAATGTCTTTCTTATGTTTTCTGCATCCTTTCTCTCTATTAGTGAGACACTGGTTTGTAACATTTTAAGACATCCCAAGATCTCATGGCTTTAGATTTTTGGACTCCCCACTATCTGTTACACATGAAAACATACTGAAGAATCAACTCAGGACAGAACAAAGTTTTTCTCCATAAGAAAGGATTGAGGTGTGTGTACTAGTGAATTGACACATTAAAATGTTAACTGATGGGGCGCCTGGGTGGCTCAGTGGGTTAAAGTCTCTGCCTTCAGCTCCGGACATGATCCCAGGGTCCTGGGATCAAGCCCCACATCAGGCTCTCTGCTCAGCAGGGAGCCTGCTTCCTCCTCTCTCTCTGCCTACTCGTGATCTCTGTCAAATAAATAAATAAATAAAATCTTTTTAAAAAAATGTTAACTGATGAGACAATTTCTTCTTTTTTCTTTGCATATTGGTGCCGTTCCTTTTTTAAAATTTATTTTTTCAGTGTTCCAGGACTCATTGTTTATGCACCACACCCAGGGCTCCATGCAATCCATGCCCTCCTTAATACCCATCACCAGGCTCACCCAATCCCCCACCCTGTCCCCTCCAGAACCCTCAGCTTGTTTCTCTGAGTCCATAGTCTTCTCATGGTTCATCTCCCCCTCCGATTTCCCCCAACTCACTTCTCCTCTCCTTCTCCCAATGTTCTCCATGTTATTCCTTATGCTCCACAAGTAAGTTGAAACCATATGATGATTGACTCTCTCTGCTTGACTTATTTCACTCAGCAAAATCTCTTCCAGTCCTGTCCATGTTGATGCAGAAGTTAGGTATTCATCCTTTCTGATGGAGGCATAATATTCCATTCCATATATGGGTTGAGACAATTTCAATAATGCTCTAGGACTGTTTGAGAAGAGATTAATGCCTTGGGTGTTCATATAATTGAAACATAGGTTTGTGCTTCATTCCAACTGCTATTTTTAAATGCCTGTCCCTAGTAACAGTAAAAAGAAGTCTGGAAGTTTAAAAATTGTTAATATTAATTAATGTAAATATTAATATAATCACTGAACCAACACTAACTTTTCAGGTGTCACTGGACTACTTGTTGGAATATCTGTGGCTCTCCATGGGTTAGGTTTGCTAAGTCAGTATTACCACTTCCAACTTGACCAGATAATGTTGACTGATGAGGATAATAACACTTTTTCTGTCCACTGAAGATTTATTAGTTTAAAGAGGAAGCTTTTCATACTGAATACAGAAGCAGTTTGGTAAGATGATCTACCTGGAAGTATTAGTGTTCACAGATACAATTAGCATAATCAAAGTGGATTAAAAAAGGCATAAGAGATGGCAAATTAAGGTCATTAATAGACTGGGGAAAGCTGACTTGAAATTGTTCCAAAATAAATGCCAGTTCCATACCCTTTCTAAAATGTGGACAGAAAGTGTCTGCAATTACCAGCTGGCTAAATTTTATAGATTATTTGGAGTTAAAATTTTCTGCTTCAATGAATTTCATAGAAAACTTGTGAATAACATTTATATTATTATGATAACCCTTAACGACCCAACCCAGGAGTCTAACCGCGGTATAAACTAGGAATGTGTTACAGAAAGGAGTCACAAGGAGCCTTCAGAAAATGAGAATAATTAGAGATCCTCCCCCTCTTGAACAGTTGGAGTTGAGGTGAACACGATGGTTTTCATGATCTGTCTTACTCGGTTTCTTTTTTTATATTACATACTAAGAACACTATTAAAGTTCTGATGGTTTAAAGAGATGAGAAGGAATGAAAGCAGTAAATTTTATCAGCAGAATTCGATCAGATATTGAAACAGATATGTGTGAACATGGAGCTCCATAACAGGCCACTACCAGCAAGTTTTAGAAAGCGTGAATGAAACCACATTGAGACTTGGACCTGAAACAACCCTTTGACTAACCAGTACCAAGTAGATGCTACTGGGGATTGATGTTGGAAACACTAACTGATTATGATATCTGTGTATACTTGAGCTTAAAAATGAAGTTCCTCTTTTTGCTGGCCCCAGGCAAAGAAAGTGGAACTCCTCCCCATTTTGAAGGTCATGGAAATTTGGGTCTCTCTGTCTATAGAGGTCCTCTGCTTTTACAGTCATGCTGTAACTTTTGAGTTACCTCAGGAGAGTTACCCTAGTGGCCATCAACAAGGCCATTCATAGAAATGCTCACTGCTTGGGGTGCCTGGGTGGCTCAGTGGGTTAAAGCCTCTGCATTCGGCTCAGGTCATGATCCCAGGGTCCTGGGATTGAACCCCGCGTTGGGCTCTCTGCTTGGCAGGGAGCCTGCTTCCTCCTCTCTCTCTGCCTGCCTCTCTGCCTACTTATGATCTCTCTCTGTCAAATAAATAAATAAAATCTTTAAAAAAGAAAAAAAAAGAAATGCTCACTGCTCCATTTGGGGTAGAAGAATCAAAGAAAGCACAGGAGGCAAAAGTCCACCTGAGAAAAATGATAAAAAGAAAGGTAAAATCTCTAGGCATGCCATGTCAGGGTCTCTTCAATGAGTATTAATATTTTTAACCAGAATCCATCAAAAGGCAGGCACTGTACCAAGTACACATGGTTTTGGATGGAAATCAAGTGGCTTTGCCACAATAATATAATCTTGCTTTTTTGAGAGTCCCATGTGTTGACTAGTAACATTTGGCTAGTAGCGCCTTTTTCTTTGTTCATTTGTGTAGATTCATTTGTGTCTGAAGATAGTTGAGGAGCCCAGATCCATGTGACACCCAAACTTCATGCATCAGCACAGTGAACCCACAAATCGGGGAATCTGCAGCAACCCTGTCCTGAACTCCTCCCATCCAAGTCTCCAACGGCTTTCATGCTACAAATCTAAAGCTTTGCCTTGTTTCAAGGAAGTCTACAAAGCAGCACTGTGATCTTGACCTCCCTTTGATTAAATAATTCCCCACTGTTCTTAGAGATGAGTAGTACATCTTTAGGTTTCACAAAAGGACTTGTCCTGACATGGCTCTCTGGCCCCATTACTTATGACTCTCCTTACTCTCTTTGCTCTGGCCACTGGCCTTCTTACATGTTCTCTAATGCAATGGTTCTCAGTTCTGGCTTATATTAGAATTACATGTGGAGCTTAAAAAAAAAAACAAAACACTATTGCTAGGTCCATACCTTCAGAGATTTTGATTCACTTGCGTGGAGTGAGTTCCAGGCATCTGGGTTTTCTCAGCCAGGGTTGAGAACCACTTCTCTAATGCATCAAACCCTTTTTCCACTCAAGTCCTTAGCACATAGTGTTCCGCTATTCAAAACACTCTTTCTCCATTCCCTCCACCACCATAACCTCTAGGTTGAAATTAAAACTTTTAAAGGTAAAATTTCCTGGATATCCTTTACTAGGTAGCTTCCCTTAGTAATTCCTATAATTCCTCTTTTAAAACACCACAATTTCTGTTATTTGCTTTAAGTTTGCTTTCCCATAAGAGTAAAGCCAAAACTATCTGTTTTCCTCCTAGCCCCATTGCTTAATGTAATAAACACTAAAAAGAAAAAAAAATCTGATGGTTAATTGAAAATGTCTGTGTCCTGGGAATTCAGCCTTGGACAGATATTAAAGAGCTATTTAGTCCCCCATCTTTCCATAACAAGATTCTTGGCTGGGAAGGAAGATTTATAAGGATGGCAAAGACTTTCTGATTAGGGAAGTGTGTATTTGGGGTCCCATCTTGAGCCTAGACCATGTTTATCATAAGATCCTAAAATGTCTGGAGAATTGGTCTTGTAGGCCCCTTTCTTCTTCCTGGAAGAAAGCTTCCTAAGAAAAGACAGCTGAGGCACAAAACTAGTTTAAAGAAAATAACCCATGTAGAAAGATTGAGTCAGTTCTATATTAAGCCCAGTAAACTCTCTTTCAAGGATTTCTCTTATCAATCTTCCTAGGAGTGTAAGTCATAAACAAGTGAAAACTAAAAGAACCACAATACTGAGAGCATACAGTGTGGTTATGCTGGATCTGGTGGCTTCTGCAGTAGGGGAAAATAATTTAACTGGCTTTGGGAATCAGGGAGGAACTAATCCTGAGTGTAGCCTTCAGATCTCTCAGTATCTGGCCTTGCCTCGGTTGGAGGGATCTGAGAACATCAGCAAAACACCTTCAGTGAGGCACCACCACAGATAGGAAGCCAAAGACGTAAAGGCATTAGATATTCATGACCTCAATTCAGATTCTATATCTCCCTGAATTTTGGTATTTTGCTATTGTCAAAGAAGAGAGGATTCTAGTGAGCTAGAGATGAAGGAAAAAGTACGAATTCACATCATACTGGAGAGGACCATGTCCATGATTCCCTTTGAGCATTCCTGGGATTGTTTGAGAATCACTACAGGGGAGTTCAAATTCCCTCAGAATAATGATTATTATGATAATACCATTTCCCCCCAGGCTTAGGTGGCATCAGAAACACATAATGTATGTGATTTGAAACATCTGAGGTTTAAGGAACTAGTCAAATTGGCATGACTCCAATTTCTCTGGCCAAGAAAGACAACAGATAATGAACAAAATGTCAATGATATAAGATATATATAAAAAGCAGATGGTCAGTTAAAAGAAGAAAGCCAAAATAATAAATATGGAAGCTTAAGGCGCACCAGCCTGGTCCTAGAACCTAGTATTATGAAATATATTACAAAGTACAGGTTTCCAGGATTGTGACCATTTCATCATTTACTGTGGGTTTCCAATGGAGAGCCATGGTGATTAAGGAGTAATTGAAAATGAGATGAAAGAGAATTTATCCATATAATAGACATTAAAGCCAGAGTGATAATCATAATTCCCCAGAGGAGGTACTGAAAATCTCTGGGAACACTGTTGAGCATGTTATAGAGCCTGAACAATAAGAAAAAACCTAACTGGGGAAAGCAGGTGAAATTCCTGGACAATTCCTTTAACGTACTAGATTGACATCACTACAGAACCAGTTAATAGATGTTAGACAATCCTTATCACTTGCCGATGTGCGCACTGGCTTCTGGCATTACGTTAACATTGGCGGTACCTATGTTGCCGGCAAAAGCATGTCCACAACCAGGAGGGGACATGCTGTCAATCAGTTATTCAACAAAAATGTGATGCCAAAGTAATATGAGAAGAACGATAACCTGGTGATGGAGTCGTAGACACAAATTTGGCTCCATGAGAAAAAAAGAAGCTAGCTAATGGATGGGAAGCCAAGGTCCATGTTATTATAGATCAACTAGCTGGCAATTTGTGATGGAGAAGCAAGCTCCAGGATTAAGAGGAAATAGTTCACTTGAAAAGGGCTTCTGGGGTGCCTTGGTGGCTCAGTGGGTTAAAGCCTCTGCCTTTCAGCTCAGGTCATGATCCCAGGGTTCTAGGATCGAGCCCCGCATCGGGCTCTCTGCTCAGCGGGGAGCCTGCTTCCCCCTCTCTCTGCCTGCCTCTCTGCCTACTTGTCATCTCTGTCTGCAAATAAATAAATAAAATCTTAAAAAAAAAAAAAGTGCCGCTCAATCCTGGCTGTACATCACAATCATGGAAGCTCTGGTTTGGTTTTGTTTTTAGGGGCTGGTCTTGAATACAGACTTATTCATTCTCTAGAGGCATATATAAAAGGTTTTATGAGTTCTCTAAGTAATGATAACATGCAATATGGTAATAAGCAACATAGCAAAGAATTATTCTCTTAAGATTGAGTAGCGTCATGTTTGCTGTTGTTAGGAATCAGTGGTGGATATGGATATAAATATTGTAGAGAATTGGGCACTTGGGTGGCTCAGTCAGTTGAGTGTTCAGCCCAAGTAGTGATCTTGGGGTCATGAGATTGAGCCCTGTGTAGGGCTCTGCACTAAGTAGGGAGTCTGCTTGAGATTCTCTCTCTCTCCCTCTCCCTCTGCCCCTCCCCCTGCTCATGCACTCTCTCTCTCTCTCTCAAATAAACAAATAAATCTTCTTTAAAAAAATATTTTAGAGAAAGCAGAATAACTCTTGCGCCACTGTCTGAGCCCAGCCCAGAGAGGGAGGTGTTAGGAAATGTTCTGTGTGCTCTTACCAGGGATGGTCATGACAGCGTACTTGTGTCTACTGGGGACATGCCAGTTTTTAGTTCAGATCCCAAACAGGAAGTTTCTCTTACTGTCCTAGTCAGTTCAGGGGACCGGGTGGCTTAAACAGTGGAAATTTCTCACACATCTAGAAGCTAAGAAGGCCAGATCGGAGCACAGATCGGGCCAAGATTCAGTGTCTGGGCAAGGTTGCTCTTCCTGGTTTTCAGATGGTCATCCATCTTCTCCTTGCATTCTCACGTGGCAGAAAGAGAGAGAAGGCGAGCTCTCTTGCATCTGTCTTATAGGGGCATGAGCTCCATCTTGGGGTTCTACTCTCATCACCTCATCTCAACCTCATTATCTCCCAGAAGCCCATCTCCAAATACCATCGCACTGGGGATTCGGGCTTCAACATACAGTTTTGGAGGGAGCACAAACATGCAGTCCACAATATGGACTGAATAGACAGGCATGTAGCCCTATCCATGAGAATAGCTCTCGCACCCCACAAAAGACAGGACATAGATCCCAAAGGGCATTCCATGCTAGAGTCAGGGGAGAAGCACTGAACAGACAGAAAAGGGCTTTCATTAGGGTGATAGGTAATCAGTGGTGGACAATTACACATGCATTAGAAGGCATACGTGCCCTTAGAAATAGCATTATTATATGGCAGGACCTAAAAAGGAACTTTGAGTTATTTCAGAAATATAGACTGAGATTTTCCATAAACAGTGCTACTGGGTCTGAGGCAAGGAGGTGACATTGCAAAAGAGGCTTGTGTAAACAAGAAGAATGCACGCAAGGGAAGAGAAGCTCTTCTCCTAGGCTTTCTCCAGTGTCTTCAATAAGAATCAGGACGTCTTAGTGGAACCTCACTGATTGTCACTGGTAAGTTTAAAGAGCTATGCACTGACCTCGACGTGGTTCTCCCTCTATGACTTGAGACATTCTTCGGTAAGGCCTGACCTAAATTCTCCTGTGGGTATTTTCTATCAAGAGACTCCCCACTGAGTGGATTGCACTTAACAGTGACGGTGGTGGGCAGAGGAGCTCCTGGTAATGAACACGGCTGACAAAATTTTGTCCGGAAGTGTTCATTATAGAAACACAGTGGTTGGCGGTAAAAGGCCGCCGTTCTGGCCGAGATGCTATCATGGATTTAAATTAGTTTGTTTTCAACGCTGTGAACTCTTGGACTTGTGTTCCAGCCCAGTCTCTGGGAAGGAGAGAACTCCATGTGATGCCTCGCAGGCCTGCTAACACTGATACTTTCCTTTTTCCTGATACTTCCAGGAGAATGTAGCTGCCTGCCTATGGGACGCGTACTCAGGCCTGTTAGGTGACCAAGCCATGATCCTTGCTATGAACTCCAGGTATGGTAAGCTCTAACACTCCCCGATTTCACTGACTGAACATCTTCAAAAATGCAATAGAGAAAAATCACAGTTGTGAGAAACAGAAAACGGCTCCAAATACCACCATCCCAACTCAACAGCTACTATTTCTTTCTTTCTCACGTTCTTCCTCACTTCTTCAGTACTGTATGGATCAGCAGGTAGTCTAATTATTGTACGCCAATCGGATTTTCTGTAATATTTTTCCCCTTGGCATTATGTCTTAAGTTTTTTCCCTACATGCTCATATTTTCATTTTAATGGCAGTATAAGATTCCCCAATTTTGAAATTTTTAAATTACATTTTATTTTGCCAATAGAATGATAATCATCTTTGTACATAAAAGATTGTATTTCCTCTGAAATATTTTTTTGAAATAGCATTCCGAGGGCGAGGTTACCGATTTAGATGACAGGCAACCACAAAAATGGCCTGCTGCTGGGAATCCTAATTGGTGGACAGCCCTAGCTGCTCCCTGACGGTCCAGGCAGCCTGGCGGGGCAGTCCGCTCCAATGGGTGACTTTGAGTCTAGGAAACCCATCAACCCTGCTGAACCCTTCTTAGAACTTGCTATAGTCTACACACTTTCTAACCCTCCTTCCTTCCTTCTCTCCTTCTCTCCAAAATCTCATGTACCTCTAATCCTGTTTTGGCATCTGTTTCCCAAGATCCCAAACTATTGCAGATGGGATTGAAAACCTACTTAGAGCTTTTAGTAAGGAGTCAGTTTGCTGTCCAGAAAAATCCCACTAATAATGTTTCTTCAAAGCCTAGTCACCAAAAGACATAGATTCTTACATACATTTTTCTACTTTACTAATTTAATAGGCCCAAAATTGTACCTCATTATTATTTTAATTTGTATTCCTTTCAAAAAAAAAAGCAAGACCTAATATTTTCTGTATGTTTATATATTTACGAATTTTCTCATGTGGGAATTTTTTCGTGGTCTTTGCACCTTCATGAGGATTTTTGTTTTGGCATATACTTAGTAAGTGTCTCATGACATTTCTATGGGGTTAAAATTTTTTGTTCTTTTTTATCTTCTCAGAATTGATTTTAGTGTCATTGCTATTTTTTCTTTCACTTTTTTGTATGACATCTGGTATAAAATTAATTCTATATCACACTTTACTATTACGTTCACTTTCTCCTAGTTTTCTGTTAGTTGATTTTTGTTACCCTCTAGGCTATAACAGATATTTTTGATGTTATGAATGAATTTAAATTATCTTCACAATTCCATTATGCAAACCAGACGTCAACAAACTTGGCCTGTGGGCTAAATCTGTTTTTGTAGTCTCCTGGTTTTGTACATTCTGAGAGATAAGAATGTTTTTTACATTTTTTTTTTTTTTTGACAGAAAGGGAGTGAGAGTGGGGAGAAAAGGGGAAGATAAAGAGGGAGAGAGAATCCTAAGCAGGCTCCGCACTCAGTGCAGAGCTCTATGGGGCTCTGTCTCATGACCTTGAGATCATGACCTGAACCAAAATCAAAACTGGACGCTTAACAGACTGAGCCACCCAGGCACCTCCCCGCCTCTTTTTCATTTTTAAATAGTTGGGGGAGGATAAAAAGAAGGAGGATATTTCACAACATGCAAATGCTCTGTGAAATTCAAATCCCAAGGTTGGCAAACAAAGTTTTGTTGGAATAGAGCCACATTTATGTATTTATTCATGCATTGTCTGTGACTGCTTTTGCATTATGATAGCAGACCTGAGCAGACAGAGGCCATTTGGCCGGCAACGCCTTGTATACTTGTTGTCTAGACTGTCACCGAAAATGTTTGTTGATCCCAATACAGATAACACTGATTTAAAGTGCTTCATTCCCAAAGGCTTGTTTAAACTCTGAATGCTTTTTGACATTCGTCGGTATAAGGGAATACTTACGTGCTTAAGGGTTCCAAGCTGTTCTTGAGGATCTTGAGGCAATGGTCGATACAGGAATGTACACCTGCGATCAAATTGTATTGAACTAAATACACACACACACATGAGCACAAATAAAACTGGGGAGATCTGAACGAGAAGGCTGGGAGGAATCACTATCAATATCCCGGTGGTGACACTCTACTATAATCGTTGGAGAAGGTCACCACTGGGGAAAACTGTGGGAAGTATATTAGATGTTTCTCTTTATTATTTCTTACAACATCATGTAAAGCTACAAATACCTCAAAAATTTTTAATTAAAAAAAAAAAAGGCATTCTAAGAACACATTCTGATCCAACATGAAATATTCTCAATAGATTAGTGCCACATTTGGCCAGGGAGGGGAGACAAGAGTATTTAATACAGGTATTTTCTATTCCCATATTAGATATTCTCTAGAATTTACATTCTTTCCCATTGTTTAGAATTTTATTGTGATGCCACCACTAAACTGTTTTGACTTAGTGCTGTTTTATAATAGATTTTATTATCTGATTGAACTAGATCTTCCTTATTTTCTTGATCACTTCCAGCATGATAACTTTTGATAATCTCTCCAATTTATTTTTCTAAGAGGAAGGTAAATGTGTTTTACCAACTTCTGATGAAAATGTCCTGAAATTTTAATTGTGCTTTCAGAGTTTGTAAAATAATTTGAGAATAATTGACATTTATAAATGATGTTCCTATTTATAAATCTATCTTTCTAATTATTCAAGTTCTGTTTTGTGCTCTCCCTTAAAAGTTTGAGATATTTTTAACATAGATTCTGCACATTTCTAGACTGATTTCTTATTTATATTGTATTTTGGCTCCCTCCTTCCCCAATTTTATTGTTTGAACGGCAATTTCTGATATGCTGGGATACATATGGGATTTTGGGGGGGATGTATTTATCCTGTGTTTGAGCTTACTGAACTATTTTTATTAGACCATGTCTTATTTGAAAAACAACAAATTCTAACACAATATTTTAAAATAGGAAATTGAACCCTTATGTTCCTGTTTTTAATAAAAACTCATACACGACTTCTCAATTAGCAAAATGTTGGTTTAAATAAGACTTTTCAAGAAATTATTCAAACTATTCATTCTCCTTAAAAAATGATGTTGAAATTTATTAAATACTTTTTCAAGATTGATTAAAGCATGATTTTTAATTTAATCTATTATAGATATGTGTTAATTGATAGTTTTTATGCTATTGGTCCATCCTTACATTCTGATGATAAATCATAATTGGTGTTACAATGTTATTTTATTATTTTAAAAATTATTATTCTAAAAATTTAAACTTCATACTCATAAATGAAATTTGTTAGTTTTTTTTATTATTTTAATTCCAGTGTAGTTAATATACAGTTTCGGGTGTACAATCGTGTGAGTGATTCAGCAGCCCCATATATTATTACTCAGTGCTCATCAAGAGAAGTGTTCTTTTTTTTAATTTAATTTTTTTTTCATTGTTCCAAAATTCATTGCGCACCACACCCAGTGCTCCATGCAATACGTGCCCTCCTTAATACCCACTGCCAGGATCCCCCCACCCCCCACATTCCTCTCCAAATCTTTGTCATCTATTTTACCCATCCCCCCACTAGCCTCCTTTCTGGGAACTAACTTTAACCAGACTCTGTAGTTAAGAGTCTGTTTTCTCATTTGTCTCTTTTGATTTCCCTTTGTATGTTTGTTTTGTTTCTTAAATTCCACAGATGAGTGAAATCATATGGCATTTGTCTGTTTCTGACTGGCTTATTTTGCTTAGCATTATACTCCCTAGATCAATTTATATTGTCGCAAATGTCAAGATTTCATCCTTTCTACGGCTGAATAATATTCCATTGTATATATACACCATTTCTTCTTTATGCATTCATTTATCAATGGATACTTGGGCTGTTTCCATAATTTGGCTATTGTAAATAATATTGTTATAAACATAGGGGTGCACATATTCCTTTGAATTAGTGTTTTCATATTCTTTGGGTAAATACCCAGTAGCCCAATTCCTGGACTGTAGGGTAGTTCTACTGTTAACTTTCCGAAGGACTCTATACTGTTTTCCACAGTGGCTGCACCAGTTTGCACTCCACCAACAGTGCGAAAGTGTTCCTTTTTCTCCACATCCTTGCCAAAATCGGTTGTTTCTTGTTGATTTTAGCCATTCTGAGAGGTGGGAGGTGATATCTCAATATAGTTTTCATTTGTATTTCCCTGATAATGAGTGATGTTGAGCATCTTCTCATGTGTCTGTTGGCCATCTGGATGTCTTCTTTGGAGAAATGTCTATTCATCTCTTCTGCCCATTTTTAAATTCACTTTGAGGGGGATGCTAAGTTTCATAAATTCTTCATATATTTTGGATACTAACCCTTTATTGGACATGTCATTTGCAAATATCTTCTCCCATTCCCTTGGTTGTCTTCTAGTTTTGTTGGTTGTTTCTTTTGCTGTGCAGTATTTTATTTTGATGAAGTCCCAGTAGTTTAATTTTGCTTTTGTTTCCCTTGCCTCAGGAGACATATCTAGAAAGATGTTATTATGACAAAAGTCAGAAATTATGGTCTGCGTTCTCTTCTAGGATTTTTGTGGTTTCAGGTCTCACATTTAGATTTTTAATCCATCTTGAGTTTATTATTTTGTATTTTGTAAGAAAGAGGTCTGGGTTCATTCTTTTGTATGTTGCTATCCAGGCTTCTCCCAACAGCATTTGTTGAAGAAATTGTCTTTTTCCCATTGCATATTCTTGCCTCCTTTGTTAAAAATTAATTGACATGTAATTGTAGGTTTATTTCTGGGTTTTCTATTCTGTTCTATTGATCCATGTTGTCTCTTTTTGTACCAGTACCATAATGTTTTGATTACCACAGCTTTACAGTCCAGAATTGCAATACTTCCAGTTTTGTTTTTCTTTTTCAAGACCATTGGCTATTTGGGGTCTTGTGATTTTATACAAATGTTAGTATCCTTTGTTCCACTTCTGTGAAAAATGCTGTTTTTGCATCTATGTTCATCAGAGTTGTTCGTCTGTAGTTCTCTTTTTTTGTGGTATTTTTATCTGGTTTTATATCAGGGTAATGTTAGTCTCATAAAATGAATTCAGAAATTTTCCTTCCTCATCTACTTTTTTAAAAGTTTGAGAATAGGCATTAACTATTCTTTAAATGTTTGGTAGAATTCACCTGTGAGTCCACCTGGTCCTGGCCTCTGGTTTGTTGGGAATTTTTTGATCGCTGATTCATTTTCATTGCTGCTTATCAGTCTGTTCAAGTTTTCTATTTCTTTCTGTTTCTGTTTTGGTAGTTTTTATGTTTCTAGGAATTTATCCATTTCTTCCAGGTTGTTCAATTTGGAATATAATTTTTCATAAATTCTATTATAATTATTTCTATCTCTATGGTGCTCATTGTTATTTCTCCTCTCTCATTTTTAATTTTATTTATTTGAGTACTTTCTCTTTTTTTCTTGAGATGTCTAGCAAGAGGTTTATCAATTTTATTGATTTTTTTCCCAAGAAAAAATTAATCTGTTCTATTGTGTTTTTAGTTTCTATTTCATTTATTTCTGCTCTAATTTTTATTATTTTCTTCCTTCTGCTAGTTTTAGGTTTTGTCTATTGTTTTTTTCCTAGCTCCTTGAGGTGTAGGTTAGATTGAGATTTTTCTCGCTTCTTGAGGTAGGCTTGTTTTGTTATATACTTCCCTTTTGCTGCATCCCATGATTTGAACCATTGTGTTTTCATTTTCATTTCTCTCCATGTAATTTTTTAATCTCTTTTTTGATTTCCTGGTTGACCCATTCATTGTTTAGTAGCATGTTATTTAACCTCCTTGTTTTGGTGCTCTTTCCAGATATTTTCTGGTGGTTGATTTCTAATTTCATGTGTGATGGTCAGAGAAAATGCATGGTGTGACTTTGATCTTTTTGAATTTGTTCAGACTTGTTTCACGGCCTATTATGTGATCTATTCTGAAGAATGTTCCATGTGCCCTTAAAAAGAATGTGTTTTCTGGGGTGCCTGCGTGCCTCAGTTGATTAAGCAACCAACTCCTGATTTCAGTTCAGGTCATGATCTCAGGGTCATGAGATTGAGCCCCAATTTAGGCTCTGCACTGAGCATAGAGCCAGTTTGGGATTATCTCTCTCCTTCTCCCCCTCACCCCTTGCCACTTGCACCCACTCTGTTTCTCTCTCTCTAAAAAATAAAAACAAAAAACAAAGTGTATTCTGCTATTTTAGGATGGAGTGTTCTGAATATATCTGTTAATTTTATCTCATCCCTTGTGCCATCCAAAACCGCTGTTTCCTTGTTGATTTTCTGCCTGGATTATCTATCCATTGACGTAAGTGAGGTGTTAAAGTCCCCCACTGTTAATGTATTACTATCTATTAGTTCCTTTATGTTTGTTATTAACTGTTTCATGTATTTGGTTGCTCCAATGCTGGGTGTATAAATATATACAATTGTTATATCTTCTTGTTCAATTGTCCATGTTATTATTAGATAGTGTCTTTCTTGGTCTCTTGTTAGAGTTTTGCAGTTTTGTCATAAATTCTATTTTCTCCAAAGAGAAAAGCCATTAGTACGGCTATCCTGGCTTTCTTTTGTCATCTATCTGCATGACAAATGTTTCTCCTTCCCCTTGCTTTCAATCTGCACGTGTCTTTAGGTGTGAAATGAGTCTTGTAGGCAGCATATAGATGGGTCTTGTTTTTAAATTCAGTCTGTCACCCTATATCTTTTGTTTGGGGCATTTAGTCCATTTACATTCCAAGTAACGGGTATGTATTTATTGCCATTTTGTTACTTGGCTTGTGGTTGTTTTATAGCTCCTCTTTGATCCTTTCTCCTCTTGCTCTGCTCTCACAGTTTGCTGGCTTTCTTTAGTGGCATACTTGGATTCTTACTCTTTACTTTTTGCATATATATTACTGGGTTATGATTTGTGGTTACCATTAGCTTTGTATATTACATTTCTGTGTACACCTTACACTTGAGCCCATTCTTAACTCCTCTCTCCTCCACATGTTTGGTTTATGATGTAATACTTTACCTCCTTTTATTTTGTGGGTCCCTTGACTGATTTTTATGGGTAGACTTATTTTTATTGCTTTTGTCCTTCCTACTTTTCTTACTCATACTTATGGTCTTCCCTTTATAATCATACAGTCTCCTTTAACATTTCCTGTAAGGCTGGTTTAATGGTCATGAACTTCTTTAGTTTTTGTTTGTCTGGGAAACTCTTTATTGCTCCTTCTCTTCTGAATTATAGCTTTGCTGGAGAGAGTATTCTTGGTCACAGATATTTTTTTTCCCCCTTTCAGCACTTTGAATATATCATGCTACTCTTTTCTGGCCTTCAAAGTTTCTGCTAAAAATCTGCTGGATAACGTATGGGGTTTCACTCATATATAAATGTCATTTTTTTCTCTTGCTTTTAAAATTCTCTCTTTATCACTATGTGTTGCCATTTTAATTATTGTGTGTCTTGTGCGGACCTCCTTGGGTTGATTTTGTTGGGGAATCTCTGTGCTTCTTGGATATGGATCTTTGTTTTCTTCCCTGGATTAGGGAACTTATCAGCTACTATTTCTTCAAGTAAATCTTCTGCTCCCTTTTCTCTCTCCTCTTCTTTTGGGGTCCTTATAAGGAGAATGCTATTATGCTTGATGGAGTTGCTGAGTTCCCTAAGTCTATTCTCATTCCACATAGATTTCTTTTCTCTTACCTGCTGAACTTGATTCCTTTCCATTATTCTGTCCTCCAGGTCGCTTCTTTGTTCTTCAGCTTCCTCTTGCATGCTACTTACTCCATCTAGTATATTTTGAATTTCATTTGTTGTGTTCTGTGTCTTTGATTTGCCCTTTTATATCTCTTTGTTATAGGGTCTCACTGATGTCCTCCAATCTTTTCTCAAGTTCAGTGAGTATCTTTACGATCATGACTTTAAATCCTCTACCTGACATATTACTTATGTCTATTTTGCTTAGGTCTCTTGCTGTGGTTTTGTCCTTTTCTTTCATTTGGGACATATTCCTTCGTCTCTTAATTTTGTCTAACTCTCTGTGTCTGTTTCTGTTAGAAAACTCAGCTCTGTCTTCTGCTCTAGAAAGTAATGGCCTTATGAAGAAGAGGGTCTATAGTGCCCTGCAGTGCAATGTCTCTGGTTCACCAGAAACTGATACTTCATGGGTATCTCGAGTGTTGCATGTGCCCTGCTGTTGTGTCTTTCACTTTTCCCTTCAGTCCAGCCATCTGCAGTGTCTCTATTTCTCTATGGGCAGTGGCTTGTCCTGGTGGTATTAGTGGACCAGTTGGGGGCCACCTTGGGCTTAAGTTGAATCAAACTAGGCATTTGCCAGAGATGACATAGCACAAACTGTAGGGCCCTTTCCCTGTGTTGCCCCCTGAGAAATTCTTGTTGGTGGGTGGGACCTGCAATCAGAACTAGTGTCTGCCCAACCCCCTGCTGCGGCTACCTTCTGACTGGTATGTGTAATTATCTTCCTCTCGCCACAGGCCAGAGTCACTTTGGAGCAGTGCTGGCCATTGCAGGCGCTGCTTGCACATTGTCAGGCTTGCAGCCCCTGTGTGAGTAGTCCAGGAGTGACTGGAGTGGACGTGTCACTGCCAGTGGGATGGGCTGACTGGGGTGGGCTCCCAGTTTTAGCAAGTTGTGCATTAGTCTTCCATGGGGTTGCTGCCACCCAGGGAGACTGAGGTCCCACAAAGTAGGCCGGGAGATACAGTGTTGGCAAAGTTTGTGCCCATCTTCTAGGGGAAGGGACAAACAGCACCAGGACCGAGGCAAGCTCGACTGGAAAGGGCACATCCACTGAAGCTGGGGGCCTGGGGGAACCCTTGGTGTAAGCAAGTCGGGTAGTGAATGCCTGTGCAGTGCTGGTTCCTGCAAGCAGCTGTGTGTTTATGCTGAAGGGCAGGGGAGGGGAATGGCACCTGCTAGCTCCTCAGTTCCCAGAGAAGTCCCTCAGGGATCCTGCCAGTTCCTTTGTTCCTTCAGGAGTTCCCCAATGACTTCTGTCTCTCCAGGACTTGAATTGAGATTAGTAAATAACACTCCATCCCAGAAGCCCCAAGCATTTTTCAAACAGCTGTTTTTATGCCAGATCTCTGTGGGCTGTTCATTTGCTATCCCTTTAAGAGCAGAGACTCTGCTTTCCATTGCCCTCCAGGCTGTCCCAGAACCAAGCCTGCTGATTTTTAAAATTCCAGGCTTTAAGTTCCACTGGTGGTCAGAACTCATGAAATCTGGCGTCTCTAATTTTCAAAGCCAAATGTCTTTCCTGTAGGGGCTTCCGGTGTTAGGATCCTTTTCACTCCCCTCTCTGTGCTTGCAAGCTCCGTCCCTCTCACAAATGGCCCATGGTCTGTTTAGCTCCCCACCACGTCTCTGCCCTTTCTATCCTCTTATATAGAGGATATATAATATCTTATACTTATAAGATATTATATTTATATTTATAAGATATTTATATTTATATAGATATACCATATCTATATAAATATAAGATATTTACATTTATATAATATCTTATAAAAATATCTTATATTTTTACCTTTAGTTGTAGAGTTTGTTCTGCCAGTCCTTGAGTCCTTTTCTGGATTACTTACACTGATGTGGGCATTATCTAGTCGCATCTGTTGGACAGTGTGAGCTTGGGTGGTCCTCTTCCATCAATTTCCCAGCCTTTCTGGAATTAGTTAATATTTTTGAGATTGTCTTTTATTATAACTGTTTTGAATAACCAGTTATAAACAGATCCCTGACTACCATTCATTGGTTTTTCTTCTGAACTTATAAACTCATTTACTATTTTGTGTTGAGGTCTGTGTGTATATCTTGCCTAGGTGAATTAACTAGAATTTACAAAACAGTACTACACAGACAGATAGTAGGTGCACATGAAGACCTTATGTACTAAAATAATACTTTAGGTATCAGATAGTACTTGGCCAATGTATGACAAATGAAATCTATAAGAAATTTTATAGAATTAAAGGAAGATTATTATGACAAACAGACCAAGTTTCTCATATCAGTTCCAGATTTTGTGACTTTGATGAAGTTACTTAACTTCCCGGTGCCTCAAATTGCTTGTCCAAAAGTTGAGCATCATGATAGTTCTTACCTCTTAGTATTGCCATGAAGATGTACTGAGATAATACATTCAGGGCAAGTAAGATACCTAGTGTCTGGTGATAAAGTCCTCAGTATCAGTGCTTCTTAACCTATTTTAATTCTCCTTTGGGAAACTGATGAAACTTTTGGACTACCCGCCCCCCAAAATACACACAGACACATAGAAACAAAACTTGGGTTTCATGAAAAGGCAGAACCCTGGATTAGAACCCTCTGTTTCATAATTTTTTTTTTGTAATTTTTTTTTCAATGTTCCCAGATTCATTGTTTATGCACCACACCCAGTGCTCCATGCAATACGTGCCCTCCACAATACCCACCACCAGGCTCACTCATCTCCCCACCCTGCTCCCCTCCAAAACCCTCAGTTTGTTTCTCAGAGTCCACAGTTTCTCATGGTTCATCTCCCCCTCTAATTCCCCCCATTCACTTCTCCTTTCCTTCTCCCAGTGTCCTTCATGTTATTACTTGTGCTCCACAAGTAAGTTTAACTTTTTTTTTCTTTTTGGTCTACCTAAATGTATTAAAAATCCCCAGGCAATAATTTTCCTTTGATTTTTTAAAAATGTATTATAGATTTTGCTATTTGTACTTTGGCCAAATATTATTTGGTACATAAATTTTCACATAAGCTATATCCTCACATATACCTGTATAATTTAATAATATAAATCAGTCTTATTTGTTTCTATTAAACCCATACCATAGCTTACTCCTTTTTTTTTTCTTTTACTTCTGTAGGCTTTCTTGATATTTAGTTTCTGCTTCCTCTTTTTTCTTTTTAAAATATTTATTAAATTTGCCAGCAAGGATCATTATATTTATTATTCCCCTTTCCTCATTTTATACTTACTAATTTTGTTTATCCCCTTTATTTCTTTGATTATATTTTTAGTAGCTTTAAAATCTGGTTACATGTTTAGTTTGTCATTTTTCTCTCACTTTATTTTTTTTATTTTTAAAAAGATTTTATTTATTTATTTATTTGAGAGAGAAAGTGAGTGAGAGGGAAGGAGAGAGAATCTGAAGCAGACTCTGCACTGAGAACCAAGCCCAACCCAGGGCTCAATCCCACAACCACAAGACCATGACCTGAGCCTAAACCAAAAGTGGGATGCTTAACCAACTGAGCTACCCAGATGCCCCTTATTTTAAATGAGAAAAATTCTAATAGTGTTCAAGTACTTTTAAGTACTTTGAATTTTCTCATTTTTAAAATGGATTTCTCATTGTGATTTGAGAATAAAACATATACTTACAAATATGATAAATATTTGTCAGCACACCATGATTATTGAGAAAGACGATCCTTGTTATCTCATTTAATATAATTTATCTTTACCTCCTTATTAATTTTAGTAAAGATCTCCTCTTTTGCAGAATTTTTAATTTTTACCTACCATATGCCGATAATTGAATGCTTAATAGTCTATGACTGTGTTTGTTTTTCCTTGTATTTTTAATAATTTTCTTTAACAATTTCTTTTTTTTTTTTAAGATTTTATTTATTTATTTGACAGAGAGAGAGATCACAAGTAGACAGGGAGGCAGGCAGAGAGAGGGGAAGGGAAGCAGGCTCCCTGCTGAGCAGAGAGCCCGATGCGGGACTCGATCCCGGGACCCTGAGATCATGACCTGAGCCGAAGGCAGCGGCTTAACCCACTGAGCCACCCAGGCGCCCTTCTTTAACAATTTCTATTTCCTCTTGTATTTTAAGTAATTCAATACCTTGTACTTTTAATAGTTTTACTTTTAATAATTAAAATTTTTTTCTATGTTATTAACTATCCCTTTTATTATTTTAAATCATCATATATTTATCTCTCAATATTCTTTTATTTGAACTAAACATTTTATCATATTAAAATGTTCCTCCTGATTTCTTTGTGATCTGTTTAATATAATTTCCTCATGCTTTTATTAGGAGGTATCTACTTTGTTTTATTTGATTGTGATTCTTAAAATTATACTTGCAAAAATATATGTTGCCTTTTGCTTACTGATCATACAGTAATTGAGTGAGGAATGCTTATTCTTCTTTCCCAAGTTCCTTTCTCTATCACCTGGTTGTGCACCCTGGAATACAAAAAAAGCATTTACACTGAAATTCTTAATTCTAAGATGTCACTTACTGTAAAACACATTAGTAATTTAATAACTATTCTTTTGAAAGCTAATTACACGTGCATCAAAAAAAAAATGTATCCTTAACGGCAGTTGTCCATTTTGACCCATAGATTTGCATGTGTCTTTTTTCTTTAGCATCATCAATGTCTCACACTCAACCTTCCTTACATTTAAAATTTGAAGATCTGTTGCCCATTAGCAGTTATGCACAGGCTTAGAGGATCATGCTACTTTTCTTATCTTTAGTCATGATTTGGAACATTTTAGCATTTTTAGGACTAGCAGTATGATTTCAAAGTACATTGAAAGAAACTATTTACTATTTCATCAAAATCTTAATTTTGCATTTTCCTAAGCCAAGTTATTTATCCCTAAAAGTTAAATATCTTCCCCTGAAAATTCTACTGGAAGCTGTTCAGAGTCTAATAATTCATTCAAGCTATGAATAAGTCAAATTAATCTTCCCAAGATTTGAAAATTATCTATCATAGTCTAAGAAATTCCATTTCCAACAGTGGGATTAGACACTTTGATTTTCCCGTCCAGTAGAGAAAAAGATATTCTGAGTCCAACATAAAATTTCCTACCTTACCATCTACATCACCATCTTTTCAAAAAAAAAAAAAAATATTTTCACCTCAAAAAAAAAAAAATCAGGAAGGACTGTTATCCACATCGCACATATCTAAGGCATAACAACTGTGTCATAACTTGTCTTTCCAACTGCTGACAGCAGGTTTCTTCTGCCAAGAATTAGAGGCCGCATCCCAATAATTTCAGAAACATTAAAATGTAAGAAGCGGAGTATCACAGCTTAGAGAAAATGTGGCAGTAATATATTTCAGCTAAAGCTCAGCATGGCTTTGCGGGTTTGCCTGGAATTGTAACCACTCTTTACTTATTGTGTCTATGGGGAAATATATTCTGGTTTCTAAATAACTGATTACAGATGATTTTTAAAAAGAAACTCATTCCTTCACATTTAGAGCACCATTGTCATTTTTATGAGAATATGTAAAACCCACATGTTATGTAAAGCCAAGAGCTGGGCCTCATTTTCTAGTACATTCTCCCTTAAACCAGAAAAAGCCACTAAACTTAGATTACATTTGTTCTCTCCTCTATGTAATAATTACACCTCTTTCTTCCCAGCTATGTAGATCCCCTTCTGCAGTTTGAAACCCAACTGAAGATAATAAAGTCCTCCTTTAAAGTGGTATTTTCTATACCAAGTCTTGAGGAAGTGAAGAAAATGGGAAACAGGGAAGATGACAAAGAGGACCTGGAGGTGAGCGGTTGCTTCCCTTAATTGTTAGGAGCCATCGTCCCCGCGGTCCCGCAGGCGCCTCCGCAGGTCACAGTCCTTGTTATGTCCTTCATCTTTTATCAATACCGTAGATTAACCACAGTGTCTTCCAGCTTTCATCTGAGCTCCCCGGACTCCTTGTGAATTCTACAACTCATGGGATTTGATGGGTTGTACAGGAGTTACAGGAACGGATGAATGAAGAGATTTGGGGTTAATTATTTTAGCAAGGACAAGAGTTTATGGGCAAATGCTCCAAGAAGGGAAGTAAGAGCAGGGAGAGGCAGAGGGAGGACCAGCCCTGCAGTGAGGGGAGCGACATCTCTGGTCTCGGTTTCCCCAGCACAGCTGCACGGCGCACCCGCCCTGGAAGGTGGAGGGCGATGCATGGCACATGGTCCTGGGAGCTCTCGTCCGTCTGGCTGTCCCTCTCCTCTCTTACCTTCAGTTTATGGGGAGAACGCAGGACCCCGGGGGCATAAAGCCATAGACCTTGAACACAGTTACGTCTAATTTTACCGGCCGGATGCTTGGGTCACTTTTTTTTCTTTTTCAGAATCTGTATCAAAACACTTTAAACTTATTTGAGGACACTCTTCTGATCTTAGTGTCCAAAGATCTCTACAAACTGCAAATCTTAAAGGTAAAATAAAGGGAAAATGAGCAATTTTGTTTTCTTGTCTTAAATCTAAAGAGGTCATTATATTTCACTTAGTATTTCCCTTTTCCTATACTTATGTCTCCTTCAAGTATTTGGCGGCTGATTTTTTTTTTCTTTTCCTCCCAAGCTGTCTAATTATCCCCAAAATGAAATCGCTTCCCTTTATTTCAATTAAAGAGCCATGATTTTAAGAATTCAATTTTGGGAAGATGGCGGCAACGAAACACTTAAGAAGCCAAATGTTCTGTGGCAATGTCAGAGTGGTACAGTGCGGTTTAGCAGGACAGAGAGGGCGATCGGCTCCGACTACCTGCGGGTCAGGCGGCCGCGCCGGGATGGTCTCCGTAGGCTTTTGCTCCCTCCCCAGCACCGCTGGAGCTGAAGGGTCCTGGCTTCACGGGCACCGTGCTGTCCGAGCAAAGCCCCACAACTGTCCGAATCCCCACTGACATCCGGACCTCAGGGTGTCTTTAACGTCCCAGGCAGAGACAGGAGGCTGCTCAGGATGTCTTCCCATCCTCAACGGCTTCTAATACGATGGCCCTGGGGGCACCTGTCAGGAAACACTGGGAAGCCAGGTTGACTTATTCTACGAGGAGCATTACGAGTTTAGGCAAATCACTAAATACATTCAAGTAAAGAAGCAGAATTGGTATCTGGGAAGACAAGAAGGAACTGAGGGAAAATAAAATGCACGGAGTTAATTTGTGCCTAACTTGAGTCGAGTATTTTCTGTGCATTTTTAAAAATTTAACCTCACAACTCTTTAAAGTCCTTATTATTATCCCATTATTACAACCACCTCCCCACGCATGCTCTTTCAACCAATAAACTACTGTTATGAGCATTTACTCTACATCGGGTTGACTAAGCTGAATATTTCACGTATAGGTTATCTCATTTCATCCTTAAAATAACCCTCCGAGGAAGCTACTGTGATTTTCCCCCGTTTTGCTGATAAGGAAATGGAAGCGATAATATATGCCATGCTAATGAATGGGGGGGGGCTCTCTAACTTGGAAACCCATTCCCTGACTATGTTGTTCTCATACCTTCCATGTCTAGAAACTCACTTGATTCTCAAAAAGAGCAAAAAGCCCACTCTTGGGAAAGGCACAGCCTGACCCCCCTGGGATTTAGAGACTCTTCTGCCTTAGGAAATGGACTTCAGAACAGTTTTCTACAATGGGAGCAAGTGAAAGGAGGAGATTTAGCACAAATACTGTGGATTCGAACAGAGTGCCTTGAGAAATGTTAGTGGGGGCGCCTGGGTGGCTCAGTGGGTTAAGCCTCTGCCTTCAGCTCAGGTCATGATCTCAGGGTCCTGGGATGGAGCCCCCCATCGGGCTCTCTGCTCAGCCGGGGGCCTGCTTCCCCCCCACCTCTGCCTGCCTCTCTGCCTACTTGTGATCTCTGTCTGTCAAATAAATAAATAAAAATCTAAAAAAAAAAAGAAAAAGAAAAAGAAAGAAAGAAATCCGTTAGTGGTGGTTGGTATGCGAGGCATATGCCGTTTCCTCCCTTACCAAGCTTGTAAATATGTCGCTGCAGCTGAAGGCTTAGAACAGACAGAGTTACAGGAAGATGGAGTCGAATCAAAATTAGCAAGAACTTTCTAACCGAGCTGTCTCCAGGAATATTCTCTGCAACTACGAGCCAGAAAATATCTGAGAGTTGAGTCTGCAGAGGAAATTCTGGAGTGAGATGACATTTCAGGATCAGATGACATTTCAATTCTTTTTTAAAACTGAAAATCAGATCCTGTGATGAGAGAGACAGAGAAAGCGGATATGTACTTTGAAAGAAAAACAAGAGAAGCTGCTAACAATCCCATGATAGTCTCTTGTTAAACTTTTCGTGATGACTGACAAAGTGACTTACAATGCACATCATGAGTAAATATTCATTGCATAAAATTAAATAACATGCAACCCAAGTGTAGTTATGACAGTAGATGAACTAGTATACTACTAGCTTGTCATCTTTTTGAGATAAATGTAGGTTAGATATGAAATAATCAGGGTCTGTGGGGGCTCTTGACTTGGTGAAGTTGGAGACTAATGGAGGGAGCTTATAGACATGGAAACCCCGGGCTCTAGGATGATGACTGTGTTTTCCACAGGACATGGCTGTGTGGATGAACGAAGATAGCTCCTACCTACAGGAAAGGGTTATGGTGATCATCAGCAGGGTGCTAAGCTTTGCATCCCGGAGAGTCAGGGGATACGTAAGTCACCCAGCGCCATCACGCCACGTGCTTCGAAGGCCACATTGCCATAGCCCCGCTTTCCGAGCCTTGGGCCTTGAAAACTCCTAAGCGCCTGCGTGGTAGGACCGTGCTGGCGGGGTGGGACATAAAGAGTCAACATACTCCACAATTTAGGTCCATCAGAGCAGAGTCTCTCAACCAGTTACTAAGACCCTTTATGCTTCCTGCCCACAGAATGAGTGTGGCAAACTTTTCACTGACTCCCTGCATTCTCTGCGGCTCGCGATCAGTGTCACGTGCAAGCTTATAAATCCTTCCATCCCTCTTTCCTCCTTATTTCTCCTTTTCCTAAAATATTTTTAAACCATTATGCATTTATTTGAAATTTATACAAGTAATTCCCGAGTCGTGTCACTGTGTAGCACGCTAGCGATGGGGCAGAAGTCCTCACTCTCCTGCCCCACGTGCTGCCGTGACAGGGGCCCCGCTGACAGCCTCCGTGCGCACACCTGTACACGCATGCACGCTCTGAGATACACGGATTTTTACTTAGTGCTTCTTTATTAAAACCACATTATATTTATACCTGGTTCTGCAATTCGATTGTTCGCTGAACAGTACGTTCCTCAGGGATCTTCATGGGAATATGTGTGGAGTTATCTCATTCTTTCAGCCAAAGCATATACCCATAGTTTCAACATATTGTAATCTACTTATAGATGGACATTCAGGTATATTTAGGGTTTTTTTTTTTAGTTCAACAGTATACAAATGGTCACCTTTGTTCAAGTACATATGTACTTGGAAATACTTCGAAAGAGGATAGATCACAGAGTAGGAATAGGTTATCGTTTCAGCACTACAGAATTACCTCGTCAGCACTCCTGCAGATGTTACACTGTTTCCCTACCCCTATGACACGGGCAAGTCCCTGGACTTTCTAATTGTTGCCTTTCAAATGGAGAACAAATAGGCATCTCGTAATTGCTGGTATTTGCTGACGTTTTCTATATTTTTCATAACATCATTGCCTTCCTTCTAAGAGACCTTACTATCTATAAATATTTCTCTCTCTTACGGATACTGTGTACCCAACCTCTGTTTTGCGACTCATCTTTAACTGTGATTTTTTAAATTAATTATTTTTATTAACATATAATGTATTATTTGCCCCAGGGGTACAGGTCTGCGAATCGTCAGGCTTACACACGTCACAGCACTCACCATAGCTCATCCTCAACTGTGACTTTTAAACGTGCACTTCTAATTGCTCCTCTGATTGTTTGAAATATTTTAGGAGTTCAGAATAAAGGGGATCAGAAACATGCATTTATGATACCATCTTCGTGTAGCCATTTTCTACTACTTATACAAATAGCTTCCAGACATATTGAGACAAAAAGCCTACATAACCCTTAGAACGTACCTGAATTCTTACTATTTTGTTTAACATCAGCTTTGGGATGTTACACAATTTGCTTCCACGAGGAAAAGTAATCCGTGATGTTCTTTGCATCGTGTTGATTATTTCAAAAGAGGGATGGAGTGGGTCGTTTCAGTCTTCGGGCGCCGATTCTCTAAAGTGGCTGGCTGGCCCTTCAAATGTTTGAAAGGCGAATCACACCAAGCTTCTCAGCAAGGCTTGAGGTTGAGTGTAGTTCACATCTCTGGCCTCCTTGCTGCGTAGGTCTGAATGTTTCAGGCCCTGAGCAAGAATCTGACGGGGACTGTCTGCGCAAGACCTCCTCACACGCGTCTATCTGGTCCGCACTGTCATTCAGTACACATGCATCCATTCCTTCGTTCACTTTAGTGAGTTCCACTCAGGTAACAGGTGAGACATTTGGAGTTTGTCATCTTCTATCTCCTCTTCTCAACTTTGATTATGTTCATAAAGTTCATTCCCCTTATACACAGCCCACCCCTCAACTGTGAAAACATAAATATGCAATTCCACTTCTGTGGCAGAAGGCTCTCCTGAGTTGGCGGTTCCTACCTGTAACAGATTCCTTCCAGAAGCCACGTAGGGTGACTTACCGCTTTGCTCTGCAGTGTGCCCGAGCGCCAGCAGGTGGAGGCACACCAGCGCTCTCCGGGACAGGGAGGCTCCGCTCGCCCCAGGCCCGTCATCAACAGAGGCACAAAGCCTAACTTTCTCTTTACGGTAATGTCCTCTAAAGACGGTTAAGTCCATGAAATGAATGGAGGAGAGAGGACAAACACACGAACCAAAACAGCTGGATGTATTACTAAATTAAAAGCTGAGCTTCCCACAGGCGGCCTCTGTGTACCTCCACGTCTGACTGACGTATTGAATGCACATCATCAGTGAAGACTTGTTCCCTTCTCTGATTATGGGTAACCACCCATTCTGTTCTCAGGTGCATTCAGTGGGAAGACTTTTTTCCCCCCATAAACTACCCTAGCCAATGTCTTCTAGAGTCTCAGAGGCCCTCATCCCATTGAACAAGCCTGACTGTCATTTGTAGTCAGGATTTTGACTTTGATTTTGATTTTCTATCAAAAATACTTTTTAACACAGTAATTCTCCTTATATGACCTCTGTGCTGTCATGTTCGTCCCTCCCATTAAAGTATTCAGTTTTCAAACAGGCAAGGAAATGTGAGCTAAACATGTCATCGTGTATCATGGACAGAAAGATTTTCCCCAGGTTTGTTCCTTTGGCACATCAGCATTTGAAAGACGGGTGGGATTTAAGGAGGGTGACAGCAGTGGAGTGGGAGGACCCTAGGCTCACTTTATCTCAGGGATACAAGTCGATAATTTTCAAATTATCCTAAACACCCCAGAAATCGACCTGAAGCCCAGAAAAACAAACTCCACAAGTAAGGTAGAGGTGAGTCCAAAGCAAAGCTGGTAGGAAGCGTGAACACACAGCTTGGGAGAGACACAAGTCCTGGATGCTGCGGTGGGGAGGGAGCCGCAGGTGAGGGCAAGGGCACGAGGCAGACCAGCGCACAGGGACGATGATTTCCCCAGAGCAACTGGCTTAGAAAGCAAGAACTTTCTTTTTTGTCATAAATAGTCCCCCCAGTAACTACTACAAGATAGCATTTGTTGTCTGCAGTTTATAGATGAGGAAATTGAGGCTCAGGAACAGATTTGAAGATAGGTTTTGTAAGTTCTGAAGTTCATCCTCTAATCCTAGTCTGATACATATCTACTAGAGGGTCAGATACAGACATTCCATGGTAACCATGCACAGCAAATGCGGTTTTTTCCTCCTCTGTTTTTCCACTAGGAAAGTGTTGGTGCCCCATGTTTGGGTGTCCTGGCGGCTGAATTGTCTCTTCTGTGTTGCCACAGTGATCCCTTAATCGCACAACAGGCATCCTCAGGACTGTACCACCTCCTCTGCATTGCAAAGTGTCAAAATGGTAAGAATGTTTCACACCATCTCTTCTAATGGATACTAAGGATTTGTCCCTAATTTTTCCACTTCAGGGTCCCAAGAAGGCTCTGTAGATTTCTAAATCCTTCCCAAGATCTGTAGTCCTACTCTCTAAAACATATTTTGTGATCTTTTTTTAGAATTAGCAAAATATGCTAGTAATATTTGGCTCTTCAAGATCTATAAAGTACTATACTTTGATTAGTGTTGTGTGTTAATGGTGGGGACAGGAATGCTGTGGGGAGGAAGGGAAGAAGAAAGATTACCAATAGGCCTTTTAAAAAAGAGGCATACTTTCCTCTCTAATGGGGCATCAGATAGAATATTCAGATTCTCACTTCGGTGGTTGGGAAAAATTAGCCCAAAACTAAAGTAAATGTGGCTGTGGGCAGCCTAACAAAACATAAAAGCAAGTCCCAAAAGTACCAAACTATTTCCAAATAACTTAAACAGAGAAAAGATTTATCCTCCCATAATATAATACATGATTATTAAATATACAAATGTATATAATTGTTCTTAAGGCACTGAACATCAGATAATAAAGAACAATGATTGCTGAGAGATGGGAACAAATGAATAAATGAGGTAGGCATTACAATCACCTGAGCTTACTGCCTAAAGGGAGTTTTTAGGCTCTAACCCAGTTGTCTCACCATGTTGAAGAGACAGAATTAGGAATCAAGACAGCTAGAGTTTATAGGTCTGAGTACCTATTTACAGGTCTGGGACCTGAGTAGCAGGAGGAGGGCACAGAGAGAGAACTCCAGAGACCTGCCAGGGTCCACTTTAACCATTCAGGTGTGGAGTGATCGGAACCCATGAGGAAACTACCTGAGGCTGGGGGAGAAAGATTAGAGAAAAAATCCAGCGAACTCCCAAAGGCTGGGAATCCTGCCTGTGACTATAAGCCAGAATTTAAAACTTCATAATTTATAAGTAAAAATTACACTAAAAGCATTTTGTTTCATTAGAAGAAAAAAAATTATCTCTAGACTAAATTGTTTTCATGCCACTGAACAAAGCGCTTAAAAACAAGATCTAAGGGGCGCCTGGGTGGCTCAGTGGGTTAAGCCGCTGCCTTCAGCTCAGGTCATGATCCCAGGGTCCTGGGTTCAAGCCCCACATCGGGCTCTCTGCTCAGCAGGGAGCCTGCTTCCTCCTCTCTCTCTGCCTGCCTCTCTGCCTACTTGTGATTTCTCTCTGTCAAATAAATAAATAAAATCTTTAAAAAAAAAACAAGATCTAAAAAGATCAAATGATCTCCAAATATTTTAAATGTTCATCAGAATGAAGCCCAAGACTCCTCCCAAGAATACAAAGATTCCAGCACTCACCAAGTTAACACTCACGGTGTCTGACATCCAGTAGAAATTACTAGGTATGCAAAGAAGAAGACTAAAACCCATAATGAGGAGAAAAATTCATCAAAACTGACCCAGATGATAGAATTAGTAGGCAGGGACATTAAAACAATTATTGTACTATATTCCATTTATTGAGGGAGTCAGAGAAAAAGATGAGCGTGTGAAGTAGGGATACAGGAAAATTTCTAAAAGACTTCAGCTAAGCCTCTGGAGATGAAAACTGCAATGTCTGAGAGGAAGGACACTCCAGCAGAGATCAACAATATAATTTGAAAGAAAGACAGAGGAAAAAAGACATTTCATTCAGAGGAGCAAAGGTAAAGATGACAGTAGATTTCTCATCCAAAACAATAAATGCCATAGGCAATTGTGCAGCCTCCCAATGTGCTGAAAGAAAAAAAAAGTCACTCTGGAATTCTTCAGTCAGCAAAAATTCTTTTAAAAACAAAATTGAAATAAAGACATGTTTAGATATTCAAGAGCTGTTAGACTTCATCACCAGCAGATTTGCACTATAAGAAATACTACAGGAAATCCTTCTGGAAAAAAAAAATCCAGGTGAAAATCTGGATATACATAAAGGATTTAAGAATAATGGGGTACAACTATGTAGGTAAATACTAAAATTCTCTTCTCATTATTTAAATCTTTTAAAAAAGTGATCACCTGGTAAAGGCAAAAAATAATCACAATGTCAAAGCTAAATATATAACAATAGCTTAGAGGATTGAGAGAGGAAATATGACCACTTGCAGAGTCATGAAATATCCCTTAAAGGTTCTTGCAGAGTCATGAAATATCCCTTAAAGGTAAATTGTGAAAAGCTAAAGATGTATAATATAAAACTTAAAGCAGCCTCTTAGATAATGTAGCAAAGAGTTACATATAATAAACCAAAATGGAGATGTAATGTTCTAAGTACTTTAAAAGAAGACAAAAAAGGGGCACCTGGGTGGCTTCGTTGGTTGAGTGACCAACTCTTGATTTCAGCTCAGGTCATGATCTCAGGGTCATGAGATCGAGCCCCATGTTGGGCTCCATGCTGAGTGCTACATCTGCTTACCATTCTCTCCCTCTCCCTCTGCTACTCCCCCAACCCCCACTCCCAGCTTTTTCTCTCTCTTTCTCAGAAGAAGAAGAAAGGGAGAAGAGGAAGAAGAGGGAGAAGAAAGAGAAGGAGAAGAAGAAGAAGGAGGAGGAGGAGGAGGAGAAAGAGAAGAAGAGAAAGACAAGACAAGACAAAGAAGAAAAAAATAGAAGAACAGACAGGAAAAATAGGAAACAAACAGTGAAGACTTAAAGCCATCTAGAGTAATTGTAAATATTCTGAATACCTCCAATGAAAAGGCAGAGATTATCAGACTGGACAAAAACAAGGCTCAGCTATATGCTGCCTATGAGACATCCACTTTAAATGCAGAGCCACAAAGACAATAAAAGTTAAAAGTTGGAAAATGATATAACATAGTAACATTAGTCAAAAGGAAACTAGAGTGGCTAAGTCAATATCAAAAAACATATATAAAAATATACATATGTTATATATATTTCAGAGCAAAGAATGCATCCAGGGAAAAAGAGGGTAATTTCATAATGATAAAGGTGTCAATTAACTAATAAGACATAACAATCCTAAATACATATGTCCTTAAAAACAAAAATATATAAAAATTAAAAATCAAAATACATTAAACAAAGATAGAACTGGAGTGGATCTAGGATTACAATCAGAGAATTCAGTACCCCGCTCAATAATTACTCAATAATTCATGATGACACAGAAAAGTGTTAAGGATATAGTCTTGAACCAACTTGACCTAACTGACATTTACAGCACACTCCACTGATAATGGAAAAATGAACATTCTCAAGGAAAAACAAAATTTGCCAGAATAGACCATATTCAAGCCATAAATCAAGTCTTAAGAAAGCAAAATGTCCTTAATTCATACAAAATATATTCTCTGACCAAAATGGAATTAAATTAGAAATAAAAAACAGAAAAGGATCTGGAAAATTCAAAATATTTGGAAACCAGGTCATCCACTTCTAAATAACCCATTAGTCAGATAAAGAAATAAAAATGGAAATTGAAAGTATTTTGAGCAAAATGAAAATATAATACCTATAAAGAAAACTCCAAATTGAAATGATCTAGCAAACAGTTAAAGGAAGAAACTGTATCAATCCTATTTCAACTCTGACCGAAATGTGAGAAGGACTGAATGTTTGCCAGCTCGTTCAGTGAGGACAGCAAAATTCTGATACCAAAAGCACATAAAGACATTATAAGAAAAACAAAAACAAAACAAAACTACAGACCAGTGTTCCTCAAGAAAACAGGAGCAGAAATTTATAAATAGATGCACATGTGTATGGTCAAATGCTTTTTGAAACAAGTTCAAAGGCAGTTAAGCGAAGAAAGAGAAAACATCAGTAAATAGGGTTGAAAAAATTCGTTATATACATGCAAAAGAAAAGAACTTTGATCTGTATCTTTTACATAATGCAAAAGTTGATTCAAAATGGACCCATAAATGAAATGTAAAAATCTCAAACTGTGAAACTAAAAGAAGGTTTTGTACCTTGAATTAGGCGAAGATTTTTTTTCCCTTTTTTTTTTTTTTTTTTTGAGACGGGGCAGAGGAGAGGGCAGTGGGGAGGGCAAAAAGGAGAGGGAAAGAGAGAATCCTAACCCATCTCAGGGCTCGATCTCAGGACTCTGAGGTCATGACCTGAGCCAAAATCAAGAGCCAGATGCTTAACTGACTGAGCCACTGAGGTGCCCCAAGGACTTCTTAAATACAACACCAAAAGTATGACCTATAATTTGAAAAATGAAAAATTAATCCGTTCTAATCTTCAAAAGACACTGTTAAGAGAAGAGATAAGCCGTACACTGGGAGAAGATATTTGCAAGTTACATATCTGAGAAAAGGCCTGTAGCCAGAATTTAAAAATGCACACTCAAACACAGTAAGAAAACAGAAACAAATTAAAGTATAGTAAATTTGAATTTGAATTATTTGAATCTTTTCACCAAAGAACCACAGATGGCAAGGACACACTCCGAAAGATGTTCAACATTTGGTCATAAAAGACATGTAACTTAAAAACTGCAATGAAACCCCACTCCATACCCATTAGGACGTCTCAAATTGACACGCTGACCCTACCATATGTTATTAAAGATGTGAAGCCACTGAAACTCTCACACATTGCTACAGGGAGTGTGAAATGGTACAACAATTTTGGAAAATAATTTGGCAGTATCCTAAAAAGATAACACACACATACCAAGCGATCGAGTCATTCCATCACTGAGGCCTTACCTCAGAGGAGTGAAAGCAGATATCCACACCAAGACTTGTACACAAATGTTGACAGCACCTTCATCTGGAAAAGCCAAAAACTGGAAACAACCCAGATGTCTACCAGTCAGCAAATGGATTAGCAGATGATGGCACGCACCTACAACGGAGTAGTACTCATCACTAAAACAGGAAAGAAGTCTTGATCCAGACAACTTGGATGAATCACAAAATACTCTTGCTGAGTGAAAAATGCCAAATCGTGGAAGAGTACATGCTCTGTGAATCCATTTTTATAAAATTAGAAGACGGAAAACACGAACTGGACAGCCGATAACAGAAAGCAGATCTGTGGTTGCCTTTGGATCGGGGTGGACACAGGCAGCAGGTGTGCTGGACGGAGTGAATATGGTGGTGGGCTTCTTTTTTCTTTAATTTTGTATTTATTTATTTGTTACTGCAGTAATATTTTCACTGGTATATACATATATTAAAAACTTAAAATTGTACATTTTAAATAAACTGTAGGTCAGTGAAATCTCTACAGAGCTGTTAGCAAACCAATGAAATCATTGAAACTCCCCTTCTCCGGGACCAAAAGCATCGGCACCTGAAGTCCTCATGGAGAGCTTCTGGCTTTGCTGCACGGCCACTTCCTAGGCTCCTCCCCAAACACCTCCAAGTCCGCTCTCCCACCAATGAACACTCCAACTCAGCCACAGCTTCTCCAGTGCACTGGGTGATGCATTTGATGGCCTAAATGTATTCAATGGGTGCGCAACCGATTAAAATCGTCTGTGTCCTGCATGTGTACTTCACAGAGACATTGTGTGAATGTTTATGGACCCTGGATCAGTGTAGTCCTAACATTTCATGGGATGAAGGTATTAGCAGGGAGTTAAATGTTCAGAATACTTTAGATCTCCAGAATTGGGAAGGAAGGGGAAACTGGAAATAGCAATGTCATAGAAGGAACAAATGATCACATAAAAACCTTAAACTCTTCTCCTTAATACAGCAGATACTGAAAGAAAAAGATCCACCATGTGTGAGAAGTCCGGCGATCACTGCCTCTTGACTACTCCCTCTGATATGGAATTCCTACCTAAGGTCTTGCAATGGGACAAAACTAAAATTATCCAGGTAACTCGCTCCCCGCCACTTGATCCTATGACTTTTATTTCATGTGTATTATTACATTGAGTGGCAACTTATTTCAACAGTTTGCGTTTTTAATTAATGTTTTCCATGTTTTTAAAGTTCAGCAAAGCCCAGAGTAAGTAATCTGTAGACTCTTTGGCTTCCCAATTTTCGTCTCTATGAATAAGAATGATGCCTGTTATTCCTGAATACAGCAATTAATATTATTTTATGTAGTCCTTATAGAATGCAAATGAGAGAAGTGTTTTCTAGTTTCATAGTTCTTTTTGTTTGGTCATTAAATATACACTAAGGATGGGGAACTTCTGGTTATTTAGTAAACTTAATGGAGTCACCAGTTAACAGGCTTTGCAGTAGTATTATGTCTCACTCAACAAACATCAAAATAACCTGCTTTAGATTTTGTTTTTAAAAAAAGTGTTAAAAAAATTTCTAAGCTGAAGTGACAAACTTCAGTGCCAAGTAGATAGTTTTTGCCTTGACCCAACCCTGGGGGAAAACCATGAGGTTCCGTGTCCTCCCTCACTTCCTTCAAAGTCCGTGGGCTCATCCATCTGCTTAAGAGGTCACCCTGCTCTGCCGCCTAGGAAAAAAGGAAAAAAACTAAAAATAATAAGATATTTGTGAGGAGAGGTTCTTCACAGATGTTTATATTTTTAAACAAATTTTGCATCAAACACAGAGAAATAGATGATAAATTATGGAATATCAAGTTAATAGAATATCACGCAGCCATTACAACAAGTAGCATCAAGAATATGTAATAACATGGTATCAGAGTAAGAAACAAGGGGTACCTGGGTGGCTCAGTCAGTTAAGCATCTGCCTTTGGCTCAGGTCATGATCCCAGGGTCCTGGGATTGAGCCCTGCATAGGGCTCCCTGCTCAGCAGGGAGTCTTCTTCTCCCTCATCCTCTCCCTCTGCCCCTGCTCATGCTTTCTCTCTCTCTCTCTCTCTCTTGCTCACTCTCTCAAATAAATAAATCAATGAAATGTTTAAAAAAAGAGTAAGAAATTGGAGAGATATAAATGATTTCTAAAGAATCCAGCTGGTCCTATGGGATTGGTATATTTCTAAAGAGTTACATGTAGATCACATTTTATAGGGAGTCCCTGTTGTTTGATGTAGTCTACTGTCATACCTGGACCTTCACGAGACAGAAACTTCTAGCATGAGTTCTTATTTTCACTAGAAATTGCTCCTTCTACAACTCTTAAATAGACACTAAAATAATTTCATTGAATAAACAAATAGAGAGTTAAAAGAGAATATTCCCCCATTTCAATGTTTTTTTTTTTTTTAATTCAACAAATCATATAATGAAATCTGGCTTTCTTAAAGAAGGGCAAACTATTTGTGACCCTCAGTCCATCTCACCAAGCCATAGTGACCCTCCTTCAGCTTTCTTCCATAGCATTCCAAGGATACCACCCCTCACCCCTCTGCCCAGTAGGAGGGAGACTGGGGTCCCCCATTTTTACTCAAACCCCAAGTTTGCCCTACTGACCAAAAAGAGCTATGCTCCATCCTTTTAAGAGGGATACAGATAGCTTTCACTGGCAAGACTGTGTACCTTCCATACTTGGGAAAATGATGTGTGTGTGTGTGTGTTTATAATATAATATGCAATATATATACATATATTTGTGTACATGAAAAAATGTGCTTTGTCCATCTTTCTTAACTGAGAGATCCATGCATAATCATGTAATTTTGCTATTTTTATGGTCCATGGATATTACTCTGACTTTAAAAAAAAATTGTTTGAATTATAGTTCTTGTACCTCAGTCATTGACATATGAGCCTTTTTTCTCTCTCCCTGTTTCTTGGTCCTTCTCTGTAAAAAAGCAAAGTCCAGTCCACCCCTTGAATCATCCTGCCTTTCTTTCTTCATACCCTCCTGCATCTTCTAATCATGCTGGTATCAGATCTCAGCAAACTAATTTCCCAAACTAAAGAATCCCACAACAATTTCTAATATCTGAACAGCTGAATTGGTGTCAAATCAATACAGTTGATTTTACAGTTCCTCCTAATTGTAATGCCATGGTTTTTCATTTTTTTTTCCTGGCCTGGCCCCAGAGTTGACTTATCTAGATAAAAGTGTTATAGCCACTTTAAAAATCAGAAGAAATAAATAAATCTAATTCCACTTGAATTATAGTCATCTCAATAGCAATACAGTTGTAAAATTCAATTTTTAACATTTTTGAATGGTGGAAGAGGGCCACAACAGCAAAAATGCCTATGGCCTACAAAAATCACTTGGCCCTACCTGGCCTGGGAGCTTCCTCCAGGATGATTGAATTCAGTTGTCTTTCTTATGTTATGGTAGGTAAGGCTTGAGGTCATGGCTCTCCTTTTTGGTTTCAGAGTGTAGGATTCACCCTGCTGCCATCCTTGCTGACTGACTTTGTGTGGAGTCTCCTCATGAGACTCTCTTCACCTAATAACATAATCGCATTCAGGGCATCCACCATGCTGAAGTTGACCTTGGAATATCACGCACATAAGGTCACCATGGTAAGATCCTCGACAGTGAGTAGAGAAACACAGATTTTATTCTCTAAAGTACTCTTGTTGCCTCTCTTATATGCCTAAACTTCTTTTCCTTTGTGTTTCTTGCTATTGTTCATTATGTTATTAATCTGATGAGGCTTTTTTTGTGTGTGAAGTATTTCAAGCTCACAGAAGAGTTTAGAAAATAATGTCATGAGTGTTTACCTACCAATCATACCAAATCATAATGTCTTGCCAACATCTGCATCAGTTTTTTTTAAGAATACATTAAAAACAGTAAATTGGTACATATATAATTGAAATCCTCTGTGTAACCACTGGGGAAAGTTTTCAAGGACCCTCAGCTCGCTGTAGGACCAGCTGCACAATTTGTGGGGCCAAGTGCAAATGAATGTGGGGCTTCCTGTTCAAAACAGAGGGGGAGAAGTGTCTTTAGATATACAAACATATAAAGAGTTTTTTGCCTTTCCTCCACATTCTCTTTCACTCTCAATTTGTCATGGCATTTCTATTTTCTATTTAATGTCTTTCTAAGTTTAAAAAAAAAAAAAAAGGAAAACCAAAATTTTTAAATAGCACAGACTTTACCATCTTTGTATTGTGCGATGCCAGTGATAGATATAAATATAACAGCATTTAGCTCAAGAAAATAATGCAATTCACATTTCATAGCTCACACGGGACTATGTGCTCAGGTCACGATCTGGGGCTTGGGAGAGCCAGACTCGCAGAGCTCCTCCCTTGGTGTGAAGACAGCTTGAGATTTTTCCCCTCCCACCCCCGCAGCTCCTCTTCTGCTCCTATGCGCTCTCTCTGTAAAACTAACTAAATAAAATACTTTAAAAATAAAATAAAATCAGTTATAACAGAAAATTGTGCACAGTTAAAATTAGCCCTGAAAAATCCCTAAATTGCACATTTAGTATGTGGGCTTACAATTCTAAGCAAATCTAACACGGCAAATCTTGAGAATTAAAGCAGATCGTGATTGCTATCCTGAGTGCCCAGTAACATAGCTGGCTTGTTCTGGGTCATGCTGCAAGGAAAAGGGGGTGAGAAGAGCTCTAAACTCATCGTTCAAAGGTCTATGGAGAAGAGCAGTGTTTAGTGTCCCCCATTTCATGTTCACCTTGGAGCATATGCAGCGTGAGGAATGTCCTGCACTTTTAACACTTTGTTTATTCATTTTATTTTCTGCCTATTGCTTGGAGCAGGGGGTTCTGCACAGGTAACTGACTGTGTAGGAGACAACTGCAGTGAGATGTAAATCACCTCGACCAACATTTCCGCTTCTGATCTCTAAAGAATATTTTCAAAACAAAAAGCGAAGTTATCTTGTTGGGTGAAATCTGACGTTGAATAAACAGCCATTAATTTGAGACAAATTTCAGGTCTAGCTCATGATCTCCTTCTTCAAGAATTAATAAAAAAGGGAAAAAATAAAATCGATGTAGGGCCTATGAATAGAATTTGCAGCTTTATGTGACTCAGTGTTTACCAGTCTGGGCCATTCTTTGAACACATAGTTCATCCAATCCGTATGTAAATTCAAATCTTCTTTAATTGTCAGAAAGGTTTTCTGAAGTATACAGTTCCATTGTTATTCTGTCCCATTATTTTGACTTCCTTCTTAAAGGACTTGAATTATACATGTTTTCTTTTTCTGTTTGTTTTTGCTTTGGGGTTTTTAAAAATTATTTTTGTTAACATATAATGTATTATTTGCCCCAAGGGTACAGGTCTGTGAATCGTCAGGCTTACGCACTTCACAGCACTCCCCATATTACATACCTTCCCCAATGTCCGTAACCCAACCACCTTCTCCCTACTCCCCTACCCCCAGCAACCCTCAGTTTGTTTTGTGAGATTAAGTATCTCTTATGGTTTTACTCCCTCCCAATCCCATCTTGTTTCATTTTTTCCTTCGCTCCATCCCAAACCCTACCCTGCCTCTCAAATTCCTCATATCAGAGAGATCATATAATTGTCTTTCTCTGATTGACTTATTTTGCTCAGCATAATACCCTCTAGTTCCATCCACGTTATTGCAAATGGCAAGATTTCATTTCTTTTGATGGCTGCATAGTATTCCATTGTGTATATGTACCACATCTTCTTTATCCATTCATCTGTGGATGGACATCTAGGTTCTTTCCATAGTTTGGCTATTGTGGGCATTGCTGCTATAAACATTGGGGTGCACGTGTCCCTTCGGATCACTACATTTATATCTTTAGGGTAAATACCCAGTAGTGCGATTGCTGGGTTGTAGGGTAGCTCTATTTTCAACTTTTTGAGGAACTTCCATGTTGTTTTTTATACATGTTTTCTATACTAAGCTTATATATCTTAAATAAGGAAGTCTACCTTCCCCCAAATAAGTTTTTAAAAAATGGGTATTTTCCCACTATCAATAAGTGCATAGGCTTATTTCTCATCCCAATAAATGTTTTACATTGTGTAGTCACACACATAAATATGCTTCCCTCTAGTGCTTATTTGTGCATTAATTGCTGGCTTGGCCATTCTGAGAAGAACTGAATTCTTACATCCAAGAAATGCCTCGCTTTAGAGGTGGCCATGGAAAAAGAGGCTCTTGTTGACCTATTAAATTGCTTTTCCAGGTGTCTAAGATTGTGGACACCATCTATAAGCAACTGTGTGAGAATCCTTCTCACGTTATGAAGCACACAATGTTGCGGGTCGTCACCTTGTTAACACGCACCTCACCGAAGAAGGTTGTTTTCCAACTTATGGATTACCCAGTCCCGGCAGACAAGTAAGTCTCCCTCACCCCTTCTACGGGGTTTGTTCATAGCCTCCAGAATCCGACAGAGCTGGCAAGTCAGGCCTGGCTTCTTCTTGTCTGAAAAAGAGTATCTGTTTTTGCATCGCCTAGAATGACCATAAAATGTAAAAAGGATCATGCGCTTTGTTCCTATTCTCATACAATACCTACCCACGTTAAACACCATCAACAAATGGTCGTTGTCACTGTTGTTTATCTGAGGCTTTAAATTGTGTTCTGCTGCCTAACCCATAGGAACCAACCTCTCCTCACAGTGATGATGGGTTTTTACCCATAAGTGATTACATTTATAGGGCTATCCCCCCCTCATTTATGATGAGCAGATGTAAGGTACTTCCACCCACCAACAAAGTAATGAAACATTAAAAGTAGCTGTTCCTTAGCTATTTATCTGAAATTCGTGATTGAGGATCACAGAAAATATGAAGGAGAAAAGAATACCAGTGTGGGCCAGTGGGACAGTATGAGCCTCACTCACAGCTGAAGAGAGTAGTAAATGACATCACCCCATTCCTATCATCTGTACCTTGAGAAGGAAAGTAATACTTCTTTACTACTAACCATACACAAGGCAGGAAGTTACATTATGGAAAGGATTCAGGCTTCTGAAACAAATGGGTCTGAATTCCTTCCCAGCCACTTAAGTTTCTAAACTCCTTGATCCTCAATTCATCTGTGAGATGAGAAAAATTCTTTATCTATACAGCAATTATATGGGTTAGAGGAGTTAACTTCCGTGAAAGGGCATCAAAGTCCACAAAATGCTAAACCAATTATACGACTGACTGTTTTCCCCCCTAACTGAAAGCTTATAGTTATTTGGGAAACTCATAAGTACAAAGTATTTTACTACTGAGAAGACGTCTGGAAATTAAAAATCTTCCTAAGACTCAGTGTCTTCTCATTCAGGAAGTAAGAAACCACTGTATGCAATATATTACCAGCCTTCAAACATTTTGTTGAGAAGGAATAGCCCAACATTGATAAAAGCTGCCAGTGACTCCACACGAACAATAAGAAATGAGGAGGTACAGAGAGAAAGCATAATTAGAGTTAGGTGAGTTTAATTAAAATGGTCACCAGCAGATCTTGTGCACCAGTAGGTGAGGATTGAGGTAGAAAGGACTAGGATTTGGAGCTAAGCTAAATCAGAGAAAAAAGAGAGAATGTCTGGTCACCTGGAAGGTACGATCTAGAGGTAAGGGAATGATACGGGGCATGTGAGACTGGATGTCCATGTGGTTCTAAGCAAAGTTCTAAAGCTGAGCCCAGAAGGCAGGACCCGTGGAATAATGGGTTCTAAAAAGCTGGTATGTCTGTGCTCTGTAGGACCAGGCCTCCCTATTAGGAACCTAAATGCAGAGAGACGATAAAATGAGGTTCAGAGCCCAGCATGAATTGATAAGGGACCAGGAATATGCCCACATAGATGTGTGTAGCAGTTTATAAGATAAGCAATAATACAATCTTGAATGTCCAGGCATGTAGAAAGGAGCTAGGGGACTGGGAGTTGAGAAGCCAGGGTTCTAGTGTGTGACACCTGTGTTGCTAATTAAATGTGTGACATTTCACAAAAGGGCCCACTCCTCTGAGCTCAATTTAAATTTCCTTTTCTGGGGCACCTGGGTGGCTCAGTGGGTTAAGCCGCTGCCTTCAGCTCAGGTCGTGATCCCAGGGTCCTGGGATCAAGCCCCTCATCGGGCTCTCTGCTCAGCGGGGGGCCTGCTTCTCCCTCTCTGCCTGCCTCTCTGCCTACTTGTGATCTCTGTCAAATAACTAAAATTTTTAAAAAATTCCCTTTTCTAATTTTTAAATTTATATAGTTAGGTTTTTTGCTTAGTATTTCTATTTATTTGGTTTTTTAAGTTGATATATTTATTTATATTAATTTGTATTTTTATACCAGTTTTTAAATATTCCATTATTCCTGGATAAACAAGATCACAAGGTGGGGGAACCAGAGCATGGAATGGAGAAAGCTTATCAGTTCTTGGCATTGACTTGGACAGACATTTAGATGTGCTATAGGAAGTGAACTTGTAGACTGTTTTCTGTTAGAATCTCACTGAAATCCTTCCTGTGTTTTCAAGGACAAGAGGTTAATGGGATCATTTGGAAATGAGCATATCAATTTGGTTTCGACTTGTCTGCAATTTCTTTGCTATAAAACATGTAAACCCAACACTTTTCCTGATTCGTGACACAGTATTATGTAGGAAATGAACAGCCTGAATCTCACTGTGGTGGGGGCGGGGGTGGGGCTGTTTTGCAGCACTTTGATCCTGATGTGGCACGCGGCAGGTTCCGAGTCGAGCGTGGCCCCTCACGTGCTGAAGACAATCTTGTTGATACTGAAAGGAAAGCCTGGAGAAATGCAGGATAGCCTCAAGGAAAGAAGGCGGTTCTCTCTTGACACGACTAATATGATGCCTGTAGCGGTAAGTGACACCAGGAGTGCAGCTTTGTCCTGGTATTTCTCTGACCGTGAAAATCCCGGTCTGCCCACAGGCTCCGACCTACTTCGGGACACTGTTCTGCTTTCATTCATTCATTCATCCATCCAACATGCACTTATTGAGTGCCAACTATATGCCACAACCTGATCAGGAAGCTTACATTCTGGTAAAAAAACATAGACAATGAACAAAATAGTGTGTCATGTGTCAGATGATATTTAGCCGAGAAGAGACATCTAGTGTTGTGGGGAAAAGAAAGGGACAGGGTGGGCTTCGGAAAGTCGGTCATGGGAGGCTGCTCTGTGGAGGCAACGCCCAGTCAGAGAGTGAAGGAGTGGATCCCTGCAACTCTCCAGGCAGGCGATTTCTAGACAGAAAGAAGGACAAAAGCTCCGTAGTGATGAGAACTTGCCTGGTACATCAGCGGCTGCAGAGGAACCAGAAGGAGAGAAGGGAGCAAAGGTGAAGGTCAGAGATGGTGTCAGAGAAATGCCACCCACTAGACCACACAGACTTTTCTAGGCATATGAAGGCCCAATGCCATTTGTGCCCAACATTTCACATCTCCCGAGGAGTAAAATCGGCCCTCGCGGGAGTAAGTTCCAGTCTTACCCAACACGGTGCGAGTGAAATGGGTGATGCTCCCCGACGCGAGGGGCAGGCGGTTCTTGGACGTGGCGGTCGGCCACGGACGGGGGTTCGTCAGCCAAATGACGGTTAGTGGCCTGGCCTGCCTCCTCGGCAATGTCTCAGGGCCTGGGTTGTTCAAGCACAGGGAGGACCTGGGGTACTGGTGGACCCTTCTTCAAGGCCGCAGATGAAGGGGACCCTGGGATGTTGTGTCCTTGGGAACCACCTTGCTTCCCGCCGCTTTGGCAGCCAAGCGGTCGTGGACGGGCTTCGGGAGCCCCGGGAACACTGGGCACCGCTCCTGGCTCAAAATGGGCCTCGTGGCGGTTACAGGATGAATGAACACCCGTGCGCGGGCTTCCTTCAAGGGGTCGCGGGAGGCTGTGCTTCCTCCGCCCTCACTAAGGCCGGCTGGCGTGGACGCAGGACGCTCCGTCCTTGACTTCTTTCTCCTTCCCTTTAGGCCTCCCAGGCCCTGTGCACGCTGCTGCCCGTCGGCTCGTACAAGAAAGCGGTGGCACAGGTGTTCCCGCAGCTGCTGATGGCCCTCATGCTTCAGCTCTGCTACAGCAGGGACCTGCGGCTCATGCCCGGGAACAGGACAGTGTGAGCTCGAGTTGCTCCTTCCCGACGCAGCAGGAGGGAAGCTTCCAGCTGTGGACTCTGCGGTCCCTCGGGCCCACGGGGAGCTGCGTACCGGGCAGGGTCTTCACTTACTAGTCTTCTTCCCCCCAAGGGTCGATGCCTTCAGAATCCCTCGGTCCGAGGGGCTCGCCGGGCCCTCCCCAGCGAGGGCAGAGCGCGGTGCCGCCAAGTCTGACCTCAGGGGACCCCTGCGAGGTTAAAACAGCGCGCGCCGAGGTGCTCTGGTCGCTTCGCGGCTGGCGACGGGCGTGTGGCCTCAGAGGGCGACAGTCCTGTCCCATCAGCGAGAGCAGCGCTTCCCTCTCCCCGAGACACCCCGTTGGCTCCGCCGCCCTCAGGGGACGTGCGCACCCACCGCCGGGCACTTGCCCTCGCCAGGGGTGCACTTCGGCACCGCACAGAGTCCAGAGCACGACCCGCTCCATTAGGGTATTTAAGCCCTTCTCTGGCTCTCCAGCGGACGCCCCACACGGTCCCGGGGGGTGAGAACCGACCTATTCGCGCAAAGCGTCCGAAGCAGAAAAGTGGCCGGCGCTTCGCGCAAACTGTCCCATCGTTTAACACCTTCCGCTCACGAGCCGTCGCGCTAGCAACCGCCCCCCCAGGATCCCACACGCCACCGTTTCAGTCGAACCCCAAGCCCCTTGCGCTGTCGGTCAGGGAGGAGGACGGGCAAGGAAAGCTGTTTTCCTTGGACACGTGCCCCTTCCCAAAGCCAGCATCCTGCCCGGACGCAATGCCAAGGCGGGTCACAGGTACTGGGTTCCATGAAGGCCACTGTCAAGTGGTGACTCTCTTCTTTGGGGCCTTAGCTACGCCCAGGACGCCCTGAGGGTGCTGCTGACCTGCTCCGGGCTGCAGCAGGTGGACGCTGCCCTGAAGAGGAAGAACTGCTGGAGCCGGTTCAGCCACGCGCCCTTCCACCACCACGCGGTCTACCTCGTCGCCAAGTAAGAAAGGGGCCCGGCCAGGTGCTGGGTCTCTACCCCCTTCTCCAGCTCTCTCCAGCTAAGCCACGTGTGAGCACAGCCAGTGTCCACTCCAACTTCCCCCTCCCCCCCAACGATCTGAATTGCCCTGATTTCTACTTATTCCCTTATTTTAGGGGCTTATTACTTATTGGTATAGTTTTCTCTTTCCTGGTCCTCCCACTTGATGATACAGACATCCCGTTATCCTCCCTCCAAAGAATAGGTTCCCCTTTCAGCTATGGAGAACTAGAGGTAAATGTGCTTTTTCTCTTCCCCTGCTGTTAGCCGATCCCAGCTTTGTAGGCATCAGACAGTCATAGATGTGCTCCCACTGTAAAGGGGTTCAGTAAAAATCTGTTCTCAATGAGACAAACAAATTTGGAAAGTACAATGAAGGAGAACTTTTATTTTTCTTGTAATAGAAAAGATGGTGGGTTTTTTCTCCCCTAGTTACCTCCTTACTGAATAGCAAGTTTCTGATTACAGGGATCAGATTTTCTGATCAAGAATCAAGACGTGGGGGCACCTGGTTGGCTCAGTCGGTTAAGAGTCTGCCTTCCGCTCACGTCATGATCTCAGGGTCCTGGGATCGAGCCCCGCATTGGGCTCTCTGCTCAGTGGAGAGCCTGCTTCTCCCTCTCTCTCTGCCTGCTGCTCTGCCTACTTGTGCTCTCTCTCTCTGTCAAATAAATAAATAAAATCTTTTTTTTTTTTTTAAAAGAAGATTTGACAAGATAATAGACCATTTAAAGTTGTAACCAACCCAGAAAGTAGAGTCTATATGGTCTCTGGGTCTTTCATGTGTTTCAAGTGGCATTTTATTTACACACAGATTCCAGGAACATATGCGGCCACTAGTTAAGTGTCACAATGTCCTTAGTATCTTTGGATCTTCTTCCTTAAAGTGTGGTCCCCAGACCAGCAGCAACAGCACCCCCTAGAAGTTTAAAATAGAAGAATCTCATGGCCCACTCCAGTCCCACTGAATCAAAATCTGCACTTTAGCAAGATTCCTGGGTAATTTGTATATTTATTAAAGATCAAGAAGCACTGTTTTTTCTTTTTTAAAAGATTTTATTTATCTATTTGACAGAGAGAGATCACAAGTAGAGAGGCAGGCAGAGAGAGAGGGGGAAGCAGGCTCCTTGCCGAGCAGAGAGAACCCGATGCGGGGCTCGATCCCAGGACCCCGAGACCATGACCTGAGCCGAAGGCGGAGGCTTAACCCACTGAGCCACCCAGGTGCCCAAGAAGCACTGGTTTAAAATGCCAGCCTGGAGTCCTAAAGTAAAACCCGTCACATCCACTTTCATGGTCCTGCCACATCTGGTCCAGGCCAGAGTGTCAGGACAACTGTGAGCCTGGCCACTGCCCAGAAGGCTTTTGTGAATCAGGACCCACCACTTCTCCCGAGTAAAGCAGGGTAGTCCCAAACTCTCTTCTTCATTACATCACTCAAAGGAAAGACTTGGTCTAAAACCTTGACGATGACCTATTCAGCCATCCTGGATTGCCAAGACATTTATTTTGCACTGTCTATTTTCTGTCCTTTCGGTCAGGCAGGAGCCTGTCGTGTTGCAGGACCCTCCGCTGTGGGGCTCAGCAGGGGAGAGACGGGAAAGAGGAGTGATGTTAACGAATGAGACCCTGTCCGTGATCCAGCTGTCTGTAATTCCCTGGGGTCTGTGTAGAATTCAGGAAGGGGTCCAGTTTACCTTGGATTAGGAGATATTAGAAAATATCTTTCTTTTTCATCTGGGAGGTAAAATATGAGAATAATGCTTCTCTCTTTCCTACCATTAGCCATGGCTGATGCAAGAAGACTCTCCTCTCTTTGCTAACTCAGTGCCTTACTCTCCATGACAGAACTCTCAGTGAATACAACTTCCCACAGTTTCCAGAGACCTTGCATTATCTCTACAAGCTCTCGGTGGAAGATCCTAGACAGTCAGAAGACAGTATCATCACAGTAATATTCCTCACTGAAGTAAGTTTCATTAGATAACTGCGAACAGCCAGGTTCTCATTCCTTATCCAAACTTAAGTCAACCCTCCAATCTTTTTATCTCCCTCTCTGAATATTAATTCTTACCCAGAGTTAAGACAACGACAGATAACTTTTGTCATATCTTTCAGAAATGTGATTTGCACAAACACTAACTATTTCTGTAGTACCGGTTCACACATCTCTACAGGCTTGTTAAACTACATCAAAAACTAGTGAAGTGCTATATGCTGGCTAATTGAACATAATAAAAAAAAATTTTTAATTAAAAATACAGTAGACCAAGGAATATTTAAAGTACACTCAATGTTTACTTGAAGATAGTAGATAATACCTGAGATCTGAATGATACTTCAGACTATCTAGGAGGAAGAAAAAGAAATGGTCCAAATAACTAAGTAAAATGAAAATATAGAATATATTAATATTTATATTAATATTACACCATAGATTGTAATGCTATACTAGAGTTGAGCAAATTGAGAAAGTCCTTTTGCTTAAAAAAGGCATGTAGAAAATTCTAGAAGTTGAAATTCTCTGAGTCAACTATTAATTTTTCCATAGAGGTAATACATAATAAGGTACTAACCAAAGGTGCCAAATAGTCTCAAAAATCTGACATAATTTCAAGCCTCATAGTCAGCAAAACAGGTAATAAACTTTAAAAGACATACCCATACACAACACTACCTACTTCTAAGGTTTCCAGAAAGATACATCATCCGTTTAACTGAACATTGCACTAGAAAATCAGTAATGCTGCCAAACTTGCTTTAATCCATTTGAATCTCTCATGATTTTGATTATGTGACTCATTATTTTCATTGGATCACCCTTTTAAGTATGTTCAGACATTAAGTAGACCTAAATATGACATACATGATTGCTCCCACAAAATGGCATATTCAGAAGAAATTTACAAACAATATGAGATTTATATGAGCATTATTAATGTGACAGATGATGTTTAATGAGCCCTAATGGCCTCTCTCATCATGAATGTGGTGATTACTCCTTTTGGAGAGTGGTAAACCTGTCCTAGGAACCAAGCAATGACGAGTGGCCTCACCATGACGTCACTTGGCCTTTAGTTGTTCTGAGCACACGATCTGCATGTTTTACCTTAGCTTAGTCTCGTTAGCTGCCAGTATTTAACATACCATTTATTTATATATTATTTCTAATTTTCTACCAACATAAGTAACGAGAGTTTACATCTTCGTGCCTAAGTATTCTTCCTTTCAGGATTTTAGATTACTTCCTTCTAGTAGATTCCATGAATCTGAAAGAAGAACTAAGGAGTATAAACATTCTCAAGGGTAAGGATTTTTTGGCCAGACTGATTTCCAGCAAGCAGGGTCAACCAGCACTCCCCGTGTGGTTTGCTTCCCCCACTGCACTCTTGCCACTCTTGATGAGCTTTCCAAGTTGAGACGTAAAGGTGATGTCTTGTGGGGGATTTGATTTGTCCTCAATTTTTAAAATTTTAGAGAGGTTGAACATTTCAAAAATATAACTATTTATAAATTAAATTTCCATAATCTGAACAACCCGATCTCTTCTGTGCCCTTTTGCTTATGACAGTCTTAGTGTTTTTCTCAATGAATTCTATGATTCTGTCTCTCTCTCTCACACACACCCACAGAATTTTGTGAAGGATATTAAATGTGTTATGCATTTGATTATTGAGAATCAGTACCTAGTTGGTTGTTTGCCTTTTATTTTTTGCTTATGGAATATGATTTCTTTCATAAAAATTAAGCATTAAAAAATCTACTGTGGCCAAAGAGTTGATACTTATGTATAATTTGTTCACTTTATACATTTTTATGTAAATTTTTACATGCAATGTTGTTTCCCATGAAGTTAATATAATGTTCTACAAGGTACACCATAGTCTTTCACTAAAACTAAAGTTTTCACTAAATAATTAACTTCCTATCCCAACATCATATAATTAATAAGCCTTAAATTCACTCCTCACTGGTGCCACTACCTTTATGAATTCCATTATTAATTTCATAGACATACAACAGACACACACCCACATTAGGGTCTGCCCTGGGTGACACTGTTAAGGTCCATTCATTTTCTCATTGCTGTGCAGGGATCACACTGGAATTAGGGAAGGTTGCAATTAAATTATAATGTCTTGCAAAGCAACTTTCTGTCAACTCCCTTCAAAATGTCTTTAGTTTTTCCTATGTATTTATCTTTCAAGTCACATGTTAAAATAATTTTGCTAGGTTTAAAAGAAAAAAAAACTTTCACTGAAACTATGATTGTAGTTAAATTAAAGCTATGAGCTTCTTGGGAATATTTGGTATTTTTATAATTTTGCTTTTTTAAATTCAATATTTTGTCATATTCATATAAATCTTATATATTAATTTTGGAATTATTAAGTAGTTTATATTATTTTAAATTGTTAGTGCAAATGTGGCCTTTTTTTGGTCTTGAATTTATCTTTATTAAATGTGATTTGGGGCATAGATTTTCGTGTTTGTTTTGTATCTTGAGATAGCCGTCACATAATATTATAATAGTTTTAGGTGTACAGCATACTGATTCGACAACTCTCTACGTTACGCTGTGCTCACGAGTGTAGCCGCCATCTGTCACCATGCAACACTCTTACAATACCCTTGCCTATATTCCCACTGCTGTGCCTTTATTCTCATGACTTACTCATTCCATAACCAGAAGCCTGTATCACTCACTCTCCTTTATCCATTTTGCCCAACCCTCTACCCCTCTTTTTTCTGACAACCATCAGTTTTCTGCATTTAGGAATGTGATTCTGCTTTTTGTCTGTTTATTCATTTCTTTTTTTTCTTTTTTCAGATTTTACATATGAGTGAAAATATGGTATTTGTCTTTCTCTGTCTGACTTATTTCACTGGGCATTAGACCCTCTAAGTCCATCCATGTTGTTGTAAATGGCAAGATCTCATCTTTTTATGGCTGAATAATATTCCACTCTTTATACATATCATCATGTTTACCTTTTCATCTCTGCATGGGCACTTGGGCTACTTCCTTAACTTGGCCCTTGTAAATAATGCTGCTATAAATAGGGGTGCATGGATTGTTGGTGGGAATGCAAGCTGGTGCAGCCACCCTGGAAAACAGTATGGAGGTTCCTCAAAGAGTTGAAACTAGAGTTACCCTCTGACCCAGCAATTGCCCTACTAAGGATTTACCCTAAAGATACAAATGTAGTGATCCCAAGGGGTACCTGCACCCCAATGTTTATAGCAGCAATGTCCACAATAGCCAAACTATGGAAGGAGCCCAGATGTCCATCGACAGATAGTGGATAAACAAGATGTGGTATATAAGTACAATGGAATACTATGCAGCCATCAAAAGAAATGAAATCTTGCCATTTACAAAGACATGGATGGAACTGAAGGGTATTATGCTGAGTGAAATAAGTGAATCAGAGAGAGACTCTTACATGATCTCATATGTGGAATTTAAGAGAGGAAAAAATAAAACAAGACAAAATCAGAGAGGGAGACAAACCATAAGACTCTTAATCTCAGGAGACAAACTGAGGGTTACTGGAGGGGAGAGGGAAGGGGGATGGGGGAACAGGGTGATGGGCATTAAGGAGGACATGTGATGTCATGAGCATTGGGTATTATATAAGACTAATGAATCACTGACCTCTACCGCTAAAACTAATAATACATTATATGTTAATTAATTGAGTTTAAATTTAAAAAATGAATTTGTGTTTTTGTTTTCTTTGGGAAAGTGCCCAGTAGTGGAATTATTGGGTCATAGGGTATTTTTATTTTTAATTTTTTGAGGAACCTCCATACTGTTTTCCCAGATATGGCTTTTTCATTCAATTTTCAAGCTCATTATTGTTGGATATTCAGGAAAATTAGTTAAACTGTATTATCTTAAATTCAGCTACTTTATTGTATATAATAATATTTTGGTTAATTCTCTTGGGTTTTCTAGTATATGATCCTGATGTGTGAAAAATAAAAATAACATATTGTTATCTCTGGTCAAATTATTTTCATGAATTATGTATTTTGCCTTGGCCTTTAAAGTTCCATTTTGTGAATAATCTGAGCTCTCCTTTGCCTGTTTACCTAATATGATCTTGTATCTTTCCCAGTGAACTCTATGATTCTCTGTCTCTCTCTCCTTCAAATACACACACACACACACACACACACACACACACACATTTGCAAAGGATATCAGGTAACTTATAAACATAGAGCTTTGACTATATACATCCTTAGTGAGATATATCCTAAGGACAAAAAAAAATCTATAAAAAAATACTGACTTTTACTTAGGAGTTTTATGAATATTGTAAGGTGATGATATAATTTTAAGACTATGGTATGCATTCATACAGCAGAAAGCAAATAAGCAAATAAATATATTAACACTATTGGCACAAAGTTTTTTCCAGGTAAGAAAAAGATGAAGCAAACATAAAAGCATTAAAAGTTAACATAAACTCTGTTATGTTAGATTTGAATTGAATACATCAACATTGTCAAAATAAACCCATGACTTTTAAAAAAAAAAAAAAAGAACTCTTAGTTTCAAGTAAAGGCCAAGAAGACATGATATTCCAATAACAATGTGTACATTATAGTACACATTTATAATGGTTACCAAATATCATTACTCACTAAAAGGAACCTTGTCTCCTTGAAGAAATGGTTGATTTCAGGGGCAAGAAAAATATAAGATAAGCCTGGGACATCTAGTTTTTCTACAAGCAAAGAAGTGTTCAAAGATAGATACATCATGTCAAAAGGACACAAAAGCCAACTTGAAAGGGCTCCTACTGGCCAAATTTAGCATCAAAAGAAGGAGTAACTGCAAATAATTGTAATATGTTGGGGAGAAATTTTAAATGCTTGAGTCCTTGGTGGGACTCAAACCTGGAATGCTAGAAGAGAGAGACAGAGAGACGGATGCCAGCCAGTAAATGTAGAGGGAACGCTGGACGTGGAAAATTACCACTTTGCAAGCCCCAGCGTGATAACTAAATAAAGAAAAAAAATTACCAACGAATTTTAAAACTTTTAAGTGAAAGATTGTTGGAGAATATTCACATAGTACCAAATTATCACCCACAGATTAGTTACTAGTTGTAAATAGAAAATATGCCTTTATGTTTTGGTGTGTGATCACTCAGAAAGAGCTAACCTTGGTAGCATTTGGAAATAACACATCAATAGCCATCAGTCTTCCATTATTCCTAATCGATTTCAATTATCTAATTTTCTTTGCCTCATGACTGGGACAAAGCCTGTAATATAGAAAAGCTGTCCCAAAACATCCTGGTGCCATTGACACAGAGAGAATCCAATATCCTGTGAAGGTTTTAATCTATTTCACACCCTTTTTCTCACTTCTCATTTTATGTTTACTTTTTATATTATATTGGTCACATTGGTTTATTTGAATGCTTTTTTTTTCTAGCACAGGCATTAGATTGACTAATTCCACTGTTTTTCTGTTTCCCAATTCCATAACCTCTGCTTCTACCTTTATTATTTTCTTACACTAATTTTCTTTAGTTCAATCTCATTTCTTGTGATATTTCATGTCTCATAATTTCAGGAAAGAAATAATTCATTCATTTTTAACATTTTTTTAAGCAAAGTGAAGTTAGGCCTTTCCTTCCAACCACAGGGAAACATTTTATTTTTGTTGTTTTATTGTTTTTGCAGTAATCTTTGTTGTATGTTTGATTTCCTCTCTGGTTTATAATTTTGACCCACAAAATAGAGGAGAGTTCTCTTCAATTTTCAAGTGCTTATAGGCTTTTTTTTCCACTTAAACTTTCTTCTTGGTTTCTTCTTTTATTATAGACATCATGATTTTTAAAGGTGCTTTTTAAATGATTTGCTTTAGGGAAGTTATTGATTTTTTGGATCTGATAATTAATTTTTGTGAAAGTTGTTTGGAAATTGAGAAGAATATATGATCTGCCCTTCCCTCTCACTGTTGGCTCTCTTCTTCTCTATTATTCTGTGTACTTGACCTGTCTTAATAATATTTTAAATTCCTGACATTTTTTTCCTAAACTGTCATTTGTGTTTCTAAGATATTTTAAAATATGTATATTTTGGCTGCTAGTTACTAGATGCATAAAACCTCATGGTAATCATATCTTCATTTTGGGTATTAGCTGTTTAAGATGAAAACTCCATAACCTAGGGGCGCCTGGGTGGCTCAGTGGGTTAAGCCGCTGCCTTCGGCTCAGGTCATGATCTCAGAGTCCTGGGATCGAGCCCCGCATCGGGCTCTCTGCTCAGCGGGGAGCCTGCTTCCTCCTCTCTCTCTGCCTGCCTCTCTGCCTGCTTGTGATCTCTCTCTGTCAAATAAATAAATAAAATCTTTAAAAAAAAAACAAAACTCCATAACCTAGCCTCCGCATCCCGAGTCTCCTGCCCTGCCTGTCCGCCAGCCTCACTACCCTCCAATCTTCTCATCCCTTCCCATCCTATAACTCTGGCCTTCCTTCTAGTGTTCAAACACACCCTGCTCATCTACCACAGGGCCTTTGCACATGGCTTACCTTCCTTGGGGAGATCTTCCCTAAACAATTTATCTAGATAATGCCAACTCTGCTTTCAAGTCCAAATCTAAATATCTTTTCATTCTAACTCAGTCTACAACTTCACAGTCTAAATTCAGTTCTGCTTTAGATGTTTTCGTGGTAACTTATAGCTTTTCTTCCTAGTACTGATCACAATTAGCAACTCTGTTTTCATCAGAATAGTGTAGTATAAAATTATTGTACAGTATCAGTTTCTCTTGCTAGTCTATAAGCCCCACAAGGTCATGGATGGAGACTGTTTTGCTCACTACTGTGTTCCCACTTACTAGCATAATGTCTGGCCCATAGTAGGCACAGCCTCCTAGTACACATAAACATTCACTGTCAAGGAACTCACTACCTAACTATAATCTGGGACAGGGAGGTAATTTAAATGGAGTCACTAAGTTGCCAGCAATGGAGAGAAAAAAAATTTAATGCATATATTTAACTCCTAACAACATGGGAGTTGGGATGCTGAACCCCATACCATCCAAAATCCACATATAACTTTTGACTCCCCAAAAACCTAACTACTAATAACATAAATGGTCAATCAACACATATTCTGTATGCTGTATGTATTACATACCATATTCTTACAATAAAGGAAGCTAGAGAAAAGACAATGTTGTTTTAAAAAATTATGAAGAAGAGGAATACATTCACAACATTGTGCTGTAAAAAACCTATATCTAAGGGGACCCACACAGTTCAAACCTGTGTTGTCAAGGGTCAACTGTAGATACGTACAAAAATATATATGCATGTGTTTCCTACTGTGACTGCTTCCTTCTGCTTCCAGAGAACACAGAAACTATGAACACAGAAATATGTGTGGGGATATGTGTAAGTATCTGGAGTTTTAGGGAAACTTGTGCTTCCGTTTTACTGAGAATGTCTCCATTTTTATCACTGACGCAGAAAACATAAATTAGCCTTTACTCTGCTTATGAACGTACCAACTGTTTTCTTTCAGATCCTGAATAATTTCTTCAAGGACCCGTTCCCAGAAGAATTTTTGGTTCTCTTCAGAAACTGGGTCAATGACGCCAATCCCGCGGTTAGCAAGCTGAGCCTTCAGAAAATCGCCAGCATGGCGCCAGTTATCAATGAGGCACGTGAGTGTGTGGTCTGGGAACGCCACCGCCATCACAGTCTAGGGCTTCCCACTGCTCAGGACCCTTCCTGATCATACACTGCTATGTCTCCGTTTCTGTAGACTAACACAATTTCAAAGCCTGGGTTGAATGGAGGCAGTGTGGTAAGTAGACTCAGGAGCTTAATCACCCTGTTTCTGTTTTTCCTGGAAAATCATTCATGGCCCTTGGAATGGACCAACATTGTCCTACACAAACTCTTGGAGTCTAAGCCACACTCACGGAAGTTCATTTCCCCTCCAATCTACACACCTGCCACCACACTGACTCCGATCCCAGAGCACTCGCTGGAGCTGCTTCTTCCGCTCAGCCCACTCCTCACCCGTATACATTCACTTTTGTCTGTTTCTCAACTCAGGTCGAATTCTGCTGAATATTCGGACCTGGCAGGTGCATCCTTCTCAGAGCCATGCCCACCATGAGCCCTTGTTTACACGATACTTTACACTAGGAGTTCTCTGTATGTGCTGCTTGAACCAGCAGTATCAGCCCCTCCCAGAAACTGGTATAAATATGAATTGTCAGGCCTACCCCAGAACTGTGGACTCAGAAGTCATGGAGGTGGAGCCAAGCTGTGCTTCTGAAAGTCCTCCAGGGGGTCGTAATAACTTAAATTTGAGAGCCACAGTCTTACACTCTTTCCTACTGAGTCACGTGAATACTTCTTGCCTTCCTGGAAGATCAAATCTAAGCATGTTTTGTGATGCTCTTATAAATTCTTTTTTTTAAGTTTTTATTTAAATTCCAGTGAGCAAACAGTATAATTAGCTTCAGGTGCACAACGGAGTGATTCAACACTCACATGCAACACCCAGTGCTGTTGCTATCACAAGTGCCTCCTTGAGCCTCACCACCTGTTTCACCCATCCCAAAGCACCTTGCATAATGGGATTATGCTGACTCTGTAAATCATTGTTGATTTAATAAGTTTAATAATAAACTCTTGTTTAACTATTCAACATTGTCTCTGAAAGCTCAAAGGCTGTCCGTTGGGCACCCATTTTGCATTTAGAATGAAATGAGCCGTGATCAGTTCGCTTTAAATAAGTCACAGAAGTCAGTGTACATTCTTTTAGTATCAGAGTTATTCATTGCCTTGTCTAGCACTCTTCCCAACATTTTTAATGACTGCAAGGAAGATTCTGGGTCAAGGTTGTCTAGGAGAGTAAGAGAGAAACAGTGGAGCGTGAGCTGGGCTGAGGTCACGTACTATCTCTTGGTAAAGACCACTTTTCAGCCAAACACAAGGCCTCTGGCTATTATTTTGGCAAATTGTATTTCTTTATTTCTTTTGCTTCTTCTCTTTCTGGTATTTGCTTCTCTCCCTTGGTGTCTCCTTTTTGCCTTTTTCCTTGCTTTCTGTTCTGTTGTCTCGGATCAGCCATTGAGTCTCATGACCCGGCTCAGCGGCTCAGGGGCTCTCGTGCCCACACGAGTCACCAGCACCTGGTTTAGAGGTCACCCTGCTCATGCTGTGCTGGCAAATGCTTCACCGCCAGCTCTCCGGAAACAACACCTGTTGCTCTGGGGTACTCTCACCACGGCCATTTCGAGCTATCAAAGGGACACCATTAAACACAGAACTGGGGAGAGATGCCCGGTAGTGCATCATTATTTAATATTCCCACCAGACAGATATAATGCCTATGAGTAGCCTCAAGGGCATGTAAGAGTCCAGAGAAGCAAAAGAAATAGGAAGTGATGGGTTTTGAGTATTTATTACCTTGGCTTTATTTCTTTCTAGTTTTCCAAAACTTTTTTTTAATAGTGACTTTTTAATTGTAACCTCAGTGTAGTTAACATGCAGTGTTCCACTCGTTTCTGGCGGACCGCGCGCTGATTCAGCAATTCTGGACCTTACTCGGTGTTCATCGTAAACTACTCTTAATCCCCTTCCCCGGTTTCCCCCACCACCACCTCCCTCGCCTCCAGCAACCATCGGTTCATTCTCTAGACTTGAGAGTCTGTTTGAACAATCAGCTCACAGAAGTTTTGTCAATGTGACAACTGCATCTTGGGAGGCAAGCCCAGCACACGACTGTACACGGCCCAGACCCAGACGTGTGTGTGCCAAATGCTACGTCACGTCTCCTTCTAGTTCCAAAATCCAACCTTTTCCTCTCTTACATACAGATAGAAAATGTCTGCAGCTTGTTGGGGTCCGTCTTGGATGCCTTCCTTTCAAAAGACAAAACTGTTATAATTCGGGCCTTAATCACCCTTCGAAGACTTCTAGTCAGACTGGACAAGGTGACCTACTCCTCTCTGTGTACTAGAATTGCTTCCAGCTACTGTCCCCTGATGGACCACGTGAGTTACGCAGTTAGATATGTGAAATCACTAAGTTTGATAGTTAAGCGGAAGCCCCAGCTGAGGCAATGCTATTACATTTCCGAAGAAATCAACAGAAGATAGTCATTTTGTGCAGAACTACCATTTCTTCTCCAGAGATGACAATATTAGTCAAATAAGTACCGTCTATATATATAGTTATATACCTATATACATATATATAACTACACTATGAGAAGCTGGAAAATTTGTCCATAAGAAAGGATAATCAAAGAGCATCCTCTGTCTTTGGAGGAAAGAGGAAATGTATGTAGCTTAGGGGCTATATCTCGGCTAAGCCTAGCTCTGGACTGCCTGGGTTCAAATCCCTAGTCTGGCTCTTCCCAGCCGGGAAATCTTAAGCAGGTTATTCAGTTCCTTATGCTCTGGTCTCCCCACCTATAAAATAGAGAGAGTAGCAGGTGTATTATGGGCATTAGAGACGACACGTTAATGCCCCCAGTGTTTGTTATTATCATATAAAACTCTAACTGGGTATTTCATCAGGACGCCTGGGTGGCTCAGTGGATTAAGCATCTGCCTTCAGCTCAGGTCATGATCCCGGGGTTTTGTTACCCAGACTTGTTCAGGCTCCTTGCTCAGAGAGGAGCCTGCTTCTCCTCTGCCTGCCTCTCACCCTGCTTGTGCTCACTCTCTCTCTCTGATAAATAAAATCTTTTTAAAAATAAATAAAAGGTCTTTCATCAAGAAGTTATGCATTTTGAAAACTCTTGTTTTGTATGGTAAATGTATTCCAGAAAAGTTGGATGACAGTAACATATTTTAATAAGCAAAGACACTTTGGAATGCCATAGGGAATATTTATTTTTAAAGACTTCTATAATAAGTCATTTGTGAATTGGAGAATTATTTCATAGAAAATCATTTTCCAAAAATTTCTAAGCTCTTAATTATTCAGATTTCATTGAAGAAAGCATTGTATTATTAAGCTATAGAAAGAAGTCATTTAATGACAAGAATTATTTTCAAAATAAATAATGATAATAATAGTAATAATAATAGTGGCAGGGTTTATTGAGCATTTACTAAGTACCAGTCACTATTCTAAGGGTTCTACATGCACTAACTCATATAATTCTCTAAACAACTATTACTGTTATCCAGTGTACGTACAAGGAAAATGAAGCAAAGAGAAGCAAATATTTGGCCAAGTTTACACAGCTAAATAAGTAGCTGGAGTGTCCATGTAAAAAAAAATTTCAAAATGAAATCACTTGGAGGGAAAATAAAACTAAACTAAACTAAGTAAACAATCATACCACACCAAATGAAAAGAAGCAAAATCAGAGAGAAGAGAAAATTACCAAATATCAATTTACCTTAAGTCATTCCTTGGAGGTTGAATGTTTGAAAAATATTAGGATATCAATGAAACTATGATACTGTGTTTCTCCATATTTAAAGAAAAACAATGATAGGCATGCAGCCCCCGGGCTCCCATGGCCACTTGCCACAGGCACGACACAAGGCCTTGCCTCCCTAGGGCAGCAGCTCCTCACAGCACCTGCACTCCAAGCTCCACACCAAAGCTGATGTCAAGAACATTCTAAAAGGCCCTAGCCCAATTTCCCAGAGGGAGAGATGACAGAGTTGGTGAACACTTGTCAAGACCACAATTATTTAGCGACCTGCATAAACAAAAATGGCAACTTTGCTAATTTGAGAATTTACCCACATGGACTGGTGCTGTTGGATCTTCAGAGTTATCACAAGTCTTTGAACAAAATAGAAGAAAGAATGAAAGAATTAAGTCAGGACAGTACTGGGCAGGTGAAGCGATGACCACCCATAGTTCGGGGAAGATACTGGCCCACCACCGGCGGTCATCTGGTCGAGGAAGACATAGATATAGTGGTACATGATGAGATTCACTTCATCAAAACATTAAAATTCTACAGTAGAAGCAGTTCGGGAATATTCTCATCCTTAGTGGGGCTGTTACTCTGGCCGAGAGTGGTTTGGGTATCCCCAGGCCATCACGTGCAGTGGGAAAGATGAAAGTGGCAAAGACACCTTGATTCTGGGGCCAGAGATGGGGCATATTACTTGAAATAGTCAAACTGGAACCAAAGACAGTCACTCTGGTAAGAGACTGGCCAAATGCACGGATGCAAGAAACATGTGGGGGCTTCTTACACAATCTTAGAGGAGGCTGCTCTCAGGTTCTAGGAGAAGACTACACCAGCGCTGAAGAGGTAAACCCAAGAAGGGAGAGAGTTTGACTATAGGATTAATGATGGGACAGCTGATCCAATCCCCATATCTCCAGAAGAAGATTCCACATGGGAGTTTCTCAGACTGGTTCTTGACCTCTCAGTAAAAGTACTGAAACAGGATGGAAAATATTTTACACAGGGTGACTGTGTCAGTTTGAGGGAAGCCCTGAAGAACAGCACTGGCACCTGTGGAAGTCTCGAAGGAGTTCCTCTGTGTCCCTTCATACTTGGACTTGTGGGTCTTTTACAGTTTGGAAGAAAGCTAACCCTTGAAGAACAGTATTCCCTAACTGCCTGACTCACACTGATCTAGAGTATGGCATATGAAGACATATTTGCAAATAGCCTTCCTGACCTTAACACACATATCTAAATCGGTAGGACTCAGGAAATTGATTGTGAATTCCCTCAATTTTCTTTTCTTTAATTATTATTTTTAATTTTTAAAAAAGCAAGGAGAAAATGTATATGTTGATGATGACCTAGGGGGGTTGTGATTTTGTTTTGGGGTTTTTGTTTTTTTCTTTTGAAAATCATCTGAAGAATGATTAGACAGCACAGGGAAGGCTGCTAAATGTACTGAGCCCCTAGAATGTGATTTTTGTTATTTTTTTTAAAAGATTTTATGTATTTATTTGCCAGAGAGAGAGAGAGAGAGAGAGCGAGCACAGGCAGACCAGAGTGGCAGCAGAGGCAGAAGGAGAAGCAGGCTCCCCGCCGAGCAAGGAACCCCATGTGGGACTCGATCCCAGGACACTGGGATCATGACCTGGGCTGAAGGCAACTGATTAACCAACTGAGCCGCCCAGGCATCCCAATTTTTGTTATTTTTTGTGTGTGGGGGGGTGCTTTTTTATTTTTGCTTTGGTAGACTTCAAATTTGGTTGTTTGGAGGAATGCACATCAATGTTCTTGATGCTGTTACCCCAAAAATTGAACTTTTCTTGACAAATATTAAAATCTGGTGCTTATAAGAAAGAGTTAAGAAAACAAAATGAATAGCAATGATTTGATTAAAATACAAATGAGAAAAGAACTTAAAAAAATAACTCGCTCAGCTTACTCCTCTTTGGGGGACAAAAGTGGGATTTCAGCAGGTGTGGAGCACTTCAAAGCTCTTTCCACTAGTCTAGATAGGCTTTCAATGGTTAGCGCACATCTTCCTGTAGACCAAGGGTACAAACAGGTAACCCTCAGATGAATGCACCTTGCGGGTGTGTTAAGTTTGACTCTCAAACAGTGTAAATCCGATATTTTTACTGGGAGATTTCTCACAGAAATCTGAATTTTTCATGAAGTTTCAGAAGATTTGAGAATACAGGAGCCCACCAACCTACTTGGCAACAGTCCGCAGAAGCTAGATGCCCTCTCTGAGAGAGGCCCAGAGCTTTCTTTTGTCTCAGCCTCCCTAGTCTCCCTGCTTTCCTTCAATGCCACCTGCTTTGCTCATTTACATCAGCTTTCCCGCCCTTAGGACATGATTCCATGACCATTGCTTTAGGCTTTTGCTTTGATCCACACTTATTACCTCAGGGAAGGAACATAAGAAGGTATATTAGCCATTTGTCTTTTGTTGGGAGTGTATCTGGTATGTTCCTGAGAAGAGAAAGTTAAAAAAAAAAATGAAATCATGAACATTTCTAAAAACTGGAAAGTGATATTATATTTTTTAAAAATTAACCTCTTCTCTAACTTGCAGTTTTTCTTTTCTAGCTTTTTATTATCCCATAACCTTCCTATCTGGCATAAGCAAGCCATTAGAAACCTGGTTCTATGCCAGTGTGCAGAGAACCCCCACTGGCATTCCTTGGCAATCTGCAAAGGTCTACAGCATTCGAATACACCATGTTACTTTGCTTTAAGTACATTTATAGAAATTATTTACAGGTTATACAGATTATTCCAGTTTATCTTTTTAGGACATTATTAAATACTGTTTTCCTACATTTAAGGAACACTTTTCACAGGGAATTTTTCTAATGCATTTTGAATTTTGGTAAGCAAATCTTTATTTTACAATAAAAAAAAAAGAGTTGACTACTTAGACCCTGGTGAATCTTTTCTAAAAATAAGCGATAGGGATGCCTGGGTGGCTCAGTCATTAAGCGTCTGCCTTCAGCTCAGGTCATGATCCCGGGGTACTGGGATTGAGCCCTGCATCGGGCTCCTTGCTTAGCAGGGACCCTGATTCTCCCTTTACCCCTCCCCCACTTGTGCTCTCTGACAAATAAATAAATGACCTTAAAAAAAACTTAAGGGGTGCCTGGGTGGCTCAGTGGGTTAAAGCCTCTGCCTTCAGCTCGGGTCATGATCCCAGGGTCCTGGGATCAAGCCCCGCATCGGGCTCTCTGCTCAGCGGGGAGCCTGCTTCCCTCTCTCTCACTCTGCCTGCCTCTCTGCCTACTTGTGATCTCTCTCTGTCGAATAAATAAATAAAATCTTTTTTAAAAAAATTTTTAAATGATAATGATAATTATATATGTCTATATGAACACATACATATATGGTATGTATACACATATAGTATATGTACATGTAAATATATGTAAACATATATATTTGTTTTATTTGTATATGTATTATATTATATATATTTTATATAATATATATTATATTTATATTTATATTATATTATATTTGTATATAAATAAATATATGTATATATTATACATATTTATTTAAATATATTTAAATAAATATATTAAATATTAATTATTATTAATAATAATTAATATTAATTAATTATTAATATTAAATATTAAATATATTAAATATATTTAAATATATATAGATGGGAGATATATATCTCCCACTGCTTAAAGAAAAGAACCCTAGTGATATCCTCAAACAAGGCCTTTCTCTGTGTGCATATTCTAGAGTAATGGAGGCATCCGGAGTATGGCCATTCAGCACTTTGGCGAATTACTCAGGGACATGAGTGAGTACACATGGATGCTGAATGATGTGATTCTTGAAGGCTTGGTGCCTCTGATCCTGTTTTTGGAAGACACAGAAATTAGAGTCGCTCAAGTAAGTCCTGCAATCTTGTTTTTCTTAGCTTTGCAGAGAACCGCAGTGTTTTATGTAACCGCAGATGAGCAAACCCTCAGTGACCCTTTTCCACTCCACAGGCATGTAAGTATACGTTAGCGATCTGCGTCTCAGAATTAAACTGGCCAACGTGGCATTTGCTCAAGGACGAGTTTTACAGTTTCGAGGAGGTGGTGCTCAGGGTCTGCAGCAATCTCGTAAGTGGCCGTGAGAGCTACAAAGTTACAAAGTTGGCTTCAAAGGCAATCCCGAGTGGCGAAAGGTGTGGCAGGGACAAGCGTGGGTCCCGGAGAAGGAAGGTGAAGACAAGATAGCACACGAGGAATTACAGCTGGGGTTTCAGACCAGAACAAATTCAGGTTTCCACTACCTCTTCCCTGACACTGGTTATCTCTGACTTTCTTCCTCCGACTCACCCACATTGAGCTACGGATGGTCACAGAGGTAGGAACAGCATTTCCAATCACCAGCAAAACCGGAAGCACTTGGCCACCATCTGATGGGCCAGGGCTCTGGAAACCAGCATGAAGTGCAGCAGGAGACAAGTGGGGGTGGATGAACGTTCTCCAAAGGTTGGAAACCAACAAGCTGGGCTTGGGAGTCATGTAATAACCTGAGTAACATCAACAAACAAGAGAGTGAAGAGATTTCTGTCCCCTAGTTTTAAATCAGTCCTGACTTGATATAAGCAAGCAAGCTCTTCTTTCTGGAAGCCTCTCCAGAGGGAGCAAATGTGCTTTTTCCAATGACTGAGTATTTTTTTCTTCATTTTATTCTCAGCTTACTTCTCATGAGAACTACATTACAAATTTGATATCTGATACCTTAGGATTCCTGAGAAGCTCCCGAGTATATCTGAGGAGAGCGTCAGTTATTTTAATAGGTAAAGAAAATTCAATTCTCATTACCTAATTTTCCTTATAAGGTACAGAATAGGGTAGCAGCTGCAAGAGTTTCTTAAAAATATATAAATTTTCTTTGTTTATGATGGACAAAACTGCCATGGTGTTATCTATGAATCGAAGTTAATGCACATGATGAGAATAGAGTTCTACTTTCTAATGCAGTGAGTATTGCTGTGTGATTAAATTCTCATACAAAGTGTACCCAACAGGATGAATTTCAAATTTAGGATGGTGGTAAACCACTGCTAACCATTCCCCTTCACTGCTTAACAATCACTACCCAAAGAATAAGAATAATATAAAAAATACAAATACCATCTTTAATAAAACATGGACATCTCTAACCACAAACTACAACAAATGAGGAAATGCTACCAAATCCAGCAAAGTTTTTTTTTTTTTTAATGTTGTAGGGGGAGGGGATATGAAGGAAGATTCCAACAGAAGATACCTAAGGTTTTTGATCTTGGACAAACCTGACCAAAAGTGGTTTTTTTCCCATTAAATTATCACTATAAAGATCAAAATTAGCAAACGTTTACTTGGAACAACAGGAAGTGAGCTCCCAGTTTGACAGTGGGATCTTTCCTCAGACCTATTTGGCATCGTGGAATAGCAGGGCCACCAAGGACTGAGAAAATACAGTCGTGTTGTACTGGTAGAGAAGAGTCTGTCAGTCAGGGTAGAAGACAAACTGAACTGTGGTCATCACTAGAGCTCCTGATCTTTGTTGATCTCAGAGGAGTGAGGGAACACAACGTACAGAAAACCCTGCATCATCAGAGCTTTATTTTAAGCCAGAAAGAATTCTGCTATCCTGTATTTTATATATATAAAATTCAGGATATAGATATCCTGTATTATATATTCTATATATAGTCTGTATGTAATATTGCAAGATCCAAAAATAAGTAATTAAAAAAGCATTATCTTTCTACAGAGGTATTTCCAAGGTGAAAATAGAGGAAAAAAGAAAAACAAAGTTTAGAAAATGTTTCTTTTTTTTTTAAGATTTTATTTATTTATTTGAGAGAGAGAGATCACAAGTAGGCAGAGGCAGGCGGGGGTGGGGGGAAGCAGGCTCCCTGCTGAGCCGAGAGCCCAATGTGGGCCTTGAGGTGGGGCTCAATCCCAGGACCCTGAGATCATGACATGAGCTGAAGGCAGAGGGTTAATCCACTGAGCCACCCAGCTGCCCCTAGAAAATGTTTCTACAGACCAGATAAAAATGAGGATATGTATTTCTGTGAATCCAAAACTTTTTTATATAAAGATCTAAGATATAGATACAAACACATAGGAAATATAGGATGGGAAAACGGAAGCTAAGGAAAAATAAGTTTTCAAAGTATGCAGGGAAGTGTAAGAAAAAATATATAACCATTATTAAAAAATACACTACAACCAGCAGAAGAGAAAATACATATTGTTGATAACACAGTAAAAGACAAGGGGTACAGGGCTGAAAAATTCTAGCAAAAGGAATGAAAACCAGCAAGAAACAGTTTGAAAAACTAAGGGACAATGAGAGATATGGAAGATAAATAAAAGACAACTCATCCTGCGGTAACTCAGATCAAAGCCACAATGAGACACAACCTCATTACCCGTCAGAATGGCTAAAATTAATGACTCAAGGAAACAACAGGGTGTGGAGAAAGGGGAACACTTTGGCACAGTTGGTGGGAATGCAAACTGGTGTGGCTACTCTGAAAAACAATACAGAGTTTCCTCAAAAAGTTAAAAACAGAACTACCCTATGGCCTGGCAATTGCACTACTAGGTATTTATGCAAAGGATACAAAAATGCTGATTTGAAGGGGCACATGCACCCCAATATTTATAGCAGCACTATCAACAATAGTAGAGTTATGGAAAGAGCCCAAATGTCCACCCATTGATGAATGGATAAAAAAGATATGAGATACACACACACACACACACACACACACACACACACCATGGAATATTAGTGATCAAAAAGAATGAAATCTTGCCATTTGCAACAATGTGGATAGAACTAAACAAAATAAGTCAGTCGGAGAAAGACATATCATATGATTATGATCTTTGTATTAAAATAAAATTCCACCCATATGTGGAATTAAAGAAACAAAACAGGTGAATATAGGGGAAGAGAAGGAAAAGTAAAATAGATAAAAACAGGGAGGCAAAGCATAAGAGACTCTTAAATATAGGAAACAAACTGAGGGTTGCTGGAGGGGTGGTGGGTTGGGGAAGGGGCTAAATGGGCAATAGACATTAAGGAGATCACTTGTATTGAGTACAGGATGCTCTGTAGGATCCATCTGTAGCTGACAGATCAATCAATTCTACTCTTTTTTTTTAATCAATTCTACTCTTGAAAGCAATACTACACTATATGTTAACTAATTTGACTATAATTTTTTTTAAAGATTTTATTCATTTATTTGACAGACAGAGATCACAAGTAGGCAGAGAGGCAGACAGAGAGGGAGGAGGAAGCAGGCTCCCTGCTGAGCAGAGAGCCCGATGCGGGGCTTGATCTCAGGACCCTGAGATCATGACCTGAGCTGAAGGCAGAGGCTTAACCCGCTGAGCCACCCAGGTGCCCCTTGACTATAAATTTTTTAAAAAGAAATGGAACTATGCATAAATGATATCCCTGAAGAAGAAAAATTATTAAAGCAGAAAAAGGAATTCCAAGATGCAATTTAAGAAAGAAAAAAGGCTTGATTTCAGGAGAAGGAGTCAAGATGGCAGAGAAGTAGCAGCTGAGACTACTCAGGTAGCAGGAGATCAGCTAGAGAGCTTATCTAAAGATTGCAAACCCTACAAATCCAACAGCAGATCGAAGAGAAGAAGAACAGCAATTCTAGAAACAGAAAATCAACCACTTTCTGAAAGGTAGGACTGGCGGAGAAGTGAATCCAAAGCGACGGGAAGATAGACCGCGGGGGGAGGGGCTGGCTCCTGGCAAGCGGCAGAGCAACAGAGCACAAAATCGGGACTTTTAAAAGTCTGTTCCGCTGAGGGACATCGCTCCAGAGGCTTAACCGGGCTGAAGCCCACGCGGGGTCAGCATGACCTCAGGTCCCGCAGGGTCACAGAAGGATCGGGGTGTCTGAGTGTCGCAGAGCTCACAGGTATTAGAACAGGGAAGCCAGCTAGAGAGACAGAGCCGAGGAGTGACTCTCAGCTCAGGGTTACCTTGAACCGGTCGCAGGCTCCGTCAGCTCAGAGCGTGGCCGGAGGCCAGGGTGACGGGAGTAACTGGGCGCTGTTCTCTGAGGGCGCACTGAGGAGTGGGGCCCCGGGCTCTCGGCTCCTCTGGGCCAGACACCGGGAGGCCGCCATCTTCGTTCCCGCCCTCCGGACTCTACGGAAAGCGCTCAGGGAACAAAAGCTCCCAAAAGCAAACCTGAGCAGATAACTCAGCCCGGCCCGGGTAAGGGGGGTGCAACTCCACCTGGGGCAAAGACGCTTGAGAATCACTACAACAGGCCCCTCCCCCAGAAGATCAACGGGAAACCCAGCCAGGACCAAGTTCACCTACCAAGGAGTGCAGGTTCAATACCAAGGAGAGCATCGGAATTCCAGAGGAGGAGAAAGCAAAGCACAGAACTCATGGCTTTCTCCCCATGATTCTTTAGCCTTGCAGTTAATTTATTTTTTTTTCTTTTTCGAATTTTTTTCTCTTCTTCTGCTAATTTTTTTAAGTTTTACCCTTTTCTTTTTTAACGTTTTTTAACTAGTTTATCTTATATATATATATTTTTTCCCTTTTTATATTTTTTCTTTATTGGTTTTCTTTTGTTAATTCTTTTTTTTTTTCTGAACCTCTTTTTATCCCCTTTCTCCCCCCTCACGATTTGGGATCTCTTCTGATTTGGTTAAAGCATATTTTCCTGGGGTTGTTGCCACCCTTTTAGTATTTCACTTGCTCCTTCATATACTCTTATCTGGACAAAATGACAAGGCAGAAAAATTCACCACAAAAAAAAGAACAAGAGGCAGTACCAAAGGCTAGGGACCTAATCAATACAGACATTGGTAATATGTCAGATCTAGAGTGCAGAATGACGATTCTCAAGGTTCTAGACGGGCTCGAAAAAGGCATGGAAGATATTAGAGAAACCCTCTCGGGAGATATAAAAGCCCTTTCTGGAGAAATAAAAGAACTAAAATCGAACCAAGTTGAAATCAAAAAAGCTATTAATGAGGTGCAATAAAAAATGGAGGCTCTCACTGCTCGGATAAATGAGGCAGAAGAAAGAATTAGCGATATAGAAGACCAAATGACAGAGAATAAAGAAGCTGAGCAAAAGAGGGACAAACAACTGGAGGTCCAGCAACTGGACCATGAGGGGAGAATTCGAGAGATAAGTGACACCATAAGATGAAACAACATTAGAATAATTGGGATTCTAGAAGAAGAAGAAAGAGGGGAGCAGAAAGTATATTGGAGAGAATTACTGGAGAGAATTTCCCCAATATGGCAAAGGGAACAAGCATCAAAATCCAGGAGGTTCAGAGAACCCACCTCAAGATCAATAAGAATAGGTCCACACCCTGTCACCTAATAGTAAAACTTAACAAGTCTTAGTGACAAAGAGAAAATCCTGAAAGCAGCCCGGGAAAAGAAGTCTGTAACATACAATGGTAAAAATATTAGATTGGCAGCAGACTTATCCACAGAGGCCTGGCAGGCCAGAAAGAGCTGGCATGATATATTCAGAGTACTAAACGAGAAAAACATGCAGCCAAGAATACTATATCCAGCTAGGCTGTCATTAAAAATAGAAGGAGAGATTAAAAGCTTCCAGGACAAACAAAAACTGAAAGAACTTGCAAACACCAAACCAGCTCTACAGGAAATATTGAAAGCGGTCCTCTAAGCAAAGAGAGACCCTAAAAGTAGTAGATCAGAAAAGAACAGAGACAATATGCAATAACAGTCACCTTACAGGCAATACAATGGCACTAAATTCATATCTCTCAATACTTACCCTGAATGTTAATGGGCTAAATGCCCCAATCAAAAGACACAGGGTATCAGAATGGATAAAAAAACAAAACCCATCTATATGTTGCCTACAAGAAATTCATTTTAAACCCGAAGACACCTCCAGACTTAAAGTGAGGGGGTGGAAAAGAATTTACCATGCTAATGGACATCAGAAGAAAGCAGGAGTGGCAATCCTTATATCAGATTAATTAGATTTTAAGCCAAAGACTATAATAAGAGATGAGGAAGGACAATATATCATACTCAAAGGATCTGTCCAACAAGAAGATCTAACAATTTTAAATATCTATGCCCCTAACGTGGGAGCAGCCAACTATATAAACCAATAAATAACAAAATCAAAGAAACACATCAACAATAACACAATAATAGTAGGGGACTTTAACACTCCCCTCACTGAAATGGACAGATCATCCAAGCAAAAGATCAACAAGGAAATAAAGGCCTTAAATGACACACTGGACCAGATGGACATCACAGATCTATTCAGAACATTTCATCCCAAAGCAACAGAATACACATTCTTCTCTAGTGCACATGGAACATTCTCCAGAATAGATCACATCCTGGGTCCTAAATCAGGTCTCAACCGGTATCAAAAGATTGGGATCATTCCCTGTATATTTTCAGACCACAATGCTCTGAAGCTAGAACTCAATCACAAGAGGAAATTTGGAAAGAACCCAAATACATGGAGACTAAACAGCATCCTTCTAAAGAATGAATGGGTCAACCAGGAATTTAAAGAAGAATTGAAAGAATTCATGGAAACAAATGATAATGAAAACACAACTGTTCAAAATCTGTGGGACGCAACAAAGGCAGTCCTGAGAGGAAAATATATAGCGGTACAAGCCTTTCTCAAGAAACAAGAAAGGTCTCAGGTACACAACCTAACCCTACACCTAAAGGAGCTGGAGAAAGAACAAGAAAGAAACCCTAAACCCAGCAGGAGAAGAGAAATCATAAAGATCAGAGCAGAAATCAATGAAATAGAAACAAACAAACAAAAAAAAAAAAAACAATAGAACAAATAAATGAAACTAGGAGCTGGTTCCTTGAAAGAATTAATAAGATTGATAAACTCCTAGCCAGACTTATTAAAAAGAAAAGAGAAAGGACCCAAATAAATAAAATCATGAATGAAAGAGGAGAGATCACAATGAACACCAAAGAAATACAGACAATTATAAGAACATACTATGAGCAACTCTACGCCAACAAATTTGACAATCTGGAAGAAATGGATGCATTCCTAGAGACATATAAACTACCACAACTGAACCAGGAAGAAGTAGAAAGCCTGAACAGACCCATAACCAGTAAGGAGATTGAAACAGTCATCAAAAATCTCCAAACAAACAAAAGCCCAGGGCCAGACGGCTTCCTGGGGGAATTCTACCAAACATTTAAAGAAGAACTAATTCCTATTCTCCTGAAACTGTTCCAAAAAATAGAAATGGAAGGAAAACTTCCACACTCATTTTATGAGGCCAGCATCACCTTGATCCCAAAACCAGACAAGGATCCCATCAAAAAAGAGAACTACAGACCAATATCCTTGATGAACACAGATGCAAAAATTCTCGCCAAAATACTAGCCAATAGGATTCAACAGTACATTAAAAGGATTATTCACCACGACCAAGTGGGATTTATTCCAGGGCTGCAAGGTTGGTTCAACATCTGCAAATCAATCAATGTGATACAACACATTAATAAAAGAAAGAACAAGAACCATGTGATCCTCTCCATAGATGCTGAAAAAGCATTTGACAAAGTACAGCATCCCTTCCTGATCAAAACTCTTCAAAGTGTAGGGATAGACGGCACATACCTCAATATTATCGAAGCCATCTATGAAAAACCCACTGCAAATATCATTCTCAATGGAGAAAAACTGAAAGCTTTTCCGCTAAGGTCAGGAACACGACAGGGATGTCCGTTATCACCACTGCTATTCAACATAGTACTAGAAGTCCTAGCCTCAGCAATCAGACAACAAAGGAAATTAAAGGCATCTGAATCGGCAAAGAAGAAGTCAAACTATCACTCTTTGCAGATGATATGATACTATATGTGGATAACCCAAAAGACTCCACTCCAAAACTGCTAGAACTTGTACAGGAATTCAGTAAAGTGTCAGGATATAAAATCAATGCACAGAAATCAGTTGCATTTCTCTATACCAACAACAAGACAGAAGAAAGAGAAATTAAGGAGTCAATCCCTTTTACAATTGCACCCAAATTAATAAGATACCTAGGAATAAACCTAACCAAAGAGACTAAGAATCTATACACAGAAAACTATAAAGTACTCAAGAAAGAAATTGAGGAAGACACAAAGAAATGGAAAAATGTTCCATGCTCCTGGATTGGAAGAATAAATATTGTGAAAATGTCTATGCTACCTAAAGCAATCTACACATTTAATGCAATTCCGATCAAAGTACCATCCATTTTTTTTCAAAGAAATGGAACAAATAATCCTAAAATTTATATGGAACCAGAAAAGACCTCGAATAGCCAAAGGAATATTGAAAAAGAAAGCCAAAGTTGGTGGCATCACAATCCCGGACTTCAAGCTCTATTACAAAGCTGTCATCATCAAGACAGCATGGTACTGGCACAAAAACAGACACATAGATCAATGGAACAGAATAGAGAGCCCAGAAATAGACCCTCAACTCTATGGTCAACTCATCTTCGACAAAGCAGGAAAGAATGTCCAGTGGAAAAAAGACAGCCTCTTCAATAAATGGTGTTGGGAAAATTGGACAGCCACATGCAGAAAAATGAAATTGGATCATTTCCTTACACCACACACAAAAATAGACTCAAAATGGATGAAGGACCTCAATGTGAGAAAGGAATCCATCAAAATCTGGAGGAGAACACAGGCAGCAACCTCTTCGACCTCAGCCGCAGCAACATCTTCCTAGGAACTTCGCCCAAGGCAAGGGAAGCAAGGGCAAAAATGAACTATTGGGATTTTATCAAGATCAAAAGCTTTTGCACAGCAAAGGAAACAGTTAATAAAACCAAAAGACAACTGACAGAATGGGAGAAGATATTTGCAAATGACATATCAGATAAAGGGCTAGTGTCCAAAATCTATAAAGAACTTAGCAAACTCAACACCCAAAGAACAAATAATCCAATCAAGAAATGGGCAGAGGACATGAACAGACATTTCTGCAAAGACGACATCCAGATGGCCAACAGACACATGAAAAAGTGCTCCATATCACTCGGCATCAGGGAAATACAAATCAAAACCACAATGAGATACCACCTCACACCAGTCAGAATGGCTAAAATTAACAAGTCAGGAAATGACAGATGCTGGCGAGGATGCGGAGAAAGGGGAACCCTCCTACACTGTTGGTGGGAATGCAAGCTGGTGCAACCACTCTGGAAAACAGCATGGAGGTTCCTCAAAATGTTGAAAAACGAACTACCCTATGACCCAGCAATTGCACTGCTGGGTATTTACCCTAAAGATACAAACGTAGTGATCCGAAGGGGCACGTGCACCCGAATGTTTATAGCAGCAATGTCTACAATAGCCAAACTATGGAAAGAACCTAGATGTCCATCAACAGACGAATGGATAAAGAAGATGTGGTATATATACACAATGGAATACTATGCAGCCATCAAAAGAAATGAAATCTTGCCATTTGCGACGACGTGGATGGAACTAGAGGGTATCATGCTTAGCGAAATAAGTCAATCGGAGAAAGACAACTATCATATGATCTCCCTGATATGAGGGAGAGGAGATGCAACATGGGGGGTTAAGGGGGTAGGAGAAGAGTAAATGAAACAAGATGGGATTGGGAGGGAGACAAACCATAAGTGATTCTTAATCTCACAAAACAAACTGAGGGTTGATGGGGGGAGGGGGGTTGGGAGAGGGGGGTTGGGGTTATGGACATTGGGGAGGGTATGTGCTATGGTGAGTGCTGTGAAATGTGTAAACCTGGCGATTCACAGACTTGTACCCCTGTGGATAAAAATATATTATATGTTTAAAAAAAATAAAATTAATTAAAAAAAAGAAAGAAAAAAGGCTTGATTAATAAACTGAAGTGGTAAATAAATTTTCAAGAAACATTTTATATGGAATACAACATTAAGACATTTCATAATAAAGTTATGAAACTTCACAGTTAAAGTATTCTTGAGCATTTAGGGGGAAAAAGTCATCTATAAATTACAAAATAAGGTTTCTCCACTTCAGTATTCAACCCTAAAATACCAAAGACTAGTGCCTACAAAATCCTAAAGAAAAAGAAAAGGGGGAGGGAGGAAGAAAGAAGGAAGGAAGGAAGGGAAGAGGGGAAAGGAGGGCAAGAGGGGGAAAAGGAAAGAAGGAAAGAAAGAAAGGGTCCCAGGGGGAGGGAGATGAGCAAGGGAGGAAGGAAAGGAAGAAGTATGAACAAACTGAAGGAAGGGAGATCCAGAAAAAACTTTACTATATATATATATATATATATATATATATATAATATATATATAATATTTCTATTTTTAAACTTGCAAATATTACTAAAAGATGCAAAGAAGATTTGAATAAATAGAAAGGTAGAAACCATATTTTGGCAAAAAAAAGTCAAAATTAAAATGTACATGGAAGGGATACCCGGATGGCTCAGTTGGTTAAGTATCCTGCCTTCAGCTCAGGTCATGATCCCAGGGTCCTGGGACAGAGTCCCACATCCAGCTCCTTGCTCCATGGGGAGCCTGCTTCTCCCTCTGCCTGCTGTTCCTCCTGCTTGTACTCCAACGGTCTCTCTTGAAAATAAATTAAAAAAAAATTTTTTTAATGTGATGGAATATAGGCATGGAATCAAATGCCAATTAAAATATCATTAGGGGGGCGCCTGAGTGGCTCAGTGAGTTAAAGCCTCTGCCTTCGACTCACGTCATGATCCCGGGGTCCTGGGATCGAGCCCGGCATCAGGCTCTCTGCTTAGCGGGGAACCTGCTTCCTCCTCTCTCTCCTGCCTGCCTCTCTGACTACTTGTGATCTCTGTCTATCAAATTAAAAAAAAAAAAAACATTCAAAGTCTTTGGTAACCTGAAACTTAAAATATCATTAGGGTGTTACCTGGGTGGCACAGTCTGTTAAGTGTGTGCTTTCAGCTCAGGCAATGATCTCAAGGTCCTAGGATAGAGCCCCTAATTGGGCTCCCAGCTCAGGGGGAGTCTGCTTCTCCCTCTCCATCTGCCCCTCCCCTTGCTCATGTGCATTCTCTCTCTCTCTTTCTCTCAAATAAATAAAATCTTAAATATATAGAAATGAAAAGTAATAAAATAAAATGTCAGTAGGGATTTCTTTTCTCAAAAGTGACATACTGATTCTAAAATTAACATAGAATTCATCATACAAGAATATCCAGGCAATTCTGACCAAAAAAAAAAAAAAATAGACAGAGACAAAGACAAAGACTAGCTCTATCAGATATTAATACAGCTACAGAACTTAAAATCACAGGGGATAAATAGACAAACAATACCAGCCAGAAATAACCATCAAAACATGCACTATTTTAAGGTGAATCATGGCTTTAACAGTGATGAAAACAGAATATTCCTTAAGTAGTTTGGGGACACCTGGTGAGCCATCTGGAATTTTTAAAAAATTCCTATCTTACTTCTTACTTTAAATAAATTTCAGATAGTCAAAGGCTCAAATGCTGAAAATAAAACCATAATAATGATAAGCAAAAATTAGTATGGAAGAATTTGCTTTATAATCAGGGGTTGGATAAGATCTTTCTAAGGTAAAAGTCAAAATCTAGGACTCATAAAAGATTTATAATCTATGAAAAGTGTAAATATTTCTGCAGGGACCACTATAAGCAGTGAAATCCAAATAGAGATGAAATACTTATGACACCACAAATGAAGGGTGAGTTCTTCCTGTCCAAAGATTCTATACAAATCCGTAAGAAAAGACAACCCATTAGAAAAATGGACACTGAACATGAAAAAAAAAATTGGCTCATTAACATGAAATTTTCATAACTTGGTTATCCAAAAAGTGATGCAAATTGAAATGAAATGTTTCCATCCAACACAATGACAAAGACCAAAAAGTTTTACACTCAATGGTCACTGTGAGGTTGCCGGACGTAGGTAATCTCTTCACCTTACAGGTGAGAATGTAGATAGCCACCATCTGTAAGTAGAGCAGTTTGATAGCATCCATCAAAATGGGAGATGTGTTCTCTCTTGACTCAACCTCCTCTCAGGAGGATTTATTCTCGACACGCTTGCATGTGAGAAATGACGTGTGTACCTAGATATTCATTGCATCGTTGGCTTTATAATGCTACCCGTCCTCAGCATGTGGCATCTCTCCCCATCTGTGTTTTCTGATTACCTTCAGCATTTCAGTGTTACTTACACCAACGAAGAAACAAAAAAGTGAAGGGCAAAAATCAGCTTTTTGTTTATGGGTCAGTCCCATCTTACAAAGCTTTCTACAAAGTCTCAACCAATGGTGTATCTTATACCCCCAGTGACAAATCATTAGTTGCAAGAAATGCCTGGAATTATGTTTCGTTTTGTTTTGTTTTTAATGGGCAAGAAGAAGACAATGATATCAATTGACAGCTAGCAATATGTCATAGCCCGGACATGTAAAATTTGAGACTTCACATGAGGCTCTCTGGATGGCCAATTACTTGGGGGCAGCGGGGAAGGGAAGATAAGGAGCCCTTGAACCTGCATTTCTTCATGGTAGCAAACTGAGTGGAGTTAGCGGTCGCCACACTCATGGCTGGAGCTCGGACTCCCTGTCTGCCACTCCCCCCACCACCACCCACTGCCGTCGTCCACACAGCTGAGGTCCCACTCATGTGGGCCTTGTTGGCATTTTGGTTAATCTGACATGTTTTTTGTCAGATTTTCAAATTCTGCCTGATCGTTCATTTGTGACTTTCACAACTGCCATGTCAGGAGAGCCATTCAGTGTTCAGGTGTTGCTGCCTAACTTTGCCACCTGTTTTGTTCCTCTGGTGGTTATATTGCATTTATGAAATATGTCCCTGCAGTGTAAGAAAGACCCAAATACAGCTGTGGCAGAAACAAGGTAGTGGTTTTTTCTCTCTCACACAGCAGGCCAAGTGCCAGGACATTGGCACCAGCTCTTCTACTGCTCTAGCGTCCTCGTCACAGTTTCCTACATCAAGTCCAAGATGTTTGCTCCAGCACCTGCAACCACTTCCACATACCAGTCAACTGGAAAGGAAAAACATGTCAAGAGGTCACACCCAATTCCTTAAACAGTTAATATTACCTCTGCTAAATGATCACTAGCCCAGGACACACACATGTTGCCAAAGTGCAAAGAAGTCATGAGAATCTCAACGTCTGCTGGGTGGCCATATGTCCGGCTAAAACACAGTGGCGTTAGTAAGAGAACTAAAGGAAAGAAGCCATTTGACATTGGGGGAAATTAGTACTTTCTAGCATGGGAAATTTTGATTCATCTGTTTGTTTTCTCTATCTCATTCTGAAAGGAATTGAGCTGGATTATAAAATTAAGCAGAGGGGGAAAACTTGACATATAAGGATACCCCACAGCACACATTTTTGTTTCAAGCATTGTCAAAGGTTTAAGCCCGTGCTCCCCCCATGCCAAGAAGAGTAGCTTGAGCTTTACAATCTGTAGATGGGTTTTGGAAATGACCAATGGTTCTGATTTTTGTGATCACTGTTTTGACTGAAGTAGAGACAATATGAAATATTGGTGGGGGTTAGATCAGCTTGCATTCACATCTCAGAATGAATGCCCGTTAGCCATGTGGCCTCTACCAAGTCACTCACCTCTTTAGGCTTTGGTTGTATCATTTGTAAAATGAGGATAACAAGAACAGTTTCAAAAAGGCTCTAAAAACCTATCTGAAAACATCTAAGACCTTTTATAAAGGCAGTGATCCAAGACAGAAGGATACTATGGTATACTATAGAATACCAAAAGAAGTACACCTGATATCTGGGGAGTATTTCTCTTTTTAGGTTTTGCCAATTCTAAATGCAAAAGTGGTAGTTGGGAAGCTGAAAAATAGTGCAGAATTTTAGGTTTCACTGAACTGAAAAAACAAAACTTGCAATAGACTGACCATGAGGAGGAACTCTAGTAAATACCCCTGGCTTTCCCAGAACTAAAATAAGATAAGATAAAATAAAACATATACATTTAGACAAAAGAAAATAACACTTTTAAAATTTGTAGATAAATAACTATATTTTAAAATATTTAGAAAAAAATATTTAGAACACTGGAAAGAATTTAGAAAAAAACTATTTGAATAATATGAAATTTAACAAGTTTCCTAGTTACAGCATCAAAATACAAAGATCAATTGGACTTCTATATCCCAGCAGTAAATGACCAAGAAACCGCATTTTTAAAAAGATTTCGTATATTTATTTGAGAGAAAGAGAGAGAGAGGCAGAGCACAGAGGGAGAGTGGGAGGGAAAACCAGATTCCCTACTGAGCAGGGAGCCAGATGTGGGATTCGACCCAGGACCCTGAGATCATGACCTGAGCCAAAGGCAGACAATCGACTGAGCCACCCCAGGTCCTCCAGGAAACAAAATTTTTGGAAAATGCCTAATACAACAGCACCAAAAAAAAAAAAAAAAATCATCAAATACCTCAAAACAAAAGAAAGATGTATAAGACTGATACACAGAAAACATTGAGAAAGTTTTTAGAAACTTTTGTCACGAACATGACAAATCATGTTCGTGGATGAAAGGATTCCATATTATGGCAATGTCAACTCTCCCAAAACTTATCCATAGATTCAATGCAATCCCAAGCAAAATTTCACCCAGGGTGTGTGTGTGTGTGTGTGTGTGTGCGTGCGCGAACACATGTGTGAAATGCGACAAGCTGATTCTTAACTTTACATGAAAGTTTAATGGCTAGAGAGTAAGCCAAGATAATTTAAAGAACCACAAAGTTGAAGAACTTCTACTACTGGAAGATTATCAGGACATGTCATACATGAAGGTAGTGTGGCAGTAGCATTGATAGAATGAAGTCAAAACACTGACCCCCACACAATTTATGTTGTAAATGACTTTGCACAGCAGTGGGGAAAGGACTGGTGTTTTTTTCTTTTAATGGTGCTGGGTTAATCACACACACATGAAAAAATATATTGACTCCTACTTTATGCATTATAATTGCCGTTTGGTCTACAATCCCAAAGGGGAAAAGGTAAAACAATAAAGCTTCTAGAAGTACGTATAGTAGAATATCAGTGTGACCTTGAGACAGCACATATTTCCTATCAGGACTCCAAAATTCCCTAACCATAAATAAAAAGATGGTGAATTGGACTGCATTAAAATTAGAGATTTCTGTTTATTAAAAATAAAAAATACAAATGGGAAAGTTTAGTCCTGAAGTAGGAGGAGATATGTGAAGTCATGTGACATTAAAATCATTAGTATCCCAAATAAAAAATGCCTACAAATATATCAGTAAAAGATAACTCAATATAAAAAAACAGGCAAGATACTTACAGATATCTTATAAATGAAATAGCCAAGTGGCCAAAAAATGCTATATAAAACTTATTAATCATCACCAAAAAAAGCAAAGAAAATCAAATCCATGAGAATAACTGAAAGGAAAACTGAAAGGGAAAAGACTAACCATGTCAAGTGGCAGAGAGGATATAAAACAACGGAAAGGTTCATAGTTACTGGTGGGAGTGAAAATTGGTACAACCACTTTGGAAACTGTTTGGCGGTAATGATTAAAGGTGAAGATAAACATGTCCATTAGCCAGTAAGTCGTCTGGTAGCTATAAACCAAACCTTAGTGCATACAAACACACACCAAAATTCATACAAGAACACCCATAATAACATTATCATTCATAATAGCCATGAGTTGAAAACAACACACTGTCCAGCATCAACAGAACGGATTTTTTAAAAATGCTGCATTCATAAGACAGAATGTCCTATAAGAGGGTTCAGCAAACTCTTTCTGTAAAGGACCAGACAGTAAATACTTTAAGCTATGGATATGTCTGGCCTCTGTCAAAACTACTCAGCTCTGCAATTGTCGGGTAAAAGCAGGCATGAAAGCTATTATGTAAATAAATGAGAAATGAATAAATAAACTATAAATGAATGATCGCTACAATCAGGAGCCTGGATGAGTGTCACAAAAATGCTCAAGTTGAGCAAAAGAATATTTTAAAAGGGTGGGAGAGGAGATTGGGAAAGGCATGAGGAAGCCTTCTGGAATGCTAGTACTTGTTCTATTTAAGGTCTAAGTGGTAGCTAGACGTATTCACTTTGCAGTCCTTCACCAAGCTGTGCAATTATGATTTGTGCACATTTCTCCACGTAAATATATCTCAATAAAGAGTTTCATTATGTAATAATTATTTGAAAGCTCTAAAGGATATTTCAAAGATAATCTAGAGATGTTTTTCTTTGAAGAAAGCTGTCTAAGCAGCCAGATCAGAGAATGAATTTGCATAATATATTTTGGGGTAACTTTAATTTTACTTTGTGCACAGGGTACTTAGCAAAGGTGGGTGGCCACTTACTGCTCAGAGATGAAATAGAAGTCATGCTTGAGGGTAAGTGTTGAAGTTAAAATGGAATCTGTACGTGTAAGTCTAAGCAAATTCACTATTAGTGATTGAGTTCACAGGTGTGTTCTCCCAGCTGTTTTGCCGGGGATGGGAGGAAAGTGGTGAGGGGGAATCCGTGGAAGGACTAGGTTGGAGGGCATCACTTCTTTTCTTCCTTTCCCCTTCCCTGCTTTCCTTCCTTTCTCTTCTGTTCTCTTCCCTTCCTTTCTGAGTGTGTGTGTGTGTGTGTGTGTGTGTGTGTGTGTGTGCGCGCGCGTGCGCGCTTAAATCCGTCTATGCCTCTCATTATTTGAGACCTAATATCACCCGCAGCCCTCAGGAACTACAGACTTGAAGATTTATTCGCTCATTCATCTATCCAACAAATATTTTTGCAGCATCTACCATGTGACGGCACTATTATGGCTGCAGAGCACACAGCAGTGAACGAGGCAAAGTCCCTTCCCTCTGAGAATTTACATTTTAGGGCATAGCAGTGCACACACGCACCAGGAACGTGTCTCCCTCTTGGCCTCTATTTCCTCCCCAGGATCCGATTTACCAATAGGTGAGGTAGAAAATCGGGTGGCAACCTGCCTGCCTTCCCCTTTCTGATGTGTGTCAGACAGTTTATTTTTCAGAGAAGTTTGAGATTTACAGCAAAACTTAGAGGAAAGTACAGAGATTTCCCATATGCCTGGCCCCCACCCCACACGCCTCCCACGATTTGACATCCCTCCCCGCAGTGGCACGTTTGTTACAACCGAGGAGCCCACATGGACACGTCATTATCTTCCTCCCTCTTCCACTCGCTGGTTCACCCATCCTCCCATTTGTTCAACATCTACTTACTGACCAGCTACCGATGTTCAGCATGACAACTCTGCCTACAAGTCCCTCAGGATTGTGTTCTTCCTTCTCCCCTTCATTTCCTCCTCCTTCTCCTCTCTTCTTGCTGTCCTTGTTTTCCCCCTCTCAATTCCTTTTTTGTTAGGGAGAAAAGAACTACAAGCTTGGTATCTGGATAGAATGGTATTAGCATTTTGGCATTATACATTATCTCAGACATTTTTAAAGAATGTAAGTTATTACACGTTGATTTTTTAAACCACCTTCGTGGTTGTATAACTCTTCCACTTCACATATTCATGCCAAGGACCGTGGGTTTACATCCTCATGTTACTATGTGTGTGTATTTCATTTTATGAGGTGCGTAATTTTTACGTGGTTCTCTGTTGAAGAACGTTGAGACTGATTCCAACTTTGTCATTATTATGAGCACTATTGAACCTCCTCATGAATCTATGTTTTCGCTACTTAGACTGCTCAGCACACAATAGGCGCTCTGTAAATATTTAGTGAGCGTTCCTAGTTTTCTTTATTGCGGTCTGGTGGGGATAAGCAGATAGAGCTTCCTAGATGCTTCTAGTCAAAATAATGAAAATTGGGGGGTTGGAGAAGGAAAGGAGAGACTTTGTGGAAGGTGGTGGTTCTGGCCATGCTTAGAGCTTCTCGACCACGAGAGAGACGACTTGCGCTAAAAGGCCCTTCTTCTCCTACAGCCATTGACCCGAGGCTTCGCGACGAAGACCCTGTGACCAGGGAGTTGGCGGAGATAACCTACACAGTTTTTAAGGAAATAGCCCATAGATTGACTTCCTCCAACCTTAAACAAATCTTCCGAAGAGTATTTAACTCTATCTACACAAAAAAACTGAAGCCTCTTTATAATTATAAGTGGTCCGACAACCCAGCCGGCAGTCCTGTGAGGATTAAGGACACCAAGCATGACAAGGAAGCCCATACGGGTGAGAATTAGGAAACAGTTCAGTAAAGAATGAGATGTTGGTCTGTGGCTCAGAACACATCTCAGAAGAGAAATGATTTTCCTTTTCCTCTTGATAATGAGTCTATACATACATGCTTTTCTGAAGGATGCTAGAAGCCTTTCCTGTCACCTAATTCTCTATTCAAATATCGAAATCCATTGCCTTCCTATGTTTAACAGTGATGGATTAATACAGCTGAAAAATCATATAAGCAAAGTGTTTGATGAGAAGCTCTTGGATTTTTATTTAATCGATAAGCATCTATTGAACACCTTCTAAGTACCAGGCACTATGCTAGGCAGTGGGGACATTTGGATTATATAAACAAGGTTCCTGTTCTCAGGAAGGTCATGGTCTAGTGACACACCCGTGTGCCTATTTCCATCCTTCTGGGACAAAGGCTGTCTAGAGCAGTACTGAAAAAGGAAGAAATGGGACTTGCATGGAAGGAGGAAGGGAAATAGGGAGATGTCATTTCTGAGGCAAGAAGAGTACTGGGGGAAAGCAGGAGACTTTGTCATGGACGCAGGTGGGCAAGGAAAGAATGGGGAGAGCTGAGTCCTGAGGGGAAGATGATGCTGTGCTAATCACTTTAAACTTTCAAAATGAAAACTGGATAACCCACTCGTTAGTAGTGGCCCATTGCCGTCAGGATGCAGTCGAACACTGTCCGGTGTTGGAAAGTCCCCAGTGATCTCGCTTGCTTGAAGTTGCTTGACCTGTGGTTTGGGTTCGTCCCTGTATCTCCCTCCCACCCTGTCCTCCCCCCCTAACATCAGACCCTCCAGTTACAGGAAACGACTTGTAGTTAGCTGAAAGCCCAGATGGTTCAGGTGTTGTGTCTTTGTAATATGTCCACTTGCAGTACATTGATGTTTTCATTTCTCCGGTGTGGGGCAGCAGCTACTGCCGCTGCCTTGGGTCCTCCTCTGACTTAATTCTGTTGACAAAGGACACGAGCTTCTCCTATGAGCTACGCACATCATCAACAGCTTGAATGGTAGAGGCCATAGGAGAGTAACATACTTCCAAGACTGTGGGTTTTCCCCATCCTCTCCCACTCCCATTCTACATGCCCCTTCCCTTCCCAACTGCGTGTCCTGCAAACGTCAAGCTCCAGCATCAATGTGAAGACAACAGCCTTGCTGAGACTACTTAACCTCCAGCTCCTTGCAGTCAAACCCGATTCTGCCGCTCTACCTGAACCCTGACCGATACCTCTGAGATGCATTTTCCAGACCCCTTTGATCAAGTAGGTTCATGTTGCTCCTCTGTTTTGCCTCAGTGTCCCGCGTAGCTTTCATTACATTTCCCCGCCTATAGTGAAATCACTAATTTTTTTCTCTCTCTCTGCCCCACAAAACCGAAGTTTCTTGAAGGCAAATATGTTTCACACTCAGTTAAGTACTCTGGCTCAGAGTGGATGCTCAATGAACACATGCCAGATGAATGAGATGCTAACAGGACATGTTTCACTCATGCTTCAGTGAAAGTTTTCAGATGTTAATGAGTGTTACTTAATATTAACAATAATGAAAGAATGGATAATTTTAATTTACTCTTTAATCCATATTGCTTCATAGTACCCAGGTGTTCCAGACCTCACTTTTCAAAATCAGGGCAAATTTCTTTGCCCACCAGAATATATGAACAGACATTTCTGCAAAGAAGACATCCAGATGGCCAACAGACACAGGAAAAAGTGCTCATCCTCCCTCAGCATCAGGGAAATAAAAATAAAAACTACAGTGAGATACCACCTCCACACCAGTCAGAAAGGCTAAAATTAACAAGTCAGGAAACGACAGGTGTTGACAAGGATGTGGAGAAAGGGGAACCCTCTTACACTGTGGTGGGAACACAAGCTGGTGCAGCCACTCTGGAAAACAGCATGGAGGTTCCTCAAAAGGTTGACAATAGAGCTACCCTACAACCCAGCAGTCGCACTACTATTTACCCTAAAGATACAAATAGAGTGATCCGAAGGGGCACGTGCACCCGAATGTTCATAGCAGCAAAGTCCACAATAGCCAAAGTATGGAAAGAGCCTAGATGTCCATCAACAGATGAATGGATAAAGAAGATGTGGTGTATATATAGGGCGGAACACTATGCAGCCATCAAAAAATGAAATTCTGCCATTTGCAATGACAGGCATGGAACTGGAGGGTGTTATGCTAAGTGAAATAAGTTAATCATGGAAAGATTATTATCATATGACCTCTCTGATATGAGGAATTTAAGAGGCGGGGTGGGAGTTTGTGGGCAGTAGGGAAGGAAAAAAGGAAACAAGATGGGATAGAGAGGGAGACAAACCATAAGAGACTCCTAATCTCAGGAAGCAAACCGAGAGTTGCTGGGAGGTGGGGGATAGGGATGGGGTGGCTGGGTGATGGACACTGGAGAGGGTCTGTGCTATGGTGAGTGCTGTGAATTGTGTGAGCCTGATGATTCTCAGACCTGTACCCCTGAAACAAATAATACATTATGTGTTAATATAAAATATATATATTATATGTATATATTATATGTATAATATATATATTATATATAATATAATATAATATATATTATTTTAATAAGCCTACTAACATCTCAAAGTTGAGTCACTCAACAACTCTAATAGTTTGTGCTGTTGCATCTGAAAAAGCGAGGAATGTTTGTAAAATCAGATTAAAACAATGTTAAAAAAATTTTCCTTGCCCACCTTCTAAACTTGCAAGATGCCTAGTGTGATAGGCTAACTAGTAACCTTACCAAAGAGATCCAATTCCTGATTCCCAGAATCTGCGAGTATGTTACCTTACATGGCAAAAGGAATTTTATATATGTGGTTATTTAAAGGATCTTGAGATGGGGAGATTATCTGGGACCCCAAATATAATTATAAGGTCTTTGCAAGGGAAGTTAGATCAGAGAGAAAAGAGATTTTTGGAGATGCAAGACGTTTGCTTTGAAGATGGAGGTAGGGAACAGGAGCCAAGGAATGCAATTCTAGAAGCCAGAAAAAGGCAAGGAAATAGATTCCCTTCTGGAGCCTCAAGAGGGAGCACAATCTGATCAACACCTTGATCTTGGCCAGTGAAACTCATTTTTGACATCTGAACTCCAAAACTGTAACATAAGTTGATGTTATTTTAAGCCACTAAATTTGTGCTAAATTTGACAGAGTAGAAAAAGGAAATGAACACACCTGGATTTCTTTTTTCTTTTTATAAACTTTTTTTTTTAAGATTTTATTTATTTATTTGACAGAGATCACAAGTAGGCAGAGAGGCAGGCAGAGAGAGAGGAGGAAGCAGGCTCCCCGCTGAGCAGAGAGCCCGATGCGGGGCTCGATCCCAGGACCCTAAGACCATGACCTGAGCCGAAGGCAGAGGCTTTAAACCACTGAGCCACCCAGGCATCCCACACCTGGATTTCTATAAAACAAAGCAAACCGAACCAAACTATAACTCTCCCCACTCCAAAAAACAAACAAACAAGCAGATTTAGATGAGTGTGATGGACCTTATACAAAGTTTGAGGTTTGAGATTACTGCAAAAGATCTGATATTCTCTGATACTTCTGTATTAGACATTTTCTTCAGTGTGTTAGCCTACCCTCCCCCTCACTCAACCGACAGTGTAACCTCCTTCATCACCACCTGGTTCTCTCTCCACCTCTCCCTCCCATCTCCTCTTCCCCCTTTGTTGCACACCCATTATGTGATGGGCACTTTCTTACAATCATTTTATTTCATCTTCACAATAATTCTGGGAAAGAGAATTTTTGCCCCATCATGTAGATGGGGCACTGCCATACACTCTATTAGCTTTGATATCAGTGCAGCTGGAGGGAACTACTATGCAAGTAGTTCCCAGTGAGGTCACTATTCCAGAAATGACAACGGACCTCTATTTTGTACAACAAAATGATGGTGGCACCTGGTCAGGGAAGAAAATATCCTCCTCCTGAGCAGCTTCTCTAACTCTCAATGTGTTCCCGTAGCACACTCTGCTTACTGTCCTCAAACAGAGTAATAATAATTGATAAAACTAAGCAGCTACTATACGCCAGACACTGTACAAAGTGTTTGGTTTGCACCATCCAAATTTATTCTCCCAAATATCTTAATAGTTGGCTATTACTACTGCTTCCATTGTACGCATAGGGAATCTGAGCCTCAGGTTGGGTACATCATCACCAACTTAAGGAGAGGTAGGTAGTACATTTGACCTCAAGGACTCCAGACCCAGTACTCTTATTCACTACGCCAATGTACGTGCCTTTTATGGATCCATTTTTCCCACTGAGTATAAACTCTAGTTATACGCTGGAATTACTTGGATTGTTTGGTTTTGCTTTTTGTTTTTTATGTTTCGTTTAAAATAACAATAAGCAATCTTCAATCTAGACGATTTACATCCGAATCTTTGTGCCAAAAGCCTGGGCATTAGTGTTTTTTAAGAACCCAGGTGGATCTAGAGGGAAGACAGTACTGTAAATCAATGCATCATTTTGTCCTGGAGATTGGGTTTAGACATTTCTGTCTCTCAGTATCCAGCACTGTGTCTGACGTGTGGAGAAAAACTTCATAAAGTTTAGTATTTATTACACAGTAGGAACCAATCAGACAGGAACCAATCATTTATAAACAAACATTTATTCAGTGTCTAGTGCACACAAGGCACTATACTGGGGAATAAGGATATAAATTAAATATTTCCAGATACACGATTCTAATGATATTTCCAGTCCTTCCTTCCACAGTAGGGTGAGCTCAGGGGAAGAGTCTATTTCCCTATAAAAAGGAAAAGTATCTGAATTCTAAATAGAGTTACTGTTTAGACCAGCACAGTCAGGATTCTAAACATCTGACAAAGTAAAAATAAAAAATTTACTATACTTACATTAATTGGTTTACCTTCTGGTAATCTTGCTTTCTTTGCAGTTTCTACATAGACATTGATGCCAGGTTAATGCGTAGTGAATCGTGTACATGGTCACGTGGGTAAACAGGAAGGCACATCATTTGGTGAAGAATGTGTCACCGTGGTCCCAGCAAGGAAGTGTCACAGTGGTCCTAAAGCCCTTCAGCAATCAGTGTGAACCACTACCACAATGTCTCCCTCTTGGGATAACCGTGGAAGAACCTAGGCCTGAATTGAGGAGACATGAGGTTGAGTCCTGTCTTCTGTGCTTACTAGCTCGAAGGCCTAAATAATTCATTTCAGGTTCTCTTTCTGTGAAAGGGGTTAATATTCTCCAAGAGTATTATTACTACGAGGCTTTAATGGTATGATTACATAGGAACTCCTCATAAAATATTGTATATAAACAAATCATGGGGTCAGTAAAGGCCAGTTATTTCCCCTAATTTGGATTCCTGAGTTTGTAGGTTATTCCCAGAAGCCTCTGAGCCGGGAGAGATGTTCTCTCCAGGCACCTTCCCCCACCCCTGGATATGCAAGCCGTGGGGACTAAGACAATCAACAGCTGGGTGGCCTTCCACAGCAGAGCTCCTTCCCTGGACTCTGAGCCCTCAGCTGACATCCCACTGATTTGGAGTTCATCACTAGAAGTCTCACTCTGCCTACAGGATCCCCCAGGGAAAACCCAGGCATATGGTTCTCCTGGTAAGTCTTCAGTAAGTCCTCATTGTTCTGAGCATAAAATTCTAACTCCTGAGCTTGGCCAGCCTTCCCTCTCCTGGGCATGCTTACCATGCCTCTCCAACCTCATTTGTCCCAGCCTCCTCTTATTACGTATGCTGCTATCCTAAGGAACTACTTGCAGTTGTCCCAACACAGTGATCAGGAGCAAGGACTCTAGAACAAGGCGGCCTGGACTCTGCCACTTGCTAGCCATGTGGGTGCAGGCAGGATCGCTGACAACTTTGTGTCTCAGTTTCCTTCTCTATAAAATGGGATAACAACTGTACCTAACTCTTAACATTTGAAGACATTAATTTAACTTGCCCTAAGATAGTAAGCTTAGACCACTTAAGTAGACTAGACAGTCTGAGTCTACTTAGTAGACTACTTTAGTTAAGTTACTATTTAACTTACTTACTACTTAACTTACTACTTAAATAATTACTTAAGTAGACTGTCTAGTCTACTTATGTGGTCTATACTTACTATGGTAGGTTAGTTAATAAATTAATTGTTACAATGGGTTGGTGCAGCCACTTTGAAGAGCAGTGTGGAGATTCCTCAAGAAATTAAAAATAGAGCTTCCCTATGACCCTGCAATTGCCCTACTGGGTATTTACCCCAAAGATACAGATGTGGTGAAAAGAAGGGCCATCCATACCCCAATGTTTATAGCAGCAATGGCCACGGTCACCAAACTGTGGAAAGAACCAAGATGCCCTTCAACGGACGAATGGATAAGGAAGATGTGGTCCATATACACTATGGAGTATTATGCCTCCATCAGAAAGGATGAATACCCAACTTTTGTAGCAACATGGACGGGACTGGAAGAGATTATGCTGAGTGAAATAAGTCAAGCAGAGAGAGTCAATCATCATATGGTTTCACTTACTTGTGGAGCATAACAAATAGCATGGAGGACAAGGGGACATGGAGAGGAGAAGGGAGTTGGGGGAAATTGGAAGGGGAGGTGAACCATGAGAGACTATGGACTCTGAAAAACAATCTGAGGGTTTTGAAGGGGCGGGGGATGGGAGGTTGGGGGAACCAGGTGGTGGGTATTGGAGAGGGCACGGATTGCATGGAGCACTGGGTGTGGTGCAAAAACAATGAATAATACTGTTACGCTGAAAAGAAATTTAAAAAATTTAAAAAAATTAATCATTCCTGAATTTTACTATTTTTATTATTGTTCCTGCCCTTACAACTTTCCTCTTCCCCTTTCCCCTTACAATAGCATCAAGAGCCCCCATTTATTACAAGCCTTCAAAGATTTCAAAGTACCACCCTCAGGAATTTCTAACATAGTGTTTTTATTATTACAACTCTAATATTACCCGACTTTATAGATGTAAACGGTGAGGCCCAGAATCCAAGCCGAGTGATTTCAGCCTGCTTCATCCGCATGATATTTCTACTTCACTAATTCCCCCTTCATCTGGGGAGTCAGCCATTTCATCACCTCTTCCTGGCGCCCTGCCTTGGCCTCCTGAGACTAGCGGAGGTGTCCTCCTGTGCTCCCAGGAAGAGGCACAATATGACAGCAGATTTTTACTGCTGCATTCAAATGTTCTGTCCACTAGATAAGATCCCTTGAGAAAAGGAATCTTTTTTATTCATTTTTTAATTCATTTAAATTCATTATGAATTCATTATTCATTTCTGTGCCTGTTTCCATGAAAGACTGAATGTAGACTCAAGCAATGAGAGGGCTATGGAGCCTGAGGAGAGGATTCTGCCAAAGGGAGAGGAATTCGTGAGTAGCCAAAGCCAAAGAAACGCAAAGGAAGCTTTAGCTCACTTGAGAGCGCAACTGCCTTTGACCGGATGCCCCTGGGCTGGGACCTTCGGCCTGCAGTTGCCATTTGGGGTCAAGAAGGCACAGCAGGCAACCCCAAAACATCTTCTGTCCGGGCAGCCAGTCTTCCCTGAAATGAAGTCAAAGCCTTTCTCATTGGAAGGGGAACTGACAAGTACAAAGTGTGCTAATCCGTGGACAAGTGCCTTCATATAAATTCTAACTCCTACAATTCTCATGATAACAATTTAAGGCAAACTTTATTAACCCAAGCTTGCACATGAAGATAGCGTCTAAGATTTGACTAAGGTCAGAGAGACAGTGCCAGGCAGCGGAGGATTCACACACAGCTCTGCAGGACTCCCCAGAGCTGGCTCCTCCCAGAACGTGGCTGGAGGTTCTCTGGCCTCCTCCTCTAATGCTGTGACATACTGTCCACGAGACCCTTAAATGCAGAAGTTATCTGGTATGCAGGTTAAGAAGTCAACAGTAACCGAATTGCATAACAGTGTGTGTGTCGAAAGTGAAAGATAAAGGGAAAAACAAACCAAATGCCCATCAACAGATAAATGAATAAACAAAATGTGTTTTATCCATACAACGGAATATTATCCAGCCATAAAAAGGAATGGAGTACAACGCATGCTATGACATGATTGAATCTTAAAAATATTAATGCAAGGGCGCCTGGGTGGCTCAGTGGGTTAAGCCGCTGCCTTCGGCTCAGGTCATGATCTCAGGGTCCTGGGATCGAGGCCCGCATCGGGCTCTCTGCTCAGCAGGGAGCCTGCTTCCCTCTCTCTCTCTCTCTGCCTGCCTCTCCGTCTACTTGTGATCTCTCTGTGTCAAATAAATAAAAATAAAATCTTTAAAAAAAAAAAAAAAAAAAAAATATTAATGCAAGATAGTTGGGAAGAAAGGCAGGCAGGGACAAGCCCCCTCCCCCTTAATGGAAACCACCCTTAAAAAGCCAAGTTTATTGAGTGATAGTACAAAGCTCCCAAAGACGGAGGGGACCCGAGAGGGTTGCCACCGGAATTTTCTAGGTCTAGAAATTTTATGGGCTTGTTGGTGGGCTGTTTTATTCTGATTAACCCTCCATGAGGGTTTCCTTAACCTCCATTAAGGGTGGTTTCCATTAAGGGGCTGGTGGGGGCTCTGCTGTTCTCAAACATTTGACAAATTACTTGTTATCTTAATAAAACTCTTCTGTATGGGCAAAGAAAAAACTCCAGTGTTTTTCAGAGTAAATGGTAGTCTTGGAAGGTTCATTCTTCACTGGTTCCAACTGATCGCAACGATTGATGTCTTTAACTCATCAACCCGTAATTAAAACAATTTTATTTAATCATCTTCTAGACTCGTATTTATCATCCAACATGCCACATCTCTGTTTACTTCCAGTATTATGTGAAAGTGACCATTTTTGTTGTTTGATTAAATAGTCCCAACCATTCTTGTAAGTGGAGGCTGATGGGAGCCATTACTAGAACCTCAGCTGGGTCTGTTGTCCAGAACAGCGACCCCTGGCTTCTCTATGCGACCCGGGCTTTTTCACAGCTCTGGGAGTGAGGGTCCTATGAGCACAGACGGAAGCTGAATCCCTTTTTTTATGACCTATCTTTGGAAGTCACAAAATGCCACTTCTGCTATAGCCATAGCAACCCAGATGTTTGGGGAAGGAGCTTGGAACCTGTCATTCATGAGGAGAGGTGTCACGGTAAGGTGGTAGGAAGAGCACGGAGGATCGGGGGTAACATTGCACCCATCTGGGGAGAATGCTGTCTGCCACAGCCCCGCAGTTTGTGGTCTTGCAGAGTTAAGAAGGCTGACTGCTGCTGTACTCCAAACAAAAGGCCCTACAAGCAGAGTAAAATCAGTGCTACTATCATGTAAAAGCAGAAAGCTTCTGTTGCAGATGGAATTTGCAATTTCTCAAATTTCCTCACAGCAGGAGCCGTCTAAAAAGATAGCACCGAAGGTTATAGGAAAAAGATCAGAATTTTCATGTGTAAAAAGCACGTATTCCCAAGATCTTTGGCTGTTGTTTCTTAAGTGTGGAAATGACTGGAAGCAAACAGAAAGCAGACCCGCAAATTTGAATAGAAGAAATTGGTCAAAGGAGCCCCACGCCTGGCCTGTAACAGCTTTTAAGTGCTGGAATAATCTCAGGGCACTCAAACTCCCACCAAAATAAGCGGACTTCGAAAGCTGGGCAAACTCCTGGAAGTGCATCCATCATAATCCTCGCCTTGGAGAGGAAAGATCCAGGTCCACAGAGGACAATGGACAAGAGAGATTCTCCCAGAAAGCAGTGTCAAATCGGGAGTTTCCAGACTGCCTAACCAATGAGCTCACCCCTGTGCTCAGGCCCAGAGTCCTCCCCATGTCCACAAGCAGAATCTGATGATAGTGACGGGCCAGTGACCACCACATTTCCCATCCCTCCTTTCTCTGAATGGTAGTTTCTTACTACATTTACCTGTTCCTTCACCACTATAGTGTACTCAGTGGTTGGAGGTAGATGACGTCCTTTCTGCCTACTGGAATGCGGTCACTCTATTGCGAAGAAAAGAGCCATGATGTGTAACCACCATGAGAAGCAAAAAGACAAAAAGGAGCCTGAGCCCTAGTGGGTCATTAAAGGAGTGGATCTAAAGGAGAAGAGGGACAAGATGATAAAGATTAGTCCCAAATTTCTGTTATTTTATTTCAACTCCAAGGAGATAAAGCCTGAGGAACTGATGTGAAGTACTTGGCACAGTTCTTGGCATACATTAAGCACTAAATGTTACCTACTGCACAGAAGATTATTCACAAGCACAAATTCTATGATGCAACACATTTAGTTACCCTATATTAACTGTATTTTTCTACAATAACTTAATTTTTGTCACAAGCCCCTTTCCCACCCAGTGACAGAAACCTCCTTGGTCCAATCAGGTGGTTGCCCCCAGTTGGTCCTGCAGACAGGATGCCAAAGGGCTCAGGTAGCTCCCAGACAGCAGGTGCTCTGGGGACAAGAAAGTGGGTGTAGCTGGCCTTTGCTCAGCATCCCCACAACGACATCGGCTGACCCGACCTCATGTCTGTCAGGGGTTCCGTCAGTCAACTCTTAGGTCATCCCTGGGCCCTATTCATTCCCATCTCAAGACTTCATGACAGCTGTCTCAGCCACTCAGGGCCTCCCTGATGTAGGGGAAAACCTGTTCCTTCTTCTAAACACCAACTGTGGGACATTAGATGGGGCACCTAAGGCACTATGCACTGTCCCCACTTCCTGCTGGACCAGGGAAGCTCTGGGGGTCCTATCGGCCTCTTGGTGCTTCCCTGCATCTGTAAGGATAGGCCCGAGGCTTAGATCCTTTCTTCCCCAGACCTGTGGACCCCTGGAGTGCATTCATCCCTCTCTCCCATTGAGAGAATTTACAGGAAGTGTGGCCGGAACCACACTTCCCAGTTCTTTCTCCCCCAGTAAGGAGACAGGTCCACAGGCAGTGGTATTCTTTTAGATCTTTTATTTATGCCCAGAGCTTACAGTGCAATTCCTATGTATTCTGCGTTCTTTTCCCCTTGAGGACACCAAATTGCTAAGATTTGGAGGGAAAGGATCATAAAGTTCAGGAGATACTAAGAACAACAAAATCTTTAGTAATATCAAAATATTGTCCCACTACATAGTTATTATCATTGGCCACATTTACTGTGAATTCATTGATTCAAAGGGGCTTTGTAGAGCAGTAATTAAGCACCACGACTCTGGAGGCTGCTGGCTCGGGCTCAGGTCCCGGCTGCACTAACTACTGTCTGACCGTGGGTGATTGTTTTTAGCGCTTTGATTTCTTCATCTGTGCCACAGACATGACCACAGTACATCCGTTACGGTGCTGTTTTAGGCGTTTTGAATGAGCTAACTAGGGTCAGAACAAAACACATCAGACAGTGCACATAGGAAACGCCATTTGTTTGCTGCTGTGACTGTCAAGCTTGTCATGTTCTTCAGCGTGTGGCAGCGGTCCCTTGCCAAACACAGGTGACTGGTTCCTAGGATTATGGGAGAAAACAAAAGCACCGTGTCTCTTCTAAATGAAAATGTTGTATGTGAGCCCGTTAAGATGACGCATAATCTCTACTCTTACAAGCATTAAAGGCACATACGGGACATGAACTTAGAACTAGGGAACTATATACAGTTGGAAAAGGCTGCTTATCCTTCCCTCACTCATCTTATTTCTATCCAATCAAGTACCTCTCTGCTAGCACGAGGCACTGCTCTAGAAACTGGGAGCACAGCCTGGATTCGAGGTCCCCCCAGTCTGGGGGAGGACGACGAACATAAGAGAACTGAGGAAGAACAAGGTGCTGCGAAAACAACCCTCCTCCTCTGCCTGTTCTGTAAGACATTCTAGAGTCTTTCTGGAACCCGGACACCTGCTTCCAGGCAACGGAGAAAAATCCTTCAAACCCAGCCATGCTCTACGAGGGGGTGGGGGGAGATGAAGGATTCTCTTCCGAGAATCACCAGATTAGGGGAGGGAGACACAGAGGCCACAGAGAGGTCATCATGCGTATTCTGCCACGGCTTGTGATCCACGGAAACGGTCCCCTCGCTGTGGTTTCCTGGTGTTTAGGTGGCAATAGTGCCCCCTGGCGGGGTACCAGGCAATGGCACGTACACCTCTTCGGATGGTCACATGGCTGGGATGCAGGTATTGTTATCATGAGTGTGCCCTGGAGGAAAGCAGGACTCAGGGTGAAGTGACCCGCCCACTGCCTTAGACACTTGTAATTTCTCCCTATAGCTCTGACGTGTGCACAGAGAACCGCAGGACACGTATTGCCACATAGATGAAAACAGTTTCCAGTAGATTCGTGGCCTCAGGGCAAGCACAGCCTAATAACCATTAGTCCTCTAAAAACCTCAGAAAGTCTCACATGGTTTAACTCTTCCTTGGGCCCTAATGAAATTCAAAAACTCAAATCAACTTCCTGGTGAATGAGTAAAAACTGGACTCTTTGGCACAGTGAGGGCAAAGAGGACACATTTTACCGGGTTTTCAGCTCACGTTGCTACTGAGTGTCTTGCTAGGTGTCGGGCACTGTTCTAAGTGCTGGGGACACAGCAGCAAATAAATCCAAAAGGATCTTTGCCTTCATGAAGCTTACGTCTAGCAGAAGGTAAGGGAATAGATAAGAAGAAGAAAAGAGAAGAGAAGAGAAAAGAAAAAAGAAAAGAGGAAGGAAGGGAGGAGAGATGAAGGAAGGAAAAGAGAGAGGGAAAGAGGGAGGGAAGGAAAAAGAGAGGGAGCAAGAAAGGAAGGAAAGAAAGAAGGAAGGAAGGAAGGTGATGGGAAGTTCTGGTGGAGAACCATAAAGTAGTGGTGGGGGGGGAAACGTGGGTGAGAGCGAGCTACTCCATGCAGCCTCTCCTACTCCGCCCATGTCTAATGGTGCAAAGAAAAGGCCATCTCGGTGCTGGATGCATCGAAACAGGGCTCTTTCCCTGTCTCTGGAGATCATGGCTAACAGATCTGCTCTTCTTGGAGTGGCTTGGATGAACGACTTGAGCCTATTTGCTTTGAGAAAGACAGTGACATGGGGGACTAGGAAAGTTCCAGATGGGAGGCTTCTCCTACACGGATTGGTAATATCCTGTTATTGCTAAAGCTGTTTACCTTAGGAGGTCCAGGCAATCTGGCAAGTACCCCACTGGGAGGAGGAATTGGAAGCTCTCCCTTGGCCGAGTCACTTACCAGTCCCACAAACACACCAAGCTGCATGCCAGATTCTTTGCCTGTGAACTCTCCACCCACAGAATTTCACCGGCCTATGAAACTGAGTTTATAGGGGAGGGAAAGTCATGGGATAATAGCGTTTTGTAGGGCAGACACATCAGATCATGCTTCAGAGAACATTTGTTTTTTAACAGGCCTATATTCATGCAAACCAGGCTTCAGAGATTTTATTTTATGGTTTGAAATAAAAAACCACTTTCACATTTATTATTTCATGATCATTTTTTATAAAGGACATTTAGGAAGCATATTGTAAACGGATCTCTCAACTGCCTTCAACTTGTTAAATTTCAGTTTCTTGGGGCGCCTGGATGGCTCAGTGGGTTGAAGCCTCTGTCTTTGGCTCAGGTCATGATCCCAGGGTCCTGGGATCGAGCCCCACATTGTGCTCTCTGCTCGGCGGGGAGCCTGCTTCCCTCTCTCTCTTTCTCTGTCTGCTTCTCTGCCTACTTGTGATCTGTCAAATAAATAAATAAAATCTTAAAAAAAAAATTTCAGTTTCTTACTACATTGCGAAATTGGTCTTCAGTCAGTTCCTTTGTATTTGTGCTTTGCTTTCCTTTATCTCATGACCTTCATCCCCTCACCCTCCTCAGTCCCACAGTTGCACCCTGGGCCCTCTCATCACCAGGAATTACTCCACCACTTGTACCTTAAATTCAAGCAATCCTGCTTCGGGACCCCCACGTCTTATATTTCTAGAACCCTGAAACTTCTCTAGACTTTCTTAGGGTTGCCGTAATAAAGGACCACAGACTAGGTGTCTTCAACAACAGAAATTATTTCCTTACAGTTGTGGAGGCTGGGAAGTCCCAGACAAAGATGAGGCAGGTTTGATTTCTTCTGAGGCCACTCTCCGCTGGCTTAGTCAGGTTCTCCAGAGCAGAACCAATAGGGTATTTGTAGGTACAGGAGATTTGTTATAGGAATTGGCTCTTATGATTATGGAGGCCAAGAAGTCCCACAATTTGCTGTCTGCAAGCTGGAGAACCAGGACTGAGAACCAGAAGCTCCAATGTTTGAGGGCAAGAGTTGGACATTCCAGCTGAAAAAGAGAGAGCAGATTTACCCTTCCTCCATGTTTTTGTTCTATTCAGGCCCTCGATGGATTGGATGGTGGATGGCCTCCTTGGTGAGGGGAATCTTGACTTACTTTACTGATTCAATTCTAACCAGAAACTCTTACAGACACACCAAGAAGTCATGTTTTACCAGCTATCTGGGCCTCACTTATCCCAGGCAAGTTGAGATGTAAAGTTAATTTTCACAGCTGCTTTTTCTATCTTCACATGGTCCTTCTTCTATGTGTCTGTGCCATAGCTCCTCTCATTAGAGGACACCAGTCCTACAGGACCAGAGCCCATCCCATGACCTCATGTAAGCTTTATTACTTCCTTGAAGAAACTGTCTCCAAATACAGTCACATTCTGAGGTACTGGGGGTAGGATTTGAACAAAGGAATCTGGGGAAACACAATTTATCCTATAACCTTCGTTCCTACCACACCAGGTCTCCACTTCATTAGGACATTCAGACCCTTGAGCCCATCCCCTCACATGTTCATTTCCTTCTCTGCACAGCCTAGGACTCTTGTCTTCCACTTCAGCGACCTTCCTAACAAAAGACACGATACCACCAGCCTTCTTCTGGTGGACCTTCTAAGAAGACACAAATGTTGGCTCAATTCACCTGTTACATAACTGAACGAATGTGAATTTGCTCCTTGGTGAAGCACAGATAGAGACTATGCCAGGTGGGATTGTCAGCCAAAGGAAACTTGATCAGATGCAAATAAGGAATCATGGGTAATAACTTCCAAAGCTGTGATTGCCCAACTGTGCATGAGTGGGTTTCTTTTTTTTTTTTTTTCTTTTCAGCATAACAGTATTCATTGTTTTTGCACCACACCCAGTGCTCCATGCAATACCTGCCCTCCTTAATATCCACCACCTGGCTCCCCCAACCTCCCACCCCCCGCCCCTTCAAAACACTCAGGTTGTTTTTCAGAGTCCATAGTCTCTCATGGTTTACCTCCCCTTCCAATTTCCCTCAACTCCCTTCTCCTCTCCATCTCCCCATGTCCTCCATGCTATTTGTTATGCTCCACAAATAATCGAAACCATATGATAATTGACTCTCTCTGCTTGACTTATTTCACTCAGCATAATCTCTTCCAGTCCCATCCATGTTGCTACAAAAGTTGGGTATTCATCCTTTCTGATGGAGGCATAATACTCCATGGTGTATATGGACCACATCTTCCTTATCCATTCGTCCATTGAAAGGCATCTTGGTTCTTTCCACAGTTTGGTGACCGTGGCCATTGCTGCTATAAACATTGGGGTACGGATGGCCCTTCTTTTCACTACATCTGTATCTTTGGGGTAAATACCCAGTAGTGTAATGGCAGGGTCATAGGGAAGCTCTATTTTTAATTTCTTGAGGAATCTCCACACTGTTCTCCAAAGTGGCTGCACCAACTTGCATTCCCACCAACAGTGTAAGAGGGGTCCCCTTTCTCCACATCCTCTCCAACACATGTTGTTTCCTGTCTTGCTAATTTTGGCCATTCTAACTGGTGTAAGGTGGTATCTCAATGTGGTTTTAATTTGAATCTCCCTGATGGCTAGTGATGATGAACATTTCATGTGTCTGATAACCATTTGTATGTCTTCATTGGAGAAGTGTCTGTTTATATCTTCTGCCCATTTTTTGATATGATTATCTGTTTTGTGTGTGTTGAGTTTGAGAAGTTCTTTATGGATCCTGGATATCAACCTTTTGTCTGTACTGTCATTTGCAAATATCTTCTCCCATTCCGTGGGTTGCCTCTTTGTTTTTTTGACTGTTTCCTTTGCTGGGCAGAAGCTTTTGATCTTGATGAAATCCCCAAAGTTCATCTTCGCTTTTGTTTCCTTTGTCTTTGGAGACATATCTTGAAGAAGTTGCTGTGGCTGATATCAAAGAGGTTACTGCCTATGTTCTCCTCTCGGATTCTGATGGATTTCAGACCTCACTTTGAGGTCTTTTATCCATTTTGAGTTTATCTTTGTGTACGGTGTAAGAGAATGGTTGACTTTCATTCTTCTACATATAGCTGTCCAATTTTCCCAGCACCATTTATTGAAGAGACTGTCTTTTTTCCACTGTATATTTTTTCCTGTTTTGTCAAAGATTAACTGACCATAGAGTTGAGGGTCCATATCTGGGCTCTCTACTCTGTTCCACTGGTCTATGTGTCTGTTTTTATGCCAGTACCATGCTGTCTTGGTGATCACAGCTTTGTAGTAAAGCTTGAAATCAGGTAACGTGATGCCGTCAGTCTACTTTTTTAGGTTAGGATAAATATTCAGAAAGGGGAGTTTTGTCATCCCATGTAAAGGTCATGCATGGGTATAAGGTCATGCATGCATACCTGGGAAGCACGCCCATACATGCATCGCATGTCGTGTCATTAACAAGGCGGTGTGTGCTCCTCTTTAGGCAGAGATTTTAACATTATGATGGGATTACTTTAATCTGCGCACACTCCATAATCCATCTGCACAGGTGTGAGTCTGTGTCAAGCCCAAACTGGTGTAGCCACTGGAGCTTTCCCTGTTGTTTGCACTAAAAGATAAGGTTAACATTTCTGTGAAGAAAGGAGGCGTCGGGGGGGGGGTTGGGTCTTGCTGATGATCATTTTAACCTCACTAACCCTGTGGGGCACAGTTTCAGTTGTATGTCCCTTTTCGATCCTAAATCCTAAATGGACATTGCTCCTGGAGAAGAATCACACAAGTACCCAAAAGGCGCTACAGCAGATGAACAAGTTATGGTCTAGTAGAGATGCACACTCCTTAAAGCCAACTCATCTCCTGGGGCCCCAGGCAAGACAAGCAGGTAGTTCCTGCCTCTACCACTTTCCCTAAGTTTCTTCCTATACCACTTGCCCACTCGTTCTCAACAGATGACTTTGCTCCCTATATCACAGAAAAAATAAATGCCATCATCCAAGAAGCTGCTCAATGCCATGTTCCAGATCCATAAACATTTGCTTCTAGTCCCTTTATCACCCCCAATCTATTTGATTTGGAATCTATTTGATTCCAAAACTCCTGTGTTCTGTTTCTCTCAGAGGGAGGAGGTAGCAGAAGTGGCAGGAGAAAAGGAAAAAGGTGTTACCAAGATGGTTATTTCTAATCTATAGCCAAGCATAAAAATAAAAACAAAATTTGTGTTCATGTTTTAATACAAAGTTTTACATTTATTTATTTTGTTTTAGGAGCTTTAATATAAAACCGTATCCTATCCAGCACTGTTAAAATTATGTAGGTTTCTACACTGTATTGTATGCCTGAAGCTAATAAAACACTGAATATTAGCTACAGCAGGATTACAATAGAAAACTTAATACCAAAATTTAAAAAATAAAATCATCAGGGACAAATAAAAAAATATGTAGTTTCCTTCTTTCTTGAGAGGATATTATAAGATCTCAGGAAAGTTATGGGTCAAGCTTGAAAACTAAAACCTACCCCCGGGAGTTGAGCAGCAGTTGTGTGTGTGCATGTGAAGCAGATACGGGCTGGGCGATGGCCCTCAAGCTGTTTTATAGGGCCAAGATGGAAGCCTATCCCACCAGGTATCAACCGTGTAGGATTTGGATGAGGATTCCAGGAGTCCCTGGCATATCCCATCAGGCCTCACTTTCCATTTCGGCTTTTTCCCAACTCTTTGCTTCTTTTTAAACTCATAAAAAATCTTCCATGCTTCTGTTTGTTGGCTCTTTGTGTGCAGTTTTGTGAGGCAATCACATAGGAATCACTTTTCTCTCTTGTACCACCGTCAGCTTCAAGCTGTCGAAATGATAGAACTTAACTTGGCCATCACGTTTGAAGCAGAGGAGAAAGTCAGGAAAGCTTAGCTGCCAACTTGGAGGAGGTTTAGATCGTGCGTGTGATATTTTATGACTCACTCCTATTTTTCACAGTACAAATTTACCTTCTCAACCGAGAAAAAGGATTCATTTGTAAGCATTCATTCTGCATTACTGCAGATCTATGTATCGCTAACATGAAAAATCTGGCAGTGTTTTCTAAGGTTGACTTCAGTATCACTCACATGTTCATGTTTTTACTGACTTTTCTTATTCCCAAGCTTCTTTCCATCTATTCATTTTCCTTCAATACGGACCCAAGCTGTTTTATGTTCAAGTTCATGCTCAAGGCCACATTCCTATAGAGAGCGTTTAAAACACCCAGAAGTAATGTCTCAGATGGTTCTTCCACAACTGGTCATAGAAAGATCCCAGAACTCCATGTAGAGACTCCTCAGGTTAATTCCACTGCACCATCCCTAGTTCCTCTCCATGTCCAGAGGCCTTCTGTGTAATACCTCCCATTACAACAACAGGGTGAGCTACACTGAGATGAATGAGGACTCTGATGTCTAGAAACTTACTCATGGTCAGGTACATAGCTAGTAGGGAGAGTCAAGTCTACTAAATGAATATTTCTCCAGTTTGAACTTTATTGTGATTTTTTGTTCGTTTGTTGAAGTTTTTTTTTAATTCCTTTTCAGCGTTCCAGAATTCATGGTTTAAGCACCACACCCAGTGCTCCATGCAATACGTGCCCTCCTTAATACCCACCACCAGGCTCACCCATCCCCCGACCCCTCTCCCTTCCAAAACCCTCAGTGTGTTTCTCAGAGTCCACAGTCTCTCATGGTTCGTCTCCCACTCCAATTTCCTCCAACTGCCTTCTCCTCTCCATCTCCCCATGTCCTCTGTGTTATTCCTTATGCTCCACAAGTGAAACCATATGATAATTGACTCTCTCTGCTTGACCTTTCTCACTCAGCATAATCTCCTCCAGCCTGTCCATGTTGATACAAAAGTTGGGTATTGTAATTTTTATTTTTCATCGTGCTGATGTCTTTGCTTACCAGGTTGCTAACTGATAAAACCCCCAAGACAATATCTAGAAAAGGTCTATCACCTTTTGTTGTAATCTAGACAGTTATCAGTTACGAGTCAGAGAGATGTTTTACTTTCATATCCTTAGCCTTCTAGTGCAACTCTATGGGGAACAAAAGTGTATTAAGTACCTGCAGCCACTCTGCCTTTCGTCTATGTAATACAGCCAGAAATGGGTTAGGACCAAAGATCTGAGGACCAAGGAAGGTCAGAAAGCAGAACTAGTACCAACCAAGATTTATTGTATACTTATCTGATGTTTTCACTTTCCCCAGCACTTGCTTCCCAGAAATCAACACAAACCATCTGATATTTTATTATTTCCTGCAGCACAGTGATACCAAGGACAGAGCCAGAGGGCTGCAGATTAGAAATCTGTATTAAGGTCATCTAAGGAGATGATGCCCTCTTGTGATTTCCCCATTACAAAACATTATCCTAATTACATGCCTAACAGTCATAGTCATGAGAGATTTCCCCACATATACGAGCACTTTGGCCTACTGACATATATTCAATTTAAGGGAAGACAAGAAAAGAATTTATAAATAGTAAGACAATAAATTGTAATATACTTGACGAGGGACTCTTCTTTTTACAGTGAAATTATGTCAGTTTCATTAATAGCAACAAAGTAGCAAGGCTTGGCATTTAGCCCATTCTTTTGCATGGAGGAGGAGAAGGTGACCTTCCTACAACAAGGCTGACTCTGAAAGAGAGAGTTTAAGGAGCTGAACCCCAGCAGGCTCGGCTCCTTACCCAAATGCCCCTGGGACTTCATCTCTCACTTGACTTTCTTGGCTTTGCTAAAGGTGCAGATTCTCCTGCCTCCTCACACTTTCATTCCTGGTGACTGCCCCACCATCACCACAATGCCATCAACCACCACCAGTGCCTGTAACCTGACACAGGAGCAGAGGCAGCTTCGTCTACACAACTCACACATACTACTACCAGAAAAAATGCCCAAATGCTCGCCCTTTTATGAAGTCATGGCTTCATCTTTCTAGGAAAGAGAACACATTTTCTAAACAGCATGGTGAAATATTGTACCTAAAGGCTAGGTGAATAAGGCACAATTTAAACTTGAACGAAGAGCCAACACATCCTAGAATCCTAGTCCCCTCTTTAATTTCAACAAACAATTCGCTCATCAATTTCCCATAGTAGTAGTGATCTTCCCAACGTCATTCTCTCAGATCATGTTATTACAAGGTCAAATCTGAAGGCATTTACAGAAACAGTAGTGCCCTTTGAAGATGGCAACAAGAAGGAAAACACTGAAGCTGTCATCTTTGCCACTGGTTAGTCCTTCGGTTTACTCTTCCTTGGGGAAGCCATCCTCAAAATCCGCAGTGACAATCAGATCTCCCTCTACAAATATGTCGATCTCCCCTCCACAGTGGAAAAACCAACATGGCCATTATTGGCCTCCTTCAACCTCTGGGAGCCATCATGCCAATTACAGAGCTGTAAGCACACAGGGCTACTAGGGTTTCCAAGGGTGAGGAGAAGTGTGATGGGCTGGAGAACTCAAGAGCACAGCCTCCTGGCCATGACTGTGCCTCAGTTTCCTTATCAGTGCTGCCTAATCTCTTGGTTTGAGCCTCCAAAACTCAGGTGACCTCACTGCTTTGCTTCCTTCTCCCAAAGTTAGCTACACCACTTGAAACATAATTCAGGTGGATCCACAATGATCCTTTACTAAGGTGATTTGTAGGCAAAGCACATTTAGCATGTGTTAGTTCAGGTGACTCAGGCTTCTGCATAGGCTTGGGCAACTTCTACAGTTCATCAGGAATCACTCAATTCTTAATTCATACTCTCCACCGTAAGTACCAGATCTAGCCAACGCAGGTAAATCTTCATCTCGTCCAGAATGTCTCGTGTTCAGTTATACATTTGCAGCTATGAATGGTCATTTTACTACTCATAATCCCATTTCTACACCCTCACGCCCTCAGTTTGGGCTTCTCATTCCCATGAACTACATCCAAGACATTCCAAATTTCATCTGTCTGAACTCTTCTATAGAACGTGAGGTCCAGAGCCTGATTTTGAAATCCAGCTGAAACAGAACAGGGGCTGGATTCAGGTTCCTCTGACCCTAACCACCAAACCCAGCATTCTTTGACAGCTAAAACTCTACGCCCATTGAGCAGCATATGTTGCAGGAATGCAGAGGCAGACTGTTGACCCAAAAAAGGGACTTGACTACAAAGACTAGCAAAGACCAGACTGAACCAGTCCGCACCAAGATGGACCCCAGCACTGAACTTTCACCCACTTCTCCCTCATTATAACACTAAAAATCATGCCCAAGGGTAGAGATTTAACATGCTAACTGGACATGCAACCCATGAGGAAGCATGACTTTTGGTGCCGATAAATCCCTGCTTCTACCTGCTTAACTACCACCCCTTTCCCTCCAAGGCCTCTTCAAAGCTCTCCTGACCTCTCCCTGGGGAGCCAGCCCAAAGGACTGTATCTTTTAAGATTATTTCCATTATTTAAAGTTTTTCAAATATGCATTCAAATTAAATGATTAGATGAAAGAAGTTTGAGAGATGAAGATAGGACTTGGCAGAAGCCACAGTCCAACTGTTGGAAGAGATTAAACACCCATAACGTGAACTCTCCTCTACTCTGACACACTTCACTTTGCTCACTGCAAACTCCTGTCACTACTCTCTAACGCTCTTTATAGTGTTTTTGTCCTACATCAAAAGACACTTTTGTTGACTACTTTTTGTTTCAAGGTCCTATGTTAGGCACGGGGATGTCACCAGCATGTAACATGTATTCCCTTCCTCTGAAGAGTTTAAAGGGTAATTGGAAAGACAAGACAAACAGGAAATTAAATAATAATGCAAAAGCGGTAATAGTAACAGTGCAAAATAACAAGCAGGGCTGAACATGAGAAGTTGCCATGAGGAGGGAAAGAGAGAAAGCAATAGTACTTCAAACAGCCTGTTTATGCCAGGTGCTGTGCTGGGTAGTTTTACAGTTTAAGCTATCTCGATGGCAACATTCTAGAACTCATGCTGTTACCCTGAGTTTTGTCTATTCGAGGCTTCCGAATCCTGATTAGAATAGAAGATAGTCATGTAATGTAGGGATTTACTACTGTAACGTATTTCTATTGAGTTGCTACGATTAATAGCCCCATCCCACAAAAGAGAAACTCACAGCTCATAGGCATTTTTTTTTATTCTAGACTTTATGCAAGTCACATAAGAATTTAAGAGTATCTCAACCCCACACTCTGGAGTAAGAACCAGACGGCCTTCCCTGTAGCTAAGTCAAGCACAGACAGAAGTAGCACTATCCGAAAAGACATGAAGCAGGGTGTTTATATGAATGTGCTGCTGCTCCCCACTAAGGAGCTGACCAAAGTGGCCAGAACCCAGAGCTTGTGTAACCAAGGGTACCCAATCTAGCATGGTCTGGGCAAGTTTAGATGCTGGACTTTGCCAGTCCTTTAACTCAGCAGTTCTCATGCCTGGGGAAGGTTTTTGCTTTCTTTCCTTCCAGAGCTAGTGGGTGAGGTGAGGTATTACAAGGGAAGTGATTAATTCCTGGATTTCGCCCTTCATTTCTGACCCAGCAGGCTTAGGATGATGCCTGGTCATGGAAAACTGTTTTATGTTGCTTCATAATCCTTTCAAGTTACTCTTGGTATTCACTGATGTTTAAGAATCTTTAATGCTCAAATGCACGTGTCAGGGAAAAACAGATCAGGTTTGGCTTCGGTATAAGCAATTAAATAAATAGCCACTTTTAGTGATTCACCACTTGATTTCTCAAGCTACTTGCTTACTTCTACCAAGAGTTACAACATGCACTGTCTTAACCTAAGGAAGCTTCTCTTAAACAGAAGAGCATATTTTTTGTGCCCATATTTTCCCTACCAGCTGTGCTTTCTTTCCGAATGATCATGCTTTAGAGCTAAAGGAGTGTGGTTCCAAAAGTATTCTCTGCCGAGTGACATATGCTGCTGTTCCAAGTACATCAGCTAATTTCTCCCTGCGGCCACCTTCTGCAGCAGTCTACATCCCTGTTTTTCTGCCTGAAAAAAGGATTTAGAAATCAAATAACTTTCTCAAGTTCATGCAGCTTATACCCTCTGGAGCTGAGTTTCAAACCAGGGCTGTCGGAGTCGAAATCACTCTTCATCGGTTTTTTCCTCTTGGTCGTCATTTTCTTTTCTGCCCACATCTTGAACAACATCATATTACCCACAGGCATCTCTTAAGTCTTATTCCTGGCCCTGAGGACTAAGGAAGTTGAACCTTGGTGCTAGGTAGATTTCTATCCAGACTTTCAGCTCATCTATCAGTCTTTGGATAATTCATTGGTTTGACACACCACTAAAAAGACTAACAAGTTTGCCGTTTGGTAACTTTGACTTTCATTATAGAGACTGTGCATAAATGTTGTCTAATGTTTATTCATTCATCTCGTTCTTATTAATATTATGGCTCTGAGACCAATTCCCACATCCCCCTACACCATCAAGCAATTCTCCGGACACCAGCTGGGAGTCCTACAATTCAATTCTGATACTGTCTACCCAGAGATTGCATCAGATTCTATGGGTTAAGAGTTCAGTCCAGCAAAGCTGTTGCCTTACCCACTTCAGATGCCAGTGACAAGATCCTGTGACCAACTAGCTATAGCTTGGAGGTTCCTATGACTCCCTCCTTGGGTTCAATTTATTTTCTAAAAGGCTATAACTCAGGAACAGCCAGATGGAAGGGATGCATAGGACAAGGTATGGGGAAAGGGTTGGGGCTTCCATGCCCCTCTTCACAAATATCCACTTTTCGCCAACCCAGAAACTCTCCAACCCGGTCCTTTTGGGCTTTGATGGAGTCATGAATTCATTAAGTCATTGGCTTTTGATAGGAACGTCCAGCCCCTCTCCCCTCCAAAGAGGCAGAAGGGTAAGACTGAAAGTTCCAACCCTCTTCAGCACCATGGCTGGCTCCTCTTGCAACTCCCTGCCATTCTTAGGGGACCTGGGGAACCAAAGTCACTTCCTTGACATAACGAAAGATACCTTTACCATTCTCATCACTTAACAAATTTCAAGGGTTTTAGGAACCCTGTGCCAGGAATGAGGATGAAGACCAAATATATATTTCTTATTGTAAATCAAAAATGTATAAATGCTTGCTTTTTATTGTAAAGATGGATTTATTTCCCAGAAATACAAAGCCTCCAATTGGAAAGAAAATATTTCTCTTACTGGACATTTCCCCCCTCCCCAGGTCTGATCAAACCCCTTAGCAAGGATGTCACAACAGTTGATATTATCAAGAAGGTGAAGGACAGTGAGTACAAGTACAACAATATTTGTCCAAGTTTCACAACTTTATATGGGCTTGACTGCAAGGAAGACTGCTAAAGATATCATCTTTATTTACAGCCTCTTCTGCTGTACTAGGTTTCTGATTCTAAAATTGGGTCCTGTTTCTAAAACTTCAGACCACTCAGTAAATAATCTGGTAAGAGTATGTGTTTGCACTGGGCATTGTGCTAGGAATTGTGTCAAGAAAAATCCAAGGGAAGAATAGAAAACATGGCTCCTACGCCCTGAAAAAAATATATCCTCTGTTTTGGGAAATGAAATATCATTATGCAATTACAATGATAATCGTAACTAAGGCATGACAGTGTCAAAATAAAATAAGATGGAGATCAGGCTTGAAGATCCCCAGAGCAGACAAAGAGCTAAGCCACTTAAGTAAAACTTAATCTAGCTTAGTTCATAGGTATAAACGCAATTGAACTTGGATTCTTCCTCGTAAATGTCTCTAAAAATCATAAATGAAATGTATCCTCTTCCTAAAATGATATAAGATAATCACTTTTAACCAATCCCCTACCATCTGGCAACTTCTATTGTAATAATGGCTATCACTCTCATCAATGTAAGGGTTAAACAACTTCCTCATTTTCACCTTATAAGTCACCCCCATAACATAACGCCTCTGAGTTTCATACCACTTTTGGGTTTGAAGTCTCCCTGTTCAAGACTACTTTGTTTCTCACTCAATGAAATATTCATATCAGGTAAATCTCTCTGAATTTTCTTTTGACAATGGATAATCAGTACAGTGAGAGCTAAGAAGTCAAAATAAGTGGGTGCTTCTTTGAGCCTAAGGAACCTCTTGGAATGAAAAGAAAAAAAAAGCATTTTACTAGAAAATAGCCATCATATAGCATTAAGGAAGGCACGTGTTACGATGAGCACTGGATGTTACACACAACTAATGAATTGTTGAACACTACATCAAAACCTAATGAGGTACTATATGTTGGCTAACTGAATATCATCATCATCATCATCATAAGCCTTCATATCACAACTTTGACTTTTGTGGGCTTCGACCACTATCTTGCGGGCTTCAACCAGCAAAACCCACAGCAGCAGAAATAATGACTTGACACTACTGATCACTCAAGAGAGGTGAGAGGGAGCTCCTTGACTCTCCTGGTTATTAATGCAAAGACTTTAGGTAATAAAGTAACATACGTCATGCAGCGCGGAGGACTAAGTGCAGAGCAGGAGGTTACAAGGTTCTTAAAGCAAACAAGGCAATTGACCATAAGCAACTCAGAGGGTAAGCTTTACTATTTCTGGATATAAGTTTTCCAGAGGCAAGGCAGAAGCAGGCAAAAATCCCACAAGTTTGGTTGAGCCTGTATTAAATAAGTGAAGCATGTCCTGTTTTCCACAAGACAGAAAGCCGTTTTCTGCTAGAACTTATTAATCCATGATTGTATTCCCACAGACTCTTATCCCACCTGTTAACTCCTGTGCTTAAACAGGGTACTTCTTGTTCTCTGATGCAAAGATCAAAGAACCTTTGAATCTCTTTTAACACCTTCAGAAGTCAAGCCAGAAAAACTAGTTCACAAACATACGAAGTTTCATAAAAACAAATGTGTGATAATCTTCAAACCCACTTGATTGATCTGTAGATAACCATCACTACAGAGTGATCTGTCATCATCACTACAACATTTCATCATTACATGTAGCATTTTCATAAACTTTAAGCTTTCTCAAGCAACTTCAAAGGTTTTTTTTGTTTGTTTGTTTTTAAATGATAACATCTAAGGGTCTTCTGTGTTACTCCTCGGCCAGTAAGTGTTGGGTCTTCCCTTGATGATATTCTGAGTTTGGAAGGGATGGTGAAATGGAAGGGTACGCATTTTAACGCTCACAGATGGTATCCTAAATCTTAGAGACAGACCACTGTTGGCAGTCATTGAGGAGTACAACTGGGAAAGTAACAACAAAGACCACTTGAATATAAGCTGCGTGAGGGAATGTATCCTTAATGCTCAGAACATTACCTGGCACCAACAGGCATTCATTTACTAGATTAACGATTGAAGAGTGCGGACGAATGGAGCTGAAGCTATAAGCGAAAGGCATCATGTGCATTCTCCTCGGTCATAAGTTCCCACCAGCTCCATGAACCTTATCTATTTGCTATTTTGCTTATTTAATGTCGTACAACTCAACACACGGGGTAGTATGTGAATGTGTGTGTGTGTGTGTGTAGTAGTGAAATTACCTTCTATGTGTCTGTCTCCTCTGCTAGGCTCTGTACTCTGTGTCTTACAAATCTTTGTATCTTTAGCAACTAACTCAGTACCTGACACATCGTAACAATTATGAAATACTTCTGTTGAATTAGTCAACTACAATTTGAATAAATCTATTACTATTCTTCACAATTTTTTTTTTGCCCAAAAATAAAATAAGTGGGTTGATCTGTAAGTGGTTCTCAGCAAACCGCGATGGGGTACTTCCACACAGGGGCATTCTGAGACATACGGGGACAGTTTTCTGTTTTCCTAATGCCCCCGAGGCATCACTGGTTCTTACTGACCAGGTACCAGGGGAGCTAAATCCACAGGAATCACTAGGCTAGTCCCACACACTGAAGAATTACCCTGCTCAAACTGCCAGTGAGACCATTCAGAATTTGATCCCCTAAAGTCCTTTCTAGTTCTAAAACTCTATGATGCTAAATGGAAAATACATTTTAAACATTATTGTTTCAAAGCGCAGACATGAATATCAAGCTAACATCACCTAGTGAGGCTCTTGCTTTGCTTCCGATTTGCCTTGAGCTGTGTTTCTGGCTGACACATTGCTCTCAGGTACAGTATGTGGACTGTGTGAACAAAAGGGCCAGTTTTTCTAGTATGAACCCCAGACTACTATCCCGGTTCCTCATGGATCCCAAAGTAGCCCAGGAAATCTTTTCTAGCCCTTATGCAGCAACGCAGTTCCAGCTGATAGGATCTGGGAAATTGAATAGGGCCAAAGGGCTCTTTAATCCCCCCCTCAAATCTATCAAAGCCCCTAAGACAAGGGATCTCCCTCAAATGAGCCATTAAAGTGACCTTGCTTATTCCCTAAGTCTCCCGCTCCAGAAGGAAGGTTCTGGTAAGTGCTGCCATTTTCCTGCTGACTTAACTTGTTTGTAACTTGTGTAAAATAAGCTCTCCCTCACCTTGTTCCCTTAATCACAGCCCTTTCCTGAGACAGCAGAACAGTGACCTTGCCCTTTTGTAAAGGAGCACGGGGTGGAGGGACTGATAACTCGGAGCCTATGACTAGTTCTAACTTTTAAGTCATTGTTTCTCATCAGTTCATCCAAGGGTCAAAATCACAGTGATTCACAGCCAAACTGTGTTTCACACTCCTGTTGCAATGTTCACCTGTTTGCTAGCTCCAGGATGAAACCGACAATCTTTTTCCTAAGTTCTAGAACATATCATTTTATATTTTTTCCTCAGCAGAGTATTTTCACTTCAGTTTTATTTTCTAAATGTTTTTGATTGAGTGATTGATTTTTTCCTAGTTCTCTCATCCATTCACATGATTACCTCAGAGGATAAAGCGTATACCAACTTGGTATATGTCCATTCATATTTTTCTCCCTAATCACCGTCTATTACAGATTACTTGAGTGATGGTACGTGTGTTATGTCCACACAGAGGCAGAATTTTTAAAAATCATTGTTTATCTTTGAAGTTAGGATCATATCGTGAGCACTTTTCTATGCCATGCTTTTTTTTTTTTTCTTTCTAATACTTTATGGCGTATTTTTCTAAGCCATCTGTTATAGCTCTAATTCACACTTTTTGGTACCTGCAAAACATCTCATGGAAGGGATGGAATAATTTGTCCAACTCTCAGACAAAGAACATCCACTCTATCCTCAGTTTTTTGACACTTCGAACAACACAGAAATAAACTTCTTTATGCAATATGTAAAAACACACTTGTATTTTTATTTCTGTAAGGTAGATACCCAGGAATAAAATTGCTACATCAAACAGTATATATCTTTTTTCTTTAATAAAAAAACTGGGAGCACGTTATCATCATCATTATCATCATGATTTAAGTTAACAAATGATAAGTCCACAAAAGGAAATGTTTTATATAATTTTAAATCACTGATCCAGGACCCACAGATACATAACACAGATAGAAGACCCACGAAAAATACATCTTTGGAAACAAACACAACACTCCTTTGGATATGAAACTTAAAATATAGAATACTTCTTAAGTTTGTAGCAGGAAATGCAATGGACTGCCTCAGCCTAACTCAGCAGTGCCTGTACAAGGTGTCCCTCTTGAGACGTTAGCTTCAGAATGGCACACTGAAGGGACTGCACCTTTGTTGTGTTCTGCAGGAACACGGGGGATCTGGTCTGCATTTTCAAAGCCCGCTGCCATTTCATACAAACCCTCCAGTCATTAAGAATTGCCAGACAGATGAAATGGATGCATTCCTGGAAAACTATAAACTCCCAAAATTGAACCAGGAAGAAATTGACAACCTGAATAGACCGATATCTAGTAACGAGATTGAAGCAGTGATCAAAAACCTCCCAAAAAACAAGAGCCCTGGACCTGATGGATTCCCTGGGGAATTCTATCAAACTTTCAAAGAAGAAATAACACCTATTCTCCTGAAGCTGTTTTTAAAAATTGAAGCAGAAGTAAAACTTCCAGAGTCTTTCTATGAAGCCAGCATTACCCTGATCCCCAAACCAGGCAAAGACCCTACCAGAAAGGAGAATTTCAGACCAATATCACTGATGAATATGAATGCTAAGATTCTCAACAAGATCCTAGCAAACAGGATCCAACAGCACATTAAAAAGATTATCCACCATGACCAGGTGGGATTCATCCCTGGGCTACAAGGATGGTTCAACATTCACAAATCAATCAATGTGACAGAACAAATCAATAAGAGAAGAGAGAAGAACCACATGGTCCTCTCAATTGATGCAGAAAAAGCATTTGACAAAATCCAGCATCTGTTCCTGATTAAAATGCTTCAAAGTATAGGGATAGAGGGAACATTCCTGAACTTCATAAAATCTATCTATGAAAGACCCATAGCAAATATCATCCTCAATGGGAAAAAGCTTGCAGCCTTCTCATTGAGATCAGCAACACGACAAGGATGCCCACTCTCACCACTCTTGTTCAACATAGTATTAGAAGTCCTAGCAACAGCAATCAGACAACAAAGAGAAACAAAAGGTATCTAAATTGGCAATGAAGAAGTCAAACTCTCTCTCTTCGCAGATGACATGATTCTTTATATGGAAAACCCAAAAGACTCCACCCCCAAACTACTAGAACTCAAACAGCAATTCAGTAACGTGGCAGGATACAAAGTCAACGTACAGAAATCAGTGGCTTTCTTATACACTAACAATGAAAATACAGAAAGGGAAATTAGAGAATCAATTCCATTTACTATAGCACCAAGAACCATAAGATACCTGGGAATAAACCTAATCAAAGAGGTAAAGGAACTGTACTCGAGGAACTACAGAACACTCATGAAAGAAATTGAAGAAGACACAAAAAGATGGAAGACCATTCCATGCTCTTGGATCAGAAGAATAAACATTGTTAAAATGTCTCTACTGCCTAGAGCAATCTATACTTTTAATGCCATTCCGATCAAAATTCCACTGGTATTTTTCAAAGAGCTGGAGCAAATAATCCTAAAATTTGTACGGAATCAGAAGAGACCCCAAATCACTAAGGAAATGTTGAAAAACAAAAATAAAACTGGGGGCATCACGTTACCTGATTTCAAGCTTTACTACAAAGCCATGATCACCAAGACAGCATGGTGCTGGCATAAAAACAGACACATAGACCAGTGGAACAGAGTAGAGAGCCCAGATATGGACCCTCAACTCTATGGTCAAATAATTTTCGACAAAACAGGAAAAAATATACAGTGGAATAAAGACAGTCTCTTCAATAAATGGTGCTGGGAAAACTGGACAGCTATATGCAGAAGAATGAAACTCGACCATTCTCTTACACCATACACAAACATAAACTCAAAATGGATAAAAGATCTCAATGTGAGACAGGAATCCATCAGAATCCTAGAGGAGAACATAGGCAGTAACCTCTTCGATATCAGCCACAGCAACTTCTTTCAAGATATGTCTCCAAAGGCAAAGGAAACAAAAGCGAAGATGAACTTTTGGGACTTCATCAAGATCAAAAACTTCTGCACAGCAAAGCAAACAGTCAAAAAAACAAAGAGGCAACCCACGGAATGGGAGAAGATATTTGCAAATGACAGTACAGACAAAAGGTTGATATCCAGGATCCATAAAGAACTCCTGAAACTCAACACACACAAAACAGACAATCATATCAAAAAAATGGGCAGAAGATATGAACAGACACTTCTCCAATGAAGACATACAAATGGCTATCAGACACATGAAAAAATGTTCATCATCACTAGCCATCAGGGAGATTCAAATTAAAACCACATTGAGATACCACCTTACACCAGTTAGAATGGCCAAAATTAGCAAGACAGGAAACAACATGTGTTGGAGAGGATGTGGAGAAAGGGGACCCCTCTTACACTGTTGGTGGGAATGCAAGTTGGTGCAGCTACTTTGGAGAACAGTGTGGAGATTCCTCAAGAAATTAAAAATAGAGCTTCCCTATGACCCTGCCATTGCACTACTGAGCATTTACCCCAAAGATACAGATGTAGTGAAAAGAAGGGCCATCTGTACCCCAATGTTTATAGCAGCAATGGCCACGGTCACCAAACTGTGGAAAGAACCAAGATGCCTTTCAATGGACGAATGGATAAGGAAGATGTGGTCCATATACACCATGGAGTATTATGCCTCCATCAGAAAGGATGAATACCCAACTTTTGTAGCAACATGGATGGGACTGGAAGAGATTATGCTGAGTGAAATAAGTCAAGCAGAGAGAGTCAATTATCATATGGTTTCGCTTATTTGTGGAGCATAACAAATAGCATGGAAGACATGGGGAGATGGAGAGGAGAAGGGAGTTGAGGGAAATTGGAAGGGGAGGTGAACCATGAGAGACTATGGACTCTGAAAAACAATCTGAGGGTTTTGAAGGGGCGGGGGGTGGGAGGTTGGGGGATCCAGGTGGTGGGTATTGTAGAGGGCACAGATTGCATGGAGCACTGGGTGTGGTGCAAAAATAATGAATACTGTTACGCTGAAAAAATAAAAAATTAAAAAAAAAAAAAAAGAAAAAGAATTGCCAGACAGGACAACATAGTGTCACAAGAGTTATCCAACCCATCTCTTGTAAATCAATTAGAAGACAAAACCAAACCCAAAATGTCTTCAAAACCCAGAGCAGATCATGCTTCTCTCCTAGGAAGAGTGAGAGAGACTGATGGGACAAGATATGCATCATTTTTACCAAATGGCAGATGTAGATTTGATCTGCAAGTCTAGTGGAGTAGACACTGCTCTCACTACCACTGCTGATCTGCAGCAAGTTACAGCTGTGGGCAAGCCAGCAGTCTGCACTCTCTCCACAGCGCCACTTTAGAAGACTTTAACACATGAAGACATAAGGCACTGTATTATTCAGCAGTGCCCTCTAGGGTCATATCCCAAGAAGCAACGTGCAACCTCACTCAGTAGGAACATGTGTAGGATAATTTAACACAATCTAACATGCTTACACAATCCCACCCGCTCTCACCAAACAAGATGTTTTAGCTCCAATCTGTTTCACCTTATTCTTAGCCAAGACTTCATATGTCAAGACAAAAAAAACATAACATTATGACCTCTAAGCCACTGCTTATTCTGGATTCTAGTAGCAGGACTTTTAAAACTAGCATGAATTGGGGCTCAATCAGTTGAGCATGCCTTTATTATTATTGGCCAACTAGAATTGACCTATATTTTCTTCTTATCCTGGTGATCATACCACTTACAGGTTTAACTGAATGTAACCTTCTTAAATTATGAGTCCTTGTGGTGTATTTATTACTCTTCCAAACCACAAATGGAGACAAATTTCTCCCTAGGACCTCAAGGAAGGAGCCCTCAGCTCCCCCATCAGCACCCAGGGCTGAAATTCTACTTAAACTATTCCTTATATTGTTATATGAAAACAAGAATCATTATTGTCATATGCTAACTTAATATTGAGGAACAAAATTAAAAATTAACCCACTAAATATATCATGTATTATATGTCTACAACATACTATTTTATTAGTGAATACTGGTTTAATTATACATAATACTATATATAATTATACATTAAGCTATTTGCCCCATTCGCATAATAAGCATGTACATTAAACTCTTCAACTTACTTAATACATATGATGGTGTAGCATACATAAAACCACAGACCACATGAATAGTCTATACCACATATCATCATTAATATCACATGGGACATCACATTACTGATTATCCATAGCACAAGTTAATCAAATTAACCCTTGTCACTCTGTTTATCATAGCCATTATCTTCCCTTAATCACCAAGCTTTGAGAAACTAGCAACCTACAGGTTATACACTTCTTTCCTCTCCGGCCCTATACTATGTGTGTATGGGGTGGGGGAACGGTTAATGGGAAACTATACCTGGCATCTGGTTCTTACTTCAGGACCATCCAACCTAAAATTGTCCATCCATTCCCTTAAACAAGACATCCCAGTGGACTAATGACTGACCAGCTTGTGCTCACACATGAGGGTGGTACCACGCATATGGTATTTTTTAATTTGGGGAGATACGGTGACTCTGCTATGGCCATCACAGGTCCTAACATAGGTGACTTGTAGCTGATCTTCACTGAATATTATTTACCAACATTATAACCGTAAAGTATTAATGGGTCAAGGCTCATTGGACATATAAAAACTTCATTATAAATCTGTACACATATTATCTGCAAAAGAAATTAGCTTAGCAAACCTCCTCATCTCCCAGTAGACTTTTAGTTGGGTATAATATATGTTTATCTTGCCAAACCCCCAAAATAAGACTCTATAACACATACAAGACCTAAATAATCCTAACTATTCCATAATTGATATATTTTCTGCCATTATAGTTTCAACCAAAACATATTGTAGCCCAACTCCTAATTAAATAAAATTTAAAGGCACTAATTTTTTTCTAAATATTAGGCTTCATGGGCTAGAAATCCTTTTTAAATTTTTATTAAGTTTAATTTCACCCCTTTCAAAACTGGCATAGCACTTAATATTTCAAGACTTTTATGGAAAGGAATTTCTCTAGCTCTGATTTAGTTAGTGTAGCTTAATAATTAAAGCAAGGCACTGAAAATGCCTAGAGGAGCTTATGAAACTCCATAAACTCATAGGCTTGGTCCCACTCTTTCTATTAATCTTGTATTAAATTACACATGCAAGTATATGCATCCCAGGGAAGATGCCTTCTAGACCAGTAAAGGTACAGGAGCAGGTCGCAAGCTCAGTAAGAAGTACTTCATTATGCCCTGCTTAACCACACCCCCACAGGAGACAGCAGTGATAAAAATGGTTCTAAATGGAAATGAGACTAAGTTACATTAATTTATTTTTAGAGTTGATAAATTTTGTACCAGCCACCCCAGTGATGCAGTTAACCCAAATTAATAAAATTTTGGTGTAAAGCATGTTTAAGATAACTTCATAATAAAGTTAAATTTTAATTAAACTCTAAGAAGCTGCAACTAAAACCAAAACAACCTGCAAAAGTGACTCTAACATTTCTGGTTACGCAGTAGCTAAGATCCAACCTGGGATTAGATACCCCACCATGTCCAACCCTACACCGAAATAACTAATATAACCACTTTTTCACCAGAATACTACTAGCAATAGCTCAAAACTCAAAGGACTTGGCAGCATGTTCCGGGATTGATAAATCCAGATAAACCTCACCACCTCTTGCTAATCCAGACTATCTACCACCAGCTTTAGCAAACCCCCAAACAGAATTATAGTAGGCATAAATATTAGCATGAAAATATTAGGTCAAGGGGGAGCACGTGGGTGGCTCAGTGGGTTAAAGCCTCTGCCTTCGGCTCAGGTCATGATCTCAGGGTCCTGGGATGGAGCCCCGCATCGGGCTCTCTGCTCAGTGGGGAGCGGGCTTCCCCCTCTCTCTCTGCCTGCCTCTCTGCCTACTTGTGATCTCTGTCTGTCAAATAAATACATAAAATCCTAAAAAAATATTAGGTCAAGGTATAGCTTATGAGGTGGGAAGAAATGGGCCACTTATTCTACTTTAAGAACATTAAATATTGTGCAAAAACCATTATGAAACTGAAGACAAAGGAGGAGTTAGTAGTAATTTGGGAACAGAGAGCTTCATTTCATTAGCCCATGAGGCATGGACACACTGTCACCCTCCTCAAATATCAATTTCATATTTAAGACAATTTATAATTATCTAACATGTGAGAGGAGACAAGTGTGCTTGGACAAACCATGGTGTGAATAAAGCACCTTATTTATACTCCCAAGACCTCTTCTTTAACCGACCACTTTTTAAGATTTTATTTATTTGAGAGAGAGAGAGTGAGAGGGCAAGCAAAGGGAGGGTTACAGTGGGGAGGGAAAGAGAGAGAATATGAAACAGACTTGCACTGAGTGAGCCTGAGGCAGGGCTTGATCTCACAATCCTGAGACCATGACCAGAACCAAAACCAAGAGTCAGACACCCAACCCACTGAGCTACCCAGGTACCCCTAAAATGACCACTTGGAACTAAAACCAATCAAAACTTAACTGCACCTAACAATTATATTTAAATGAAATAAGATATGTATTTACAAAGACAAATATAGGGAGTAGAAATCTTAATGGGCACTATGGAGAAAATACTGGAAGAGAATGATAAAATAAGTATTTAAAGTATTAAAGAACAAAGTTTATCCTTTTACCTTTTTTTATTACTTACATTTTATTTTTTTAATTTTATTTTTTATAAACATATATTTTTATCCCCAGGGGTACAGGTCTGCGAATCGCCAGGTCTACACACTTCACAGCACTCACCATAGCACATACCCTCCCCAATATCCATAACCCCACCCCCCCTCCCAACCACCCTCCCCCCATCAACCCTCAGTTTGTTTTGTGAGATTAAGAGTCACTTATGGTTTGTCTCCCTCCCAATCCTTTTACCTTTTGCATAATGAATTAACTAGAACAATTTCATGAAGAAAACTGAAGTCAAATATCCCAAAACCAGATGATTTACTTTCAGAAACATTAAGTAATAAATTCATCTATTTGGCAAAATAGCGAGATGGTCAATAAGTACAGGTGAAAACCTGATGAACTAAGGATAGTTGACTCTCCAGAGAGATTTTCAGTTCAGCTTTAAAATTAACTAAAAAGGTGGGGGGAGGGGTCAAGATGGCGGAGAAGTAGCAGCTGAGACTACTCAGGTAGCAGGAGATCAGCTAGATAGCTTATCTAAAGATTGCAAACACCTACAAATCCAATGGGAGATCGAAGAGAAGAAGAACAGCAATTCAAGAAACAGAAAATCGACCACTCTCTGCAAGGTAGGACTGGCGGAGAAGTGAATCCAAAGCGACGGGAAGATAGACCGCGGGGGGAGGGGCCGGCTCCCGGCGAGCGGCGGAGCAGCGGAGCACAAAATCGGGACTTTTAAAACTCTGTTCCGCTGAGGGACATCGCTCCAGAGGCTTAACCGGGGTGAAGCCCACGCAGGGTCAGCGTGGCCTCAGGTCCCGCAGGGTCGCAGAAGGATCGGGGGTGTCTGAGTGTCGCAGAGCTTACAGGTATTAGAACAGGGAAGCCGGCTGCAGAGACAGAGCCGAGGAGTGACTCTCAGCTCGGGGTTGCTTGAACCGGTCGCAGGCTCGGTCATCTCGGAGCGCGGCCGGAGGCCAGGGTGACGGGAGTCATTGGGCGCTGTTCTAGGAGGGCGCACTGAGGAGTGGGGCCCCGGGCTCTCGGCTCCGCCGGGCCGGACACCGGGAGGCCGCCATATTCACTCCCGCCCTCCGGACTCTACGGAAAGCGATCAGGGAACAAAAGCTCCGAAAGGCGAACCCGAGCGATGACTCAGCCCGGCCCGGGTAAGGGCCGTGCAAACTCCGCCTGGGGCAAAGACGCTGAGAATCACTACAACAGGCCCCTCCCCCAGAAGATCGACAAGAAACCCAGCCAGGACCAAGTTCACCTACCAAGGAGTACAGTTTCAATACCAAGGAGAGCATCAGAATTCCAGAGAAGGAGAAAGCAAAGCACGGAACTCATGGCTTTCTCCCCATGATTCTTTAGCCTTGCAGTTAATTTTTTTTTCTTTTGTTTTTCAATTTTTTTTTCTTCTTCTGCTAAATTTTTTTAACTTTTACCGTTTCTTTTTTAACGTTTTCTAACTAGTTTATCTAATATATATATATTTTTTCCTTTTTATATTTTTTCTTTATTGGTTTCTTTTTTTAATTGTTTTTCCTTTTTTTTCTTTTTTTTTTTCTTTCTGAACCTCTTTTTATCCCCTTTCTCCCCCCTCACGATTTGGGATCTCTTCTGATTTGGCTAAACCATATTTTCCTGGGGTTGTTGCCACCCTTTTAGTATTTTACTTGCTCCTTCATTTACTCTTATCTGGAAAAAATGACAAGGTGGAAAAATTCACAACAAAAAAAAGAACAAGAGGCAGTACCAAAGGCTAGGGACCTAATCAATACAGACATTGGTAATATGTCAGATCTAGAGTTCAGAATGACGATTCTCAAGATTCTAGCTGGGCTCGAAAAAGGCATGGAAGATATTAGAGAAACCCTCTCGGGAGATATAAAAGCCCTTTCTGGAGAAATAAAAGAACTAAAATTGAACCAAGTTGAAATCAAAAAAGCTATTAATGAGGTGCAATCAAAAATGGAGGCAGTCACTGCTAGGATAAATGAGGCAGAAGAAAGAATTAGCGATATAGAAGACCAAATGACAGAGAATAAAGAAGCTGAGCAAAAGAGGGACAAACAGCTACTGGACCATGAGGGGAGAATTCGAGAGATAAGTGACACCATAAGACAAAACAACATTAGAATAATTGGGATTCCAGAAGAAGAGGAAACAGAGAGGGGAGCAGAAGGTATATTGGAGAGAATTATTGGAGAGAATTTCCCCAATATGGCAAAGGGAACAAGCATCAAAATCCAGGAGGTTCAGAGAAGCCCCCTCAATCAATAAGAATAGGTCCACACCCCGTCACCTAATAGTAAAATTTACAAGTCTTAGTGACAAAGAGAAAATCCTGAAAGCAGCCCGGGAAAAGAAGTCTGTAACATACAATGGTAAAAATATTCGATTGGCAACAGACTTATCCACAGAGACCTGGCAGGCCAGAAAGAGCTGGCATGATATATTCAGAGCACTAAATGAGAAAAACATGCAGCCAAGAATACTATATCCAGCTAGGCTATCATTGAAAATAGAAGGAGAGATTAAAAGCTTCCAGGACAAACAAAAACTGAAAGAATTTGCAAATACCAAACCAGCTCTACAGGAAATATTGAAAGGGGTCCTCTAAGCAAAGAGAGACAGAGACAATATACAATAACAGTCACCTTACAGGCAGTACAATGGCACTAAATTCATATCTGTCAATACTTACCCTGAATGTTAATGGGCTAAATGCCCCAATCAAAAGACACAGGGTATCAGAATGGATAAAAAAAACAAAACCCATCTATATGTTGCCTACAAGAAACTCATCTTAAACCCGAAGACACCTCCAGATTTAAAGTGAGGGGGTGGAAAAGAATTTACCATGCTATTGGACATCAGAAGAAAGCAGGAGTGGCAATCCTTATATCAGATCAATTAGATTTTAAGCCAAAGACTATAATAAGAGATGAGGAAGGACACTATATCATACTCAAAGGAACTGTCCAACAAGAAGATCTAACAATTTAAATATCTATGCCCCTAACGTGGGAGCAGCCAACTATATAAACCAATTAATAACAAAATCAAAGAAACACATCAACAATAATACAATAATAGTAGGGGACTTTAACACTCCCCTCACTGAAATGGACAGATCATCCAAGCAAAAGATCAACAAGGAAATCAAGGCCTTAAATGACACACTGGACCAGATGGACATCACAGATATATTCAGAACATTTCATCCCAAAGCAACAGAATACACATTCTTCTCTAGTGCACATGGAACATTCTCCAGAATAGATCACATCCTCGGTCCTAAATCAGGTCTCAACCGTTATCAAAAGATTGGAATCATTCCCTGCATATTTTCAGACCACAATGCTCTGAAGCTAGAACTCAATCACAAGAGGAAATTTGGAAAGAACCCAAATACATGGAGACTAAACAGCATCCTTCTAAAGAATGAATGGGTCAACCAGGAAATTAAAGAAGAATTGAAAAAATTCATGGAAACAAATGATAATGAAAACACAACGGTTCAAAATCTGTGGGACACAACAAAGGCAGTCCTGAGAGGAAGATATATAGCGGTACAAGCCTTTCTCAAGAAACAAGAAAGGTCTCAGGGACACAACTTAACCCTACACCTAAAAGAGCTGGAGAAAGAACAAGAAAGAAAGCCTAAACCCAGCAGGAGAAGAGAAATCATAAAGATCAGAGCAGAAATCAATGAAATAGAAACCAAAAAAACAATAGAACAAATCAACGAAACTAGGAGCTGGTTCTTTGAAAGAATTAATAAGATCGATAAACCCCTGGCCAGACTTATCAAAAAGAAAAGAGAAAGGACCCAAATAAATAAAATCATGAATGAAAGAGGAGAGATCACAATGAACACCAAAGAAATACAGACAATTATAAGAACATACTATGAGCAACTCTACGCCAACAAATTTGACAATCTGGAAGAAATGGATGCATTCCTAGAGACATATAAACTACCACAACTGAACCAGGAAGAAATAGAAAGCCTCAACAGACCCATAACCAGTAAGGAGATTGAAACAGTCATCAAAAATCTCCAAACAAACAAAAGCCCGGGGCCAGATGGCTTCCCAGGGGAATTCTACCAAACATTTAAAGAAGAACTAATTCCTATTCTCCTGAAACTGTTCCAAAAAATAGAAATGGAAGGAAAACTTCCACACTCATTTTATGAGGCCAGCATCACCTTGATCCCAAAACCAGACAAGGATCCCATCAAAAAAGAGAACTACAGACCAATATCCTTGATGAACACAGATGCAAAAATTCTCGCCAAAATACTAGCCAATAGGATTCAACAGTACATTAAAAGGATTATTCACCACGACCAAGTGGGATTTATTCCAGGGCTGCAAGGTTGGTCAACATCCGCAAATCAATCAATGTGATACAACACATTAATAAAAGAAAGAACAAGAACCATATGATACTCTCCATAGATGCTGAAAAAGCATTTGACAAAGTACAGCATCCCTTCCTGATCAAAACTCTTCAAAGTGTAGGGATAGACAGCACATACCTCAATATTATCAAAGCCATCTATGAAAAACCCACGGCAAATATCATTCTCAATGGAGAAAAACTGAAAGCTTTTCCGCTAAGGTCAGGAACACGGCAGGGATGTCCGTTATCACCACTGCTATTCAACATAGTACTAGAAGTCCTAGCCTCAGCAATCAGACAACAAAAGGAAATTAAAGGCATCCGAATCGGCAAAGAAGAAGTCAAACTATCACTCTTTGCAGATGATATGATACTCTATGTGGAAAATCCAAAAGACTCCACTCCAAAACTGCTTGAACTTGTACAGGAATTCAGTAAAGTGTCAGGATATAAAATCAATGCACAGAAATCAGTTGCATTTCTCTATACCAACAACAAGACAGAAGAAAGAGAAATTAAGGAGTCAATCCCTTTTACAATTGCACCCAAAACTATAAGATACCTAGGAATAAACCTAACCAAAGAGACTAAGAATCTATACACAGAAAACTATAAAGTACTCAAGAAAGAAATTGAGGAAGACACAAAGAAATGGAAAAATGTTCCATGCTCCTGGATTGGAAGAATAAATATTGTGAAAATGTCTATGCTACCTAAAGCAATCTACACATTTAATGCAATTCCGATCAAAGTACCATCCATTTTTTTCAAAGAAATGGAACAAATAATCCTAAAATTTATATGGAACCAGAAAAGACCTCGAATAGCCAAAGGAATATTGAAAAAGAAAGCCAAAGTTGGTGGCATCACAATTCCGGACTTCAAGCTCTATTACAAAGCTGTCATCATCAAGACAGCATGGTACTGGCACAAAAACAGACACATAGATCAATGGAACAGAATAGAGAGCCCAGCAATAGACCCTCAACTCTATGGTCAACTCATCTTCGACAAAGCAGGAAAGAATGTCCAGTGGAAAAAAGACAGCCTCTTCAATAAATGGTGTTGGGAAAATTGGACAGCCACATGCAGAAAAATGAAATTGGATCATTTCCTTACACCACACACAAAAATAGACTCAAAATGGATGAAGGACCTCAATGTGAGAAAGGAATCCATCAAAATCTTGAGGAGAACACAGGCAGCAACCTCTTCGACCTCAGCCGCAGCAATATCTTCCTAGGAACTTCGCCCAAGGCAAGGGAAGCAAGGGCAAAAATGAACTATTGGGATTTTATCAAGATCAAAAGCTTTTGCACAGCAAAGGAAACAGTGAACAAAACCAAAAGACAACTGACAGAATGGGAGAAGATATTTGCAAATGACATATCAGATAAAGGGCTAGTGTCCAAAATCTATAAAGAACTTAGCAAACTCAACACCCAAAGAACAAATAATCCAATCAAGAAATGGGCAGAGGACATGAACAGACATTTCTGCAAAGACGACATCCAGATGGCCAACAGACACATGAAAAAGTGCTCCATATCACTCGGCATCAGGGAAATACAAATCAAAACCACCATGAGATACCACCTCACACCAGTCAGAATGGCTAAAATTAACAAGTCAGGAAATGACAGATGCTGGCGAGGATGCGGAGAAAGGGGAACCCTCCTACACTGTTGGTGGGAATGCAAGCTGGTGCAACCACTCTGGAAACAGCATGGAGGTTCCTCAAAATGTTGAAAAACGAACTACCCTATGACCCAGCAATTGCACTGCTGGGTATTTACCCTAAAGATACAAAAGTAGTGATCCAAAGGGGCACGTGCACCCGAATGTTTATAGCAGCAATGTCTACAATAGCCAAACTATGGAAAGAACCTAGATGTCCATCAACAGACGAATGGATAAAGAAGATGTGGTATATATATACACAATGGAATACTATGCAGCCATCAAAAGAATGAAATCTTGCCATTTGCGACGACGTGGATGGAACTAGAGGGTATCATGCTTAGCAAAATAAGTCAATCGGAGAAAGACAACTATCATGATCTCCCTGATATGAGGGAGAGGAGATGCAACATGGGGGGTTAAGGGGGTAGGAGAAGAGTAAATGAAACAAGATGGGATTGGGAGGTAGACAAACCATAAGTGACTCTTAATCTCACAAAACAAACTGAGGGTTGATGGGGGGAGGGAGGTTGGGAGGGGGAGTGGGATTATGGACATTGGGGAGGGTATGTGCTATGGTGAGTGCTGTGAAGTGTGTAAACCTGGTGATTCACAGACTTGTACCCCTGGGGATAAAAATATATGTTTATAAAAAATAAAATTTAAAATTAACTAAAAAGGTAATAAGTCCTACATAAATTTTGATGTTAATCTAAAAAGGTACAGCTCTTGAGACATAGGAAATAACCTTCCTTAGTGGGTAAATATTTACAAATCCACACTTACCTTAAAATCAGCCATCAACATCTGTACCCCAATGTTCATAGCCACAATGTCCACAATAGCCAAACTGTGGAAAGAGCGGAGATGCCCTTTAACAGACAACTGGATAAAGAAGATGAGGTTCATATACACAATGGAATATCACTCAGCCATCAGAAAGCATGAATACCCAACTTTTGCATCAACATGGACGGAACTGGAGGAGATTATGCTAAGTGAAATAAGTCAAGCAGAAAAAGTCAATTATTATCTGGTTTCTCTTACTTGTGGAGCTTAAGGAATAACACAGAAGACATGGGGAGATGGAGAAGAGAAGTGAGTTGGGGGAAATCGGAGGGGGAGATGAACCATGAGAGACTGTGGACTCTGAAGAACAAACTGAGCGTTTTGGAGGGGAGAGGGGTGGGAGGTTGGGTGAGCCTGGTGGTATTATGTGGGTATTATGGAGGGCACGGACTGCATGGAGCACTGGGTATGGTGCATAAACAATGAATTCTGGAACACTGAAAAGAAATTTTAAAAATAAATAAAAATTTATCCCCCCCCCAAAAAATTAATTAATTAAATAAATAACTCTTCTTCTATTTTTTTGAATCCAAGCCTCATAAGCACAATGCTGATATGACCATTTTACATATCTCTTATGAAAAAAATTTATCACTAATGCTAGCATATGCATATAATATGTATCAATTCCCATTACTAAAGCAAGTATCCTGCCACAAACTTTAAAAATATATCTAATAAAAGAATTACTTTGATAGAATAAATAATAGAGGTTTAAACCCTCTTGTTTCTAGAATTATAGGATTAAACCCAATCCTCAAAATTTAAAATCTCCGTAATATCATATCACACCATGTTAAAGTCAGCTAAATAAACTATTAGACCAATACCCTGTGGTTTATATTCTTTCCATACTAATAAATCCTCTTATCTTTATTATTATGTCACTTAGCATTATTACAAGCATGATAATCATTATGTTAAGCTCACACTAATTAATAATCTGAATTGGTTTCAAGATAAACATAATAAACCATATTACCATTCTAATTAAAAATTGTAACCCATGACCCATTAAAGTATCCAGTAAATATTTCTCCACCACATCTGTACTTTTCATAATAGCTATCATCATAGCTATTATGGGTCAATGAACAACTACTGAAGTTTTCAATCCAACAGCACCCTTTATTATTTTATAATCACCTTTACCAAAAAACCTGAATTTTCCCCATTCTGCCTTTGAGTACCAGAAGTTACACCAGATATTCTATTAATGATCAATTCTATCGGCATGACAAAAACTTACATATCAGTTTTATATCAAATTTCACCATCAGTTTTATATCAAGTTTCACCATCAATTAATCTAAATACATTAATTCTTGCTATAGTATCAATTA